>NC_133695.1:4917500-5540000 GCF_048934315.1 Petromyzon marinus | reverse complement strand
TAACGTGGTTGAGCAATAGGGAGCCATCCCTTGACAGCACCCGGGCATCGATTAGCCTCCCATTATATCTGTACCATATGGAGATTCCCCCGGTACAGCTATTGAAGGCTTCACGAACTACGTGGTCAAAATAGATGTTAAATAATGTGGGAGCCAGAGGACATCCCTGTCGCACCCCAAGGTGTACAGGGAATGGCTCTGACTCTCGGCCACGTAGTTTTACCCGGGCCCGCTCACCATCATGAAGGTCCTTAATGATCGTGAGCAGAGGGTCAGGTACTCCAAAAGCACGAAGAACGACCCAGAGCCCAGGCCTACTGATGGTATCATAGGCCTTGACCAGGTCAATAAAGCAGAGATGTAGGTCTTGTTGGAATTCCCTACACCTCTGCTGTAGCAGACGGACAGAAAATATGGCATCTGTGCAGGACCGCCCTTTCCTGAAACCGCATTGGGGCTCCGCAAGCCTCTCCTCAGCGTGCCTGGCAAGGCGATGCTGAATAATCCTTGCCAGGACCTTTCTCGGCACACTGAGGAGTGAGATGCCCCTGTAGTTGTTACAGTCTGTGCGGTCCCCCTTCTTAAAGAGGGGGACCACCAGGGCATCCTTCCAATCCTGCGGAACCCGTCCAGTGGTCCAGACTGTTGTTATGATGTCATATAGGGCAGTCTGTGCACAAACGCCACCCTCCCTCAGCATTTCGCTTGGGAGATCATCTCTCACACACACACACACACTCTCACACACACACACTCTCACACACACACACACTCTCTGTCTCTCTCACACACACACTCTCTCACACACACACACTTTCTCTCACACACGCATAACGACCACCCGCCCCCTCCATCATTACTTCACTGAACAATGCCTACGGCGGTTTAGCCACCGTGATAGGGGTGACGTGATGATGTGTGGTGTGTGTGTAGTGGGGGGGAGACGAAGTGTGTGGTGTGTGTGTAGTGGGGGGGAGACGAGGTGTGTGTGTGGGGAGTGGGGGGAGAGTCGAGGTGACACGGGGTGAGGGTGCGAGGCCGTGTGGAGAGCGCAGCAGTGATCGAGAGTCCGACTCGAGTGGACACAGCTCCACGTCAGCTCTCGCCTCAAGAACTCTCAACACCACCTTCATCTGTCGCTGCTGAGTTTGCTCTTCTCCTGCGATGACTGAAGCGCCTCCACCCCCTCCTCCCTCCCCCTCCCTCCCTCCCTCCCTCCCTCCTCCCCCCTCCTCCCCCCTCCCTCCCCTCTCCTCCCACCCCCTCCCTCCCCCTCCTCCCACCCCCTCCTTCCCCCTTCCCCCCTCCTCCCCCCTCCTCCTACCCCCTCCTCCCTCCCCCCACCCTCCGACTCCAGCAGCAGCGAGCACTTTCTCAATTTTACAACCTCGCTCTCTTCAGCAGAACTTTAGAAATAATAAAATAATAAAATAATTATATTATCGTTCACCCCCCCCTCTTTATGGCCCACGGTCAAACCAATGTCACTGCGGCCTTCCCTCGTGCGCGCTGGATTTCCCGGCCTGCCCATCGTTCTTATAGTGATCCAGTAATCATAATAATACTCCATAATATACAGTGAGGAAAAAAAGTATTTTTCCCCTGCTGATTTTGTACGTTTGCCCACTGACAAAGAAATGATCAGTCTATAATTTTAATTGAAGGTTTATTGAACAGTGAGAGACAGAATAACAACACAAAAATCCAGAAAAACGCATGTCAAAAATGTTATAAATTGATTTGCATTTTAATGAGGGAAATAAGTACTTGACCCCCTCTCAATCAGAACGATTTCTGGCTCCCAGGTGTCTTTTATACAGGTAACGAGCTGAGATTAGGAGCACACTCTTAAAGGGAGTGCTTCTAATCTCAGCTTGTTACCTGTATAAAAGGCACCTGTCCACAGAAGCAATCAATCAATCAGATTCCAAACTCTCCACCATGGCCAAGACCAAAGAGCTCTCCAAG
This sequence comes from Petromyzon marinus, assembly GCF_048934315.1. Taxonomy (NCBI): domain Eukaryota; kingdom Metazoa; phylum Chordata; class Hyperoartia; order Petromyzontiformes; family Petromyzontidae; genus Petromyzon; species Petromyzon marinus. Next base: position 5,538,032 of record NC_133695.1, on the reverse strand, counting down.
GATGTCAGGGACAAGATTGTAGACCTACACAAGGCTGGAATGGGCTACAAGACCATTGCCAAGCAGCTTGGTGAGAAGGTGACAACAGTTGGTGCGATTATTCGCAAATGGAAGAAACACAAAAGAACTGTCAGTCTCCCTCGGCCTGGGGCTCCATGCAAGATCTCACCTCGTGGAGTTGCAATGATCATGAGAACGGTGAGGAATCAGCCTAGAACTACACGGGAGGATCTTGTCAATGATCTCAAGGCAGCTGGGACCAAAGTCTCCAAGAAAACAATTGGTAACACACTACGCCCTGAAGGACTGAAATCCTGCAGCGCCCGCAAGGTCCCCCAGCTCAAGAAAGCACATATACATGCCCGTCTGAAGTTTGCCAATGAACATCTGAATGATTCAGAGGACAACTGGGTGAAAGTGTTGTGGTCATATGAGACCAAAATGGAGCTCTTTGGCATCAACTCAACTGGCCGTGTTTGGAGGAGGAGGAATGCTGACTATGACCCCAAGAACACCATCCCCACCGTCAAATATGGAGGTGGAAACATTATGCTTTGGGGGTGTTTTTCTGCTAAAGGGATAGGATAACTTCACCGCATCAAAGGGACAATGGACGGGGCCATGTACCGTCAAATCTTGGGTGAGAACCTCCTTCCCTCAGCCAGGGCATTGAAAATGGGTCGTGGATGGGTATTCCAGCATGACAATGACCCAAAACACACGGCCAAGGCAACAAAGGAGTGGCTCAAGAAGAAGCACATTAAGGTCCTGGAGTGGCCTAGCCAGTCTCTAGACCTTAATCCCATAGAACATCTGTGGAGGGAGCTGAAGGTTCGAGTTGCCAAACGTCAGCCTCGCAACCTTAATGACTTGGAGAAGATCTGCAAAGAGGAGTGGGACAAAATCCCTCCTGAGATGCATATCTGGTGGCCAACTACAAGAAACGTCTGACCTCTGTGATTGCTAACAAGGGTTTTGCCACCAAGTACTAAGTCATGTTTTGCAGAGGGGTCAAATACTTATTTCCCTCATTAAAATGCAAATCAATTCATAACATTTTTGACTTGCGTTTTTACGGATTTTGTTGTTGTTATTCTGTCTCTCACTGTTCAAATAAACCTACCATTAAAATTAGAGACTGATCATTTCTTTGTCAGTGGGCAAATGTACAAAATCAGCAGGGGATCAAATACTTTTTTCCCTCACTGTAGTTATTTTTGGGGGGGTTAGATTTCCTTAATGTGTCGTTAAACCCGCCACCACCCGACACAGCCGATTGTTACGGTTTGTCACGTAAACAGATCGTGACAATTCGTTACCAGTACCCCAACGCCGGTTGTGTGTTGGAGAGCAAACGTTACTAATTGGCTGTGTCGGGTGGTGGCGGGTATAACGACACAATTTTTTATTTAACGCGATCTAACCCAAAAAAAACTATTATGGATGATATTGGGTGGCGAAAGCCTACGTGTTAAACCAATAATAATAATCTTAACCTTGCTCAATTCAAGAAGGATGTTACGTACCCTTTCTTGTCTGTTACACCAATAGCCCGATTTACGTCGTTTTAGTAAATACGCCGCCGCTGAATTAACGACGCTACTCGACTTACGTTGCCTTGACCCCCCTCCCCCCCCGCCACACTGAACGTCGCTGACAGACAGCATCGTCCATCTCCTCTCTCGTTATCCGTAGCCTCTCAGACTTCGCCTCCCACCACCACCACCACCACCCACTGCTACCCTGTGCATCGCTTTGATCGACGTCGTTTCGGTATTCGTCATCGCACCTTTTTTGCAGGAACGCATCCCCGACGTTAAGCGAGGGTTACCCGCTGCATTGCAACTTTGTCGGCCAAGTGGCGTGGCGGGTAGCGAGCGAGCGAGCGAGCGTGCGTTGCGAGTTCAATCCCTGGTTCTGGTTGTCGGTGTTGACTGAGCCCATTCGTAAGTGCCTCCCGGGTGCATAATATGAGTACCGATTTGTGGTGGTGAAGAAGTCAACAGCGGTTGTCGCATGGATAGACTTGCCTCGGCCATAGAAATGTGGAATTCCCACCACCGCTAATAGCACTCCCCCCCCAACCCCTCAAAGACAAAGATGTCCCGTGCAGCCTTAACAGGCTGTTGGGGCAAGCGCTGTGAGCGAGTAGCACCTACGAAGGCCGTCACGGCACACGAGAGGGTGGGTGCCCAGACCGCATTTTGAGGCTGAGTCGACCTAGGGGAGGCCCAGTACTGGGTTCAGATAATCGTCGCTGGTGGTGGCCGTGAGCGGCAACCGAACCCGAGTCGCCGGTGATCGTGGCACAGCGTAGCGCTGACCACTACACCACCGCTTCGCACGCACAATCTCTAAAAGACTGCGCGTGCTGAGTCGACTTTACTCGGCTAACTTGGCGGGTATGATTTATAGGGGGCGTGGGATGGGGGAGGTAAGGTGAGATGGGGGGGGGGGTTACAATTGCAGTTCCATTAGATCTTGGCTGAAATGTTGCCGTGAATGTTTCCCCCGTCGCCATCAAATAAGCACGCATCAAGAGACGGCATTCAGACGTTCAGGGTCGCGATTCCAATTCGAGATTCCAGCGCCTCTCATTGCCTTCGTAGTCTCGTTATTGTAGGGTAAACAACAACAAAACCTCCCAAACCCCCTTGGTCATAGCTGTGACAACGTATCACGAACGCCGGTCTCGTAATTGAGAGAGACAGCTGCTTCGAACGACCACGTTCCCGTCGCTCAGCTGTCACTCCAACGCGGAACGGAGAGGCCTTGAGGAGCGTTCTTCGCTTTCACACGACCAGGACCTTCGCGACCAATTACTGACCTTAATAGAGGGGTTTGGGGGTAGGTCGCGTCAATTTAAACGCGCCGTGAAACCCCCACCCACCACCCGCGACACAAGTGTGGGTTTTCTCTCCGACACACCGGTGTGCTGTACTAGTAACGAATTTGCACGTTCTGTGTACGTGACAAACCTTACTTAATTGGCTGCTATGTCGGGTGGTGGCGGGTTTAACGACACATTTATATTTTCGCGATCTATGCCAAATAACAATACAGGTTTTTTTTTTGGGTTAGATCGCTTAAGTATTAACGTGAATATTTACGCGATTTAACACCAACCCCCGCCCCCCCCCCCCGTATTATGGATGATATTGATCGCGAAAGCCTGCCACGTGCTGAACTATCCCACAGCCTCTGTTATGGAGTAGGGGCCCTCATTGCAAGACCCGCAGGGCCACTGGGGGCCCCTGGTGGCCTTTAGTGCGGCCCCCCCTCACCCCTCTCGACACTACACAAAGAGTCAAAACACCTCCCCCAATGAGTGAACAACAACTGCTCTAAAGGAGGCCCTATAACACATGAGGGGCAAAGCCCAAAGGCCTTATATCAAACACTGTGGGCTAATCCCCCTCCCCCCCACTCCCACACCGTGGACACACTCGAGCCCACGTTTGGCACCACCGTCACATTTGTCGTCGTCTCGAGGACCTTGGAAGGACAACAATCAACGTGGGCAGAATTTAGAGATTGAGGCTCTCGCTCTGGGCCTCTCTCTCTCGACGTCGCACCAGGAGCGTTGTTCGCAGCACGGTTACGTAACGACGACTTCCGACGACTCCGGTGATGATGATGATGCTGATGATGATGCTGATTTTCCGCGAAGCGTGATGAATTGCTTTTTTTGCTTGGCGCTGGGTTCCGCTCGCACGGAACCAGATGGCGGCAGGGAGACCGCGTTGATGAAAATAACCAAGCGCCCGTGACACGAACCGAACACTAACATTTTAAGATATTAAACAACAACAAAAAACCGTATCCCTCGGTTTAATTTTCATGGTTAGTTGAAAGTATGTGGGCAAGGTCTCTGTTAGCGCTGTTCAAGGCCGAGTCGACCTAGGGGGGGCCCAGGACCGGGAATCGAACTCGGGTTGCCGGGTTCGTAGCGCAATGCGCTACTCCGCTACAACACTACCCGCGCTCGTACAAAAGACAAAGATCCCCCGTATAACATTCACGTACATTTGGGGCAAGTGCTGGTAGCGAGCACCTATGAAAGCTGGCACAGAACACGAGGGGGTTGGTGGCCAGCACCACGCTCGGCCGCCTTTGTCTCCCCAGTGGCGATATTCACACACCGCACCAGGTACTCATTTGAGGCTGAGTCGACCTGCGGGAGTCCCAGGCCCCGTTCAGACAATCGTCACCGTTGTTGTCCGTGAGCGGGAATCGAACTCGGGTCGCCGGGTTCTCAGCCTCTCTCTCTCCACCATCACCCCCCGTCTCACTCAACCATCACCCCCCATCTCACTCCACCATCACCCCTCATCTCACTCCACCATCACCCCTCATCTCACTCCACCATCACCCCCTCATCTCACTCCACCATCACCCCCTCATCTCACTCCACCATCACCCCCTCATCTCACTCCACCATCACTCCCCATCTCACTCCATCATCACCCCCTCATCTCACTCCACCATCACCCCCCATCTCACTCCACCATCACCCCTAATCTCACTCCACCATCACCCCCCATCTCACTCCACCATCACCCCCTCATCTCACTCCACCATCACCCCCCATCTCACTCCACCATCACCCCCTCATCTCACTCCACCATCACCCCCCATCTCACTCCACCATCACCCCTCATCTCACTCCACCATCACCCCCCATCTCACTCCACCATCACCCCCTCATCTCTCTCCACCATCACCCCCCATCTCACTCCACCATCACCGCCCATCTCACTCCACCATCACCCCCTCATCTCACTCCACCATCACCCCCTCATCTCACTCCACCATCACCCCCTCATCTCACTCCACCATCACCCCCCATCTCACTCCACCATCACCCCCCCATCTCACTCCACCATCACCCCCTCATCTCACTCCACCACCACCCCCCATCTCACTTCACCACCACCCCCCATCTCACTCCACCACCACCCCCCATCTCACTCCACCATCACCCCCTCATCTCACTCCACCATCACCCCCTCATCTCACTCCACCATCACCCCTCATCTCACTCCACCATCACCCCCCATCTCACTCCACCATCACCCCCCATCTCACTCCACCATCACCCCTCATCTCACTCCACCATCACCCCTCATCTCACTCCACCATCACCCCTCATCTCACTCAACCATCACCCCCTCATCTCACTCCACCATCACCCCTCATCTCACTCCACCATCACCCCCCCATCTCACTCCACCATCACCCCCTCATCTCACTCCACCATCACCCCCTCATCTCACTCCACCATCACCCCCTCATCTCACTCGACCATCACCCCTTATCTCACTCCACCATCACTCCCTCATCTCACTCAACCATCACCCCCTCATCTCACTCCACCATCACCCCTCATCTCACTCCACCATCACCCCCCCATCTCACTCCACCATCACCCCCTCATCTCACTCCACCATCACCCCCTCATCTCACTCCACCATCACCCCCTCATCTCACTCGACCATCACCCCTCATCTCACTCCACCATCACTCCCTCATCTCACTCCACCATCACCCCTCATCTCACTCCACCATCACCCCCCATCTCACTCCACCATCACCCCCCATCTCACTCCACCATCACCCCCTCATCTCACTCCACCATCACCCCCTCATCTCACTCCACCATCACCCCTCATCTCACTCCACCATCACCCCCCATCTCACTCCACCATCACCCCCCATCTCACTCCACCATCACCCCCCATCTCACTCAACCATCACCCCCTCATCTCACTCCACCATCACCCCCTCATCTCACTCCACCATCACCCCTCATCTCACTCCACCATCACCCCCTCATCTCACTCAACCATCACCCCCCATCTCACTCCACCATCACCCCCTCATCTCACTCCACCATCACCCCCCATCTCACTCCACCATCACCCCCTCATCTCACTCCACCATCACCCCCTCATCTCACTCCACCACCACCCCACATCTCACTCCATCATCACCCCCCATCTCACTCCATCATCACCCCCCATCTCACTCTACCATCACCCCCCATCTCACTCCACCATCACCCCCTCATCTCACTCCACCATCACCCCCTCATCTCACTCCACCATCACCCCTCATCTCACTCCACCATCACCCGCCATCTCACTCCACCATCACCCCCCCCATCTCACTCCACCATCACCCCTCATCTCACTCCACCATCACCCCCTCATCTCACTCCACCATCACCCCCTCATCTCACTCCACCATCACCCCCCCATCTCACTCCACCATCACCCCCTCATCTCACTCCACCATCACCCCCCCCATCTCACTCCACCATCACCCCTCATCTCACTCCACCATCACCCCCCATCTCACTGCACCATCACCCCCAATCTCACTCCACCATCACCCCCTCATTTCACTCAACCATCACCCCCTCATCTCACTCAACTATCACCCCCCCATCTCACTCCACCATCACCCCCCATCTCACTCCACCATCACCCCCCATCTCACTCCACCATCACCCCCTCATCTCACTCAACCATCACCCCCCCCATCTCTCTCCACAATCACCCCCCCCATCTCACTCCACCATCACCCCCCATCTCACTCCACCATCACCCCTCATCTCACTCCACCATCACCCCCTCATCTCACTCCACCATCACCCCCCATCTCACTCCACCATCACCCCCTCATCTCACTCCACCATCACCCCCTCATCTCACTCCACCATCACCCCCCATCTCACTCCACCATCACCCCCTCATCTCACTCCACCATCACCCCCTCATCTCACTCCACCACCACCCCACATCTCACTCCATCATCACCCCCCATCTCACTCCACCATCACCCCCCATCTCACTCCACCATCACCCCCTCATCTCACTCCACCACCACCCCCCATCTCACTCCACCATCACCCCCTCATCTCATCATCCCCCCACCCCCCACAACCGTCACTCCTTCCCCAACCGTCTCGTATCGCCCCCCCCTCCCCCCCCCACTTAATTCCCAGTGAAGGCCTCGCCTCGCCGTGTCGCAACCCACACGCGCTCGGGGTGGGGGGGTTCGAGTGGGGGGCGAGGAGGGGGGGGCAGTGGGGGGAGGGGTAGTTGAGTCGCGGGCGGGAGGGAGGGGCTAAACTACAACGCAAAGTAACGCATCGATGTTCATGAAGGGTCATCGCCCGGAACGTCGATTTTAATTAGAATTCCTGTCGGGGCCACAGTGCTATTGACGTGAGTTGTTGTTTGTGGTTGTTGTTGTTTGCGCACCACTGCCAACGCAGCGGCATCGGCAGCGTCACAATGACGCGTTTTACTGCTGGAGGAGTTTGCGGTCTCGTTGATGGTGGTGATGGTGGTGGTGGTTGATGTCTGATGGTGTTTGATGATGGGTGATGGTGAGTGATGGTGATGCTGAGTGATGCTGGGTGAAGGTGGGTGATGGTGGGTGATGATGGGTGATGGTGGGTGATGGTGATGGTGGGTGATGGTGGGTGATGGTGGGTGACGATGGGTGATGGTGGGTGATGGTGATGGTGGGTGATGGTGATGGTGGATGATGGTGGGTGATGGTGATAGTGGGTGATGGTGGGTGATGGTGGGTGATGGTGGGTGATGATGGGTGATGGTGGGTGATGATGGGTGATGATGGGTGATGGTGGGTGATGGTGATGGTGGGTGATGGTGGGTGATGGTGATGGTGGGTGATGGTGTGTGATGGTGATGCTGGGTGATGGTTGGGGGTAGGTGATGGTGGACGTGTAGGATAGGGGTGGCGGTGATGGCGGTCATGATGGAGGAGTGGGGGGGGGGTGCGAAGGGAGAATGGAGTGGGGAGATGGCGCCTGGCCGTCGGGGCTGATGAGGGTGATGATGATGGTGGTGAAGGGGGAAGGCTTGGGTGGAGGGGGGGTGAGGATGAGGGGGCGGCTGAGTTGTCGCTCACGACACTCGCCACACAACACACGCCTCAATAGAGTTCAGCCCTAATTCAAAAGGACGTGGGAAAAATATTACAACAATCATTGCGGCCCCTGCAGAAAGAGGGTAAAGCGGAGAATCAAAAGAGAGAGGGGCAGTGAGAGGGAGAGGCGGGGAGAGGGAGGAAGGGAGCTAAAGAAGGTCAGATGCTGCATTTTTAAACCTCGCTTATGCAGCGCGCAGGGGCTCATCCACGCTCTGTTGAGACCCGGATGAAGGTCGATGCCGCTCCAGAACTGTTTTGCTTAAACAAGTGCGGGATAGCATCGGTGTGAGAAGCCAAGACTGTATAGGCTCTGACGGATCTAATATATACACTATGTATACAAAAATATGTTTTATTTAAATTGTGGAGATCCAGAATGGAATTCTGCTTCATCGTCATCATCATCGTTATTATTTACCATGGACAATCTACTGCTGGATGAAGGAATCTACGGATATGTGTTTATGGAATCAGAATATTTACGGACGCTGGAGGATTTCGATGAGCTATGAAGCTCTTTTTCACAGATGTCCAAGTGATACAGCAGTGGCTGTATGGGGTGGTTCAGTGCAGTCGGGGACTATGTAGGGATGGGGAGGGGGCTTGTGGGGGGCTGGAGGATGCTGGAGGTGGACGAAAGCCTCCCCACGCCGTGTCGGTCATTTCGCCATACTTCACCACGCTGGTCAATGCGGGTCGGTGAAGGGGAGGGGGGGACATTAACCGGTTCAGATATCTCTCGCCACTGATGGTAGCCGTGGCCCGGACTCGGAACCCAGATCACCAGGCTCATAGCGCAGTGTGTGGACCACTGGGCCACCGCTCCACCACATCTCCGAACTTGACCGTGAACCTGACCTTGACCCTGACTCTAGTCCTAACCTTAGCCATAAACCTTCCAATGACCCTAACTCCTAACCCTGACCCTGACCCATGGCGTGCCCTTCACGTGACCCGAACCCTAAGTCTCACCACAATCATCCTAAATCCCAACCCTTAATATTGACTGGAACTCTAACTCAGCACGGCTCCTACTCTGCTGCTGCCGCTGCTGCAACACCAACAGCTCCATTAGCGGTGAACAAATGGAGAGGCGTAAGGTGGAGGGGGGGCAAGTAGGGGGTGGGGGGCAAGGAGGGGTGGAGGGGGCAGAGGCGGATCTCGACACTTTCAAAGGAGAGGGAACTTCCCCCGCACCCCTGCCCCCCATGCCCCCCATGCCCCCTATCCCCCCCCACCCGCTACTGGGATGATACGAAGATGGAAAGAGGCGACCCGCCCCCCTACTGGACGTCTGAAGAGAAAGAGCTTTATAGCTCGTCGGATTCCTCCTGTGGTCTAAATAAAGATCCTGATTTTGATTGACGCCTCGATGTGGGTGGTGAATGCGATGCTGATTGGGTTGTGGTTGAGGTTGTTGTGATCGTGATGGTTGTTGTGACTGTAATATGATTATGATGATAGTTGTGGCTGTGACGGTGGTGCAGTGAGTGGTGGTGATTACTATGGTAATGATACTAGCGGCGGTGGTGGTGGTAGTGATGATGATAATGTTGGTGCTGATTGTTGTCATGACAGTGATGATGATGGTGGTGGCTGCGTTAATCATCAATTGTTGTATTAGATGCTGTTGCTGATGATGGATGTGATTGTTATTACAATGGATGATGATTATCGATGACGGCAGTGGTTATGATGATATTAAGCGTTGTGATGATAATGATCGTGATGATGATAATGATCGTGATGATGACAATGATAGTGATGATGATGAATACGCCTATTATGTGCTTGAAGTAGTTGTGGTAATGGTGACGCCTGTGTATTTGATGATGATGATGATTGTAGTCGCAAAAACGATGATGATGACGATGCTTCCGATCACAATTCTCATCACCGCAACGATATTTACGATGGCAAATGATGGTAATCATCATAATAATCATGATTCTGACATAATTCCTTCCAACAACGCACGACCCTTACATTACCATCCTACTGGATCATCAGTCACCATGCGCCCATGGAATGTTGTTTGTTGTAGTAACATAAATAAAGAATATATAGTGGGGAGCGGTGGCGCAGCGGTTAGCGCGCTGCGCTACGAACCCGAGTTCGATTCCCGCTCACGGCCAACACCCAGTGACGATTACCTGTACCCGGGTCCTGGGCCCTCCCCTAGGTCGATTCAGCCTCAAATGAGTCCCTGGTTGCGGTATGTAAACACCGCTACTGGGGAGACAAAGGCGGCCGGGCGTGTTGCTGGCCCAACCAACCACCTCGTGTGCCGTGCCGGCCTTCATAGGTGCTGCTCGCTAACAGCACTTGCCCCAACAGTCTATACGGAGGATCTGTGTCTTTGTGATCACACACGAGGGGGTGGATGGCCAACACCACGCCGGGCCGGCTTTGTCTCTCCACTGCTAATCTTCACACCGCACCAGGTGTCAATTTACGGCTGAGTCGACCGAGAAAAGACCGAGGCCTGCTTCAGACGATCATATAATCATCGCTCCCCACTACTCGCCGACAGCACTTGCCTCACCAGTCTGTTACAAGCCCATACGGGGAGGGATCTTAGTCTTTGCGGGGTGGTGGTGTTTGTGTTTATATGGCGTGAACTTTCATATACACAGCGGTTCGCTTTCCCCCTCCCCCCGCCGCCCCCCCACTTTGCTTCCTTTGTCGCCACGTGCAGAGAAATGCGGCAGGAGACACCGCGCGCCGGATCCGACGGCGCTGTCCGGGCGGAGGGAAGAGCGCGTGACGCACGACCCGTCGTTCGGCGGCCTTACTTGGACACGGAGAGAGAGAAAGAGAGAGAAACGTGCCCCTGCTGCTGCTCCTGCACGTGTGCGTGCGTGTTGTGTACGTTGGACTTCTTTAGCGCCGTACGTAGCCAGCCGTGCTCATCGGAGGTGCGGCAGGGCGGGGCGGGTGGGGGGGGGGTTAGGAGAACCAACAAGACGCAGTTCCAAGTAAATTAGTTTTTAAATCCATATATAAAAGTGCATAGCTCCAAGTGCCTTGATGATGAGGTGGTGATGATGAGGCGGTGATGGTGATGATTATGGGGAGGTGGTGATGGTGAAGACGAGGTGGTGATGATGAGGCGGTGACGGTGATGATTATGGGGAGGTGGTGATGGTGAAGATGAGGTGGTGATGATGAGGCGGTGATGGTGATGATTATGGGGAGGTGGTGATGGTGAAGATGAGGTGGTGATGATGAGGCGGTGATGGTGATGATTATGGGGAGGTGGTGATGGTGAAGATGAGGTGGTGATGATGAGGCGGTGATGGTGATGATTATGGGGAGGTGGTGATGGTGAAGATGAGGTGGTGATGATGAGGCGGTGACGGTGATGATTATGAGGAGGAGGTTGTGATAGTGATAATGATGAGGCGGTGATGGTGTATAGCTGTATGTTGAACTTCTTTCCTACCGTACGTAGCCAACCGTGCTCATCAGAGGTGCTGGAAAAAGGACAACAGACTAAACACTCAAAAGCAGCTCTACAGAAATTAGTGTTCCGATCGAGATTCAAAACTGATTAGCTCAGCCGTTGGCAACCACAATAACAAGAAGAGCCATTAAAAAAAATATCTCATTCGTAATGCACGTAAATACGAGACGGTCCTTTTATAGTCGATGTCACGACATTAGTCATTGCCCACCCCCTGGCATAGCACCCAGCGACTTCCCAATATCGCAAAAGGAAAGAACGTTCCAGACGGCCGCATCTGAAAGCGCGCGACGCGGTGACCGCTTTTGCTGGGCGGGTAGCCAAAAGCCGCCGGCTGCCGCGAGGATGACCCGACCGGAGTTCCCGTGGCCCCTGCTCATGTTCATCACTGAGGACTATAGCGCTGTAGTTCTGGACAGGCCCGAACTCCTGCTTGGCTTCCCACAGTCGGGCGAGATCCGGGGAGCGTTCCGGCTCAGTTGCGTCACGGCGGCAGAGAGTGGAGGAGAGAGAGAGATAGAGAGAAGAGGGAGAGGGAGAAGAGGGAAGGAGAGGGAGAAGAGGGAGGGAGAGAGAGAGAGAGGGAAGGAGAGGGGGAAGAGGGAGGGAGAGCTGGAGACAGGGAGGAAGAAAGAGAAAGGCAGCTGGAGATAGATTGAGAGAGAGAGAGAGAGACTTTTGGACTTTTAAACAACTTTTTTATTGTCGCCAGCAGCAAAAGCACTTAGAGGCGATTTCGATATGAAATACACAAAGTCACCAGCAAACAAATGAAAATAAACGCTGCAAATCCACGCGCTGTGGCGCTAAAAAGCACCGTGCACAACATGAAATAAAAGTCACGTGGTGGTTGTGGTGGTCATTCGCGCACGCCACGTTGACGAGCGAGCGCTTCAGAAGGTGAACATGAGGGTGCCGTCCACGCTGGTACAGAGGGCTTTTCCGGCTCCCCAGCGTTCGAAGAAGACGCGCTGCACATCACCGACACGTGTGTGGTACATGGCGTGCTCCAGCCGGAGCCGCGCCTTAAGCAGGCATCTGAACACTGGAAGCAGCACAGAGCAGCCGTCAGTGTCACCTTGCAGCGTCTTTTTTCTCGTTCTTTACACCGCCAACTTCGCCTGAGCACAGGCGAAGTTGGCGAGGTCATGGCGCTTGTTAGCCAGGTAAGGCGCCACCCCATGTACCAAGCTGCTGTTGTAGAAGGGTACCCCCAGTTTCCTGAAGATGTCCCCCAAAAGGCGGAACATTGAGTTTGAGCCGCTGGCAGTGTAAGTACTGGTGGGGCAGATCCTCCCTGGCACCGCAGGAAATGCACAAGTCTGTTACCCCTGGCAAGAGGGAGGATGGGATGGATGGGGAGAGGCAGATAATGGGGTGGATTTGGAGAGAGGGCGAGAGAGGGTTATGGATAGAATGGGAGAGAGAGGGATTATGTTTGCTACTATTATTTTACCAGGCAAGGCCCACTGAGCTTTACTGCATTTTTTTCAGAAACGACTGGCAACAAATGATAGCTCAACGAAGTGGCTCATGATCATCGTGTGGAGATGTGCAAGGAAATGTGGAGGGAAAAACCGGAGGATCTGGAGAAAAATCCACGCGACCACGGGGAGAGAGAGAGAGAAACACCGCAAACTCCAAATATACAGCAGCGGGCGTCAGGGTCGAGATCGAACCCACGACCTCCTGCATACGAGGCGAGGTAGTCAATATCTCCTAGCCACCGTGGCGAAATGTGTAATAGTTGGAGGGAGTTGCTGGAGAGAGAGGGAGAGAAGAGATGAGCTGGTGAGACGTGGAGCTGGAGGGAGATGGGATGGATGGAGAGAGGGGAAGCAAGAGAATGGGGGGAGGGGGGGGGGAGAGCGAGGGGGAGATGGAAAGAGAGCGAGGGGGAGAGTGACAGAGAGCGAGGGGGAGAGTGACAGAGAGCGAGGGGGAGAGTGACAGAGAGCGAGGGGGAGATGGAGAGAGCGAGGGGGAGATGGAGAGAGAGCGAGGGGGAGAGTGACAGAGAGCGAGGGGGAGAGTGACAGAGAGCGAGGGGGAGATGGAGAGAGCGAGGGGGAGATGGAGAGAGAGCGAGGGGGAGAGTGACAGAGAGCGAGGGGGAGAGTGACAGAGAGCGAGGGGGAGAGTGACAGAGAGCGAGGGAGAGATGGAGAGAGCGAGGGGGAGATGGAGAGAGAGCGAGGGGGAGAGTGACAGAGAGCGAGGGGGAGAGTGACAGAGAGCGAGGGGGAGAGTGACAGAGAGCGAGGGGGAGATGGAGAGAGAGCGAGGGGGAGATGGAGAGAGAGCGAGGGGGAGAGTGACAGAGAGCGAGGGGGAGATGGAGAGAGCGAGGGGGAGAGTGACAGAGAGCGAGGGAGAGAGTGACAGAGAGCGAGGGGGAGATGGAGAGAGCGGGGGGGGGGGGGGGGGAGTGACAGAGAGCGAGGGGGAGATGGAGAGAGAGCGAGGGGGAGAGTAGCAGAGAGCGAGGGGGAGATGGAGAGAGCGAGGGGGAGATGGAGAGAGCGGGGGAGGGGAGAGTGACAGAGAGCCTGAATGCCCGTGCGTAGAGAACGTCACGGGCTCCGACTGCTAAACACTCGCGCCACAGAATTCCTAAGGTGGACTTTACGGAGATTTAAAAATAAACTATTAACATTGGAATGCAACAACATGATTCACCTCTGCGCGTACATGTGTTTGTGTGTGTAGACGTGTCCGTGTGTGTATGCGCGCGTCTCTGTGTACACGTGTCCGTGTGTGTATACGCGTGTATGTGTATACACGTGTCTCGGCATGTGTGTAGACGTATTAGCACGTGCACACTTGCTCTTGGTGTGTACGTGTCTACGTGCGTGTGTGTACACGTGTCTGCGTGCGTGTGTACACGTGTCTGCGTGTGTGTACACGTGTCTGCATGTGTGTACACGTGTCTGCGTGTATGTACACGTGTATGCGTGCGTGTACACGTGTCTGCGTGTGTGTACACGTGTATGCGTGTGTGTGCACGTGTATGCGTGCGTGTACACGTGTATGCGTGCGTGTGTAGACGTGTCTGCGTGTGTGTGCACGTGTATGCGTGCGTGTGTACACGTGTCTGCGTGTGTGTGCACGTGTCTGCGTGCGTGTGTACACGTCTCTGAAGTGCGTGTACACGTGTCTGTATGTCGACACGTGTCTGCGTGTCCACACACGAGTCTGCTGTGTATACCCGGGCTTTGTGTCTCTTCAGTCTGACCAAACATGGCACTGGAGACCCTTAATATTTACTTAGCGCGTGGGGCACTTTCATTTGCACAAACGTAGCAATGGAGAGAGACAAAGGCGGCCGGGCGTACGTGCTGCAGGATATGGCAACATGCTCGTGCACAGTTTTCCGCACATCGATTAAAAGGTGTTCGCAAACAGCAGCTACTCGCAACAGTCTATACGTGTGCAATAAGGATATTTATCTGTGTGTGTGTGCACGTGTGGAGGGATGCAGGCAAAGCCGATGAGTCAGATGCCTTCTATGACCTCCTGTCACAGGTGCTGGCTAAAGTGGGCCCTCGGGATAGAGTCATCTTGTTGGGTGACTTCAATGCCCGAGTGGGTCATGATGATGGCACCTGGTCTGGAGTGATTGGAGGGCATGGGCCAGATCAGCTCAATAACAACGGTAGGAGGCTGCTAGATTTTTGTGCAGCCCATGGGCTTGTAACTACCAACACGCTGTTCCGGCATCGGCGCATCCACACAACATCATGGATGCATGCCGGGTCCAAGCAAGATCATCTGCTGGACTACATAGTGACGGACCAGCGGATGCGAGCCCATGCCCTAGACACCGTGACCTACCGTGGAGCTGATCTGCCCTCTGACAATCGACTTGTCATCTGTAAGATGCGCCTGCCATTCTTCCGCTCCGGTGGTGGATGTACACCCAGGACCCAATTCCAACCTAAAGTGGCCTGATTTCAGTTATCTGATGAAAGTTGCAAGCGAGAATTCCATCATCGCCTGCGGCTGGGGTTGGCATCGTCCCCCACTCCTCCGGATGTCGAGGGTAAATGGGCGAGGTTTAGGACTGTCACTCATGCAGCTGCATTGGCTGCTTTGGGTACGCAGTCCAGACCTCCCCAGAGACCCTGGCTGACAGAGGAGGTGTTCAGGATAGTTGAGAAAAAGCGACAGGCCCACTGTTATCGGCTACAGAATCCCACGTCAGAGAATGAGGAGGCTTACCGCAACCTTCGCTCGGAGGTTCGGAGAGCCGTGAGGTGCTGCAAGGATGGGTGGTGGGCGCGGGTTGCTGTGGAGATGGAGTATGCCTCAGTGGCCCGCGATCACACATCTCTATTTAACTCCATCAAAAAAGTAACCTGCAGCGCCACACCTATTACCATCATTTGGGAAAAAAAACGGTGATCCAATCTCCGACTCCCAGGAAATGGTTTACAGATTTGCTGAGCATTTCTGTGAGGTCCTGGGGGAGGGAAAATCCCTCAGCCAGGAAAACATCGTGGCACAAAGTGAGGATGACCCTGCTGAGGCTGCGGTGCCTCAAATATTGGAAGAAGTCACCCCCTGTGAGTGGCTGGCTGAGGTGCCATCTGTTGAGGAAGTACTGAAGGCGATCCGGAGTCTGAGACCAGGAAAGGCAGCGGGCAGAGATGATCTCCCAAGCGAAATGCTGAGGGAGGGTGGCGTTTGTGCACAGACTGCCCTACATGACATCATAACAACAGTCTGGACCACTAGACGGGTTTCGCAGGATTGGAAGGATGCCCTGGTGGTTCCCCTCTTTAAGAAGAGGGACCGCACAGACTGTAACAACTACAGGGGCATCTCACTCCTCAGTGTGCCGGGAAAGGTCCTGGTAAGGATTATTCAACATCGCCTCGCCAGGCACGCTGAGGAGAGGCTTGCGGAGCCCCAATGCGGTTTCAGGAAAGGGCGGTCCTGCACAGATGCCATATTTTCTGTCCGTCTGTTACAGCAGAGGTGTAGGGAATTCCAGCAAGACCTACATCTCTGCTTTATTGACCTGGTCAAGGCCTATGATACCATCAGTAGGCCTGGACTCTGGGTTGTTCATCGTGCTTTTGGAGTACCTGACCCTCTGCTCACGATCATTAAGGACCTTCATGATGGTGAGCAGTCAGAGCCATTCCCTGTACACCTTGGGGTGCGACAGGGATGTCCTCTGGCTCCCACATTATTTAACATCTATTTTGACCACGTAGTTCGTGAAGCCTTCAATAGCTTTACCGGGGGAATCTCCATATGGTACAGACATAATGAGAGGCTGATCGATGCCCAGGTGTGGTCAAGGGATGGCTCCCTATTGCTCAACCACGTTATGTATGCCGATGATTTGGTAATAGCTGCTCATTCAGAGGAGGAGTTGGAGACGCTGCTGCTGAGACTAGAGCGTGCCACTAAGAGATGGGGCCTTACCATCAGCCCCACCAAAACTAAGCACCTGCCTGGGTATTTTGTACCATCGGACACTCCACCCCCACAACTTCCAATCGGTGATGGGGCAGTTGTGGAGAGAGTGGAGAGTTTCCCATACCTGGGCAGTGTGATTATGACCGGCTCAAGTTTAACAGCAGAGGTCTCACTCCGAATCAGTCGAGCGGCAATTTCTTTTCATCGGTTGCGTAACGCTGTGTGGACGCTACCTGGTCTGTCGCTCCGCACTAAGCTTCAGGTCTTCTCGGCCACGGTAATTCCCTCCCTTCTCTACGCTTACGAAACGTGGACCCCCCTAATGGAACATCTTCGCCGGTTAGAAACATTTAGGCTGGCCTGCCTACGATCCATCCTGGCTTTAACCAGGCTGGATTGTGTGAGGAGCTCACAAATCCTTGAAAGATCTGGACACAGTCCCATCGGTGAGCTCCTCCGGCAGGCAAGGCTGCGTTGGCTGGGTCATGTTGGCCGCATGCCCAGCCACCGCATGCCGAAACAGCTTTGTTTGGCCGGATCGAGGGGGCTAAACGGGCGCGGCACGGGCTAGAGAAGAGATGGAGTGATGTGGTACAGGAGGACGTGGAGCTGAGTGGACTTGCGGATGACTGGTACCAGCGGTGTCAAGATCGGCCTCTGTGGAGGAGGCTCGTGAAGGATGCTACTGGGCAGTTGGAGGCAGTCGCCCTCCAACAACAACGGAGGGCGGAGGAGCGACGCTCACAACAACGAGCGGAGCGCCGGGTGGCTAAAGCACAGCAGGTTGGCACAGTAGGGGGCACAGGTGGTGCATCAGCCAGTCATCTCAGTCAGTCGACCCGTGGCACCTGCATCTGCCCTGTGACCTCCTGCCAGCGGGCGTTCGACACTTCACGTGGCCTCAAGGTGCACATGGCCTGGCACAAGCGTCGTGGTGAAGTCACCACCACTAAGTGGCGAATGGCGGTTTTTGTTGTTGTTGTTGTTGATTGTGTTCAGCTGTGTGTGTGTGTGTCACTGTGTCTGTGCGTGTGTGTCGGGGAGCGGTGGCGCAGTGGTTAGCGCGCTACGAACCCGGCGATTCGAGATGGATTCCGCGCTCACGGCGAACACCGCTGACGATTACCTGAACCGGTCCTGGGCCTCCTCTCTAGGTCGACTCAGCCTCAAATGAGTGTCTGCTGCGGTGCGTAAACGTCGCCGCTGGGGAGACAAAGGTGGCCGGGCGTGATGCATGGCGAAATGCTCCCTCGCGTGCAGTGTCGGCTCGCTAACAGCGCTTTTCCCAACAGTCTGTTCAGGCTGTAGGGGGAATCTTTGTCTTTGTGTGTGTGTAGGCTATGGGGAGCGGTAGCGTAGTGCTTAGCGCACCGCGCTTCGAAGCCGGCGACCAGAGTTCGATTACTGCTCATGATCCACATCAGCGACGAATATCTGTTACCAGGTTACTGGTCCTCCCCTAGGTCGACTCAGGCTTAAATGTGAACCTGGTGCGGTGTGTAAACATCGCCACCGGGGAGACAAAGGCGGTGCGGTGCTGGCCACCCACCCCCTTGTGGGCAACGGTGCAGGCTTTTACTGATGCTCGCTAACAGCACTTGCCCCAATGATCTGTAAAATTAATCTATACGGGGGATCTTTGTCTTTGTGTCGCCGTGTGGGGAGTCCGTCGTTGCCACGCGACGCTGTGGAACAGCTGAGACGCTCAGTCGACGTCTTCCCAGCCGAGAGGGGAGACGGCTCCCCCCTCCTCCACAGCACCCCCTCCCCTCCACCTCAACCACCACCACCACCACCCCTCCACCTCAACCACCACCACCACCCCTCCCCTCCACCTCAACCACCACCACCCCTCCCCTCCACCTCAACCACCACCACCACCCCTCCACCTCAACCACCACCACCACCCCTCCCCTCCACCTCAACCACCACCACCGCCCCTCCCCTCCACCTCAACCACCACCACCACCACCCCTCCCCTCCACCTCAACCACCACCACCTCTCCCCTTCACTACATTCTCAACCACCACCACCACCCAACCACTACGCCGCCGCTCCTCGCCGTGACCAGTTAGCTAAGCTGCGTTGACCGTGGTGCGAATGGCGCCAAGGGGCGCGGGTTCGATCCCCGCAAGGGGAAAATCTATTCCGTCTACAGCAGGAAAACTAAAAAATAAACAAGAAGATCCATTTATTCAGTAAAAACAACCTCAACATTTAGAGAGTCGCACAATACACACGTGGGTGAGCACGAGACGGTGTGGGCCCTTAATAAATAATAAAGGTTTTTGGGTTAGATCGCGTAAGTATAAATGTTGTGTCGTAACCCTCCACCACCCGACACGGCCAATCAGTAAGGGGTTTGTCACGTAAGCACAACGCGCCAATTAGTTACCACTTCAGCCCGCCGGTGTGTTGGAGAGTAAATCCACAACATTCACAATGTGAGTAGCGTGACGTTTCGCTGGTAATTACATCAACTAGCATCATCGGGCACCATGAAATAACTTTTACGAAGAGTCCGGAATAGAGGCCCGCCCCTGGTCTATCCCATAGATCGCCTCAAATAAATCCACCGCTCACGACCACGACTCATATAGCCCCACGGCCAATCCTGCTGGCATCTCTACCAACCGCTGCCAATCAATCACGACGCCACCTCTACGGCCACTGATAACTCCCAGCACAGCCACCAACCTCAAATCATGACCCTTATCATGTCTACTACCCACCACTGCCGATATCCCCGTCTAGCCTAAACAGACTGTTGGGGGCAAGTGCTCTTTGCGTGGTAGCACAGATGAAGGCCGACACGGCGCACGAAGGGGTGGGTGGTCAGCACCACGCCCGGCCGCCTTTGTCTCCCTTGAGGCTGAACCGACCGAGGGGAAGCCCCAACGACTCGTTCAGATAATCGTTACCGGTGTTGGTGGCCGTGAGCTGGAATCGAACTCTGCCACCCACACGGCACCCCCCACCACCACCACCAACCTCCCACTCGCCCAGTGCCCCCCACCATCATCCCCGCGGCTTATCTTTGTAATGGGATCTCAACGCCACGTGGTGCGGCTCACAGCCACCACCACCACCACCACGGGCGCCCTTCATCCTTCGCACTGTACAAAGCCGTCTGCGTGCGCGCGCAGGCAGAATGAGCCAGCCAGCGGGTTGGACATTCACCATTCCCGTGCCGGGGGCAAGTCCATCCATTCCGTTCAATTGTATTCCTTCGATTGAATCCACATTCCCGTTTCAAGGTCACCCACAGTATCCGGTTCTGTCAATTGTATAATTCCACATTCCCATGTCGGGGGCAAGTCCATCCACAGTATAATATTGGATGATTACACATTCGCATTTCGGGAATGCGATGATAATGACGATGATAATGAGGATGACAGCAGCAGCTGTGGTGATAATTACAACAGCGACGATCGCGATGATCATGATGATCCCATTACACAACACCCCCCCCCCCCCACTTCAGTAATGAAGAGCTCCCTCACCCCCCCTCCGACCCCCCCCCCCCCTGCTCCCCCCTCCCCCCACGTCACCTTGATCCCCCGCGTCTCGCCGCGGCGACGACTCGGGCGGAAGGGCGAAGGGTCCCGCAATAAAACTAACACACGCACGTGCGGCCGCTCCCTACACGCACGTGCACACACACACACACGTGCATACACTTACACACACACACGTGCACACACACACGTGCACACACACACACGTGCACACACACACACACGTGCACACACACACACGGGCACACACACACGTACACACACTTACACGTGCACACACACACACGTACACACACTTACACGCACACACGTGCACACACTTACACGCACACACGTGCACACACACACACGTGCACACACTTACACGCACACACGTGCACACACACACACGTGCACACACTTACACGCACACACGTGCACACACACACACACGTGCGAACACTTACGCGCACACACTTACACGCACACACGTGCACACACACACGTGCGAACACTTACACGCACACACTTACACGTTCACACTTACACACACTTACACGCACGTCAACGCACAGACGAACTGTTAGCGAGCACCTATGAAGGCCGGCACGGCACACGAGAGGGGTGGGTGGCCAACACCACGCCCGGCCGCCTTTGTCTCCCCAGTGACGATGTTTACACATCGCACCAGGTACTCATTTGAGGCTGAGTCGACCTAGGGGAGGCCCAGGACCGGTTTAGATCATCGTCACCGATGTTGGCCGTGAGCGGGACGCGAACTCGGGTTGCCAGGTTGGTAGCGCAGCGTAGCGCTAACCGCTACACTACCGCTACACTACCGCTCCCCACACACACACAGACTCCCTCACCTCCACACACACACACAGACATACACACACGTGTACACACACGTGTACATACACTCCTTAGTTGTGAAATTAAAGGTGTTTTGCGTTATCTCTAAATACAGGCGATGCGGGCATTTAATCCGGAGCGACAGCGAGGTGAGGGAGAGGAGACAGGCGCTGTGGTGAGGGTGTGATGGTGAGGGTGTGATGGTGAGGGTGTGATGGTGAGGGTGTGATGGTGAGGGTGTGATGGTGAGGGTGTGATGGTGAGGGTGTGATGGTGAGGGTGTGATGGTGAGGGTGTGATGGTGAGGGTAAGGACGTCCTACCGGACAGCTGTGGAAAAAAAAAACCCAGCTTCATAGCTCATCGCATTCCTGCAGCAAAAACAAAGACTCTGATTCTCAGTGGTAAGGTCGAAGTAGGGTTAAGGTTGCGTGTACGCGTGAGCAGGTGAGCGAGTAAGCGAGCACGCACCTGTACGTGCGTACAGAATAGGTGTGCGCACGCGTGTAGGTTTGGTATGACGGGGGGAGCGGTGGCGCAGTGATTAGCGCACAAGCAAGACGAATCGGGCCACCAGAGTTCGATGCCCGCTCACGGCCAACACAGCTGGCAAATATGTGAATCGACCGTGGGCGTCCCCTAGGTTGACTCAGCCTAAAATGAGTTCCTGGGTAGGGTACGTATTAAACATCGGCACTGGGAAGACAAAGGCGTCCGGGCGTGGCTCTGGCCACCCACCCACTTCGTGTGCCGTGCCGGCCTTCAGAGGTGGAGCTCGCTGGCAGCACTTTCCCCAACAGTCTGTTAAGGCTACACGGGGGATCTTTGTCTTTGTGCGTGAAGGTTGGTACAAAGGTGAAGTGCGCCTCGTGTGAGTTGTGGGCGTGGAGGTGCGGGTTCGGGGGTCCGTTAATCCCCCCCCCTCACTCCCACCCCCTCCCCCCGTTGATCCCCTCGGTCGTAGTCCTCCCGCCTTCCCGTGGGTCCCTCTGCTTCCTCCCTGGACCCTTGTTCTCTTCCCGTTGATCCCCCACAGCACCACTCCTCTCCCCATTCACGATCCGCCTTCGCCTTGACCACCCCGCCACCTCCCACATCGATCTCCCATCCCTCCCCCCCCTGCTCTTACCCTTGATCTCCCCCAGCCCCCCCCTCTCTCCCCCGCCCGTGTCTGCCCCCCCCCCTCCTCCCCGTGAAGGCGACTGAGTTCCAGTAGAGTGGCTAAAATCAATGAGCCCCGGTGGGCGCGTTCGTGTTGTTGATGTATTGACGAAGCGAAGTTCTAAAGAGCCGGGCAGCAGCAGCAGAAGCAGCAGAAGCAGAAGCAGGAACTTCGCCCCTCGGCTCTTGGTGGATAGCGGGCAGCGATCGAGGCGCTTTCAACTAAACTCAAAACTAATTTTTATTTTGCCCGCCAAAGGCCCCGCTGAGCTGCCCTGGAGCTTTTGTTTGTCGGAAGCGACCCTAGCTATCGCACAATGATCGCTCAAAGAGGTGGCTTAGGGGCCGTCCATAAATGACGTCACGCGATTTTGGACGATTTTTGACCCCCCCCTCTCTCGTCACATGACGTCACAAAAAGTCAGACCCCCCCCCCTCAAATAGGACGTCACAAAGCTCTGCCCTTCCCCCCAAACCATATTTTCATTTTGAAAATTAAACATGCTTCAAATCGCTTTAAACTATTGTCATTGTAGTGCGTATTTAATGTGGCGCTGCACTCTGATGTTGTAGGAGTGTTGTTATAACAATTAGTGTTGTCATAACAATTCTATATTTATTACGTGACGTCACATTTCTCACCCCCCCCCCTCGTCACACATCGTCACAAATGTCTGACCTCCTCCCCCCCCCAGGTGCGTGACGTCATTTATGGACGGCCCCTTAGCAGCATCATCATCATCGTCGTCATCGTGTGGACATTTAGAGCAAGCAGCCAAATGTATTCTCAACGCGCGATGTTCATTCCAAACGGTGTGCTAACAGCATCAGTGACGATTATCCGATCATCGGAACCAGGCCTCGGCCTCTCCTAGGTCGACTCAGCCGTAAATGGATACCTGGTGCGGTGTAAAAATTAGTAGTGGGGAGACAAAGGCGGCCGGGCGTGGTGTTGGCCACCCACCACCTCGTGTGTGATCACAAAGACAACCTTAACAGGCTGTTGGGGGCAAGTGCTGTTAGCGAGCACCTATGAAGGCTGGCACAGCACACGATGGGGTGGGTGGCCAGCACCACGCCCGACCGCCTTTGTCTCCCTAGTGGCGACGTTTACACACCGCACCAGGTACTCGTTTGACGCTGAGTCGACAAAGGGGGAGGCTTAGGACCGGTTCAAATATTCGCCACTGTTGTTGGCCGAGAGGCGGGAATCGATGTCCACTCGGGTTCGTAGCGCAGCGTGCTACCTGCTACACTACCGCTCCCCACACACACACCCTTACCGGATTATAAGACGCACACTCCAAACTTTTGCTTTAAATTCAGGGTTGGTTGCGTCTTATACTCCGGAGAATGTTAGTTTCTTGTCCTGTCAATTAGCACGGTTGGCTACGTACAGTGCGAAATAAGTTCAACGTACATAGACTCACACAGAGACCCATAGACTCACACAGAAAACCGTAGACTCATCACACAGAGACTCATGAACTCACACGCCGCATCGCGCTCTTTCAGATGCGCTTCCGCAGCCGTCTGGAACGCTCTTTCCTTCCGATATTAGGAAGGCGCTGGAGCTATGCACTTTTAAATAATCTAGATTGACAAACTCATTTCTCTCGAACTGATTGTCGTGTTCAGTTTGTTGTCCTTCCACCCGCGCCTCCGATTAGCACGGTTGGCTACGTACGGTGCGAAAGAAGTTCAACAGAATACGGTCATAAAACGCGACCACCCCTAGCCACGGCAGCAGAGGTTCAATGTTTACGTTTCAAGTTCCCTCCTCGTCCTCCTGCTGCTGTCTTTCCTCCACTGCTGCGACGCCATGCACGTATTTCATTGTGTTTATATAGAAACGTATTTTATTGTGTTTATATAGAAATGCGAAGGAGGAAAAAAAAGAGCCCACAAAGCAACAGAGCATTTAAATAAGTAAATAAATGAAAGATGTTGGCCACGAGTAACGGACTTTAGAAAAACAACGCGAATGTTCCCGCGTGGGCGATTCCACGTGCGCGTCAAATCCCAGTCGCGTGCTTCCCCTCGTGGTTCTCAACGACTACAAGCCGGCAGGCCAGTCCACCGACGGAGCCTCCCGTAGACCCAAGAACGATCATTGAGATAATGAGAATAGGGTTTCTCCCCTTTATTTTGGCAACAAAGCGGGCGTTCAGTTGTGAAAACACCAAACTGAAACCTGTTACAAGGAATCATGTCTGAATTGACCACAATGTTTGTGGTCAGAATGCAAAAAAAACCCATATTCTTTGGTTCTTTCGGTAAAGTCACGTAGGTATAAAATAAAATAAATCACGACGTTTCGAGCGCAACACAAACGTCCGTCGTCAGGTGGGAAAGCACGGTCTGCTGCTGAGGCAGACTGTTTTAAAAGGTTTGAAAGAACTAAAGAGTATAGATTCCTGCAGTCACGAAAGCTTCAAATCAAGATTTTGAAAACATACTCTGATAATATGATGATGCATTATCCTTGAAACTGATTGGTCCACACCAAATACGGCTTTCTTTTGAGCCTCGTCTCAAACGGTGTTAGACCAGAGGATGCCGAACTTCTTTCGCACCGTACGTAGCCAACCGTGCTAGTCGGAGGGAAAGTCACATTGAGTCGTACGACTTATTTTAGGGGGCGGGGCTGTTGGGGGAAGGGGGGTCCGTGTGAAGTGTTGGTGGGGGGGGGGGTAACATTGGGTGAGACGGGGAGAGGGAGGGGGTGTACAGTACCAGTGTTGGTGCTGTGTGGGGGTGTTTCGGGGGGTGTTATGTTGGGAAGTGGATGAAGCAGAGAGGGGGGGGGGCTGCGGGGGGAGGGCTGCGTGGGAAGGGGTGGAATTACTGGAGGGGGAGAGGGTCTACAGTCGACAGGGTGCATGGGGGTGGGCGGGAGGGGCTGGGAGCTACGGGGGGGGGGGTGTTACAGAGTTCGTGGTGAGGGGGGGTAAGAGATGTGGTGGTGGGGGGGGTATGTTGGTCGCGAGGGTTACGCGACTATGGTGGGTGGAGGGGAGGGGGTGGGTGGAGGGGAGGGGGTGGGTGGAGGGGAGGGGATGGGTGGAGGGGGGTGGTGGAGGAGGGGGGGTGGAGGGGGGGTGGTGGAGAGTTCCCCTTCATTCCCGTGGGCTCGGATCGATGCCCGCCCGGGCTAGCGGGAGGTCTCTCGCTGAGTGAGCGTGCTGCTGGGGTTAGCGCCCCGCAACTACGAACCCGGCGACCCGAGTTCGATTCCTACGCCACGGTGGGCCAACATCGGTGGGGAATTATCACAACCGGGCCTGGGCCTCCGGGAGGTCAACGCAAACATCAGCACCGGGGGAGACAAAGGCGGCCGGGCGTGGTGCTGGCCACCCACCCCCTCGTGTGCCGTCCCTGCTTTAAAATGGTGCTCGCTCTCAGCACTTGCCCCAACAGTCTGTTAAACACTGTAGTTGTGTGGCTTCTGTGTGCACAGTGGCGGTGGGGAGCAAAGGTGATGTGGTTTGCCAGTTATCGCAGTCAACCATACACGGCACCTGGGCCTATCCCGTGACCTCCTGCACCTACCCTGGTACATAAGTTAACCTGTGCATGGCACGTACCTCTGTCCCGTGACCTGCCACGCGCACACACGCAGGTGGTACACGTGCAAAGATCCCCCTGTGTAGCCTCATCAGACTGTTGGGGCAAGTGCCGTTAGCGAGCACCTGTGAAGGGCGGCACGGCACACGAGGGGTTGGGTGGCCAACACCACGCCCGGCCGCCTTTGTCTCCCCAGTGGATGATGTTTACACATCACAACCAGGTCCTCATTTGAGGCTGAATCGACCTAGGGGAGGCCCACGACCGGTTCAGATAATCGTCACCGGTGTTGGTGGCCGTGAGCGGGAATCGAACTCGGGCCGCCGGGTTCGTAGCGCAGCGTAGCGCTAACCGCGACGCTACACAGACACACGCACACACACACGCGCACGTGTCCACACACATCTCAATTTTAATCGGCTCCGTTCCACGCTGACTGCGTTCACGCGTCACGCAGGACGTGTTTAACAATCATCGGGCGCGTGCAACAGCGTGGAACGAGTTGTAATTTGAATGGGGAAGGAGTCGATTAGTTCAACGCGGAAAAACGGAGGGTAAGTTATCGGTGGTGGGGAGGGGCAGACTGGGGTTGACTGGTACACAGTGCAGCGCTCGAACAACTGCCGGCCACCGACCCCCCCCCCCCCCATCCTAAATATATCGGCCAAATATTGGTTCTGTGCAAACATAGGTGCAGCCTGCCACGGTATCGAAGACGGCAATGCAGTTGTTGGCAACGGTTGAAGTTCAATAAATCGGGTAGGTGGGTGTACGTGACTCTTGCCCGCCCAGGTGTGATGCCAGCCAAGAGCAGTTGGGATGCGTGTGTACATTGAACTTCTCTCGTGCCGTACGCAACTCAGCGTGCCTCCGTCCCATTATTCTGTCCCTCCAAAGTCCACAGGGAACACAACAGGGCGCACACCGCGTGTTTTTTTAGAAGGTTACACATCTCCATCAGCCATCACGGCCCTACCTTCTGGACATCTGTGAAGGAGAGCTTCATAGATCATCGGATTCCTCGAGTATGAAGAAATATTCTGAATCTGGGAGTGCATTTTTTTTTGTTAGTCATCAATGCCGCGTGGATTCTGATACAGGCCAAAGCGTTGGGCCGGTTTTGACATTCGGTGTCTCATCGGCAGTCAGTCTCACCACTGCCAACGCAGCATCACCACCACCGCCACATTAAGTTGCGTATGCGTGTGGTCGCCTCTACAACCGATTGAGAACAATCGCTGAACGGGGTTGCTCGCGGGAGAGATGGCGTTCAACTTTCAAGCGATCTGCTCAGCGATACGCAGCGACGTGGTTCGACACGTGCAGCGTACGCACATCGTCTCTTAAACACATTGATCATTGTCAGCCACGTTCAATCCACTGCTGGATCGAGCGGGGGGGGGGGGGATTTGGTTTTAGAGGCAGAGAGAGAGGGGGGGGGGGTGAACACGTGGATTTAGAGAACACGACACGCACTTAAATTTCAATCAACATTCAGAGCGTTGAGGAGAGTTAAGCGGGGCTTGGGAAGGACGTGTCATTGGCTGTAAGGGGTGATGGATGGGTGAGAGGGTGGATGGGTGGACGTTGGTCGAGACGAATAACGGAGAGGCAGCCCAGGGATGGAACGAGGCGCCGAGAGGGGGTCGGCCACTGATGAGAGATGGAGCGACGGGGAAATCAGTTCGCGTGCAGATGATTCGTTTGTGCATCGTTACATTCTCCGAATCGTGGATATGGCAGTGAGGAATCCTTTATCCAGCAGTGGATTGACCACATCTGACGATGACATGTTTACATCTGTATACACACACACACATGGTCACGGCCCAGGTTTAAAAAAAGAACAATTATTTGTCGCGGTGCGTGCTGTATAAATAGAAGTCAAAAGCGCCAGGCGATGATCGGGATTGCCGGATTTGTATCTCGGGAAACGTCAAGGACGCGCCGTTAATCGGCTCATCAGCAGTTTAGCGATGAGGCGTAGTAGGGGGGGATGTGTGGTGAATGGGATTACAGACCGTGCCATACACGCAGTGGAAGAGGAGGGGGTGGGGGTGCAGCCGTGACGTAATTGGTCAACACATTGGACTTGCAATCCAGGTCGTCGGTGAGCGGGATTCGATCTCCAGGCGCGGATGTTGTTAACACGTGCCTCAATAGGCAAGTTGATTAATATCGTACCGGACTACCCCCCTCGCCCCCCTCCCAGCCAATAACTTACCGCACCCCCACCCTTCCCGTCTGTGTCCACCCGGCAGTATATATATATGCTGTGTGTATATCATCATGTGTGTAGAAATTATTTCGCACCGTACGTAGCTGGATCTGCGTGACGTGTGGGTATTTCATATCGAAATCGCCTCCAGTGCTTTTGCTGCTGGCGGCAATAGAAGTTGTTTAAAAGTCTGTCTCTCTCTCTGTCTCTGTCTGTCTCTCTCTGTCTCTCTGTCTCTCTCTCTGTCTCTGTCTGTCTCTATCTGTTTCTCTCTGTCTCTCTCTCTCTGTTTCTCTGTCTGTCTCTCTCTGTTTCTCTCTGTCTCTCTCTCTCTCTCTCTGTTTCTCTCTGTCTGTCTCTCTCTCTCTCTATCTGTTTCTCTCTGTCTCTCTGTCTGTCTCTCTCTCTCTCTGTTTCTCTCTGTCTCTCTCCCCGTGGTGGTCCCAGCGTGGATCGTTCGACAGCTTCCTCCTCCGGTTTTGCTCTCCTCCACTCTGATGATGTGGTGATGGTGATGACTTTGCGTGGTTCCACGCAAAGTCATCACCGCGAGGAAGGCGACGCGGTGTGCAGAGGTCGCCAACAGCCAAAGGGGATCCCGCTACCCACGGCGCCACCTGGTCACGCGTGATGCGTCCTCTGCGCCCTCTCCACACCCCTCCCCCCCGTGTCACTAGCCTCGACCCCCCCCCCGTGTCACTAGCCTCGACCCCCCCCCCGTGTCACTAGCCTCGACCCCTCCCCCCCTCCCCGTGTAACGAGCCTCGACCCCCCCCCACACCCACCTCCCACCTCTCTCTCTGCTCCCTTCGACCCCTGCCGATCACCTTCCCCTCTCTCCTGTCCACTCCCCCCACCTCTCCCCTCCACCTATCGACCTCCCCCCGGCTCCTATCACCCCCGCCCAGCCTCCATCGCCCACTGCTACCCCCAGCCCCCACCCCCGGGCAGCGAGCGGTCCTTAAGAAAGTTACTCTTTAACAAAGTTTATTACGGATGTTGAAAGAATGGGGGACAGGTTTCTTCCATCACTTGCACCTCTGTCCACCCGGCGGTACAAATGGGGCAACAGCATAGCAATGTGCTGTGCCGTATGTTGAACTTCTTTCGCACCGTACGCAGCCGACCGTGCTAATCGGAGGTGCGGGGGAAGGATAACAAACGATGGTTCTCTGTGTGAGTCTATGGGTCTCTGTGAGGAGTCTATAGGTATATGTGTGAGCCTATGGGTCTCTGTGTGAGTCTATGAGTCTCTGCGTGACGAGTCTATGGGTCTCTGTGTGAGTCTATGGGTCTCTGTGTGAGGAGTCTATAGCTAAATGTGTGAGCCTATGGGTCTCTGTGTGAGTCTATGAGTCTCTGCGTGACGAGTCTATGGGTCTCTGTGTGAGTCTATGGTTCTCTGTGTGAGTCTATGGGTCTCTGTGAGGAGTCTATAGGTATATGTGTGAGCCTATGGGTCTCTGTGTGAGTCTATGAGTCTCTGCGTGACGAGTCTATGGGTCTCTGTGTGAGTCTATGGGTCTCTGTGTGAGTCTATGGGTCTCTGTGTGAGGAGTCTATAGGTATATGTGTGAGCCTATGGGTCTCTGTGTGAGTCTATGAGTCTCTGCGTGACGAGTCTATGGATCTCTGTGTGAGTCTATGGGTCTCTGTGTGAGTCTATGGGTCTCTGTGTGAGTCTATGGGTCTCTGTGTGAGTCTATGGGTCTCTGTGTGAATCTATGGGTCTCTGTGTGAGTCTATGGGTCCCTGTGTGAGTCAATGAGTCTCTGTGTGAGTCTATCGTTCTCCGTGTGAGTCTATGGGTCTCTGTGTGTGTCTATGGGTCTCTGTGTGAGTCTATGAGTCTCTGCGTGACGAGTCTATGGATCTCTGTGTGAGTCTATGGGTCTCTGTGTGAGTCTATGGGTCTCTGTGTGAGTCTATGGGTCTCTGTGTGAGTCTATGGGTCTCTGTGTGAATCTATGGGTCTCTGTGTGAGTCTATGGGTCTCTGTGCGAGTCTATGGGTCTCTGTGTGAGTCTATGGGTCTCTGTGTGATGAGTCTATGGGTCTCTGTGCGAGTCTATGGGTCTCTGTGCGAGTCTATGGGTCTCTGTGTGAGTCTATGTATGTTGAACTTCTTTCGCACCGTACGTAGCCAGGTGCGCTCATCGGAGCTAACCGTGCTCGTCAGTCAACGATACGGTTGGCCGCGTGTGGTGGGGTAAAGTGTGAGGGTGCTCCCCCACGCCTATCAAGGTGTTTAGCCAGCGTGGAAGAGTAGGCCAACGCACCGTTTAGATGGGGGCGTGTTGGGGGCGCCGTGGTGGCTAGGAGATGTTAACTCCCTCGCCTCGTATGCATGAGGTCGTGAGTTCGATCCCTACCCTGACGCCTGCTGCTGCTGTATATTTGGATTTTGCGGTGTCTCTCTCTCTCTCTCCTCGTGGTCGCGTGGATTGTCCTCCGGGTCCTCCGGTTTTTTCCCCTCCACGTTTAGAATCAACGTCGCGGCCCTTCGAGTATTTGGCCGCTATAAATCTCCACGTGGCAAGCCGCCTCGTCGAGCTCCATCACGTGTGGCGAGGTCGCTTCTGAGCTACATTGCTCAGTGCGCCTCACCTGCTACAACAAAACATCGTTGAGTTCTCCTTCGAGTGCAGGCGCATCGTCCAGCAGATGGTAGTCAATCGCACGTTGATCTTTCTCGAATCGAAGGGGGCGAAGTGCGCTTTACGGCTTGACCCCGCGCAGAGTGGGGATATGTCCCGTCGAGACGTGAACCAGACGGAGGTTCGCGAGGATGAAAGATCGGTGAACGGCGGGCAGCCAATACGAGAGCTTTACAGGCGGTGGACGAGGATTGGTGAGGCGTGGGACAATGTTGCGTCACTCGAGACGAGAACCCAAGAAGAAGGGAGGAAAAATTTGATTTAAAGCTTTCGTGACTGCAGTAATTCATATTCTTAGTTTTTTCGGTAAAGTCACGTTGAAGAGAAACAACAAAATAACAAAATATATATAAAACAATAAAAAATTCTCACGACGTTTCGACCGTTTGAGTTATGGTCGAAACGTCGTGAGAATTTTTTTATTGTTTTATATATATTTTGTTATTTTGTTGTTTCTCTTCAACGTGACTTTACCGAAAAAACTAAGAATAAGAAGGGAGGAGTTTGAGATTCTTGGTCGCACGTGCAAATGTTGTGACGTCGCGACGCAGAGCCGCCCGTCTCCAGGGCAACGGCGAATCGGGGCAATCGCCCCGGGCCCCGCACTTAGGGGGGGGGGGGGTGGGGAGAGCGCGCTTCGACGTCACGGTGTCAGATGTAATACTTCTTTGTACGGTCCCAGTCTTGACGCCACCGGACATCACGGCGCGTGATGTCACGTGCCCCCCCCCACCCCCCGCCGTTAGCACGCGACGCATTAATAACGCAGGCCAGAAGTAAAATGTCTGGAACTTGCTGAATCACTCCGACTGGACATCTGTGTAAAAGAGCTTCATAGCTCATCGGATTCCTCCAGTCTCGATAAAGATTCTGAACTCCTCCCAGTCTCTTTTGCGCCGTAACGAAGCGATCCTTGTTCGGGCATCTAAGATCAGCGGTAGAACTCCCCTGAAAACCACGTGACTTTCTGTGCGGCCACCCCCATTCCCTAAGCCCCTCCCCTGTGCCCGCCCACTGTGAGAACAGACGCTGCTCCTCCTCTTTGCAGCAGTGTCGAAGCCCTGATGCAGCCTCTTCTTCCTCCCTCTCCTCATCTCTCCCGCACCCTCTGCTCCCGTTATCCCGTTCCTTTCTCATCCACTTATATCATGTTCTTTCTCCATTCTTCTCCCGCTCCTCTCTCTTTCCCCATCACCATCATCATCACATTACACGTTGGACTCTACCCCCAGGATGTAATGAATAGAGTAATTGCTTACAGACCCTCTCTGACCAGCCAGCCAGTGTAAATAGGTAACCCATTTAGACTATCCGCCCGTTGTTGTGAGCGTCTCTCCTCTGCTGCTGTTGCCGTTGTTGGCGCAATAGGGCGGCTGCTTCCAAATGTCCAGTAGCCTCAAAGTGTACCTAGCCTGGCACTGCCCAGTCGCTTCCTTCACGAGCCTCCTCCGCAGAGGCCGATCTCGACACCGATACACATCCGCACGATACACAAGATATCCCGTAAGACCCGAACAGACTTTTTGGGGCAAGTGCTGTAAGCGAGATCCTATGAAGGCTTTCATAGGTTGGGGGGAAGGGGGGGGGCAGCACCACGCCCGGTCGTCTTTGTCTCCCTAGTGACGATATTTACACACCGCGCCAGGTACTCATTTGAGGCTGAGTCGACCTAGGAGAGGCCCAGGACCGGTTCAGATAATCGTCACTGGTGTTGGCCGTGAGCGGGAATCGATCCCGTGTCGCCGGGTTCACAGCGAAGCGCGCTAACCGCTACACTACCGCACACACACGCGCGCACACACACACACGTGCACAGACACACACGCGCACACACACACGCGCACACACGCACGCGCAAACACACACGTGCACACACACACGCGCACACACACGCGCGCACACACGCACGCGCAAACACACACGTGCAGACACACACGCACACACACACACGTGCACACACACACGCGCACACGCACGCGCAAGCGCACGCGCACACACGCAGACACGCACAGTACATACACACACGCGCACACACACGCACACGCACACGTGACAAACACACAACAGCAGTGGCGCATGGGGAAACGCATGACGTATTGTGCTGAGATACAGACACAGACAACGGTCCCCAGAGTAGCCTCCTTTGGGGCAAGTGCTGAGAGGGCGAGAACGCACAAAGACAAACAACACACGGCCTATCACACAGCCCATTCACGCGTACACACCAACACACACACAACTCACACAAAGATCCCCCCGTACAGCCTATACCAGACTGTTGGGGCAAGTGCTGTTTGCGAGCACCTATGAAGGCCGGAACGGCACACGAAGGAGTGGGTGGCCAGCACCACGCCCGGCCGCCTTTGTCTCCCCAATATACACACACACACACCGACACACAGACACACCGACACACACAAACGACGATAGACACACACCGACACACACACACCGACACACACCCCCACACACACCGACACACACACGGCAGGCGAGCACGTGACCGCTGATGAAGCGCTCTGTCGGCGCGCGTCCAACGGTCGATGTCAGGGGAAGGGATTAATCGCGCGACAGAACGAATGGTAAATTATGTTAATTATTATGTTAATTATCCCATACATTTGTGTTTTTTGGTGGGACGGGGGGGGGGGGTGTTCGTGCCCAAATAAGGATCGTTCCGCTAGAGCGCAAAAAGCCTGGGAGGAATTGAGACTCAGTATCAGAATATTTATTTATCTTGAATAAATCCGATGAACTATGAAGCTCTTTTTTTCATAGATGTCCAGCATGGGCGGTCAGAAAATTACAGACAAGAACAGTCCGGGACAAGAACAGCCGAGCAACAGCAGCAACAGAAGCCTGAAGGTGGCACAGTGTGCAGACTGGGAGCCGCGATTATTCCGCATTTTGTGACTCGGCAGATTCATCCGATGATTGTTATTTGTGCCGCGAGTTGAGTTGTCCTCATCTTTGATGTGCGTGTATCGGAGACGGCCGTTGAGCGGTGGCGCAGTGGTTAGCGCACTGCGCACTCGCAACCTTGAAGCGCCTGCAGGTTTGACTTATGCCGGCCAAAGGGCGCACATCAGTGGCACAGTGATATCGGGACCGGGTCGGCATTCGTCGTTGGGGGCCGTCCATAAATGACGTCACGCGATTTTGGACTATTTTTGACCCCCCCCCCCTCGTCACACGGCGTCACAAAAAGTCAGACCCCCCCCCTCAAATATGACGTCACAAAGCTCTGCCCCCCCTCCCCCTCCAAAAAATATAAAACATGCTTCAAATCGCTTTAAACTATTGTCATTGTAGTGCGTTTTTTAATGTGGCGCTGCACTCCGATGTTGTAGGAGAAAACATTTATTAAAAAGTCTATTTAATTAAGTAGAACGTGTTGTCTATATTTATTTAAAGTTGCGCATTTTGATGTGACGTCACATTTCTCAACCCCCCCCCCCCCCTCGTCACACATCGTCACAAATGTCTGACCACCCCCCCCCCAGGTGCGTGACGTCATTTATGGACGGCCTCTTGGACAATGGTGGAGCGGTGGCGCAGCAGTTAGCGCACCCTGATATGAGGACAACGCATGATGAAGCTGCTTGTTGATTTACTCTCCAACACACCGGGGTGCTGAACGAGTAAATAATTGGCGCGGTTTGTTTACGTGACAAACCCTACTATCTGGATTTGAAGCTTTCGTGATTGCAGGAATTCATTACTCTTTGGTTCTTTCGGTAAAGTCTCGTAGGTAGAAACATTAATAGATCACGACGTTTCGATCGCAACACAAGCAATCGTCATCAGGTGGGACAACCACAGCAAGAAAAACCAAACTGTGTAAACTTTACTAATTGGCTGTGCCGGGTGGTGGCGGGTTTAACGACACATCTATATATTTACGCGGTCTAACCCGAGAACCCTCTATTATCGATGAAGATATTAACGGAGTTTAATCCCATACCCAGGGTTAATTATCTGCACCGGTTATGCCCCCCTCCCTCTCTCCGCCCCACCGCTGACCAGCGTGGTGAAGTATGGTCAGCCAAATCCCGCGACCCGATAGGGCGGCGAGGAGCTCCTTCATCCAGCGGTGGATTTAACTGACGAGAGAGACGCGGCGTTCCAATTCGAGTGTCGCAATGGGGCTTTAGCGTCCGCTCGCGTTTTGGGGGAACGCGGCTATAGCGACGTAGACGGTGAGGCGTGTTGGTGAGTGACCTCACGCGGGGTCTCGGGGCGTGTGAGAAGGTCGCTGGCCCTCGTGTGCCGTGCCGGCCTTCACGCCCGCTACTGCTGCTGCTCGCTAAGAGCACTTGCCCCAACAGTCTAATAGAGGCTATACGGGAGATCTTTGTTTTTTTTTGTAGAATGAATGATGTTATTTATGCAGAGGCTAAAGGCTTGTGGGGGAGGGGGGGGGGGACTTGACAATGAAAATTTTATTATTGAAGGTCGTCTAGTTTTGCATTAATTCAACGTCTAACGCCAACGGGGATTGTGGCCGTGTGTGCGCTGACAGCTCTTGAGCTCTCAGTCTGCCAAGAGGCCACCTGGGGGATCTTTGTCTTTGTAGGTGCGTGGGGAGCGGTGGCGCAGCGGTTCGCGCTCTGCGCTACCAACCAGCAAGAGACCGGAGTTCGATTCCCGCTCACGGGCAGACGCCAGCGGCGACGGTACGGAACCGGTCCTGGGGCCTCCCCTAGGTCGACTCAGCCTCAAATCAGTACCCGGTGCGTTGTGTAAACATCGCCGCTGGGGGAGACAAAGGCGGCGGGGCGTCGTCTTGGCCACGCCATCCGTTCGCGTGCCGTGTTGACCTTCAATAGGCGCTCGCTGACAGCACTTGCCCCAACAGTCTGTCGATACTATACGGGGGTTCTTTGTCTTTGTGTGTAGTCACTGTACGCGTCGCTCTCTGAGCCGTGACGCGAGCAGCACCGACGTGGAGAGAGAGAGAGGAGGAGGGGGGGGAGTCGCCATGGCAACGGGAAGGGGCAGAGAGGATGAGAGGGCGAGGAGAGAGGGAGCAGAGAGAGGGGGGGGGTGAGAGGGGGGAGAGAGGGGGGAGAGAAGGCGAGGAGAGAGGGGGGGGTGAGAGGGGGGAGAGAGAGGGGGGAGAGAGGGGGGGGAGAGGGCGAGGAGAGGGGGGAGAGAGGGAGCAGGGAGAGGGGGGGTGGGAGGGGGGAGAGAGGGCGAGGAGAGAGGGAGCAGAAAGAGAGAGAGGGGGGAGGTTTGAAGGAGGAGAGGATGAGAGATGGGAGAGAGAAGGGAGAGGGGGAAAGGGGGAGAGAGAGAGAGAGTCGACTGAGGTTGAGAGAGGGAGGAGAGAGAGGGGGGAGAAGTTTGATGGAGGAGAGGGTGACAGAGGAGAGGGTGGGGGAGAGGAAGGAGAGTGGGTGGCGATTTTTTTAAATTCAGATATTGAAAGAATGAGAACACACAAGGGACGCGTGTGTCCTTGGGTATACATTTGTATGCATAAACGTGCGTGTGCATGGAGCTGTGGGGAGCGGTCGTGTAGCGGTTAGCGGCACTGCGCTAGGAACCCCGGCTATGACACGAGTTCGATTTCCCGCTCACGGCCAACATCGGTGACGAGGATCATGAACCGGTCCTGGGCATCCCCAAGGTCGACTGAGCCTCGAATGAGTACCCTGGTGCAGTGCGCAAAACATCAGCGATGGGGATACAAAGGCGGCCCTTGCGTGGTGCTGGCTACGCCAGCATCTTCTGTCAGTGACGATGGGTGGATGGGTGATGTGAGTAGGCGATGTGAATGGGTGATTTTGTGAGTGGGTAATGTTGTGAGTTGGTGATTTTGTGAGTGTGTGATGTTGTGAATGGGTGATGTTGTGAGTGGGTGATGTTGTGAATGGGTGATGTTGTTAGTGGGTGATGTTGTGAGTGGGTGATGTTGTGAGTGGATGATGTTGTGAGTGGGTGATGTTGTGAGTGGATGATGTTGTGAGTGGGTGATGTTGTGAGTGGGTAATGTGAGTGGGTGATGTTGTGAGTGGGTGATGTTGTGAGTGGGAAATGTTGTGAGTGGGTGATGTGAGTGGGCGATGTGAGTGGGTGATGTTGTGAATGGGTGATGTTGTGAGTGGGTGATTTTGTGAGTGGGTGATGTTGTGAGTGGGTGATGTTGTGAGTGGGTGATGTTGTGAGTGGATGATGTTGTGAGTGGGTGATGTTGTGAGTGGGTGATGTTGTGAGTGGGTGATGTTGTGAGTGGGTAATGTTGTGAGTGGGTGATGTTGTGAGTGGGTGATGTTGTGAGTGGGTAATGTTGTGAGTGGGTGATGTTGTGAGGGGGCGATGTTGTGAGTGGGCGATGTGAGTGGGTGATGTTGTGAATGGGTGATGGTGTGAGTGGGTGATGTTGTGAGTGGGTGATGTTGTGAGTGGGTAATGTTGTGAGTGGGTGATGTTGTGAATGGGTGATGTTGTGAGTGGGCGATGTGAGTGGGTGATGTTGTGGATGGGTGATGTTGTGAGTGGGTGATTTTGTGAGTGGGTGATGTGAGTGGGTGATGTTGTGAATGGATGATGTTGTGAATGGGTGATGTTGTGAGTGGGTGATGTTGTGAGTGGGCGATGTTGTGAGTGGGTGATGTTGTAAATGGGTGATGTTGTGAGTGGGTGATAGTGAGTGGGTGATGTTGTGAGTGGATGATGTTGTGAATGGGTGATGTTGTGAGTGATGTAGTGAGTGGATGATGTGAATGGGTGATGTTGTGAGTGAGTGATATAGCAAGATTGCTTGATACACTATCCCCTCCCCTACCCCTTATCTCCCATTCCCAAATTTCCTTCAGCAAACACAGCGACCACGTGTCCTGGCAACACGAAAGGAAGTCATCGGTATCATTATTCACACCTTCATCTCATCTCAATCCCACGTTCTCCTCCTCCTCCATCATCCCACATGTCCCCGTATACCATGAATCCTCCTCCACACATTCCCACAAAACGGCACGTACACAACATATGCGAAGACAAAGATCGCCCGTATAGGCTGATTAACAGACTTTTGAGGGCAAGTGCTGTTCGCGAGCAACACCTACGAAGGCCGGCACGGCACACGAGGAGGTGGAGTGGCGAGCATCACGCCCGGCCGCCTTTGTCTCCCTTCGTGACGATGTTTACACACCGCAACCAGATACTCAGTTGAGGCTGAGTTGACCTAAGGGAGCTAAAATCCTACTCGGGTGGCCAGGGTTCGTAGCGCGACCCCTACACCACCGCTCCCCACAATGCACGCACTGACACACACACAAACGCACGCCAGCCATATGTCGACTTATTATACTTTCATATATGCCTCTGCCTCCCCGGCTCTGTCTCTCCTCTTGCCTCTCTCCTTCCCTCTCCTCTTCCCTCGCTCTCTCTCCATTCCTCTCCTTTCTGCCCGTCTCTCCTCTGCGCCCCCCTTCTCCTATCCCCCCCTCCCCTCTCCCACGTCCGCTCTTACATAATACCACGTCCGTGTCGTGAACATCGCCGCGTAGATGAAAGTCGTCGTGGGTCGTACGAAACTCAAACCGTTCCGCCGAGAGCGTCGTGGTCCCCTCGGTGTGCGTGGTGGGGTTTTCTCAGTGTCCTTCCGCGCATTCTTTTCCCCGAACGAGGGGCGATCTCTGACGAATGAACTTGGGCTAGACCCACGCACACCCCCCCCCCCCCCTGAGACGCAAGTGATGATTCATTTCCCGGATAGATAAGCTAAACTCTTAAAGCTTTCGTGACTGCAGGAATCCAAACTCTTGGGTCCTTTCGGTAAAGTCACGCGGTAGGTAGAAGATAATTGTAGATCACGAGGTTTCGATCGCAACGCAAGCCATCATCATCATCAGGCGGACGATTGCTTGCGTTGCTATCGAAACTTCGTGATCTCTAATTTTTTCTACCTTACGTGACTTTACCGAAAGAACCAAAGAGTATGAACCTTTAAACGTTTTTGGGTTGTTGTATTTTTAAGCAGGTAAGGCCCGCTGAGCTATTTCATCAGATGCGACCTGGCCACAAATGATAGCTCAGCGAAGTGGCTTATCATCATCATCACGTGGACATTTATAGCGGCAGCCAAATATTCTGAACGCGTGGATGTTGATTTCAAAATATGGAGGGGAAAAACCTGGAGAACTCAGAAGAGGAATTCCACGCGACCACGTGGAGAGAGACGCCGCAAACTCCAACATGCAGGCGTCAGATGGTTTAATCGATTATCATCATAGTCGTCATCGATTATCATCAATCATCGGCGGCAGCATTATTAAACTCTCTTTTTATCCCTGTGCAGCGTGAACCTGGCCGCTGAGTTCGCTTCCAGGCCACGGCTCACATCAGTGGCGAGTGATATCTGAACCGGTCCTTGGCAATCCCCCCCCACCCCGCCCTCCGTCATCATCTCGCACTGACCGGCGTGGTGAAGTATGGTCAAACATCCTCTCCACGACCGACAAGGGCGTGGAGAGAGGCCTTCATCCAGCGGTGGATAGACGAAGCACTGCGAGCTATTGTTGTAAATGTGCAGAGGAGAGACGTTGTTTGTTTGTGTAATCAATGTTAGGGTTTGAGTCAGGGTTAGGATCAAGGTTACGAATATTCCTGGTCATAATTGGTCAATCGTTATTTAATAATATCAAACAGTCAATGGATCATGGTCGATGTGGAAAGGCTATCTTTAATGAAATTGTTAACGTCTAAATGGGTTTCAACAAATGGCTCACAGGTTTGGTTTACTCTCATTGGCAATAGCGAGTGATCAGCAGAAAACTAAATTACAATCAATGTGCTGTTACAATTGCACGGGGGCGGTGAATTATACTCGAGCAGAATGTGATTCGTCATTCGCAATGCTGGTCGAAGGGCCTGTCCACGCCGAGCGCGGTAGTGGGTGTTGCGTGTCCATACTTCACCAATTGGAGGAGCCAGACTCGGGACTCGCAATTGTCTCCGCCGGGTGACGTTCTCATTAAGCTAAGCAGATCGGTTCCACAGCCGACCACAGTCAAAGACCGTGTCAGCTACAGGGCAGTTATATATAGTTATCCATAGAGATCTATAGAGATGCATAGAGATCTGTAGAGTTACATAGAGATCCGTAAAGTTACATAGAGATCCATCGAGTTTTTAGAGAGTCACAGATTTACGTAGAGATCGTAGAGTCACATAGAGGTATGTGGAGTGACACAGAGATCCATGGAGTCACATAGAGATCCATAGAGTCACATAGAGACCCATAGAGTGAAACTGTGATCCATAGAGTGACACAGAGATCCTTGGAGTGACACAGAGATCCATACAGTCAAATAGAGATTGATAGAGATCCATAGAGTCACATAGAGATCCATAGAGTTATACAGAGATCCATAGAGTCACATAGAGATCCATACAGTCACATAGAGATCCATAGAGTTATTCAGAGATCAATCGAGTCACATAGAGATCCATACAGTCACATAGAGATCCATAGAGTGATACAGAGGTCCATAGAGTGACATAGAGATCCATACTGTCACATAGAGATCCATAGAGTTATACAGATATCAATAAAGTTATACAGAGATCAATAAAGTTATACAGAGATCAATAGAGTTATATAGAGATCCATACAGTCACATAGAGATCCATAGAGTGATACAGAGGTCCATAGAGTGACATAGAGATCCATACTGTCACATAGAGATCCATAGAGTTACGCAGATATCAATAAAGTTATACAGAGATCAATAAAGTTTTACAGAGATCAATAGAGTTATATAGAGATCAATAAAGTTATACAGAGATCAATAAAGTTATACAGAGATCAATAGAGTTATATAGAGATCAATAAAGTTATACAGAGATCAATAAAGTTATACAGAGATCAATAGAGTTATATAGAGATCAATAGAGTTATACAGAGATCAATAGAGTTATACAGAGACTCATCGACTACAGCTCAGTGGCAGCAGTTACACGACATTGCAGGGGGGAATTCAGAATAACAAAAACAGCAAAGAGGGACACGGTCATTTATAGTCATGAACCACGTTTATTTGGGGGATCCTCAAAAATAATAACGGAGCGGCGGCCAAGGAATGGAACGCGTCCCCCCCTCCGCCCCCCGAAAAGATGGAGCGATAAAACCAGTTCGCGTTGCAGGGTGCTGGGTGGATTTGTTGCCTCGCGAGGGGCTGGCGAGAGCAACTTGGGTAGGCCTCGATCCAGCAGTGGATTGAACCTGGTTAATGATGATGAATTTACCACCAGCTGGGTTTGGAGCACAGTGCTCTAACCACTGCACCACCGCTCCAAAGATGAAGATCCTCCGTAGAGCCTTACCAAACTGTCCAGGCAAGTGCTGTTAGCGAGCATTTCCTACAGAGGTCGGCACGGCACATGAGGGGGAGGGTGGCCAGCACCACGCCCGGCCGCCTTTGTCTCCCAAGTGGCGATATTTTACGCACCCGCACTAGGTACTCATTTTAGGCTGAGTCGACCTAGGGGAGGCCCAGGACCCGTTCAAATAATCGTCACCGGTGTTGGTGGCCGTGAGAGGGAATCGAACTCGGTTAGTCGGGTTGGTAGAACAGCGAGGTAATCGCTACACATGTATGTGTGTGTACACACGTTTATGTACACACACACACGTGTGTACACATATGTGTGTGTGTACACACACACATACGTGTCTACAGATTCCCTACTACGTGGGCTGACAGTCGCTTTGATTGAGTTAGGGTGATGCATGGCAGGGGTCACGCAAGTTTGACCTCTGCGGGCGAGGCGATCTGTGAGATCTTTTTTTAAAGGTCACCCGTTGTGATGTGAACATAGGTCAACCTCCAGTCACCTGCTTTGATCGGCAAAAAAACCCAATATTCATATTACTTAAACTACATTGATTTAAATATTGCAATCATCATAATCATCAGCAGCATCATCTACAGCCATCGTCAGGGCCGTCCATTAGCGCGATGCCGAGGACGGGACAAATCCCACTGTGTGGACTCACCTGACGCCTTCAACCTAAACACGAAGTACTACATCCGACACCGTAACGTCGAAGCGCCCCCGCCCCCACACCCCAAAACACGGGGCCCAGGGCGGTCGCCCCAGATTCGCCGTGTACCCTCGGGACGGCTCTGGCCCATGGTCAATCCATCCCGAGCCGCCGTCACGGCTCACTTTTCACTTATAATTTTATTTAACCAGGTGAACGGCCCACTGAGGTACATGGCTCTTATTTCAGAAGCGACCTGGCTATCGCGAATGATGGCTCAACGAAGTGGTGGTTTATCACCGCATGGGAATGTACAGCAGCCAAAAATCCTCTTGAACGCGTGACGTTGATTCTTAATGTGGAGAGAAAACCCGGAGGACCCAGGAGAAAGATTCCACGCGACCGCGGGGAGAGAGACGCCGCAAACCCCAAATAAGACAGCAGCAGGAGGCGTCCGGATAGGGATCGAACCCACGACCTCTTGCATACCAGGCGAGGGAGTTAGCATCTCTCCATCATTGCGATACCACCGATCTACGACCTGATTCCATCGCTCCATCTCCTCGGTGGGGGTGCTCTACGAACGCGTTCCATTCCTTGGCTGCCACACTCCGTTATTCTCATTGACCATCGCCCGCTCACGTCCATAAGCGAATAGCTTACGGAACACATTTGAATACATGCAGTATATATGCAGACTGTATCATCTCTTCGACGTTGCACGAGGCTGAGTAAGTGTGTTCCGGTGTGAAATTATACAGCGATGCGCATGGGCTGATGATTTGTAGCAGAATTATATTTCTGCTACAAATTATCACATTAAAAAATGTGTTTAAATTACATTTCTCCCTCCGATTACAAGTGTTCCTCTTTTGTCGGTACAAGATGCGATACAGTCCGGATTTTTCTCCCTAGCGGTGTTTTATACCGACGCCCATACCGGCATGTACCATTACTCTTTAACTAGCCCTTCCGAGAGAAACGGGAGAGATCGTGGGGGACAGAGAGAATGGGAGAGCGAGAGAGACGGATGATGCATGGAGTTGGGAGAGACGTCCGAGAGGATAGCGATGGAAGAGAGAGAGAGAGAGAAATGATGGATGGACGATTACGATGAGAGAGAATGGCGGAGATAGAAATTGATAGATGCATGGTGATGATGATGAGAGTGAGATGAGAGCTGGGAGAGAGACGGAAGGGATGGGAGAGAAACGTCGAATGTGGGAGGCGCGTGGAGGAAGACAAAGACGGAAAAGAGAGCGGGCGAGCCATCGCGTGAGAGAGATTAATTAGGGAGATGAGAGGAGAGCTGTGAAAGTGAGGGAGAGAAAGAGAGAGAGGGCGATACAGTAATTCTGAGGCGGTGAAAACTGGACATCGCTCTAGACGCATAGGGAGGAGGGAGGGAGTGGTGGTGGTGATGGGGGGAGCGGTGGCGCAGTGGTTCGCGCGCTGCGCCACGAACCCGGCCACCCGACTTCGATTCCCGCTCACGGCCAACACCAGCACCAGTGACGATTGTCTGAACCGGTCCTGGGCCTCCCCTGGGTCGATTCAGCCTCAAACGAGTACCGGGTGCGGTGCGTAAAAACATCGCCACTGGGGAGACAAAAACGGCCGGGCGTTGGTGCTGGCCACCCACCCCCTCGTGTGCCGTGCCGGCCTTCATAGGCGCTGCTCGCTAACAGCACTTGTCCCCAAAAGCCCGTTAAGGCTACGCGGGGGATCTTTGTCTTTTTTGTATAATGTTGGTGGTGGTGGTCAAGGCGGCGGCGGTTGAAGGAGGTAGGGGGTGAGAGGGGAGGGGGTGGATGAGAGGGGAGGGGGTGGATGAGATGGGGGGGGTGGATGGCTGGGCGGGTGGTGGGTGGTATGGATGGTGGGGGGGGCACCTTGCGGTTGGGTGGGGGGGTATTGTGGGGGGGGGGGTGTGGAGGAGACGGGGGGGGGGGTCCGTTCCCTCTCGCAACCAATGGCCTCGTGGTGCCCGTCTCGCATAAAACGCGCCGGGC
The DNA here is from genome assembly GCF_048934315.1 of Petromyzon marinus. Lineage (NCBI taxonomy): Eukaryota > Metazoa > Chordata > Hyperoartia > Petromyzontiformes > Petromyzontidae > Petromyzon > Petromyzon marinus. The sequence goes on along the minus strand of NC_133695.1, from coordinate 5,494,208 downwards.
AGGGCGGGAGCTGACGCAGCGACCTTGAGTCCTCGAGCGCTCAGCACACGGACCGACCCCCCCCGCCTCTGTCACTCGCCTCAGCCTCCTCGCCCTCCACACCGGGAGAGCTGCTGCGCCTTCGACCTCCTTCATCTCGTGAGAAATCGCCCAGGTGAGCGCGGATGATTGGGCGCGTTCCGTGCATTCGGCGCGTCTTATCCGCGCTTGCGCGAACAGGTGCGCGCACGTGTGCGTGTGTGTAAGTACGCGAGCGTGTGGGTGTGCGTGTGTGTGTAGGTGTGCGTGTGTGTAGGTGCGCGGGCGTGTGGGTGTGCGGGTGTGTGTGCGCGTGTGTGTAGGGGCGTGCGTGTGTGTAGGTGTGCGGGTGTGTGTGCGCGTGTGTGTGTGCGCGCGTGTGTAGGGGTGTGCGTGTGTGTGTAGGTGTGCGTGTGTATAAGTGCGTGGGCGTCTGGATGTGCGTGCGTGTAGGTGTGCGCGTATGTAGGTGTGCGTGTGTGTGCGTGTGCGTAGGTGTGCGTGGGAGCGGTAGTGTAACGGTTAGCGCTACGCTATGAACCTGGCGACCCGGGTTCGATTCCCGCTCACGGCCAACACCAGTGACGATTATCTGAACCGGTCCTGGGCCTCCCCTAGGTCGACTCAGCCTCAAATGAGTACCTGGTGCGGTGTGTAAACATTGCCAATGGGGGAGACAAAGGCGGTCGGGCGTGGTGCTGGCCATCCACCCCCTCGTGTACCGTTCCGGCCTTCATAGGTGCTCGCTACACAGCACTTGCCCCTACAGTCTGTTAAGGCTATATGGGGGATCTTTGTAGGTGTGTGTGTGTGTAGGTGCGCGCGCGTGCGTACGTGTGCGTGTGTGTAGGTGTGCGTAGGGGTGTGCGTGTGTACGTGTGCGTGTGTATAAGTGTGTCTGTGCGTGTAGGTGGGGAGCGGTCGTGCAGTCGTTAGCGCACTGTGCTACGAACGCAGCAAACGGAGATTGGATTCCCTAGGTCAACTCAGCCTTAAATGAGTACTTGGTGCGGTGTGTAAAAAATAGCAGCGCCGGGGAGACAAAGGCGGCCGGGGGTGGTGCTGGCCACCCACCCCCTCGTGTGCCCCTAAAATGTTATAGGAGGCAGTGGGGGGGGGGGGGATGAATTGGGTGGGGGTGATGTGTCGCTATGTGTAGGTGTGTGCGTGTGTGCCTTTGTCGATGTTTCGCGTGCCTGCGTGAGTACGTGGGAGCGGTGGCGCAGTGGTTAGCGCGCTGCTCAACCATCAATACGGCGACATTGATCCTGGCCACCACGGCCAGGATCAATGACGAGCGATATCCGGACCGGTCTTGGCCGTCGGCTAGGTCAACCCAGCCCTAAATTAGAAACCCGTTGCTGTGCGCAATCACCAGCACTGGGGAGACAAAGGCGGCAGGGCTTAATTATGACTACAACCACACCCGCCACCACCTCACATCGTGCTGTGTACCGGTATTGTATGAACTTCTGTCGCACCGTACGTAGCCAACCGTGCTAATCGGAGGTGCGTTAATGTGTGCTCGTGAACAACAGTCTGTTGAGGCTATACAGGGGATCTTTGTGTCCATGTAGTGTGTGTGTTGGTGTATTTGTCATGTATGTGCACGTGTGTGTGTGTGTCTTTGTCGATGTTTTCGCATTTCCGTAATAAACGTGCCTGCGTGATACAAATACAAACAAATGTATAATTACAAACACGCACCTACGCATTTACATAGCGCGATATCATCATCATCAACATCTTAGCACACATTGCATGTTGTAAAAAGACAAAATTGCCGTTTAACCGCATAACAAGTAACAACATTAAACGGCCGTAAAATATAAAAAAACATTAAAAATCGCCATCGCATAAACCTGACGCGCGATTCAATTAAAACTCAACAATGGTGCCACTCCACAAGAAAGGTTTTTTTTGTTAGATCGCGTAAATTTAAATGTGTCGCTAAAATCGCCACCACCACCCGACACAGCCAATTCGTAACGGTATTGTCAACGGGAACCAAACAGAGAAATTGGTTACTAGTTCAGCCTCAAATGAGTACCTGGTGCGGTGTGTAAAACATCGCCACTGGGGAGACAAAGGCGGTCGGGCGTGGTGCTGGCCACCCACCCCCCTCGTGTACCGTTCCGGTTTTCATAGGTGCTTGCTAACAGCACTTGCCCCTTCCGTCTGTTAAGGCTATACGGGGCATCTTTGTCTTTATGTGAGCTAGGCGACATGGAGGAGACCTACTGGGTAGTTTGGCTACCCTTCAGGCTGACCCCTAATCCATGCTTCAAGTAATTGAGGGATGATGATGATGATGATATTTTGGCAATGTGAATACAGAAATTCCAGAGTACAAAACATCTGTATCTGATGGAGAATTGGCTATGCGTGGTGCGGCATGAAGCAACGCACATTAAGTATCATTACAGATGACCAGAAATGCATTTTCTCGCTAGTAGGTAATAAAATAGCCGATGTTACACACGTAATTGTGCATGGTTTCGCAATAGCTTGTGGTCTTTCAACGTCCGCGTTCGATTTTGGGGATGCGTGGGTTGCAGGAATTCCACAGTCGCCATCACTGTCAGATGACGGTACAGCGACCTTACGTTATGCGCCATATACTTATCTATATAGACTGTCTCTATATAGACTGTCTCTATATAGACTGTCTCTATATAGACTGTCTCTATATGGACTGTCTCTATATAGACTGTCTTTATAGACTGTCTCTATATAGACTGTCTCTATATAGACTGTCTCTATATAGACTGTCTCTATATACTGTCTCTATATAGACTGTCTCTATATAGACTGTCTCTCTATAGACTGTATCGATGGACTGTCTCTATGGACTGTCTCTATATAGACTGTCTCTATATAGACTGTCTCTCTATAAACTGTCTCTATGGACTGTCTCTATATTACAGCTTCCGTCCGAGGACGGGCAAAAGGCGAGTTTATTTTTTTGTGTCTATCGTTTTTTAATGACTTCCTTACCTTGTCTGTATTCTGCACGCCTATCGGGGCTTTTACGTTGCATTGTGTGTTGCTGAAAAAAACCCCCAAGACCAGGTTGTACCCTTACTGGCAATAAAACAGGAGGTTTTAAGATGTTCAAACAGCAAATGGAAACATTTTGCAAGGAATCAAGTTCGCATTAACCACACGTACTTTGCCAGGATTGAAAGGTCCCATTTTGTAGCCGCTCACCCCGAGCTATATCGTGGCATTGTCTTGGTACTGTGTGATGGTGGCATTGTCTTGGTACTGTGTGATGGTGGCATTGTCTTGGTACTGTGTGATGGTGGTGGCATTGTCTTGGTACTGTGTGATAGTGACATTGTCTTGGTGCTGTGATGGTGGCATTGTCTTGGTACTGTGCGATGATGGCATTGTCTTGGTACTGTGATGGTGGCATTGTCTTGGTACTGTGTGATGATGGCATTGTCTTGGTACTGTGTGATAGTGACATTGTCTTGGTACTGTGTGATGGTGGCATTGTCTTGGTACTGTGTGATGGTGGCATTGTCTTGGTACTGTGTGATGGTGGCATTGTCTTGGTACTGTGTGATGGTGGCATTGTCTTGGTACTGTGATGGTGGCATTGTCTTGGTACTGTGTGATGATGGCATTGTCTTGGTACTGTGATGGTGGCATTGTCTTGGTACTGTGTGATGATGGCATTGTCTTGGTACTGTGTGATAGTGACATTGTCTTGGTATTGTGTGATGGTGGCATTGTCTTGGTACTGTGTGATGATGGCATTGTCTTGGTACTGTGTGATAGTGGCATTGTCTTGGTACTGTGTGATGGTGGCATTGTATTGGTACTGTGTGATGGTGGCATTGTCTTGGTACTGTGTGATGGTGGCATTGTCTTGGTACTGTGTGATAGTGGCATTGTCTTGGTACTGTGTGATAGTGGCATTGTCTTGGTACTGTGTGATGGTGGCATTGTCTTGGTACTGTGTGATGATGGCATTGTCTTGGTACTGTGTGATAGTGGCATTGTCTTGGTACTGTGTGATGGTGGCATTGTATTGGTACTGTGTGATGGTGGCATTGTCTTGGTACTGTGTGATGGTGGCATTGTCTTGGTACTGTGTGATAGTGGCATTGTCTTGGTACTGTGTGATAGCGGCATTGTCTTAGTACTGTGTGATAATGACATTGTCTTGGTACTGTGTGATAGTGGCATTGTCTTGTTACTGTGTGATAGCGGCATTGTCTTGGTACTGTGTGATGGTGGCATTGTCTTGGTACTGTGTGATGGTGGCATTGTCTTGGTACTGTGTGATGGTGGCATTGTCTTGGTAATGTGTGATAGTGGCATTGTCTTGGTACTGTGTGATGGTGGCATTGTCTTGGTACTGTGTGATGATGGCATTGTCTTGGTAATGTGTGATAGTGACATTGTCTTGGTACTGTGTGATGGTGGCATTGTCTTGGTACTGTGTGATGGTGGCATTGTCTTGGTACTGTGTGATGGTGGCATTGTCTTGGTAATGTGTGATAGTGGCATTGTCTTGGTGCTGTGTGATGGTGGCATTGTCTTGGTACTGTGTGATGGCGGCATTGTTTTGGTACTGTATGATGGTGGCATTGTCTTGGTACTGTGTGATAGTGGCATTCTCTTGGTACTGTGTGATAGTGACATTGTCTTTGTACTGTGTGATAGTGACATTGTCTTGGTACTGTGTGATGGTGGCATTGTCTTGGTACTGTGTGATAGCGGTATTGTCTTGGTACTGTGTGATAGTGGCATTGTCTTGGTACTGTGTGATAGTGACATTGTCTTGGTACTGTGTGATAGTGACATTGTCTTGGTGCTATGTGATGGTGGCATTGTCTTTTATTGGTCGCCTTTTTCCGTTCTCTGGTCTGACGCTGCTGAGACTTGGCCCGAAAGAAGGCTCCTGTCTCTGGCATAGGTCAATCAGCTTCAAAGTCAATGCATACAAATGACCAGACCGTGTTTGTTTGCACGTTCGCCACAAGTACCGTGTGTGTGCTCAATGCGAACTTGATTCCTTGCGAAAGGTTTCTATTTGGTGTTTGAACATCTTAACACGACTCCTGATTTATTATTGCCAGCAAGGTTAAAAACCTATTGTTATTTTTTAATACTTTGATGCTGGCTAAGAGGTCCCATTTTGTTTGTTGTTGTTGTTGTGACTTTCTGACCCCGTGACCCTACTGGACATCTGTGAAACAAACGAGCTGTATAGCATAGCGGATTAGTTTCAGTTTCATTTATTTGGTATAGCCCTGTGAGCCATTCGGCTCTTGAATCGGGTGCAACCGCAACAAAAAAAACCAAAAACACGAACAAGAAAAACATCTTAAAGTGACTACGTGACTGTGCAAACAGAAAATCCTAGAAAAATAAAACCCCATCAAAATATTCCTGAAAAAAGCACCGTACACCACCGATCCTCCTCCAGTCGAAATAAAGGCGCATGTCGCCAAGCGGCCTTGATAATGCTTTACCGACTGCGGTACTAAATGGCAAAAATAAAGGCGAACGATGGGTGTGGGTTAGCAATGGGGGTGGGGGGGGAGTTCTTTTTTGTAAAAGGAACAAAATGTATGCAGCGCGGGGAAGGAGGCGATGGCGCAGGAGTTTGAAGGAGGAATTGATGGAGCGTGATCAGTGCATGAGGCTGGTCGAAGGGGAGTAAGCGTGAGGGTGGATGGTACGGTACGAAGTGAGTGCACGGAGTGATAGCGTCAACCGGTTGTTAGGCTCAGCATAGATAACAATAGATTTAGGTAGCGGGGGCAGTGGTCTGACGGACCACGTGACTCCGCAAGCGTTGCCGCAAACCACGTGACACTCAGTTGCTGCTACCGGTGTGCGCACGCGCTTCCTGATCAGGCTCTTAACGATTACCTCGCCCAGGCGAATCGATTAATTGCGACGATTTGGTGCCGCGATTCGATTGAATTTGATTGCAGTGCATTGTCAATGCCTCTTGCTCCTCCAGTTTCTGCGTGAGCTCGTGACGTGCAACGAATCCGATAATAAAACACAATCGACGACCATATCTTGGACATAATCGAAAATAGGATGATTTTCTTTTTTACAAGTGTAAACATTATTTTCATTGGCTACATACACACAACGGGAAGGGGAGTTAAGTCAAGGATGTAATGGGTGGAGAAAGAGAAAACGAAAGGGAGTGGAAAGGAAGGCGAGAGATGGGAAGAGGGAATTGCGGGGCTAAGATGTCGGGGATGATGAAGAGGGTGTTGGTGATGATGATGATGAGAGGGGAACAGGGAAGAGAGAGGAGAATATAGAAGGAATGAGCGATCAGAATAAGTGAAATAAACTAAGCTAAAGTATATATATATATTTTACCAGGTAAGGCTCACTGAGCTATACAGCTCTTTTCAGAAGTGACCTGGCCACAAATGACAGCTCAACGAAAGTGGCTTATCATCGTGTGGACATTCACAGTAGCCAAATAGTCTAAACGCGTGACGTTGATTCTAAATGTGTGTGGGGGGTGGGGGGGGGGGGACTGAATGATCCGGAGAAAAATCCACGCGACCACGGGGAGAGAGAGAGACAAGACAAACTCCAAACATACAGCAGGCGTCAGGGTCGGGATCGAACCCACGACCTCCTGTGTACCAGGCGAGGTAGTTAACATCTCCTAGCCACCGTGGCGTCCTGCACGCAGGAGAAGCAGCGTCTGTTTTCACAGTGGGCGGGGATAGGGGATGCACTCGGGAGTGGGGGATGGTGGCCACACACAGAAGTCACGTGATTTACCGGAGGGTTTGGCGCTGGTATAGATATATAGATAGATTAAGCATTGATTTGTTCTGATAACAAACAAAAAGATGACAAAGGTATGTTGTATTCACCTGTTGAATTTTGCGGCTGTTTGCGAGCACCTATTTAGGTCGGCACGGCACACGAGGTGTGGCTGGACCTCACACCCGCCTTTATCTCGCAACTTCTGATATGCACACACCGCACCAGGTACACGACACGTTTAAGGCGAGGTCGACTTCGGGGGAGGCTCAGGACCGGTTCAGATAATCGTCACTGGTACCGGTGGCCGTGAGCGGGAGTCGAACTCAGGTCGCCGCGTTCGTAGCGCAGTGCGCTGACCACGTCGCTACCGCCTCCCCGCAAGCAATTAAGCAAGACGCTACTGCTGACGATAATAAAACAATAATAATGACACTGTTGCTGCTACTGCTGATGATAATAAAAAAAAAACTACACTGCTGCTGATGATATCGCTGCCCTATGCTGATGATGATATTGCTGTTGTTGCTGCTGACGATATTTCTCCTGCTGCTGATTGATGATATCGCTGCCCTATGCTGATGATGATATTGCCGCAGCTGCTGATATTGCTGCTCCTGCTGATGACGATATTGCTGCTGCTGCTGATGATGGCAATGCTGCCGCTGTTGCTGATGATATTGCTCTTGTTGCTGATGATATTGCTGCTGCTGATGATATTGTTCCTGCTGCTGCTGATATTGCTGCTGCTGATAATGATATTGCTCCTGTTGCTGATGATATTGCTGCTGCTGATGATATTGCTGCTGCTGATTATATTGCTGCTGCTGATGATGATATTGCTCCTGTTGCTGATGATATTGCCCCTGTTGCTGATTATATTGCTCCTGTTGCTGATGATATTGCTGCTGCTGATATTGCTGCTGCTGCTGATGATATTGCTCATGTTGCTGATGATATTGCTGCTGCTGATATTGCTGCTCTTGCTGATGATGATATTGCTCATGTTGCTGATGATATTGCTGCTGCTGCTGATGATATTGCTGCTCTTGCTGCTGCTGATATTGCTGCTGCTGCTGCTGACGATGATCGCCACACTGTATTACACATCGTCGTCGCAGTGGCAAGCCCCTCGGGGCTATCGAACGGCAACGGCCGCGATCGCCGAGTCGAGCGACCGGAGCGAGGCACGCGAGAGAGAGAGAGAAGGAGGGAGGTGGGCGGGGGTCCATCACGCGGTCATTTCACTACCGCTCTCTGGCGCGCATCGCTCCGACAGACCCCAGGGGGCAGAGGTCTCGACAGCACGGCAGCCCCGCCCGCGGTCACCCACTAAGAGCAGGGGACGGCACCGGCGTGGGTGCCTCCGTGATCCGCTTTGGGGCCGTCCATAAATGACGTCACGCACCTAGGGTGTGGGAGGGGGGGGGGATGTCAGACATTTGTGACGATGTGTGACGAGCGGGGGGGGAGGGGGGTGTTGAGAAATGTGACGCCACATCAAAATGCGCAATTTTAAATAAATGTAGAATTGTTATAACAACACTCCTACAACATCAGAGTGTAGCGCCACATTAAATACGCACTACACTGACAATAGTTTAAAGCGATTTGAAGCATGTTTTACTTTCAAAATGAAAATATGGTTTTGGGGGCGGGGGGGGGACAGAGCTTTGTGACGTCATATTTGAGGGGGGGGGTCTGACTTTTTGTGACGCCGTGTGACGAGGTGGGGGGAGGGGTCAAAAATCGCGTGACGTCATTTATGGACGGCCCCTTCGCACCACCGAAGTAAAAAAGATTTCGCCCACCCACCAAAGCGTGCAGCCTCAACAGACTGTTGGGGCAAGTGCTGTTCGCGAGCAGTAACCTACGAAGGCCGGCACGCCACGCGAGTGGAGAGGAGGGGGGGGCGGATGGGGGGGGTGCTTGACCATACTTCACCACTCTGGCCAGTGTGCAGTTGATGGACGGGGGTATTATCACGGACCGGTTCAGATAGACACATATATATCAATCGCCCGCTGATGTTATCCTTGGCCCGGAATCAAACGACGGGGGTCGTATGGAATCATAGCCGCCGCAGTGCTCTAATCACTGCGCCACCGCTCCCTCCACCCCCCCCCCCCCCCGTATATACATACACGTATATACAAAGGTAAAGATCCCCCATATAGCCTTAACAGACTGTGGGGACAAGTGCTGTTCGCGAGCACCTATGAAGGCCGGAACGGTACACGAGGGGGTGGGTGGCCAGCACCACGCCCGACCACCTTTGTCTCCCCAGTGGCGATGTTTAAACACAGCCCCAGGTACTCATTTGAGGCTGAGTCAAACTAACACGTATATACATACATGTATGTACATACACGTATATATACATGTATATACATGCACGTATATACATGTATGTACATACACGCATATACATGTATGTACATACACGCATATACATGTATGTACATACACGCATATACATGCACGCGGTCGTATACGTGACGTCGGGGCCTCCCACCACTCTCCTCTCCCATAAGACCCCCCCACCCTACCTCCCCCCCACCCTACCCCCCCACCCTACCCCCCCACCCTACCCCCCCCCCGCCTCTCCTGCTCCCCCCCTCCCCGCCCTCGCCCTGCCTGTGTTTCCTGCTGTTCGCGGATTCCATTCTCTCCATTCCGCCTTCGACTCCGCCGGGTAACGAACTCACGGTCCAACTCACCCATAATCCATCCTCTCGCTCGCTCGCTCACCCACGTTCATCAATGCTTCGCGTGGGAGGAGGGGGGCTAACGATGGTGATGATGATGGTGGTGCCGGGTGATGATGGTGCTGGACCCTGTGTGTGTGTGTGTGACGGAGTAGCGGTTACGGTCCGATGGGATACGGGGTAGCTGGGTGGGCAGGGTGGGGTTGGTGACGGCGAGGGGGATGGGTGGGTAGGGGAAAAGAACATGAGCTGACCACCCCCCCTCCATAAAGCCCAACCCCTATGCGCGCTATGGAATGTGGAGCTTGGAGTGCAAGCGAGCTAGGGATTTTAAACGGTCGGATATCCGTATGGAAATTCTCGTGCGGTGCTGTGGTCGCTGATGCTGCTGCTGATGCTGCTGCTGATGCTGCTGCTGATGCTGCTGCTGATGCTGCTGGTTGTGCCGGTTGTCTGTAGTGATTTCGCCGAAGATTCTGAGAGTCCGCCACGTCTATTAATTGCGTCTCTCGTCTCATCCGTCCAATTCAATTCATTTCGTCACGTTTGCGTCTTCCTCCAATTCATAGCTTCGTTTCGTTCAATACGCCGGTCAGAACTGTCCACCAAATCCGGCCCTTCATTAATTCGCGCAGTTCATGCGTCCATACGTAATTCATTCTTTGAGACAGGCGTCTGTTTATTCATTGATTCATTTGCTTAGGCCGCTATCTCTATATAACCATTCGTCCACGCACCCGTCATCCGTCTATCCAATATACCCACCTATTCGATCACTCAACTGTTTGTTCTATCTATCTATCTATCCGTTAGTTAATTCATTCATCGGGCCAGTATTCTGTAACGCCTGTCCTAAATGCATAACCTGGCTATTAATCTATCCATACATTGGTCGCTCAAGCTGTAGCCATCCATCTGCCGTCTCATCCATTCAGGGTTCGAATTTGCCACGTGGCCATTGAGCCAGCCAGCCAGCCCCTCTGCCTCTCCATTCAGACAGCCATCCAATCTGCCGTCTGCCAAGCCATCTCTGAGTATTATATACGTAATCCAATCTGTCTACACAGCAGTCCATCTGAAGATTGATCTACGTAGCCAAGATCGCTTTCTAGCCAGCTATCCAATCAGCCGTCTGCCTAGCCATCTCTGAGCATTCTATATGTACACCCATCGATCTGCCTACACAGCAGTCCGTCTATAGGTTGATCTATATAGCAACTATAGCCTTCTAGCCAGCTATCCAATACAGCCGTTTGCCAAGCCATCTGAGTATTCTATACGTACACCCATCGATCTGCCTACACAGCAGTCCGTCTATAGATTAATCTATGTAGCCACTATATCCTTCCAGACAGCCGGCCTTCTGTCCATCGATTGTTGTAGCCATCCATTTGCCCGTCCCTCCATCTATAGATGTATTGATCCATCCAGCAAGTCGATAATCCAACGTATAGGGCGGTGACGTGGCCCAGCGGTTCGAATCCGGAAGGACGCCCTGGTTAATAATGCACCCGTGGCATTAACCATAGCCTAGCACTCGCCGTCTGCTGCTTCACTCACAGTGGACGTTAACGATCCCGTGACGCCATAAGAAACGAGTAGGCCAATCGTTGCATGCCGGCGTCACGGTCGGAATTGGGTGCCACGGTGGCTAGGAGATGTTAACCACCTCGCCTGGTATACGGGAGGTCGTGGGTTCGACCACGACTCTTGACGCCTGCTAGATATTTGGAGTTTGCGGTGTCTCTCTCTCCCCCCGTGGTCGCGTGGATTTTTCTCCCCGTTTAGAGTTCGTGGCTGCTTTACATTTCCATACGATGCTGATAAGTCGCTTCGATGAGCTATCATTTGTGATGGCCAGGTCGCTTCAGAAAAAATATCTCTTTAGCTCAGTGGGGCCTTAACCTGGTAAAATAAAAAAAATAGTTTACTGTAGTTCTAAGTTTTAATAGCACAAATTTAATAGCGGATTTCATAGCGCATGAATAGATTTAATGGCACAGATTTGAATGGCGCAGATTCGCATGGAGGCAAAACATCGCGTCCCTTACTGTCGGACGAGTGCTCAACTTGCAGGCCGAGTCGCGTTGTTCCGCACAGGGACAGCTGCCACTGGGAATGGGGGGGGGGGGGGGCCTTTGAACGTTTGAGATGCAATGGAAGGCGTTTTGATTTGCTGACACTTTTAAGTAAATGCCAACCATGTTTTTTTAAATAAATTACCATTATGATTATATTCTTACGTTTGAGATGAGATGCGATGGAAGGTGCTTTGATATGCTGAAACTTTTAAGTAAATGCCAAATATGCTTTATGTCAAATAAATGATCATAATTGTGATATTCTTACGTTTGAGATGAGATGCGATGGAAGGCGCTTTGAGTTTCTGACACTTTTAAGTAAATGGCAAAGATGATTTTTAAAATATATTATAATTATTGTTACATTCTTACGTTTGAGATGCGATGCAATAAAAGGCGTTTTGATTTGCTGACACTTTTAAGTAAATGCCAAACATGTTTTTATAAATTACCATTATGGTTATATTCTTACGTTTGAGATGAGATGCGATAGAAGGTGCTTTGATTTGCTGACACTTTTAAGTAAATGCCAAATATGCTTCATGTTAAATAAATTATCATAATTGTGATATTGTTACGCTTGAGATGAGATGCAATGGAAGGCGCTTTGATTTGCTGACACTTTTAAGTAAATGCCAAAGATGTTTTTAAAAAAATATTATCATTGTTATATTCTTACGTTTGAGATAAAATGGCATGGAAGGCACTTTGATTTGCTGATATTTTAAAGTAAATGGCAAAGATGATTTTCTAAATATATTATAGTTATTGTTATATTCTTACGTTTGAGATGAGATGCAATAGAAGGCGCTTTGATTTGCTGACACTTTCAAGTGAATGACAAAGATATATATTTTAATATCATCATTGTTTATTATATTCCACTGGACATCTGTAAAAAAGAGCTTCATAGCTCATCGGATTCCTCCAGTATAAATATTCTGAATCTGATAGAATGCTATGGTATTTGCGCTGTGTACAACGCGTGCGTTGTGAAACGTGCGCGTTTGTAGAGTTTGCACGACAGATGCGCCCCTCGAGTCTCGCCTCGAGATGCCCTCCCCTGTAGAGGACAAAAAACAAGTCAACACGTTTGTCGATAACACTGCGTGTGTGTGTGCGTGGCCTTAAAAAGGACACATATAATAGGCGACGTTTCGGGAAATGGCCCTTTTCCATAGCACGTACAAATAATAACCCCCCCCCGGCCCCCACCGTCTCGCCCCAGGGGGGGGGGGGCTACAGAAATAACAAGATGAGTAAAACATTTTTTTAAAATAGAATTCGATCTGAAACAAAATAACCTCCCACGCACCAACACACAATTCCATATTTAAATAGCCGCCATGCAACGTGAGTTTATACGAGACGTCTAAACGGTGGTGGCCCTTTAATAAATGACGTCACGGAGCAGCAGCATCAACAACCACAACAACCGCCGCCAATCGCCACTTTGGTGGCGGTGACGTCAGCACGGCGCTTTTCGTGCCAGGCTAGGTGCACGTTGAGGCCGCGTGAAGTGTCGAACGCCCGCCGGCAGGAGGTCATGAAGCCAAGGCAAAGATCTCCCGTGTAGCCTGTAACAGACTGTTGGGGCAAGTGCTGTTAGCGAGCAGCACCTATGAAGGCCGGCACGGCACACAAAAGGGGGTGGGTGACCAGCACCGCGCCCCACCGCCTTTGTCTCCCCAGTGGCGATGTTCACACATCGCACCGGGTACTAGTTTGAGGCTGAGTCGACCTAGGGGGAAAGCCCAGGAACCGCTTCAGACAATCGTCACCGGTGTTGGCCGCGAGCGGGAATCAAACTCGGGTCGCCGGGGTTCGTAGTGCAGAGCGCGGTAGCCGCTCCGACGTTACCAGACCATCCCCTCTCACCAGTGCGAGAGACGTAGCCGTCGTTGCATATTCTCTGTCCCACTGTTACCCGGCGTATTGGAAGAGGGGTGCCAATACCCACGCTTTGAATGCCTATGCCGAGTCGTCAATCAATATGACCTTGACCCCCAACACCACCACCCGCCCCCCCCCCCCGTGGCATATCGAGCCGCGGTTGGGTCAACGCAGGCCGTGCTCGATGGTCATTGAGTTTCAAAACCTCTTGAACTGATTAACAAGATGTGGGGGGGGGTGGGGGTGGCGGAGAGGGGGGTGGAGAGGGGAGGGAGTGGGGGAGACACGTGTACATCGTAAACCGCACGCAACCGATGTTGCAAGCTCAGAGGTTTTTCTTGTTGTCGTTTTCCTCCCAAAGCGATTGTTTTCTGTATTCCAGTAACACGCCGGATTTATGTCGTCGCTTAATTATTAACACCGCTACCTGATTTAAAACTAAATTTTTATTTTCATTTTTTTATTTGACCAGGTTAAGGCCAACTAAAGTACGTAGCTCGATTTTCAGCAAGCGACCTGATCGTCACAAGTGATAGCTCAACGAAGTGGCTCATCATCATCATCATCACCACCACCACGTGGAAATTTCATAGCAGCAGCCAAAGACTCTAAACGCCGTGATGCTCATTCTAAATGTGGAGGGAAAACCCGGAGGACGCGGAAGAGAAATCCAATTAACCATGGGGAGAGAGAAACGCCGACAACTCCAAATATACAGCAGACGTCAGGGTCGGGAACCCACGACCTCTTGTATACCTGGCGAGGTAGTTAACATCTCCTAGACGGCTACCGTGGCGCCTACCATTTATACCAAGTGGGAAGAAACCGAAGCACCCGAATAAAATCCACGCCTTGCACAAGGGGGAGAGCAACACTCTTATCCCCGTGCAGATGGAAACAGATGGGAGATTAATCCACTCCCTGTCCTGCCTTGTACAGCAAGAGGACTCGGCACTGCCGTGGAAATATCTCAATTTGTTCACCCCACCGACTCCGATGAATCGGTCGCGAGTCCGGTGTTAGTGTTCGTACACGTGTCTGTGCCTGTGTTCGTGTGTTCTTTGTACATAGGTCGACGCGTTAAGCATCGTCACTCGGGAGACAAAGGCGGCCGGGCGTGGTGCTGGCCACCCACCCCCTCGTGTGCTGTGCCGGCCTTCATAACAGTTCTTGCCCCAACAGTATGTTAAGGCTATAGGGGGGGGGAACTTTGTCTTGGTACATAGGACGATTTGTTCCTTCCCACCTTTCGTCTCCCTGTCTCTCCGACATCAGTCCGTCCGTCTATGCGTCTGACGTCCGTCCGTCATATCCGTTCGCCCGTCTGTCCGTTCGTCTGTCTGACGTCCCTCCATCCGTCCATCCGTCCACCTGTCCATCCATCCATCCATCCGTTCATCCGTCTATGGGTCTGACATCCATCCGTCCGTCCGTCCGTCTGACGTCCGTCCGACCTCCGCCCGCGTGCCCGTGCGTGTGCGCCGTCAGGAGGAGCCGCCATGCCGTTCAGCAACACCCACAACGCGTTCAAGCTGCGCTACTCGTCCGAGGCCGAGTTCCCGGACCTGAGCCAGCACAACAACCACATGGCCAAGGTGCTCTCGCCCGAGATGTACGCGGCCCTGCGCGAGAGGCACACGCCCAGCGGCTTCACCCTGGACGACGTCATCCAGACCGGGGTAGACAATCCGGGTGAGTCGCACCGAGCGTTTGTCACCGCGGCAGCGGTGGTCGTGAATAGTGATTTATAATAATAGTCGTTATGGTAATGATAATGACGATGACCTTGCGTACGAACGATGGCAGTGGGAGAAGATCAGGAGCTCTATAAAAACTCAACTATTTTACCAGGTACAGGCCCCACTGAGCTGTCTATCTCTTTTTCGGAAGCTACCTGGCCATCGCAAATGATAGCGCAACGAAGTTGCTGATCATATAATGTGGACATTTATAGCAGCCACGAACTTTAAACACGTGACGTTGATTTGAAACGTGGATGGAAAAAAAACGGAGGGATCCGGAGAAAAATCCACGCGACCACGGGGGGGGGGGGGGGGGGTGGGGGAGAGAGACGCAAACTCCAAATATACAGCAGGGGTCAGGGTCGGGATCGGACCCACAACCTCCTGCACAGCGGGCGAGGTAGCTAACATCTCCTAGCCACCGCGACGCCCTGCTGCTAGCCACATCGCGAGGGGTTTCAGCACAGAGAGAGTTGGTGTCGTTTTGCTGTTCCTCCTCCTCCTCCAGCACCCTCGTGTGGCACCATGCCGGCCTCCAACAGCCGCTACCACTGCTGCTACTCACGCTCACAGCACTTTCCACCCCCCCCCCCCCACACCACCACAGGCCACCCGTTCATCATGACGGTGGGCTGTGTGGCGGGAGACGAGGAGTCCTACGAGGTCTTCAAGGAGCTCTTTGACCCCATCATCCAGGACCGGCACAACGGCTACCTGCCCACGGACACGCACAAGACCGACATCGACGCAGACCACCTCAAGGTGGGCGCCACGTCGCTCGCGGGGTGCTGGCCCGTCTGTCTGTATGTCCGTCTGTCTGTATGTCCGTCCTCTGTCTGTATGTCCGTCCTCTGTCTGCTGGTCCAACTGTCTGTCCATCTGTTTTCCGGTCCGTCTGCCTGTCAGTCCGTCCATCTGTCTGTCTGTCTGTCGGTCTGTCCATCCGTCTGTATGTCCATCTGTCTGCTGGACCTACTGTCTTTACATCCGTCTGTGTGTCTGTCTGTCCATCTGTCCTTCTTTCTGTCCATCTGCCTATCTGTGGGTCAAACTGCCTGTCCACATATCCTCGGTGGTCAAAGCCACACAAGGGCTAAAGTCACTCGTGTGTCATGCAGATTTAATTCACCGGGTAAGGACGCTGCGTCCGTGCGTCCGTACCCGGCCGCGGTGTGCGTCGAACGTCATCACCGGGCGAGACAAAGGCGGCCGGGCGTGGAAGCCGGCCGCACCCTCGTTCTCGTGCGCCTCCCAACAGCCTTTAGTCCCGGCGGTCTGTTCGAGGCTACGCGGGGGACCTTTGTCTTTGCTGTGCGTGCAGGGGGGGGACGACCTGGACCCGGACTACGTGCTGAGTAGCCGCGTGCGCACCGGGCGCAGCATCCGGGGATTCTGCCTCCCCCCGCACTGCAGCCGCGGGGAGCGCCGAGCCATCGAGAGCCTCTCCATCGAGGGTGAGAGTCGGGAGGGGTTTGGGGGGGGGGGGCAGGGAGGGGGGCACAGCTCATCGTCACCGTCACCGTCGTCATCACCGTCATCATCATCGTCGTCACCGTCATCATCATCGTCGTCACCATCATCATCATCGTCGTTGTCATCATCTCCGTCACCATCTTCATTGTCACAATATCGTTGTCACCGTCATCATTGTCACCATCATCATCATCACCATCAACGTCGTCATCACCATCGTTGTTATCGTCACCATCATCGTCCATCGCGGGGGTGTGGGGAGCCACCTCTCATCTCATCATCACCATCATCGCCATCATCGTCATCGCCCATCAAGTTGAGTGGGGGTGAGATCTCATTGTCATCATCGTCCATTGAGAGTGAGAGGTGGTGAGACGCAGCGTCTAATTTAGGCCGGGTGGTCTGTCCAGCTCAATGACCCGGACAATATTATCCATACCCGGCACACCACGTCCAATGTACCTCTCTCTACGGCTGTGGCTATTGGGGTCACGTGCCAGACACTTCCGTTAACCCCGCAAAGAAAAAACAAATTAGTGACACCACGAAGCCTCGTCTCCACCTCCTCCCCCAATTCCCCCTCCCTCCTCCCCTCTCCCTCCTTCTCTCCTACCTCCCACCAGCCCTGAGCCAGCTGGACGGGGATCTGCAGGGGAAGTACTACGCGCTCAAGAGCATGACTGACGCCGAGCAGCAGCAGTTGATCGACGACCACTTCCTGTTCGACAAGCCCGTCTCCCCGCTCCTTCTCGCGTCCGGCATGGGCCGCGATTGGCCCGACGGCCGCGGGATCTGGTACGTGGGGTTGGTGGTGGTGGTGGGAGTTGGTGGCGGTGGGGTTGGTGGTGGTGGTGGTGGGAGTTGGTGGCGGTGGGGTTGGTGGGGAGGCCCGGGAGGTGGCGGTCGCCGTTTTGCCGAGCATCAGCTGGCCGCCCCCGTTAATACCGCGGCGGTCGTGGTAATTGACCGTGATGATCTAAATTGTATGTTTCACTCAAGGCGCTTGATGACGCAGTCTTTACAAAACGGTGGCATGGAACGGAACGATGGAGTTGGCACGGGGGGTGCGCGTGCTTACGAGGTTTCGAGGAACGAGCGACACCAGCGATATAGAGGGATACTTGGGGTTCACGAAAGGGCTATAGGGGAGGGATGGGAAGGAGTGGAGGGGGCGAGGGGAGGGAAGAGGATGGGAATGGGTGATGGTAGACAAGAGGTGAGGCTTTGAGAGAGGAATGGGAGGAGGTTAAGGAAGGGGACTTCTTCATGTGCAGAGGCAGTGTTGAGTCACTGGTGCAGTGTTGAGTCCATGGTGCAGTGTTGAGTCAATGGTGCAGTGTTGAGTCTATGGTGCAGTGTTGAGTCGCAGTGTTGAGTCTATGGGCAGTGTTGAGTCTATGGGCAGTGTTGAGTCTATGGTGCAGTGTTGAGTCAATGGTGCAGTGTTGAGTCCCAGTGTTGAGTCTATGGGCAGTGTTGAGTCTATGGGCAGTGTTGAGTCTATGCGGCAGTGTTAAGTCTATGATGCAGTGTTGAGTCTATGATGCAGTGTTGAGTCTATGGTGCAGTGTTGAGTCTATGGTGCAGTGTTGAGTCTATGGTGCAGTGTTGAGCCTATGGTGCAGTGTTGAGTCTATGGTGCAGTGTTGAGTCGAAAGTGCAGTGTTGAGTCTATGGTGCATTGTTGAGTCTATGGTGCAGTGTTGAGTCTATGGTGCAGTGTTGAGTCTATGGGCAGTGTTGAGTCTATGGTGCAGTGTTGAGTCTATGATGCAGTGTTGAGTCTATGGTGCAGTGTTGAGTCTATGGGCAGTGTTGAGTCTATGGTGCAGTGTTGAGTCTATGTGGCAGTGTTGAGTCAATGGTGCAGTGTTGAGTCTATGGCGCAGAGTTGAGTCTATGGTGCAGTGTTGAGTCTATGGTGCAGTGTTGAGTCTATGGTGCAGTGTTGAGTCAATGGTGCAGTGTTGAGCCTATGGTGCAGTGTTGAGTCTATGGTGCAGTGTTGAGTCAATGGTGCAGTGTTGAGTCTATGATGCAGTGTTGAGTCTATGGGCAGTGTTGAGTCTATGGTGCAGTGTTGAGTCTATGTGGCAGTGTTGAGTCAATGGTGCAGTGTTGAGTCTATGGCGCAGTGTTGAGTCTATGGGCAGTGTTGAGTCTATGGGCAGTATTCTTAGTTCTTTCGGTAAAGTCACGTTGAAGGGAAACAACAAAATAATAAAATATATATAAAACAATAAAAATTCTCACGACGTTTCGACCATAACACAAACGGCCGTCTTCAGGTGTGTTGGTTTGCAAAGATGTATTTATTTTTTAACGGTGTATTTATTTATTTATAAAAAAAACGTTAGCGCCACGCGCAGCGATTTGGCAGTTTATTTAGGACTAGTCCATCTATATTCTGAAAAGAGGAGGGGGGAGACGAATTTTTGTTTTAATGTATGCTGTCTGAAAGCCACTGTAAGCGTGAACAATCAATTAAGACCTGAAATGGTTTATCAAATCTTTCCAATGATTGCTAAGATAGAATCCATCTTCTCGGTTGAAATTGTCTCTGTGCTTGTATATGTGGATAGCCTCATGAACGAATCTCTCATGGTAGCCAGATGGCTTACAAAGAACCTCTGTCTTGGAAAAGTCAATGTCATCTGAGCCTACTGAATTATAACAATGATCTGCCACGGCCGAGGTGTTGGTCCTACCCTGTTTAAGGTCTGCTTTGTGTTCACGAATGCGGTCTGAGACATGGCGTTTGGTTTCTCCAATGTAACTACTACCACAGAGGCAACTTAGTTTGTAGACACCAGGGTATTGTATGTCCGGAATCACATCTGCTTCGCTCTCGGTGGACGTGAACGCTCCCGCGACGTCACTGGCAGCTGCTGTGTGCCGGCACAGTCAGTGCCGTTCACCGTCGGAAAATTTGACAAATTTCCGATGCGTGACTCAAATCGCGAAACTTAGCCGAGCTCTCCACTCCCCCCTCCACTTCATCCTCCTGATACTCCTCCTCCTCCTTCACCACCTTCTCCTCCTTCACCACCTTCTCCTCCTTCACCACCTTAACTCCTCCTCCATCTCACATTCTCCTCCCACCTCCTCCATCTTACACCCCTCCCTACCACATCCTCCTCCTCCCTCTTTCCCACGATCGCCTCCTCTACTCTAACCCTCTTCCTCCCCTCTCCTCCCCGTGGTGCTGCTGGTGGTGGTGATGCTGGTGATGCTGGTGGTGGTGCTGGTGGTGATGGTGGTGCTGGTGGTGATGCTGGTGGTGGTGATACTGGTGCT
This sequence comes from Petromyzon marinus, assembly GCF_048934315.1. Classification (NCBI taxonomy): domain Eukaryota; kingdom Metazoa; phylum Chordata; class Hyperoartia; order Petromyzontiformes; family Petromyzontidae; genus Petromyzon; species Petromyzon marinus. The sequence continues at coordinate 5,474,231 of NC_133695.1, read as the reverse complement.
GGTGGTGCTGGTGGTGGTGCTGGTGGTGGTGCTGGTGGTGCTGGTGGTGATGCTGGTGGTGCTGATGGTGGTGCTGGTGGGGAGCGGTGGTGTAGCGGTTAGCGCGCTGCACTATGAACCCGGCGACCCGAGTTCGATTCCCGCTCACGGCCAACACCAGTGACGATTATCTGAACCGGTCCCGGGCCTCCCCTAGGTCGACTCAGCCTCAAATGAGTACCTGGTGCGGTGTGTAAACATTGCCACTAGGGAGACAAAGGCGGTCGGGCGTGGTACTGGCTACCCACCCCCTCGTGTACCGATACCGGCCTTCATAGGTGCTCGCTAACAGCACTTGCCCCGAGAGCCTGTTAAGGCTATATGGGGGGTCTTTCTCTTTGTGTTTTTTTGGTGGTGGTGATGCTGGTGATGCTGCTGGTGATGATGGTGGTGGTGCTGGTGGTGGTGATGCTGCTGGTGCGGGGAGCGGTGGTGGTAGTGGTTTGCGCGCTGTGCTACGAACCTGACAACCCGGGTTCGATTTCCGCTCACGGCCAACACCAGTGACGATTATCTGACCGGTCCTGGGCCTCCCCTAGGTCGACTCAGCCTCAAATGAGTACCTGGTGCGGTGTGTAAACATCGTCACTGGGGAGACAAAGGCGGCTGGGCGTGGTGTTGGCCACCCACCCCCTCGTGTGCCGTGCCAGCCTTTATAGGTGCTCGCTAACAGCACTTGCCCCTACAGTCTGTTAAGGCTACACGGGGGATCTTTGTCTTTGATGCTGGTGGTGCTGGTGGACAGGCACAACGACACCAAGAAGTTCCTCGTGTGGGTCAACGAGGAGGATCACCTCCGCGTCATCTCCATGGAGAAGGGCGGCGACATGAAGTCTGTCTTCCAGCGCTTCTGCACCGGCCTCACCAAGGTCAGCAGCGGCCTTCCCCCTCCATCGACACCCCTCCCCTCAATTCCCTTCTCCCTCCCTCTTCCACCTACTCCTCTTCCTCCATCATCCCACATCCTTCCCTCCTGGTCTTACTGGTCCTCCACCCCCTTTGCCCTCCCTCCCTCCAATCATCGCTCCTCCACCTCGATTTAACCGTCGGTCTCCGCCACGTCCTGCCCCCTCCCCCTCTGTCCACAATCCCCCCTCTCCCTCCCCCTGTCGCCCCCCCCACCCTCCCCACCCTCCCCACCCTCCCCACCCCCTTCCTCCTCCTCCCCCACCCACCCACCCCATTGGCCCCGGCGGCAGATCGAGGATATCTTCAAGCAGAAGGGCCACCCGTTCATGTGGAACGAGCACCTGGGCTACGTGCTCACGTGCCCCTCCAACCTGGGCACGGGGCTGCGTGCCGGCGTGCACATCAAGCTGCCCCACCTCAGCAAGCACGCCGGCTTCGGGGACACGCTCAAGCGCCTGCGCCTGCAGAAGCGCGGCACGGGTACGCGCGCGCGTGTGTGGTGTGTGGTGTGTGTGTTAGTGACCAGGGGGGTGTGTGTGTGTTAGTGACCAGGGGGGAGAGGTGTGGTGTGTGTGTGTGTGTGTTAGTGACCAGGGGGGGAGAGGTGTGGTGTGTGTGTGTGTTAGTGACCAGGGGGGAGAGGTGTGTGGTGTGTGTGTGTGTGTTAGTGACCAGGGGGGAGAGGTGTGGTGTGTGTGTGTGTTAGTGACCAGGGGGGAGAGGTGTGGTGTGTGTTAGTGACCAGGGGGGAGAGGTGTGGTGTGTGTGTGTGTTAGTGACCAGGGGGGGAGAGGTGTGTGGTGTGTGTGTGTGTGTTAGTGACCAGGGGGGAGAGGTGTGGTGTGTGTGTGTGTTAGTGACCACGGGGGAGAGGTGTGGTGTGTGTTAGTGACCACGGGGGAGAGGTGTGGTGTGTGTGTGTTAGTGACCACGGGGGGAGAGGTGTGGTGTGTGTGTGTGTGTTAGTGACCACGGGGGAGAGGTGTGCGGTGTGTGTGTTAGTGACCAGGGGGGAGAGGTGTGGTGTGTGGTGTGTGTGTGTTAGTGACCAGGGGGGAGAGGTGTGGTGTGTGTTAGTGACCAGGGGGGAGAGGTGTGGTGGTGTGTGTGTTAGTGACCACGGGGGAGAGGTGTGTGGTGTGTGTGTGTTAGTGACCAGGGGGGAGAGGTGTGGTGTGTGTGTGTGTGTGTTAGTGACCACGGGGGGAGAGGTGTGGTGTGTGTGTGTTAGTGACCACGAGGAGAGGTGTGGTGTGTGTGTGTGCTAGTGACCACGGGGGGAGAGGTGTGGTGTGTGTGTGTGTGTTAGTGACCACGGGGGAGAGGTGTGCGGTGTGTGTGTTAGTGACCAGGGGGGAGAGGTGTGGTGTGTGGTGTGTGTGTGTTAGTGACCAGGGGGGAGAGGTGTGGTGTGTGTTAGTGACCAGGGGGGAGAGGTGTGGTGGTGTGTGTGTTAGTGACCACGGGGGAGAGGTGTGTGGTGTGTGTGTGTTAGTGACCAGGGGGGAGAGGTGTGGTGTGTGTGTGTGTGTGTTAGTGACCACGGGGGGAGAGGTGTGGTGTGTGTGTGTTAGTGACCACGAGGAGAGGTGTGGTGTGTGTGTGTGCTAGTGACCACGGGGGGAGAGGTGTGGTGTGTGTGTGTGTGTTAGTGACCACGGGGGAGAGGTGTGTGGTGTGTGTGTGTTAGTGACCAGGGGGGAGAGGTGTGGTGTGTGGTGTGTGTGTGTTAGTGACCAGGGGGGAGAGGTGTGGTGTGTGTTAGTGACCAGGGGGGAGAGGTGTGGTGTGTGTGTGTGTGTGTTAGTGACCACGGGGGAGAGGTGTGGTGGTGTGTGTGTTAGTGACCACGGGGGAGAGGTGTGTGGTGTGTGTGTTAGTGACCAGGGGGGAGAGGTGTGGTGTGTGTGTGTTAGTGACCAGGGGGGAGAGGTGTGGTGTGTGTGTGTTAGTGACCATGGGGGGAGAGGTGTGGTGTGTGTGTGTTAGTGACCATGGGGGAGAGGTGTGGTGTGTGTGTGTTAGTGACCACGGGGGAGAGGTGTGGTGTGTGTGTGTGTTAGTGACCAGGGGGGAGAGGTGTGGTGTGTGTTAGTGACCAGGGGGGAGAGGTGTGGTGTGTGTGTTAGTGACCAGGGGGGAGAGGTGTGGTGTGTGTGTGTGTTAGTGACCAGGGGGGAGAGGTGTGTGTGTGTGTTAGTGACCAGGGGGGAGAGGTGTGTGTGTGTGTGTGTGTTAGTGACCACGGGGGAGAGGTGTGGTGTGTGTGTGTGTGTTAGTGACCACGGGGGAGAGGTGTGTGGTGTGTGTGTTAGTGACCACGGGGGAGAGGTGTGTGGTGTGTGTGTGTTAGTGACCACGGGGGAGAGGTGTGGTGTGTGTGTGTGTTAGTGACCACGGGGGAGAGGTGCGGTGTGTGTGTGTGTGTGTTAGTGACCACGGGGGGAGAGGTGTGGTGTGTGTGTGTGTTAGTGACCAGGGGGGAGAGGTGCGGTCTGTGTGTGTGTGTGTTAGTGACCACGGGGGAGAGGTGTGTGTGTGTGTTAGTGACCACGGGGGAGAGGTGTGTGTGTTAGTGACCACGGGGAGAGAGGTGTGTGTGTGTGTGTTAGTGACCACGGGGGAGAGGTGTGTGTGTGTGTTAGTGACCATGGGGGAGAGGTGTGGTGTGTGTGTGTGTGTTAGTGACCAGGGGGGAGAGGTGTGGTGTGTGTGTGTGTGTTAGTGACCACGGGGGGAGAGGTGTGGTGTGTGTGTGTGTGTTAGTGACCACGGGGGGAGAGGTGTGGTGTGTGTGTGTGTTAGTGACTACGGGGGAGAGGTGTGGTGTGTGTGTGTGTTAGTGACCAGGGGGGAGAGGTGCGGTGTGTGTGTTAGTGACTACGGGGGAGAGGTGTGGTGTGTGTGTGTTAGTGACCACGGGGGAGAGGTGTGGTGTGTGTGTGTTAGTGACCACGGGGGAGAGGTGTGGTGTGTGGTGTGTGTGTTAGTGACCAGGGGGGAGAGGTGTGGTGTATGTGTGTTAGTGACCAGGGGGGAGAGGTGTGGTGTGTGTGTTAGTGACCAGGGGGGAGAGGTGTGGTGGTGTGTGTGTTAGTGACCAGGGGGGAGAGGTGTGGTGTGTGTGTGTGTTAGTGACCAGGGGGGGAGAGGTGTGGTGTGTGTGTGTGTGTGTGACCACGGGGGAGAGGTGTGTGTGTGTTAGTGACCACGGGGGAGAGGTGTGTGGTGTGTGTGTTAGTGACCACGGGGGAGAGGTGTGTGGTGTGTGTGTTAGTGACCACGGGGGAGAGGTGCGGTGTGTGTGTGTGTGTTAGTGACCAGGGGGGAGAGGTGTGGTGTGTGTGTGTGTGTTAGTGACCACGGGGGGAGAGGTGTGGTGTGTGTGTGTGTGTTAGTGACCACGGGGGGAGAGGTGTGGTGTGTGTGTTAGTGACTACGGGGGAGAGGTGTGGTGTGTGTGTGTGTTAGTGACCAGGGGGGAGAGGTGCGGTGTGTGTGTTAGTGACTACGGGGGAGAGGTGTGGTGTGTGTGTGTGTTAGTGACCACGGGGGAGAGGTGTGGTGTGTGTGTGTTAGTGACCACGGGGGAGAGGTGTGGTGTGTGGTGTGTGTGTTAGTGACCAGGGGGGAGAGGTGTGGTGTATGTGTGTTAGTGACCAGGGGGGAGAGGTGTGGTGTGTGTGTTAGTGACCAGGGGGGAGAGGTGTGGTGGTGTGTGTGTTAGTGACCAGGGGGGAGAGGTGTGGTGTGTGTGTGTGTGTTAGTGACCAGGGGGGGAGAGGTGTGGTGTGTGTGTGTGTGTGTGACCACGGGGGAGAGGTGTGTGTGTGTTAGTGACCACGGGGGAGAGGTGTGTGGTGTGTGTGTTAGTGACCACGGGGGAGAGGTGTGTGGTGTGTGTGTTAGTGACCACGGGGGAGAGGTGCGGTGTGTGTGTGTGTGTGTTAGTGACCACGGGGGGAGAGGTGTGGTGTGTGTGTGTGTTAGTGACCAGGGGGGAGAGGTGCGGTCTGTGTGTGTGTGTGTTAGTGACCACGGGGGAGAGGTGTGTGTGTGTGTTAGTGACCACGGGGGAGAGGTGTGTGTGTGTGTGTTAGTGACCACGGGGAGAGAGGTGTGTGTGTGTGTGTTAGTGACCACGGGGGAGAGGTGTGTGTGTGTGTTAGTGACCATGGGGGAGAGGTGTGGTGTGTGTGTGTGTTAGTGACCAGGGGGGAGAGGTGTGGTGTGTGTGTGTGTGTTAGTGACCACGGGGGGAGAGGTGTGGTGTGTGTGTGTGTGTTAGTGACCACGGGGGGAGAGGTGTGGTGTGTGTGTGTGTTAGTGACTACGGGGGAGAGGTGTGGTGTGTGTGTGTGTTAGTGACCAGGGGGGAGAGGTGCGGTGTGTGTGTTAGTGACTACGGGGGAGAGGTGTGGTGTGTGTGTGTGTTAGTGACCACGGGGGAGAGGTGTGGTGTGTGTGTGTTAGTGACCACGGGGGAGAGGTGTGGTGTGTGGTGTGTGTGTTAGTGACCAGGGGGGAGAGGTGTGGTGTATGTGTGTTAGTGACCAGGGGGGAGAGGTGTGGTGTGTGTGTTAGTGACCAGGGGGGAGAGGTGTGGTGGTGTGTGTGTTAGTGACCAGGGGGGAGAGGTGTGGTGTGTGTGTGTGTGTTAGTGACCAGGGGGGGAGAGGTGTGGTGTGTGTGTGTGTGTGTGACCACGGGGGAGAGGTGTGTGTGTGTTAGTGACCAGGGGGGAGAGGTGTGGTGTGTGTGTGTGTTAGTGACCACGGGGGAGAGGTGTGTGTGTGTGTTAGTGACCAGGGGGGAGAGGTGTGGTGTCTGGTGTGTTAGTGACCAGGGGGGAGAGGTGTGGTGTGTGGTGTGTTAGTGACCACGTGGGAGAGGTGCGGTGTGTGTGTTAGTGACCACGGGGGAGAGAGGGAGACACCGCAAACTTCAAATATACAGCAGCAGCAGGCGTCAGGGTCGAGATCGAACCCACGACCTCCTGTACACCAGGCGAGGGAGTTAACATCTCGCCCCCCTCTCTGGCAGGCGGCGTGGACACGGCGGCCGTCGGCGGCGTCTTCGACATCTCCAACGCCGACCGCATCGGATTCTCCGAGGTGGAGCTCGTCCAGATGGTGGTGGACGGCGTGAAGCTGCTCGTCGAAATGGAGAAGCGCCTGGAGAAGGGCGCCAGCATCGACGATCTCGTGCCGGCGCCCAAGTGAGAGGAGCCCGGCGCCCTCTTCGGTGATGGGGGGGGGGGCGGTGGTGGAAGATCAGCCGCTCGCCTGCCCACCCGCCCGCCCGCCCGCTCGCCCGCTCGCTCGCCCGCCCGCCCGCCCACCCGCTCGCTCGCTCGCCCGCCCGCTCGCTCGCGCGTCTGCCGCTCGCCACAATATTTTGCCTGTCCGTCCAGCTGTCTGCTCGTCGAAACGCTCACCTGTCAATATACTGAACCGATCAAACTGTCCGTCTGGCGAACCGCTCACCGAAACGCTCACCTGGCCGTCCGACCCTCTCTGTTCATCGATGCGCTCAGCAGTCCGTCCGTCTGTTCGCTTGGCTTGCGTGCTATAAGCTCCCTGATTCAGCCGTCTACCCACACACCTGGGCATCCAGATACTAACCAGCTCACCTGCGCGCCCACCCACGTACCCGGGCAGCTGAAAGTCAGCATACCTATAAACCTACTTACACAGCCACCTACCCACCCGCTTCCCTACCTGCCCAGCTACCAATCTGCCGAGCCACTTACTCGCATACCCAACCACCGCAACCTTACCCGACCTATCCAGCGCAACCGCCTACCGAAGTGTACCCCACGTACCCAACCACCCGAGCACCTCCCCACTCAGCTACCTTTATCATTACTCTGCGTTGGTAGCTCACGTGACGCCATCCCGCCTCACCCCCCTCACCTCACCCCCTAGCCCCCCCCCACCACATCGAGTGATGTCTAATGATGTAGCCCCCCACCACCCCCCCCCCCCCCGTGTTACAACGCGCGTGGTGTGATTTATTTTTTATGATTATTGTGATCAATTGTTATCCGGTAGTATATATTTTGGGGATTGTAATTTAGTGGTTAATTGTTATGATCATGATGGTGATGACGATGACTCCGATTATGAAGGTTGACATAGGTCGTGATTAGGGCATTGTGGTGATGATGATGGTGATGATGAAGGTGATGATGGTAATTATGATGATGATGATGGCACCCAATGAACGTTAACTCTCATCGTGAGAGGCAATGATGATCGTAATAATGACTTCATATATTGTGATGATGGTGGTGGTAGTATATTTTTGGGGGATTATAATTTAGTGGTTAATTGTTATGATCATGACGGTGATGGTGATGATGACTCCGATTATGAAGGTTGACATAGGTCGTGATTAGGGCATTGTGGTGATGATGAAGGTGATGATGATGGTAATTATGATGATGATGGCACCCAATGAACGTTAACTCTCATCGTGAGAGGCATGACTTCATATATTGTGATGATGATGATGGTGGTAGTGGTGATGATGTTGATGCGGTTAATGATGATTTCTAAAAGAGGTTAGAGGCATTTCAGATGGCGGTACCACACTCGTTCTCTTCCACCTCAAGCCCACACGGACACACACACACGCAAATAGTAATCAAATGCTGCTAAAATAAACATAAGAACGCTGTATGCCACGTGTATTACACACACACGCGCAGTGAGAGATGCATCACCACACGTACACACGCAGGTACACAATATATTCCTAATGACATCACCTTTAGCCTAGGGAAATAGATGAGGTCAGCGTTGATCTGTATCGGGTCCCGCGTGACGCTACTCCACTCTTCCCTTGCCTCTCTGCCTCTCTCTCTCTCTCACAATTAAAATAACATATACAGAGGCAGGGCCGTCCATATGAGTGGGAAACTCATCCAGTGTGACACCCCTCCACCCACAACGCCTTCAAAATAAATCGAAAGTATTACATCTGACACTGTGACGTCGAAGCGCGGGCCCCCCGCCACTCCTCCCACCAAAGCGCGGGCCCGGGGCGGTCGCCCGTGATTCGCCGTGCACTCGAGGGACGGCTCTGCCTAGAGGCTGAGAGGCCACTTAACTCAACCCCCCCCGGTCTTCCTTGAGAGAAGGGGGACGGACCACCCCCCCCCCCTCCTCTGTCACCAGTGGACCTTGTTTTCTATGGAAGTCGCTCGAAACTGCGATCGATAGAAAACAAAATAAAAACGGATGAGACGCGAAGTGTTTATGGCTCTGTGGCTTCCTGTGTGCGCGCGTGTTGAGTGCGTTGAGTGAGCGTGCGTGCTGAGTGATGGTGGCTGTGTGCGTGGGGAATGATTGTGACTGTGTGTGACTGTGTGTGGTGAGTGTGTTGAGTGAGCGTGCGTGCGGAGTGATGGTGGCTGTGTGCGTGGGGAATGATTGTGACTGTGTGTGACTGTGTGTGTGGTGAGTGTGTTGAGTGAGCGTGCGTGCTGAGTGATGGTGGCTGTGTGCGTGGGGAATGATTGTGACTGTGTGACTGTGTGTGTGGTGAGTTTGTTGAGTGAGCGTGCGTGCTGAGTGATGGTGGCTGTGTGCGTGGGGAATGATTGTGACTGTGTGTGACTGTGTGTGTGGTGAGTGTGTTGAGTGAGCGTGCGTGCTGAGTGATGGTGGCTGTGTGCGTGGGGAATGATTGTGACTGTGTGTGACTGTGTGTGTGGTGAGTTTGTTGAGTGAGCGTGCGTGCTGAGTGATGGTGGCTGTGTGCGTGGGGAATGATTGTGACTGTGTGTGTGGTGAGTGTGTTGAGTGAGCGTGCGTGCTGAGTGATGGTGGCTGTGTGCGTGGGGAATGATTGTGACTGTGTGTGACTCTGTGTGTGGTGAGTGTGTTGAGTAAAGCGTGCGTGGTGAGTGATGGTGGCTGTGTGTGTGGGGAATGATTGTGACTGTGTGTGACTGTGTGTGTGGTGAGTGTGTTGAGTGAGCGTGCGTGCTGAGTGATGGTGGCTGTGTGCGTGGGGAATGATTGTGACTGTGTGTGACTGTGTGTGTGGTGAGTGTGTTGAGTGAGCGTGCGTGCTGAGTGATGGTGGCTGTGTGCGTGGGGAATGATTGTGACTGTGTGTGACTGTGTGTGTGGTGTGTTGAGTGAGCGTGCGTGCTGAGTGATGGTGGCTGTGTGCGTGGGGAATGATTGTGACTGTGTGTGACTGTGTGTGTGGTGAGTGTGTTGAGTGAGCGTGCGTGGTGAGTGATTGTGACTGTGTGTGTGGTGTGTGTTGAGTGAGCGTGCGTGGTGAGTGATTGTGACTGTGTGTGTGTGGAGAGTGTGTGATGAGTGTGAGTGGTGAGTGATTGTCACTATGTGTGTGTGTACTCACGAGGGGAGCGGTGGTGTAGTGGTTAGCGCCCTGCGCTACGAACCTGCCGTCCCGAGTTCGATTCCCGCTCACGGCCAACACCAGTGACGATTATCTGAACCGGCCCTTGGCCTCCCCTAGGTCGACTCAGCCTCAAATTAGTACCTGGCACGGTGTGTAAACATTGCAACCAGGGAGACAAAGGCGGCCGGGCGTGGTGCTGGCCACCCATCCCCTCGTGTGCCGTGCCGGCTTTGCAAAGGTGCTCGTTAACAGCACTTGCCCCAACAGTCCGTTCAGGCTATACGGGGGGATCTTTGTCTTTGGTGTACCCATGGTGGTACACGAGTGTAGTAACCGCACGGGAACAATTATTCCCATTTAAAAGAGACTGCTTTTCCGGTATCGATCCCGATGTGAGATTTCAGGGGGCTCCTCTAAGCACCCTTTAAGGGTGTGTGAGCGTCTTACGGTTGTGGGAATTTGTGTTGGGGTTTAATACATTGATGTAGACGCAGCCCTGCAAGTGCTTGATCACGCCACTGCTGACGGAAGTGGCCTGTCTATTGAAACAAACATTTTTTTTTACTTTACCAGGTAAGGCCCACTGAGCTGTATACGCTTATTTTAAGAAGCGACATGTCGTCCTGTGGAAATGTCTCGCAGCCAAATACACGACACGTGTGATGTTGATTCAAAGTGTGGAGGGGAATCACCGGAGGATCCGGAGAGACTTCGACTTTTTGACTTTTTAAACAACTTTCATTGCCGCCAGCAGCAACAGCACTGGAGGCGATTCCGATATGAAACACACAAAGTCACCAGCAACACAAACAAATAATTGCTTTAAATCCACGCGCTGTGGCGCTAAATGCACCGCGCACAACACGAAAGAAAAGTCACGTGGTGGTGGTGGTCATCGCACACGCCACGGTGACGAGGAGAGAGACACCGCAAACTCCAAATATACAGCAGCAGGCGTCAGGGTCGGGATCGAACCCACGACCTCCTGTATACCAGGCGAGGTAGTTAACATCTCACCACCACAACTCTCGAGCTTAGGGGGAGGGGGGGGTAAATCCGGTCTCATCTTACACGGTGAGCAGAGACAAGACGCGTCTGGAGGAGAGGTTCGGAGCACCTACATTTGACCCCACCACACGCGCCACCTGCCTTTCGATCACGGGCGAACAGCAGCGGCGGAATCGTCGATAGTGCGGGAGGTGGACAGAGGGCGCAGGAGAGGAGGGAGCGTGGTGAGAGGGGGTGCGGTGGGGGGAGATTGCGGAACCGACGTTCAACTTCCCACGCCGGCAGATGGAATCGGGGAGCCTTTCCAGGTCAGCTTTTAAGAACGGTGGCGCTGTGGTTGGGTACACCACGGTTACCGCTCGGGGTCAACCACCAGAAGACGAATATCTCAACCGGTACCGGTCGCGGGTCTCCCCTAGGTCGGCTCAGCCTTCGACGAGGCAATCTGTGCGCGACGCGTGATGAGCATCACCACTGGCGAGACGAAGGCGGCCGAGCGTGGATTGTGGCCACACCGCAACCTCGTGCGCTGTGGCGATCATCGTCGGCGCTTTACGCACGAACAGCACTTGCCTCAATTGCCTGCAAGAGGCTGCACGGGGGACCTTTGTCTTTGCTTGGCAGGTGTGCGCGCGTGTGGAGGTGGATGGGGGGAGGGGCTGCGAGGCCCCAGTGTCGTATTTAATTGGAGCAAGGGAGAGGGTGATGACAGGGGGGGATGGGGTGGGGCCAAAGGGGGTAAACGGGGGGAGGGGGACGACGAAGGGGGAAAGGGCGAGAGGGGGGGGAGCAGGTGAGGGTGGGAGGGAAGGGGGCCACGTGTGGGGCGAGGGAGAATGCTGGGCGGGGGGGGGGAGTAGGGAGGAGGAAAAGCGGGGGAGGGGGGGCGAGTGGGGTGGGTGATGATCAGGGACGGAAACAGAGGGGAGAGGAGGATAACATAACATCTATACTAGTCTACATGGTCTCCCCAGACCTCACCTAGAGTGTAGCCCTCTTCCGCCAGCAGTGGCGACAGCGAGACATTGCAGGGGCTGCGCTTCTACCCTTTCCCACCCCACCTATTCCCGTTTAAAAAAAATACACTTCTCCAACAACCTAGTCGTTCTTGAACAAGTCCAGTTCACCGAAACGTCGCGATATGAATGCCTCGTCAATTGCATCAAATTAATTATATTTTATTTCTACTGTGTACATAAATACACATGTACTGGACACCCAAAGACAAAGATTCCCGGCCACCCCCCTATTAGCCTTAACAGACTGTTGTGGCAAGTGCTGTTAGCGAGTAGCACCTATGAAGGTCGGCACGGCACACGAGGGCGTGGGTGGCCAACACCACGCTCGGTCGCCTTTGTCTCCCTAGTGGCGATGTTTACTACACACCGCACCAGGTACCGGACTCATTTAAGGCTGAATCGAGCAGGAGGAGGGGAGGAGGAGGTCCAGGAACCGGTTGAGATAATCGTCACTGGTATTGGTGGCCGTCAGCTACACTGCCGCTCGCCGAAACGCGCACATTAACGCACACGTGTGTACAGAAATACACGTGCACAGGAACACGCGTGTACATATGTATGTTGAAGTTCTTTCGCAACTCAGATTAGCACCGTTGGCTACTTACGGTGTGAAAGAAGTTCAACGTAAGCACGTACGTAGCCAACCGTGCTAATGGGAGGTGTCGGGGGAGGACAACAGTACGTACAGGACAACAGTGCATTGTCCTTGTACTGTACTGAAGTGTACAGGAACACACACGCGTGTGTACAGGAACACACACGCGTGTGTACAGGAACACACACGCGTGTGTACAGGAACACACACGCGTGTGCACAGGAACACACACGTGTGTGCACAGGCACACACGCGTGTGCACAGGAACACACGCGTGTGCACAGGAACACACGCGTGTGTACAGGAACACACGCGTGTGTACAGGAACACACGCGTGTGTACAGGAACACACACGTGTGTACAGGAACACACACGTGTGTACAGGAACACACACGTGTGCACGGGAACACACACGTGTGTACAGGAATACACACGTGTGCACAGGAACAGACGCGTGTGTACAGGAACATACGTGGATACATATAAAAACAGAGCTAGCTGCGAGATCGTTCAGGTGACCCCTGTGTCCACATATTAGCAAGGCAGCACAGGTTCCCCGCCCTCCTTGCCACGGCGGAATAATGTCACGCAGAATTTTTGTAACAAAAAATCGTCTCCAATTATATTTTTGTTCCGATTGTGCTCTCGGCGTTCGGGTTTTGAGACGAAAGCAACACCCGTTCCGAATCTCGCGCAGAGCACCCGAGACACTCCTTGCGTGCAGAGAAGTGACGCGCGGAAGTGGACATCACAGAGGCACCTCGGAGTGATCTCTGGAACCACACCGTCGCAGGCGGCGCTTTTCACGCCCGCCCTGCCGCGGAGAGCGGACCTCATAAGCGCTGCTCATGGTTTTATATTTTAAGGGCAATGTTGATGACGTATATATGTCCACATCTGTTTACATATTGGCACCGTGGTCACCCTATAGATCTGTTTTAATGCTTCCGTAGCTTTAATAGTCGAATTGTTGTGATCAGTCGTGACAAAAATAACCTGCCCCAGCCGATTTGCGCTGCAGGGAATTCAATATCACGGTTTCGAGATTGCGCAACGTTTTCAGTTTTCCATTTGACACGATTGGGTTTTTTTGTGTGTGCAGATTTCTATTTGATTCATCGATGTACAGTACTTGTGTTAGTTTGCTTGCGTCTTACTGGTTACCTGCAGGTCGGGTCACTCTTCCAGGTGAGACTCCAGATATCCTGACCCTATGAGTTCTCTGATCCACGTTAAATCAAATCATCTGACCTCAACACGTAGTAGGCTTTCGCGACCAATATTATCTCCATATATATAAAAGGCAAAGTTGTGATTATGTGTGTCTGTTCAAAATGTTTAGCGTACTTTCCGACATGCAACAAACTTGAAATTTGCCATGTGGGTACTTGCCAGACTGTACACCATGTAAAAATTATAAAAATACTCTTTTTAGGAGGGGGGAGCTCAATAATGCATTTATTTTTTGAACGGCAAGTGAGCTGTGACGTCAAATCTGTCACGTGACCCTCGCATGTGGAAGCGTAACGCATTGTAGTGTATCGGATAGTGCGCTGCGCTACGAACCCGGCGACCCGAGTTCGATTCCCGCTCACGTCCACCACCGGTGACGATTTGTTGAACCGGTCGTGGGCATCCCCTAGGTCGACTCAGCCTCAAACGAGTAACTGCTGTGGTGTGTGAACATCGCCACTGGGGAGACAAAGGCGGCCGGGCGTGGTGAATCCAAGTCCCGGGCGAAGCCGGGTAGTAAAGCTAGTTAAAAAAAGGGTATTTTGTGTTCGATCGCGTAAAAAGAAATGTGCCGTTATCCCACCACCACCCGACACAGTCAATTGGCAAGGTTTGTCACCTATCCAAAGCGTAGCCAATTAGTGACTATATTCTTGGTTCTTTCGGTAAAGTCACGTAGAAGGGAAATAATAAAACAATAAAAATAAACCAATAAAATTCTCACGACGTTTAGATTTTTTCTTGCTGTTTTCACACCTGATGATGATTGCTTGTGTTGCAATCGAAACGCCGTGAGAATTAAATTGTTTTTTTTATTATTTCCCTTCTACGTGACTTTTCCGAAAGAACCAAGAATACGAATCCCTGCAGTCAGGAAAGCTTTAAATCGAAAAATGAGTGACTATTTCAGCACAAACGGTGTGCTGGAGAGTAAACCCAAAGCAATTACCATTCGAGTACTGTGAGGTTTCTCAGATCTATTTAGGACCGCAAACGGGAAGGCATCTTCACAATTCTGGCTACATGGCCCGATGAAGCTAGCCGTTGTCCTCATCACCAGCGAAACGTCACGGCAACTCGAATTGCAAATTGTCGCGGGTTTACTCTCCAACACGCCGGTGGTGCTGAAACAGTAACTCGTAATTGGCCACGTATTGTCTACGCGGGTCGGTTGTTGGTGGTATAAACCCACGAAGAGACGAATCAACTCGTCTGAAAGCCGATCACCCGATAGCTCAAAGGGTGCTGAGATTTGCAGAGTGCTGCGAAATTCCAAGCCGCGAACAGCAGAGGGCGAAACGGGGACCCGCCGGTTGGAACGAATGAATGCCAAACAAAGGCAACGCATCTCGTCAAGAACAGTGACTTTTTTTAAAAAAAAGGTGGAACTAAATAGAGTACGGTAATAGGCGAATGTGTGTGTAAATGAATATATTCAACAATTAATGGAGCGCATGCACAGGGTAGAGATTATGGTGGTTACAAATCTGGCTTTGTTTTCGCGTTACCGGTAAACGAATGAGAAAAGCCGGTTATAACCGGTTTGCCACACACAAACACACAAATGTCTAGCAACAAACATGACATTATGGGACCCCTTTTGGTGGCATAAAAATAGTGAAAAATATCATTGGCTTTAACCTTTCCGGCATTAATACAGGAGGTGTTCAGACGTTCAAAGGTATAGCTGCTCGACCCGAGCTATCAATGCTTTTGTAGTGGGTTCCTGGAGGCTTGCGATGAAACTTGGAGGCAACACTTTTATTGATAACGACGTAACACGGCACCCCTTTACCCCGCTCACTAAGGAGGTACAGCCTCCGGGCTAACGTGCCCTATCACTCGGGGTAACCTAGAGCCCTCTGGCTAGGGGTAACCTAGGGGAGACTGACTGACCCGACCCAGCCAAGGTACAGAGTCCCGACCACTGGTCCGTACTCGGGCCCGGTCCTTACAAGGACGTCGGGTCCCGGGGGCCCCGGCCTAGCTGGTCTTCAGTCTTCACCTTCGTAGCACTGCCTCGAGCCGACCTGAGAGCCGCCTTTTATACCCGTCCCGGGGACTCTCCGCCCCCGGTACCGCCCCCTTTCTGGAATCTTCCAGAGAATCCTGGAAAGCCACCCCCCCAGCTCCTCACCTGGGGTAGGGGAGGGGAACCCAGCGTCTCTCTGGTCCGGCTCTCTCTCTATCCTCTTGTACAGGCTGGAACCCCCTACAGACCCCTGGCCGTAACTGCAGGTAAGTGAACAGGCGGGGTGTGCATTCCTATTTCCGACGCAACATTTTGATGCTTGCATTGTCCTACGTGCTGCTCGTCTTTTTGGCGTTGTTCTCTGGTCCACTAACACCGGTGGTGAGACGGGGCCATAGGGGAGGCTGCAGCTCCGGCGTAGGCCAATCAGTTTCAAGGACAATGCACAACGTTGTTTTCAAAGCACGTTTATGAAAAATAAGAATAGGTAAAGTTCTAGATTTGAAGTTTTCGTGACTGCAAGGATCCATACTCTTTGGTTCTTTCGGTAAAGTCACGTAGCTAAAATAAAATAAATGGAATTGAGATTGAGTTGTTTTCAATTTTTTGTAATTTTATTTATTTTTTACCTACGTGACCTGACCGAAAGAACCAAAGAATATAAATAGGTAAAGTCACGTCCGTATAAAATAAATTACGACGTTTCGGGCGCAACACAAGCGTCCGTCATCAGGTGGGAAATGCATGGTCTGCTGCTGAGGCAGACTGTATTAAAAGATTAATAAGAATAGGTTTTACTCTTTATGGCATTTAAACAGGTGTTAAGATGTTCAAACACCGAATAGAAACCTTTTTGCAAGGTATCAAGTTTGCATTAAATACACACAGTACTTGTGGTGAACATTCAAACATGTTCTGATCATATATTGGCATTATCTTTGAAACTGATTGGCCTACACCAGAGACAGCTTTCTTCATGTTCTAGTCTCACCAGTGTCAGACCACAGCACGTTTGTCTTTCATGTTTTACCACAAGCCTCATGCGTAGTTAATGCAGACTTCATGTGTCTATTTGGTGTATGAACATCTTGACGCCTCCTGTTAGTATTAATTCCGGGAAGGGTAAAGCCTATTCTTATTTTCCATCAGACGTCACATCGTATGTTTGTTTGTTGCCATTAAGTAGAATAAAATTATTATTCGTTATAACGCGACTCCAATAAATGTGATGGTGAGAGAAAAAAAACACTCAATACATTCATTGCACTGGGTTGGCCTTGGGAGAAAGAAATACAATCTATAATAGGCGACGTGTCGGGCAATAGCCCTTCTTCATAGCACACAGAGAGATCTGGAGATCGCTATGTCTCTCCGGCCTCTCCGTATACCATGAAAAAGGGCCATTTCCCGAAACGTCGCCTGTTTTATATTGCTCCTTGTAAAGGCCACACTCAGCGCACGGCGTTATCGACCCCACGTGTGGCTTTGAGCCGTTGTTGTTCATTGTGATTGTGCATCGTCGCCAACGCGGCGGCAGCAGCAGGAAGCAGCAGCAGCAGCAGCGACAGGGAATCTTTGTGATTGAACATTTGCTGCCATCTACCGATACGAGAAGATCGGTGATTTCGGGTAAAAAAAAAGATATGTACAAACATCGCCCGACTTACGAACGAGTCGAAGCACTACATGTGTTTCGTAAATCGAGGACATCAAGTACCTTTAAACCCCTCGCTATTCACCAGGTTCAACATATACTAAACGTACACTCATTACCGTGTCGCGACAATTCCGGACTCCAGTATTCGCGAGTTGAACGACGCGCCAGGCCGCCCACATCGGGGGGAATTCCGAATTCATTCGGCACGCCACCTCGGCTGCCCGCTTTGCCTTCGAGTGTCGCAGTCAGCCCGCGCGCCACGGGATAGGCACTACCCTGAAGCTCCTCCTGAACGAGCGAGTGTGCATTTTTAACCCCGCGCATGCAACTTCTCCTACACGCTACTACTATGTTGGGGGGTTTTTATACTACCGTTGTCTGGTAAGAGCTCATGGGGACCCTTTTTTGGCAGCATCGAAGGATGAAAATGAAGAATAAGTTTTACCTCTTTCTGGCAATAAAACAGAAAGTCTCCATCATAGGATCTCCTTTGCCAGTACCAAAATATGATAATAGGGTTTCCCCTTTTTTCAGGCAACATAAAACACGTTAAGATATTAAAACACCAAACGGAAACCTTTTACAAGGAATCATGTCTGCATTAACCACAATGCTTGTGGTCAGAATGCAAACAAGCAACAAACTCCGATAATATGTGGCATTGTCTTTGAAACTGATTGGTCCACACCAGAGACAGCTTTCTTCTGAGCCTCGTCTCAAAACGGTGTTAGACCAGAGGCCGCCAAAAGCTTTCCACGTGTTGAATTTAATTTATGTGAGCCACCCACTCACTTTTTATTGAGCACATCAACATTTGATTAATTTCGGGGGTAAAACGAGCTTCTTTTCTACTTTTGAGTGCAAATAAAAGCGTGTGATTTGAAAAGCTTTTTACGACCAATTTTGTCGTCATACTGAAACAAGCTCACTTCCTTTAGTCGCGTGGCTACTGCTGTTGTTGGAGACCAGTTGTTAAGGCGCCAGCTGATTGATTGCTGCGTCTAGAATTGCGGAGTGGCGAATCACTGCCGTGATTATATACGCTGTTCCTGGGTACTAAGTTGTGTTATTTTCCAATTGTTTATGCCTCAAAGGTAAAGAAAATGGCTATTATTCTGCACAAACTTTGCTTTTGTGACCAGGACACTTACTACCCAGAAACAAACGTTGTGTTACAGTGTTATGCCTTCACCTCCATATATAGAAATCTGCGAACCTAATAGGCTGTGTGAGTTTATTAAGGATGTGTGTGAGCCTCAGGGCCCATGAGCCTGGTTTTATATGTGAATCTACACATCTATGTGCAAGTCTGTGGGTCGCAGAAAAAAATGTATAGATCTGTGTGCGAGTCTGTGGGTCACAGAGTGAAAATATATGTCTGCAAGTTTATGAGCCTCAGGGTGGAGTGTTGAATAACTAAAATCGCCGCTGTGATGACAATGCCTCCTAATCAGCCTCCGTATTTGTGGATCGGCTACTGAGTCTTGAGTCGCTACCCGTTCCATGGCTCTGTGTCTGGGTGAGGACAACAGTCTCCGTGAACAACATCATCACCACCATCATCATTGCCATCAATTCTAATCCACATGGTTGGTGCAATGGATGCAGTGGCGGTCTATGAACCTCGCGGATGATTCGGTCTTTCAAGGGGTATGATGCTCATGATGATGATGCTGTTTCCTGTGTTTTGTCCTGGGCCTCTCCTAGGTCGACTCAGCCTCAAATGAGTACCTGGTGCGGTGTGTAAACATCGCCACTCGGGAGACAAAGGCGGGCGTGGTTAGTGTGGACTTGCTTGAAGTCATCTCTATCGCGAGCCGCCGCTACCTGGTGGCTATCGTTGCGATGAGTCGGAGTTGTGATGACGCGGATTGCCGTCTGCATGTAAATATTATTATTCATCTCCGCATGTACATGGTGCAGCCTTAAATGCTTCAGCAAATCAAAGGGCCGTTGATCATCTTCACGACGATTATCTGAACCGGTCCCGGGCCTCCCCTAGGTCGACTCGGCCTCAAATGGGTAAAGTACCGAGTTGCGATGTGGAACATTGTCGCCACTAGGGAGACAAAGGCGGCCGGGCGTGGCCTTGGCCACGCCCCCGCTTCATGCCTGCTTCTTCACACGCGCTGCTACTTTGCAAACAGCACTTGCCCCTGCAGTCTGTTAAAGGTTACACGGGGGATCATTGCCTTTGCGGCCTTCAAAGGAAAATAAACATACATATACAGCACTGACGTTTAGGGGGTTGGCCCTTCTTCAGTTATCATGTGCGACCGACATCAAACCTTCGGTGACGGAGAAGGCGCGAGTGTCCTCATAAGCTCACTCCGGCGACCGCTTGAACTCATGCCTGAGATCGAAAACTAATTTCTTAGATTGAAAAAAAAACTAATTTATTTACACCAGACACAAGCTTTTGTGGGGGTTGCGTTCCACTTCCCGAAACGTCTAATAAATCCGGAGAATGTGCTAATTTTTTTCGGTTCAAGTTTGCTTGGTTTTGGCACGACACTAAACGGCTGTTGTTCTCGGAATGCCCCCTCTGCATTTTTTTCAGACAGTTTTTTTTAAAATGAAAACCTTTGGATATATTTCTTAGGCAAAGTTTTTTCCGTAAACGTGAGTTACTGCAAATCCGGATATATTGTTGTTTCCCCAACAGTTTCACGTAAAACCATGGTTTATTTATTTAAAATAGTAGATAAACCGGTTTTAATCGGTTTTCCTTTAAAAAAAGTGGCATTTTGAAGGCCAAATAATATGGAACAGCGTCCCCTAGTGGCCAAACGTTTTCCCTTCTTTCATTTGATTTTGGTTCTTGTTCAAACATGTTGACACCGAGGTTTACAACAGATGTGTGTGAATGAATGAATTTGTTCATGTGGACTATAGCTCCGTGTTCGTAACGGTAAGCACTTACTGTATGTTTTCATGCTACAAAATGCCAGGTTCCTTAATTTCGAATTGACATCATGCCAAGAAGCTGCTGACCACTTTGGCAACAACGGTGTCCTGGACGTGCATGCAGCGTTGTAAAAAAATAAGTATTCCTTGCCAAATATTTTTTTTTAAATTGCGGATGGAAACTAACATTAATTTAACAAAGAACCTGGACATGTAAAAAAAAATGTAAAAGTAGAATTCTGTTTTCTATTTTCTAAGGAATATAGTTTTCGATCTTAGTTCCATGTTATGGGTTTTAAACATATCTTTGTACGCAACTTAATCTGCACAATTTAACTTTTTTTTTCTCTGTGTGATTGTGCGTCGGCAGTGGTGCATAAGCGCAAATATAAAAAAAAAACCGCAAACGCATTAGTCAGTAACAATGTACAAAAAAATAAATATATAATAAGTGATGTCTCAGGCAGTGGCGGGCCTTCTTTAGAAAACACAATTGAAATTTGCATATAAATTAGCACAAAAAAGTACTGTACTACACTACATACTGGTTAGTAATACTCAAACACAAACATCAAATTGAAAAAAATATCATGAAATGTATATTCCAGTGGTATCAGTAGCCACTGCGTCGATATACAGATAACAATGTTTTTCAGTCGAGACTCAATACTGTGCACACTAATACGGAGCTCAACATGAAGATGCCATCGTAGTCAAGTTGTTGATGCCACCACACCTCCCCAATGCCATTTTTTTATCCTCTGCACAGATCCCACAGCTACTGCACAGTACACATGCAACCTGCAACATCTGCCCTGACAGTATCCCATCATCTGGCATTTCTAGTCTTCCCCCAATATTACTTAACGCTTGGACAGCACTTCCGACCTCGACTAGCCGTTTACACACACTCCAAACATATTTCTCCACTCTTCCAGAGTGATGTTCATAGCTCTATCCACAACCTGGCCCGGCTAAATGAGCACAAAGAGTCGTAATTCTACTTTATAAGTAAATACAGACCAGAATCTACACGTTAACAGCTGCATAAAATGGCATGTTAGTTTTACCTGATATATCTCAAGTTACAGAAACTGATAAACAAAAAAAAATATCGACTCCATTTCAATGGGAATGTGTAAAGCAAGCTATATACAATCCTATTAGTTGGATACAATTTACCGGTCATTAATATACAGGTGGTCCTATGGCAGAATGCTAAAAGTGTACTCAGGTCATGGGTTAAATTCTCAAGGGTGGTCGACTCAGTCCATCGTACTCGAGGGTGCCGATAAAATTAGCGTTGTAGGAAGTGTACAATCGTTTCGATAGCTTTGTCGCTGGCACGGGAACGCGCAATTATAACCCCAAGTTCAGGACTGCCATTGTAGACGAGGCACTGCCCATGCTCATTTGAATATTCGGACCACAATGTCTATCATGATGGGTTATTGCCGGTACACAGGTAGATCTCCACAAATCCACACTCCAATTATCTGTGAATCCTAAAATGTAGGGCACCTTCCATGCTTCACAACAAAAGCTCATAATATTGCAGGAGCGGCAGTAATACATATCCGAGGGGTTTTGCCCCCTGAAGATTTGTCATTATTTACGCGGAGATGCAGGGAGACACAGACATACACGAGGGGCAGATGGAGACAAGAGTCAAATGGAGCTGTAACGAAGATTGAGATACGGAGACAAATAGAGATTTAAAAAAGACACACACGTAGATCCGGCGACAGGAGGAGAGGCGGGAAACGTTCGGAAAATCAAACAGAGAAGAATAGCGGTGCAGAGAGACAAACCAATCAAAAACAGATATACAAAGGCAAACGGAGGCATAGTACATGTAAAAAGGTGTATCTGGCACAGAAAAAAATGTGCTTACGTTATCTGTGGAGTAGTTAAGCATTTCTGCATTATTTTGACTTGGATATTAAGCCTGAACATGCAAAAATCTTTAACTACAGATCCACATAGCAGAATTGGTCAATTCGGCTTTAATATAATAAACATGGAGAAACTTCAACAATCCACTTTTTGTTTTTTTACAGATTGGAGTCGCAGCAAGTCAGTCCGAGTTGCTCCTGCAGCCCCCGAATAAAAATTGCGGATTAATGGAGTCGCGTGGCCAATGCCTCCCACAAGAAAATTTCGACTGTAATTATTGTTGATTTGAAGCTGTCGTGACTGCTTGGATTCCTTACTCTTTGGTTCTTTCGGTAAAGTCACGTGGCTATAAAACAATAGATCACGACGTTTCGATCGCAACCACAAGCGACCGTCTTCAGGTGATGTGAACATCGTAATATATATTTTTTCGATCTACGTGACTTTACAGAAAGAAATGACTTGAGCATTAGGAACATCTACCTTGAAGTGCAATTTTAACTTAGGCAATGTGTTTTTTTTTTATCTTTCAACACGGAATGTAAAAGCGATGTGAAAAAGTTGCTGTCAATAAGCTCTATAATAAATGGGCGCTTTTTGCAAAAAAAAAATGTTTTAACATTTCGAGCCGTGTTCAGTCTTTCCCCGGAGCGTTGCCAAATGACAACGTGGCGTAAACAATATCGCCTCCGTTATCATCGTCGCTAACACCGGCACATTCGTCGCCAAGACCGGCGTGTTCATCCCCATCCCTGCCGTAGCCGGCGCCAGGTCCGTCTTCGTCTCCTGAGGGCCTGGATGCTTGCTCAGGATGGGTGGTCTGACCGTCTGCCTGACCACAGCGTGCCTCCTCCACTTGATCTTCCTGCCGAGGGTGCTCCAACACAACTCTTGGCCCCTTGCGCTTTAAATGATAAAATAATAATAAAGTAACAAAAATGCATCGCTACAATCCTCAACACGGCAAATTACGCGGTGCTGTAAATGAAAAAAAAGATGTAAAGTAAGCTAAAATATTTAATCAATGCCCTTCAAAGCAGCAAGAGGGAACAGGCAGCGTTGACATTGTTGGTGATGGCATATTATAATTGTCATCATCATCAGCCATGATCAATGCACTGTTGGACAAAGTCGTTTTTATGTCAGATAAGGACACAACAGTGTAAGTAAACATTTCCTCCTGCACTTATTTACAACTTAATCGTAATTTAATTAAGGGTTCCAGTAGGTAAAAAAACCCATCCATAATAGAGGTTGTTTTTGGGTTAGATCGCGTAAATATATAAATGTGTCGTTAAAACCCGCCACCACCCGACACAGCCAACTAGTAAGGGTTGTCACGTATGTCGGGTGGTGGCGGGTTTTCACGACACATTTATATATTTACGCGATCTAACCCCAAAAAACCTCTATTATGGATGATATTGGTCGCGAAAGCCTACCATTTGTTAAACAAACAAAAAACAAGCACGGAGTGGTTTCACGGGGTTAGTCGTTATCGCTTTCACAATGAACTGGCAATTTACTTCCACAGGAATCACATAATTTAAATCAGGGTTGACGTCTCCGTTCAACCATATACCACTCTACTACCAAGACCTGGGGCCTAAGTACCAAATGGCGTAGACCAAGATTTTTTTTTTCCAAATTCTAATTCCACGTGGGATAGGGCATATAGGCGAAGGGGGTTTGCGTAACTTTCCATTGGATTGTTGGGGGCAGTAGCGAGCAACCTTGAGTCTGCCTTGCGTCCACACAGACACACACCGTTACAAACATTCACGCGGACACACACGTCCACACTCACCAATGTGTGTGTGTGTACACACGCGCGTGCACAATTGCGTACAAATATTTTCCCCACACATGTGTACACTGTCCCAGATAGACAAAGACAGCATCCCCCCCCATAGAGCATATTAACAGACTGATATCGAGCAGGTATGAAGGCCGACATGCTACACGATACACACGTACATAATACACACACTCTCTCTCATGTACACACAAAGACATTCCTGCATACAACAAACCGCCATTCGTCACTAAGTGACGATGACATCACCACGGCACTTGTCCCAAGCTAGATGCACCTTTGAGGCCACTTGAAGTGTTGAAGGCTCGTTGGTAGGAGGTCATGGAGGAGACTCAGGTGTCATGGGTTGACTTGACTGAGATGACTGGCAGATCTACCGCCTGTGGTCCCCACTATGCCAACTTGCTGCGTGTTTTTAGCTCCTGAGAGCGTAGCTCCTCCGCTCTCCACTGTTTCTTGAGGGCGACTGCCTCCAACTGTCCACTAGCGTCCTTCATGAGCCCCCTCCACAGAGGACGATTTTTAAACCGCTGGTAACAGTCAGCAAGTCCAACAAGCTCCACATCCTTCTGTACCGCATCAGCTCCATCTATTCTGTAGCTAGTGACACGCCCGTTTAGCCCCTTTTGCCCGGCCATACAGAAGCTGCTTGGGTATGTGGTGACTTTGCATGCGGGCAACATGACCCAGCCAACGCAGCCTTGCCTGCCGGAGGAGCTCACGATGGACTCTTTAAAGGATCTATGGTCTCCTAAACACAATCCAGTCTGCTTAAACCCAGGATGGATTGTAAGCCAGGCAGCCTGAATGGTTTAAACTTTCGCAGATGTTTCTTTCAAGGGCTCCACGTTTTGCAAGCAGAGAGGAGGGAGGGCATAACTATGGCCAAGGAGATCCAGAGCTTCGTATGGAGCTTCCACACAGAATTACGCAGATGATCACAAGTTGATGCCACTTGACTGATTAGGAATGAGACCTCTGCTTCAAAACCAGAGCTGGTTATAAGCACAATACCCAGGTATGGAAAATTCTCCATTCTCTTCACAACCGCCCCCCATCACTCATGGGGAGTGGAGTGAGGGAACGATTTAATTACGTAAAATACCCAGGCAGATGCTTTGTTTTTGTAGGGCTGATAAGGCATAGGCAACGCGATTGCGTATCGGTGTTCGTCAGAGTACGGGCGGCAAAATCTCAAATTGAAACCGGTAAAAATGTCATCCATCACAAACATCTGTGCAGTATCTGGGCCACATTGTCCGCGCGTCCGGAATAGCCACGGAACCGGACAAGACGACCGTGCGTGTGTGATTGGCCAGCCGCCAAAGTCGGTGGGTGAAGTGCGCAGCTTCCTCGGGTTTGCGTCTTATCACTGACGGTTCGTTCCGCATTTTGCGACGATTGCCAAACCGTTACATGCTTTGACCGCTAAAAAAACAGAAGTTTCAGTGGAGGGAGGAGGCCGCGTTTGTTGCGTGATCATCTTGCTAACGCGCCTCCCCTCGGCTATCCAAAATTTCTCCCTGCCGTTCGTATTAGATGCGGACGTCAGCGACACGGGCATAGGAGCTGTCTTGTCCCAGGTGAAAAACGATGGAGAGAGAGTGGTCGCGTATGGTAGCCGCGTGCTGTACACGCAGGGAACTTTTGGCCATGGTATATTTCATACAGCAGTATGGGCCATATCTTCACGGCAGGGACTTCGCTGTGCGCACAGACCATGCGGCTCTCCAATACTCCTTGCGAGTTGACCAGCCATCCGGCCAGCTTCCACGCTGGCTGGAAATACTGCACGAGTACTCGTTTAAGGTAATCTCCCGAAAGGGTCTAAGAGGCACTGCAACACAGATGCCCTGTCCCGCCTGCTGCTGAGTGTGTGATGCGTGCGCTCGACTGGTGCTGCCAGGTGTAAACCACCTGCGGCCGGGTCACCGCAAGTTGTGGCAGCGTGAAGTCACGCAGTACCAGCCGAGGTGGTCACACCTAGGGACAGCACATTGGGCACTTACGCACGCCGAGTGGGGACGGCTGCAGGTAAGAGGACGTGACACTTTTGAAATTTCGGCGCCGCACCGAGGCGAAAAGCAGAAATTCTGTCACGACGGGAGTGTCCCACATAGTCCTTCATGAAGGAGTTTTGATGAGGTGGTAGGGTGACGCGGGTGGTACACAAAAATAAGTGAATGCACCTCGGGGTCCGGAAAACGTTGCTGATGCTACAGCGAGATTTTTATTGGCCGGGTATGTCAGATGATGTGTACCACCTGGTTAAGGGCTGCACTGATTGCGCGCCGCAAACCACCGTTGAGAAAGGCTCAGCCTCCATGGCAGTCCATCCCCGTGTCCCGAATTAACGAGCTGGTTGCGCTTGACATTCTGGGGCCGTTTCCGGCTACCAAAAAGGGAAATAAATTCCTCTTGGTCGGTGTGTAATGTTTTTTTCCGGTGGCCAATGGCTTGGCCCCTACCAGACCAACCAGCCGCATCCATTGCCGATGCATTTTTGCATGGCTACGTGATGGACAAGGGAGCGCCTGAGCTGCTTCTCACGGATCAGGGGCGGAATTTCTCGTCGACACTGCTGCGGGAGGTATGCGATGCTTTGGGCACCAAAAAGATCAGAATGTCGCCATACCACCCTCAAACGGATGGCATGGTAGAACGCCTGCACAGGAACACACATCCATGCTCTGTCAGGCAGTTAATGAGGCACGAACAGACTGGGATTTGCACGTCCCAGGGGTCCTAGTGGCATACAGGATGGCCTCACATGCCACGATGGAATTTTCCCCGTTCTATCTTATGTACGGGCGAGAGAACGAACCCCCCTATGGAAGCTCAATTGGGCATGGCTTTAGGGAAAAAGAAGGTTGCCATGCCTGTGCCCATGCAGATCATGCTTGTATGATTGTCCGGGGCGCGTGAAGCAGCGAGGGAAAATTACGCCAAAAAGCAGGCTGCAAACGAAAAGAGCGCGGGGCAGCGTCAGTACGCGCTCCCATGGAAAATTGGGGACAGGACTTAGTTGCACTACCTACCCCAAGTTACATAGGCCATGGCGAGGTCCCGTTGGGAGTGGTGGAAATTAAAAGGCCACACTGTGTGCGGAAACAGGCAGGGCGTCGCCGGTAGTTTGTACACCCGTCACGTCTGAAGCCCTATGTTCATCCCCAGATAGACAGCTCATCCCCAAGTCCCGTACGGCCGGTGTCTCGTGTTTCCGACGAGCCGGGGCAGCCGGTCCCGGAACCTGTGCTTCAGAAAAATTGCGCTGTGCCGCCCAGAGGATCCGAGCCTCTGAAGCCTGGAAATTCTCCCGAAGCCGCCTCTTGCGAAGGACCGGAGGCTGGAGCCCGGTCAAGCTCTTCTGTTGAGTCCATTGAGCCATTTGTGCAAGTCCCCAGAGCCCCAAGAAAAGCGCCGGCAGGTGACCAAAAGCGGCAACTGCGGTGTACAAAGAGTACACACGCCAGTGAGCGACAGTATACGCGGGTGGGGTCCATCTGGAAGATCCTGGAACCTGCTAGTGGGTTCGAGAAGTGGGGCGTGGCCAGGACGGAGCGAGGCCACGCTGCTAGGATAAAAGGGGCCGAGAGCCGTAGCTCGAGGCTGTTTGTGGTAATCGGATTGTCTCGTCACCATCGTCGCTGCCGTCTTCATCATCGCTCGACGTCGCGCTGCTAGCTAGCCTGCCAGCTACCTTAGTCAGCGCCGTCGATGTTAGACGGCTAGTGTTGTATCAAGTGTGTGTGTGGTCGAGATCGTGCCTGTGCAATTGTCACCTCTGAAGTCCTGCACTACATTTGCATCCTCGGGACGAGCCACAGCATCTTTTTACATCATTTAACCTTTAGAAATAAAGCAATGCAACGATCTTGATTTGAAGCTTTCGTGACTGCAGGAATCCACACTCTTTGGTTCTTTCGGTAAAGTCACGTAGGTAGAAAAATAATAGATCACGATGATTTGATTGCAACACAAGCAATCGTTATCAGGTGGGACAACCACGGCAAGAAAAAAAACTGCTGAAGTAGGCGAGATGGCCTGCCAGCACTGAACCAATTTCTCAACCACATCAATTCCATACACCCGTCTATCATATTCACCATGGAAGTGGAAAAGGATGGCAAGCTACCATTCCTGGATGTTTTGATCGAGAAGAGACCTGATGGCTCGTTGGGACACTGTCTACAGGAAAGCCACCCACACAGATGCCTATCTAAAGCCTGACTCCCTTCACCATCCAGCCCAGAAGAATTCCCTCATCAAAACACTACACCATAGGGCACGTTGCATCTCTGACCAGCATCACCTAGCCAGTGAGCTGGAGCACGTACACCAAGCCCTCAGGATGAACGGATACTCGGACCATACAATCCGCAAAGCTGTCTCCCCAGCCATGCGGAGACAACCTTCTGAGGATCCAACCAAAACCATCACTTTACCGTACATAGCAGGTGTTACCAAAAAGATTTCCAAAATCTTAAACAAACACAAGATCCAGGTTCGTTTCAACACAGTACACAAAATCCGTGATTTGATCCCATCTTGTAAAGGATGTGATTCCTGATATGCAATACCCTGGTGCCTACAAACTGAGTTGTGGTTGCGGCAGCAGTTACATTGGGGAAACGAAACGACATGTCTCAGACCGCGTCAGTGAACACAAGGCGGATCTGAAACACGGTAGGACCAATACCTCTGCCGTTGCCGATCATTGTTTTAACCCAGTGGGCTCACACGAAATTGACTTTTCCAAGACTAAGGTACTCTGCAAACCCACCGGCTATTATCAGAGATTTGTTCATGAAGCCATCCAGATATATAAACACAGACACAACTTCGACAAGATGGGTACAAACTGAGCAATCATTGGAAGGAAGTTATTAACTGTGATGTTTCCATCCTACCTGCCTATGTCAGCTGTTATTTCCGACTCTCTGTGTGTCTTTCTCTCCCTCTCTCTCTCTGTGCATCTCTCTCCGATATCTACTCCAGTGACCCGGGTGCTGCTGCGGGGTCCACTTTCTGCCCCGCCTCCTCCCCCCCCATCTCTCTCCCCCCCTACTGACGAGGCCTACACTATATAACCTCGTGCCACGGCAGGTCTCTCGCCTACTTCAGCAGTTTTTGTCTTGCTGTGGTTGTCCCAACCTGATGACGATTGCTTGTGCTGCGATCGAAACGTCGTGAACTATTATTTTTCTACCAACGTGACTTTACCGAAAGAACCAAAGAGTAATGCAACAAATTGGAATGAACTAACAATGTATATACGGTATATTCATCGCCACGGGGAATGTATAACTGGATGGCTCGCCTGAATTATGGGAAATCGCAGGATTCTAGAAATGCAGTCTCCACGTGTCATACTTGATTTTGAGGTCTCCGAGTGGACGATCGATGTCCAAACAGGGTCCCTAATTTGCTGTCCCACTCCACAACACAATAACACCGCGCACACGGAATGAGAACTCACCATGAAGCTGACTTTGCTGTAGGTTACCGAGTTCTCGTTTTCCAAGGTCCTGGGCTGTTTCTGTGGTAGAGTGCTGGGGGCTGTATCTGTTGGGTCGGGTGATGTGTGAATGGACAATTCTAAATTAACGACAGTTATAATTGAACACGATCCTTCTAAGATACAAAAAAAGCATTGCAAAATGTGTCTGCGGTACTCTATGCCGCACTGAACATAATGCACAATTGCACAGACTTCTAATATAAAATAGTCCGGCGTTCCGTTTGTCCGTTGGTCCATCAACTAAATGATAAGAGCCTTTCAGAATTCCTTAATCCAAAAAAAAATTAAAGTGGACCCCCCACCACCTAGATGTGGGGGTAAAAAGTTGATCCAACAGATTTACAAAATTGGCAGAAAACCACCACCCCCCCCCCCCCCAAAATAAAAGCCCTCCATAGGAGCTAGAATAAGGCAGTAGTAGGCGGCTGAAATTTTAGCTATTTAACGTTCAACTGGAAAAGACATAAACAAATCAAATATCGAACTTTTAATACAGAAAATGCGTGAAAATTGTAACTATGCGTTCGCTGTGAGATGACAACCACTTTTATACATTAAGGTTATTCAGCTCTGAGGTATACACATTTTTGGGATATACTGCGGGACGAAATATATCTCAAAATATCGGGAATGGGGAAAAGGCTAGGCGTTAACGTGTCGTCTTGAGCGGTGTATTATTATTGTTGCGCAAGTGACCAAACAAATATTGACTTTCAGTGTCCTATAAATATTTAGAGATACCCCAGAGCATGCAGCCACGACTGAAGGAATATAACCCCAGAAAAATGCGCCGTTAATGATTTAAGAGGAAGGCCTTGGTGCAGTTGCGGGCCCCTTCTAGGGGGCACTTGACACGCATGAGGAAGTGGTGTCTTAGCAATAGATATCGTGGGGGGCCCGGGGGGGGGGCAGGGGGATTAGTCAACATTGAGGGGGTCTCGACTATTGAGCACCTCCCCCCCGCCCCACTGCAATTCAGCCCTCAAGATTTAAGGATAGTGATTTGATTCAACGATGCTTTTTCTCACATTGCGTGCTGAATGTGGCGTAAGAATAATGAATATGAATAATAATAACAGTAATTACGAATCCAGGCAAGGCAAACCGAGTACAATGGATTTCTTTCAGGAGGGTCCCTGGCTTTCGACCCAAACAATAGAATGCGTGTAATTTTAACGTGTTTTTGGCCAATGTATACCTGTTTGCACAAGGCGAGAGGAAACAACCGGAGCAATCGGAGGAAAGCCATTTTGCTGGCAGGGGCAACACTCCCTCCCCGTAGAAGATGGAAACAGATGGAGATTAGTCGACATGCTCTCCCCCCGCCTTCCCTCAAGTCAGGGTATGGGCACCTCGACAACCCACGGGAAGGAAAATCACACAGGTACCCTGTGTGATTCAACAATGTATTCTAGAAACCACAGCGCTTGATTGCAACGGTGGCGCCCCGTCGTTGAATTGACGAATCGTTAAAATACGAGGAGACGTATGGGGGGGGGGGGGGGGGTGGCCCTCATCATAACGCGATGTTGCTTTGTGTGTGGCCGTCGATACAAGGGTACCGACCTCGCCTCGAGCCCTCGGACAATGCGCAAACTACTCCCCCCGCCCCTACCCCGTTATCACGCTGTGCTTGAGGTGTCTGGCAACCTGCCGAGCGCTCAACACTGAACGTTGCATCCTCGCCTGCTTCGCCATTCCAGGACGCTATGCGGCCCTCTTGGCCGGCGTCACTTTCAGAGATGAGGGGGGGCTTTGTAAAAAAAAAAATTAAACCTGAGCAGGTCCGACTCAAGACGCGCAAACAGGGTAACAACCAACGCCTGAAACTGTGCACTCGCCTGATAATGTTGCACCGTCGGCTGCTGGGCCCGCACGGTGCAGCCCTTGGGCACTGGAAGCCCCTTTGTTGGCTTTTCGAGGCTTCTTTTCCACGTTGCTGTACACAGCCTCGTCTGCAGACACCCTGGTGGGCTTATCGTACCCCGTGTCTCTCGCCCTCTGAACCACGTCTCGTGGGTTTGCATCCGGGCTGCAGTCGTTGACGGATGGAGGTTGCGCCGATGACATCAGTTCTGGATGCAGGCACTCGCGAGGTCGGCTTTGCTTTGCTTTAAGAATGAAGAAAAGCGAGAGACGAAAAAAAACCCACACGCGAACCAGTTCTGAGGCTGTCTGTAAAACGGCGACGCACAGTGCGTCGGACAGACGGGACGGGCATACGCAGGCTGGGGACGAGAACAATTCCTCGAGGGCAAAGCACGTGATTGTGACAAAAAGGATCGCTTCTTCCGCCATGCCTTCTTCGCATGCCACACGTGACAACCACCGAACTGCACGCACGCAACCCATGTCGGAGGCCATCGGAGCAGAACGAATCTCGCCACACTTAAGTCCCTGTGGTACGAACAAACAAAGCTGTTGGCCAACGATGGCCATAACCGCACCGATGATGCCGAACAAAACGTGAATCTGGAATCCACTTATCTCGTTTTCCCGCACCTCCGATTAGCACGGTTGGCTGCGAACAGCCCGAAAGAAGCTCAACCTACGCACAGAATACGCTGGCGGTTGTCTAAAAACAGCTGTGTGTGTGTGTGCATGACACATGTCGGTGGTGATGTCACGTGACATGCAAGGCATTCTGGGAGGACCAAATAGCATGGTCATTATCGCACCATTTGCTCTCTTGACAATACTGAAGATATTCGATTTTTATTTTAGCGGAATTTCAAACGTTGCCAGAGGAAACGTTTGTGATATTTAACCCTCGACCCAGAGGTGATAAGTTGAGGGCAGAGAGGAGACGCGTTTTGACACGTGAACAATTGCAGTTCGTTCACCAACGCTTTAAATCACATTTCTAATGAATATTGTATCCGCTTAAAGTTTGGCTTTGCAATAGACACACGTGGTTAAGAAATATGTATGGGAAATACCATCAGAAACATTGCATGCTCTGGTGGGTCCTTAAATGAGCAGAAGGAACTCACAATGGCCGAGGCAGATAAGGCAAACGACTACCACAATGTTGCTTAATTTCCTTTTTTGGGAAAGATAAAAACAACCTCGCTAAAATGTCCTTCCTCATGTAAACCACCCATCATCAACATCATCCATGGTCAATCCATTGCTGGATGAACCCCTCCCCAAGCCACCGTCACGACTCATAATGTTGCAATGTACCAATCCACATAGCGGCCTACGCGCAAGCTCATTCTCTTGCTCCATCTCCACGGTAGACGTCCTTGCAGGGGCAATTCCATGCCTTGGCTGCCACTCCAGTATTGTGCTTGACCATCGTCCGTCATCCCTTCTGGTAATGTGTCCGACCCAACCGTCATGGATGACGTCATTAACCTATATGTTAGAAATCCTCTGGAGCTGTGAACTTTTAAATCTAGATTGAAAACATTTCTTTATAAATGTGTTTTGTGGTTAGTTTGTTGTCCTTCGCCCCCCCCCCCTCACCTCCGATTTAGCACGGTTGGCTACGTACGGTGCGAAATAAGTTCAACATACATAGACTCACACAAAGACCCATAGACTCACACATAGAACCATAGACTCGCACAGAGTACCATAGACTCACACAGAGACCCACAGACTCACACAGAGTCCCATAGACTCACACAAAGACCCATAGACTCACACATAGAACCATAGACTCGCACAGAGTACCATAGACTCACACAGAGACCCACAGACTCACAGAGACCCATAGACTCACACAGAGGCCCACACTCACACAGAGTACCATAGGCTCACACAGAGAACCATAGACTCACACAAAGACCCATAGACTCACACAGAGACCCATAGACTCACACAGAGAAACATAGACTCATACAGAGACCCATAGACTCACACAGAGTACCATAGACTCACACAGAGAAACATAGACTCACACAGAGACCCATAGACTCACACAGACCCATAGACTCACACAGAGACCCATAGACTCACACAGAGACCCATACTCACACAGAGTACCATAGACTCATCACACAGAAACCCATAGACTCACACAGAGACCCATAGACTCACATAGAGTACCATGGACTCACAAAGAGACCCATAGACTCACATAGAGTACCATAGACTCACACAGAGAAACATAGACTCACACAGAGACCCATAGACTCACACAGAGACCCATAGACTCACACAGACCCATAGACTCACACAGAGACCCATAGACTCACATAGAGTACCATAGACTCACACAGAGACCCATAGACTCACACAGAGACCCATAGACTCACACAGACCCATAGACTCACACAGAGACCCACAGACTCACACAGAGTACCATAGACTCACACAGAGACCCACAGACTCACACAGAGACCCATAGACTCACACAGAGACCCACAGACTCACACAGAGAAACATAGACTCACACAGAGACCCATAGACTCACACAGAGACCCATAGACTCACACAGACCCATAGACTCACACAGAGGCCCATAGACTCACATAGAGTACCATAGACTCACACAGAGAACCATAGACTCACACAGAGACCCACAGACTCACACAGAGTACCATAGACTCACACAGAGAACCATAGACTCACACAGAGATCCATAGACTCACACAGAGAACCATAGACTC
The DNA here is from genome assembly GCF_048934315.1 of Petromyzon marinus. Classification (NCBI taxonomy): domain Eukaryota; kingdom Metazoa; phylum Chordata; class Hyperoartia; order Petromyzontiformes; family Petromyzontidae; genus Petromyzon; species Petromyzon marinus. The sequence goes on along the minus strand of NC_133695.1, from coordinate 5,440,655 downwards.
ACACAGAGACCCACAGACTCACACAGAGTACCATAGACTCACACAGAGACCCACAGACTCACACAGAGACCCATAGACTCACACAGAGAACCATAGACTCACACAGAGACCCACAGACTCACACAGAGTACCATAGACTCACACAGAGACCCACAGACTCACACAGAGACCCATAGACTCACACAGAGAACCATAGACTCACACAGAGACCCACAAACTCACACAGAGTGCCATAGACTCACACAGAGACCCACAGACTCACACAGAGTACCATAGATTCACCCATAGAGCCATAGACTCACACAGAGACCCATAGACTCACACAGAGTACGAAAGACTCACACAGAGACCCATAGACTCACACAGAGACCCACAGACTCACACAGAGTACCATAGACTCACACAGAGAACCATAGACTCACACAGAGACCCACAGACCCACACAAAGTACCATAGACTCACACAGAGAACCATAGACTCACACAGAGACCCATAGACTCACACAGAGAACCATAGACTCACACAGAGACCCACAGACTCACAAAGAGTACCATAGACTCACACAGAGACCCACAGACTCACACAGAGACCCATAGACTCACACAGAGACCCACAGACTCACACAGAGTACCATAGACTCACACATAGAACCATAGACTCACACAGAGACCCATAGACTCACACAGAGTACCAAAGACTCACACAGAGACCCATAGACTCACACAGAGTACTAAAGACTCACACAGAGAAACATAGACTCACACATAAACCCATAGATGCACACAGAGACCCATAGACACACACAGAGACCCATAGACTCACACAGACCCATAGACTCACACAGAGACCCATAGACTCACACAGAGACCCATAGACTCCTCACACAGAGACCCATAGACACACAGAGACCCGTAGACTCACACAGAGACCCATAGACACACACAGAGACCCATAGACTCACACAGAGACCCATTGACTCACACAGAGACCCATAGACACAGAGACCAATAGACTCACACAGAGACCCATAGACACACAGAGACTCATAGACTCACACAGAGACCCATAGACTCCTCACATAGAGACCATCAGACTCACACAGAGACCCAGGGTTTGTTGTCCTTCCCCCCGCACCTCCGATAGGCACGGTTGACTATGTATGATGCGAAAGCAGTTCAACATGTTCTCTAATCCATTTACAGCATTCCTATTTGTGCATACATTTCACTTTTTTTCTATATTCCGTGTTCATGGCCATGTTTTCTGAACCATGTGTCATTGCAGACAGTACACACGGATTCCTTAGGCGCATGAATACTATGTTACTTTTCATAATCAAGCTCAGCTTCCCAAAACATTCCAATCTGCGTTTGTCCACCCCTTAATTTCATATTTTTGATTGTGATCCACCTTCAATCGCTGTCCCGGGTTTCTCGGCTCTGTCATTTAATTGTGTCCCTCTGACAGCGATCTCAAATTGTTTGTCGAGCTAGTTGTACCTTTGCTTTGCTGATATTTTTCCAGATCCCAGTGTTACATACTTCTCTATTAGGTTCTTGTCGAGTTTTCTGCAGTTTATTGCCATTGGTGGACGTGACGGTGACGATATCGTCAGTCAACCGGAGATTTATGTCATGTTCTCTGCGTTCATAGTTATGCCTTTGTTTCTCCAGTGTAATTTTGGACAGGCGTCACTGTGAACATTTTTTTGCGCGATGGCATATCACCTTTGTCTTACTCCCCTCTTGAAATGTACTGTGAAACTTTCTGCCTGTCATTCTAGTGCGGCTCTTCTGCTTTATGGAAGTAAAAAAAAGGCCCCATTATCTGCAGTTCTTTATTATTAAAATGTCCCTCCCTTGATCACTGCTAATCCTACATAATACACGAACATAATATGACTTTGAGACAACCTACCGCCTACACATTCCGCAAGGAGTGACTAACCCCATATCTGCATTTCTCATCAACATGCTAAATTCCTCTGTTGATATGTAAACTCATTTGTCAAGGCTCTCTCCTCCTCCCACCCAGCTTAAAAGACGCTGCCAAGCTTAGCGGTGTTCATTAAGACGCTGTCTTTCCGACAGCTCTGTTTCTTCACCTGAGGACGGCTGCTTGCGTTGTGGCCGAAACGTCGTGAGAATTTTATTGTTTTATTTTGTATTATTTTATTATTTCCCTTCCACGTGACTTTACCCAAAGAACCAAGAATATCTTCTAAATGTTTTGTATTTCGGCCTGGGTTTGTGCGAGCTTCGATGATCAATACATTTCTACTTTAGACAAAGTGTATCTTCGTAAGTCTACAAAGGCTGGGCGTAATGATTAATTTAAGTTCATTGGTCTTTTCCAGAATCTGATTATTAGTATGTGGCCAATGGTGAAGACACCTCTTCGAAACCCTGTTGTTCGCTTTCTCATTTGTTTATTTCTCCGTTCCCAGTCATCTCGAGACGTGGGACTTAAGAAACCCGCACAATTGTTTAAACTGCCGAGCCAGAAGATGGAATCGAACTGGCGACCTCTGGATTGCAAGTCCGGTGCGCTAACTATTAGGCAAAGTGCAGCGATTCGCGAAAATATAACCGTCATTATTTGCTAACATTCTGTTGTCAGGGTTGTCACACAGTGCTGTGTCATGTTATTGTGCAAAAAGTGATCCCGTTTAAATTGATACATTGGAAAAGCATTTTGCTGCTCAGCAATTGGATCTGAGGAAGCGTGGAGTTGATCGCATTAGCTCGACGTCGAATTTGGGTGTGAGACTGGCGATTGGGAACTATCACGCCCATTGTACACCCCTCGTATTCATTTACAACCCTTTGTTCAAACATTTCTGGATGAAGGCCTGCCTGGTTATCGCACATTGGTGAAGGTGGGGGAGGATTGTGGGGGGGAGGTCCACATTTCGATTGCCAATAACTCTAGCTGCGGTTGGCTTGACTGCCAAACAAGGAACACACTACGCTATAAACCCCAGTAACCTGAGTTCAATTCCCAGCCATGGCTCGCAAACATTCTTTGCGAGTGATATCTGAACAAGTTAATAAAGGGGTGGGAGGGGGGGGGCCTCAACCAGCACTGACCAGCATGGCGAAATATGGTCAAACAACTCCCACAACTGACACAGCATGGCAAGGCGTTCATCTGGCAATGGGCTGAGAAATGAGCCGTGCGTTACTGCACACTCCTCAAATATGTGTGTTTCTGTACGTTGGTTGGAAGCAATTGCGAAAAAGCAGTGTACCCCTTCTCCGTCGTCGCAGAATGAGCAGTATGATAAGCAAAATAAACAGCACGCCCAATGCAACGACACCGACAGCCACCAGCATGACCATATCCAAGTGATCTGTGAAGGCAAAACAAAACACCCATGTCAATTCAGCCATTTGGATGGTGTTTGTGAAAGGGTGACAAGGCTGAAGCACTTCAAGTTATTGTCGTCATGCTCCTATGAAGATTTTGAAGGCGTTCATCACCTGTTGATGGATATAATGGTAGCGATGATCGTGGTATAGGTGATGATGAGGATGGTGATGATTATGGATGTGATAGTAATTAAGGGCGTTGATGATGGTGGCGGTGCTGATGACAGTGGAAATTATCATTGCAATAGAGGTGTTGATGATGGTGGAAATCATGGTCAGGTTGATTCCACTAACATTCCTGCGTGGACCAGTCGCCCAGAACTCACTGCTCTTGCGCAGATAAGAGGTGACGCATAATTTGCTGATGAATCTATTCATATTACCCTTGTGTGTTCCACAATGCTACTAGGACACGGACAGTAAAATGTGTGAATAGACAAAAAAAACAAGATCCAGATCTCCCGTCACCCCCAAACATCAAAGCGGAAAAGATAAGTACCACTTTCTGCACTGATCTACAAATATATGACATGCTCTGTATGAATGTGTTTAATTCGCCGAGTATCATAACGGACATCGAATAATCACAGCGTGCGATGCCATCCACTCCCGCAAGCCCATTAAGGACGCCCCGCTAATCGACAGAGCCTTCACTCAACAAGGTGAGTACCGCGTTGGAAAATCCTTGTGATATTGAGTTTTCATCACCTTTCTCTTCGCAATGGAGTGTGATAGTTTCCTGGAGCATTGATGGGAGGTTCACACCCCGGACAGAGCAAGGACACTTCTTTCCATCATGGTCTGCTGATGGCGTGAAGTTAAGCCTGCTTGTGATGTTGAACGTTCCATCTGGAAGCGCCGTTTCAGTCTTCGTGATCACTCCTCCGGTGATGAAATCCTCGCACCAGGTGATGTTTATCGAGCCCCTGGGGTACACGTTCGCTACACTGCAGCTCAGGGAGGCCGGCTGTCCAATCTCCAGCGCCGGCACATCTTGCTGTGCTAGCACGCTGCCTGGTACCGCTGTGATGCAGAGGCAGAGGCGTGGACATTAACGCACGTTCTAGTCTATACGATTAAACGCTTGCGACGTTTAGCTTAGACATTCACGGCATGAAGCCCACGAGTATAATTTTTTTAAAGAATGTTGTAGTCAGTTTAACACGCGGTAGGCTTTCGCGACCAATAGCATTCACAATAGCGGTGTTTGGGTGAGATCGCGAAAATATAAACCTTACTAACAGGCTGTGTCGGGTGGTGGCGGGTTTCACGACACATTTATATTTACGCGATCTAACCCAAAAAAAGCCTCTTACGGATAACGTTGTTAGTTGTTCACCCTCACAGTGTACAGAGAGTGCCCTTACCAATGACGAATGTTAAATCAGTAGGAGTGTATTTGTTTAACGTGGCCGACTCCGCTGCTGTGAGACGCAGGAGACCGACGCCGGGCCGGTTTGCTTTCCCATGGACCAAGAGACTAAAGCAACGTTCGTGTTTTATGTTTGTGTTTTATGTTTGTGTTTTATGTTGTGTTTTATGTTGTGTTTCATATTGTGTTTTATGTTGTGTTTTATGTTTGTGTTTTATGTTTGTGTTTTATTTTGTGTTTCATGTTGTGTTTTATGTTGTGTTTCATGTTGTGTTTTATGTTTGTGTTTCATGTTGTTTTATGTTGTGTTTCATGTGTATCATGTTCGTGTTTTATGTTTGTGTTTTATGTTTGTGTTTTATGTTTGTGTTTTATTTTGTGTTTCATGTTGTGTTTCATGTTGTGTTTTATGTTGTGTTTTATGTTTGTGTTTTATGTTTGTGTTTTATTTTGTGTTTCATGTTGTGTTTTATGTTGTGTTTTATTTTGTGTTTCATGTTGTGTTTCATGTTGTGTTTTATGTTTGTGTTTTATTTTGTGTTTCATGTTTGTGTTTCATGTTGTGTTGTATGTTGTGTTTCATATTGTTTGTGTTTTACGTTGTGTTTTTGTTGTGATTTACGTTGTGTTTCATGTTGTGTTTTATGTTGTGTTTTATGTTTGTGTTTTATGTTGTGTTTTATGTTTGTGTTTTATGTTGTGTTTTATGTTTGTGTTTTATTTTGTGTTTCATGTGTATCATGTTCGTGTTTTATGTTTGTGTTTTATGTTTGTGTTTTATTTTGTGTTTCATGTTGTGTTTTATGTTGTGTTTTATGTTGTGTTTTATGTTGTTTTACGTTGTGTTTTATGTTGTGTTTCGTGTTGTGTTTTAGGTTGTGTTTTAGGTTGTGTTTTATGTTGTGTTTTACGTTGTGTTTTATGTTGTGCTATATGTTGTGTTTTATATTTGTGTTTTATATTGTGCGAAATGTTGTGTTTTATGTTCGTGTTTAACGTTGTGCTATATAAAGGGAGTGGATTTGATGTATTCGATTTCATTCAAGTTCCGAATGCACAAAACCGAGACTGCTTCTGAACGCGCAATAACATTTTCACCACAGTATTGCAAGCATGGGTACGTAGTCTGGCATGCAATACTCAAAGCCCCCAGAAATGTGTGTCTTTACGTGTATAATTATAAAGCCTTGTCAATAAAAATGCTTTAAAAAGACTCACCAGTAACCTTCAGATCAATTCCCATTTTTGCAATAATTCTTGTACCATCTACTTCCAGGTAAAAATAATAAGTTCTCTCGTCCGATATTCTGATGTCTTCAATGAGTAGGGAACAGTTGCGTGCTGTCAGGTCGCCAGGTAGAGACACCCGGCCTTGATAGTCCATTATTGCTGTGGATTTGGCACTGACGCGGTAGACAAAGTCTGTAAAAGATCTCGCATTGTTGAGGAGCCAGAAGCCTTCCACGTGTGACGATTTAGTGATCGTTTGAATGCAAAATGAGCACGGGAGCATGGCCTGCGCACCCTTCGTCACGTGCACCACCTTGGCCCCATACGTCACTGAGGAGTAAACGCCGCCTCCACCTGTTGTGAATAAAGAGTCACGTTGGCATTCGAGCGTTCGTTTTGGGCAGTTCTTTCAGTTTAACACGTAGGCTTTCGCGACCAATTTATATTGGTCGCTTTCGCGACCAATATAAATAAATAAACGCGATCTAACCCAAAAACCTTTATTATGAGTTCTTTCAGTTAATACGTATTCTGTGTAATACTTAAGACTTTTTTGTATTAATTTCCAAGATACATTTTTATTGCAAAGATTCTACGCTGATCGCATCCACACAGCTTTCTCGAATGGGGAAAATGTAGAGTCAAAACAATTAGGCAATTTTTATACATTTCTATTGAACTTGCCCTGTTGTCCGTTTATATATTTGACTCTTGAAACCTTCGGATTTACGAAGCCTAACGAGCTGAAATTTTGTACACACAGACTCGTCGTCTCGCGAGACAATTCAAGTTTTCATTTAAAGAACAGGTCCAGGTTCCACTGATCCTGGGTCTCTGTGTTTTTTAACTTAATTTTTTATTGCACAATTTTTTTCTGCCGCATTTCGCATAGCACACAAACGGCGTAATCTGGTTCTACTAAATTATGACGAAGGCCTCTTGTCACAGTTTCCCCTTAATGTTTTTTTTCTCTCTTCTCCTGGTTAAATGTATGAGCCTGGTTAATTCACCTGCCTGTAAACAAGTCGTACCTAATGGCAACACACAATGGTGCAGGTCATAGGATTTAACGATGTGTTTTGCATGAATGGCAGTTACTTGTCACTTACACAACACTTGTAGATGTTTATATGAACTACCACTTCCTTTGGTGTTCGTTGCTATGCAATAGTACCAGCCGGAATCTTCCACCTGTACTTGTGGTATTGTTATTCTTTCTCCGAATGTGGCCAGTGACTCTCTGAGACCATTACGCATTTCTCTGAACCACGTGACGTTGTGAGCCGGGGGCCAGCTGTCATTTTCACACGTCACAGTCACATTCATGCCCTCTGTCACTTTGTCGGGGTCAAACTTTACTTTGATGCCTCTGGGTTCATATGGATCTGAAAATACATATTAATAACATTGGGAGAGAATTATGGATTACGGCGACGGAAATAATTGGATGATATTGAACACAAATGTTTACTTAATAAATGCGCAATATCATTGTGTTACTTCACACATTAAATACCAAATATCTTTGCAGTTAATCCATTTTAATTGCGAACAAAAGTGTACAGTTCAACTTCACTTGTTCCTTTCTGAGTATCTTTTATGTCAAGTACATGTAAGTATTCAAGGAAAGTCTTCCGCTTAGATATATTTGTATTTTTGTCCAAACCCTGTGGAACGCGAGGAGCGTCGAGCAATGGCAATGCATTGCACATGTCAAGTATCCCTGGGAATAGAATGTCAGAGTGCACAGGTAATGGTTCCATTTATCGCATTGGTGAATAGTTACCGTGTAAACAAGTTGTCAACGAGGGGTGTGATGGTGAATATATTCACCGATGAATCACGACCTTGAGCTCATGACTCATGCATTCACCTGCACGCGTGAACCGTGATGTTTGTATATCTGTATATGATGTATTTAATGTGATGTTTGTATATCTGTATATGATGTCTTTAACGTGATGTTTGTATATCTCTATAGAATGTATTTAATGTGATGTTTGTGTATCTGTATATGATGTCTTTAATGTGATGTTTGTATATCTGTATATGCTGTATTTAATGTACTGTTTGTATAACTATATATGCTGTCTTTAATGTGATGTTTGTATATCTGTATATGATGTCTTTAATATGATGTTTGTATATCTATATATGATGTCTTTAATGTGATGTATGTATATCTGTATATGATGTCTTTAATGTGATGTTTGTATATCTGTATATGCTGTCTTTAATGTGATGTATGTATATCTACATATGATGTCTTTAATGTGATGTTTGTATATCTATATATGCTGTATTTAATAGGACGTTTGTATATCTATATATGCTGTATTTAATATGATGTTTGTATATCTCTATATATGCCGTATTTAATGGGTTTATATAATCCCAGCCAGCCATTAAAATCACGACATTCACTCCGAGTGTTTACAAAATAAACTGATTGATTATTGAATCAAACGGTACCCTTGAACCGTGACAAGTTATTGCACAGCAGGTTGGGCAAATCTGCGGACACTGCCAACTCGTGGTGGCACTGAAACTAAAAAGGCTAAATCAGATTGCATAAACACTTCAAATGCTGTATTAGAATGTGTCCTAAATTGCGATGTTAATATTTAAAATCGCAAAATTAATCAGCAAGCAAATAAGTTAAAAAAAAACTTTGTTGAAGATATGCAATGACTATATTTTCAGGACGACATAAGAACATGAATAAAAATAAGTGTGGCATACATTTTACTTCCAGCGTAATTCCTTCCGCTCCAGTGAAGCCATTCGTCACCTTAAACCGAAAGAAATAAGTTGAAGCATCAGAACGTTGTACGTCGATAATCTTAAGGGAACAGTTTTTTTCCTTCAGGTCTCCAGCCAGAGACATCCGGTCCTTATACCAAGCCACTGGAGATGTTAGGCTGTACACGTTAGTTCCTGAATGCGCGTAGTCTTTCTTCCAAACAGCCAGCGTCACTTTAGATCCATCACTCTCGGGGAACGTGAAGGAACAGGGAAGAATCACGGTGCTTCCAGGGAAGGTCACGACCTTCGGTCCATAATTCACTTCCCACGCCACTTCAGCTGTCACTAGAAGCAGAGCCAACAGAAGCAGCAATCACCACGGTCATGTAAAACCTGTCAACTAGCAGGCAAATGTGGGTCATGACACGAGTGAAATATCAATAGAATTTGATGTGACCAACAACTGATGATAACATATAAAATGTGTATTCTTTACACATGACCCGTCAAAATCATTCGTCATTATCCCATTACGTGAGCATCACACGGTTGGTGAATCGGCTGCTTAATTATCATATTGCAAAAGATAAGTCATCTATCTATTCATAAAAAATATATATATACATTTACAGCCAAGCGGGTTGATGTCATGGTGTCATAGTTATCACACTGAAATGATCATCCACAGGTTGCCGAATAGATTTCATCTTCCGGCGTGGCAGTTTGAACAAAGGGCAAGTTTCTATGATCCCCGTGCCATGCGCACCCAGCAGAATAAATGGGTGCCCCGCAGTCAATCGGCAAGGTCGCGTGTGGTGGGGCAAAGCGTTGGGTGCTCACGCCTCTTCCCAGTCACGTGGCCAGTGCGGACAGCGTAGGCCAAATCGCCACTCGAAAATAAGCTCTCTGGAGCTCACGCGCGGGGAAGTTTCTGCTAGCAGTGGTTTGAGCTTAAGTGATTGCAGGCCCTGCACATTTACGGCTGAATATATATGTGTTAATAGATTTATATAGTCCATCAAGGTCCTGAAGGTCTTCTGATCTCCAACTGCTCGGCACTGCCAGGTGTAGGTTGTGCTCTTTGGGTGACCGGGCTGTTGTTAGCATGGCACCCAAGCTGTGGAACGCCTCGAAATTAGGCAATCGGAGTCGGTAAATATGTTCACGTCTCCTTTAATAACCCAATGTGGCCTTCCCTCTTTAGTTTAGTCGGTTGCCCCCTGGTTCTGTTTTTGTTTCCTCCTTTTCATGCATTGCGCATTGGTATCCTAGAATACATTTAAATTTCATTATTATTATTATTAATGGCAAGAGCAGGTCTTTGGTTTCATGATAAAGTTCCAGGAGCAGCACAAATAAGACGTGCGCCCCATGATGAGGGCATTTCATTGCCAATGTGCTATGGAGGGGTGAGTATGGCGGGCATTCTGGCCATGTTGGTATGAGACGGTGTAACATTTGTGTGCATGGCATAACGTACCTTCTGGGTGGTGTCTCAAGGCAAACCAACAAATGACACCGATCCACATTCTGCCAAACACTGCCAAGCCTTGCACGTGGAAATGCATTCTCATAGCATTGAAATAAAAAAACAAACCTGGGAACAATGGCACGACACAGCAGCACAAGAAGCATTGTTTTACTTATTTTTACCCTCATTGATTGTCATCAATGATCAGCTAAGAAAACATGTAAAAAAAATTCGAACAAAAACATTCAAATAACTCATTGTACAACATTCCATTTTTATAATAAGTCATGGAAGGCTGTAATAGATGAAGTGATTACGTGATTGATTCAACACGGTTACCAAAACCGGGGAATTATATTCACGATTTAGTACAAACATTTGCCACAGTACTTCCACAGAATTATAAAGTACTCTATTTGTACACACACATTTCTGTGTGTACATCCACACCACTGCATGCATTTCGTGCCACGTGTTAACATCTGCGCTGGGAATACTGCACAAAGATGTCCACATGCGGTCCGCCTCAACCTCCGCCTCGTGCCTTGTCGGGTGCTCATTAGCGACACTCAAGATTTGACCGTGAGAACAATCTTTCATCTTTGCCTGTATACACAGGTAATTATACACTGATGGAAACATTCATCAAAAGTTTTTAATGACCACTGCAATCCCTATCTCCATCGCTTGGGTCTAAGCCAGTGGTGTAAATTACATTATTGATAGAAACCAGCCTCCCACGAGGACAACCACATTGATAGAAACCAGCCTCCCATTCGGAAAACCACTATCGATAGGAACCAGCCTTACATTAGGACAACCACTATTGAAAGGAACCAGCCTTACATTAGGACAACCACTATTGATAGGACCAGCCTTACATTAGGACAACCACTATTGATAGGAACCAGCCTGACATTAGGACAACCACTATTGACTTCATACCAAAAAATAATCTTCTCATTCTATTAACCGTAGAGAGACAATGAGTTAAGGCTCCCTGCAACAGGGATTATAGCTCCCAGCCTTCTGAGTGGGAGAAGAACGCTCGAATCACACAATCTGGGTTGTCGATGTCATATCTGTACTGATGCTCGTTTGAGCAGAGCTACACGGAGACATTGGACTTGGTAACATTAACGCAGCAGCCCAAGTGCACTGCCATTATGGAAGTTAGGTGCTCGCGAATAGCACCTGTTAAAGGCTATAGGGGGGATCTTTGTGATTCTGTAAGTTAGTTCCTATGATGGCTGCAAAATTTGTACGGAATGTAAAATTTCGCTAAAATATCTGAGGAAAAATAGGGGAACGTTTTTCACGGCGTTTTAACTTTTGGTAAAGCTATAAAGGGTTTAAACTATTTTAAACTGAGCTAATTTTTATTTTACCAGATAAGGTCCACTGAGCTATATAGCTATTTTTCAGAAGTGACCTGGCCACAAACGATAGCTCAACGAAGTGGCTTATCGTGTGGTAATGTACAGAATCCAACTACCCTAAATGCATGTTTCCTACTGTTGAGGGAAAAACCCAAGGACCGGAGAAAAATCTACACGACCTTGGGTAGAACATGCAAACTCCAAATATACAGCAGGCGTCAGGGTCGGGATCGAACCCGCGGCCTCCTGCATACCAGGCGAGGGTGATAACATCTCGCCCCAAACAACATGTGCAAGACAAAATATCAATATAAAGTATACAACAATGAAAATGATCCTTACCTCTGTAATGTCCAGCCTTATTTTGGATGTATTGAAAAGCAATGCTCTCGTATGAGAAGTTGATTAAATCAGTTTGCTTGTTTTATACTTCACGAGAAAAGGGAACCAGCCTTGTGATGTACAAATCTCAACTTCTTGTTTCTTTTTTAATAAACAGGAACTCGCACGGCATTTTAACCCGTCTGTCCCTCCCTCTCTCCATCCCTGCAGCTAACCACTCAATGTTTTCCATAATGGAGGTTTTTTGTTTGTTACGTCTCGTAAATATAATTGTCGTTAAACCTGCCACCACCCGACACAGCCAATTAGTAAGGTTTGTCACGTAAACAAAGCATGCCAATTTATATAGATTATCTAATTAGTCTTGGGCAGTAGTCACTTGGCTTGCACAGAACTTCAACATCAAAATTAATTGAGTGTCCTTGTGGCACGCGTGTTCTTCTCCTGCTCACAGTTGAACCAGCCTGTTGATGTGCAACACTCAATTTCTCTTTTTGAAATAAACAGGAATTCGCATGTTCTTGGAACACGTACGGCCCTCCCTCTGACCAGAGTACGGTTGCAATTTCCTGGCTAAATGTGTACATCTTTTAAAGTTGTGTGTACAAAAAATCGCAGTCTGTGTTTGGTAATCGTGCAGTAATTTCACAGACATTTACCTCATCTTTTTCAGTAAATTTACAAACATTATTAGACAAAATAACAAAGTAAAATCCATCAAAACACCAAAAATATTCAACATGAAATACCCCCAATGATATGTGTAATAAATAGAATAGCATATATATTTATTTCTACTGTTCCCAGTATAAACAAATTAAACATCATCCTGAGATTTTAAATGGGTTTTTATTTTTATTTCAACCACTTTGGTTGTCAATTCCAACATCGAATGCCTACTCAGGTGATGCGATAAGCTGCACAATGTGCAGCGAAACGCGTTTCATCACTTCTCCAGTCGCTAACAGTACTTGCCCCTGCAGTCCGTTAAAGGTTACACGGGGAATGTTTGTCTTTTGAGTGTGCGAGTGCTCGTGTGTCGGTCTTTTTTCATGTTAGACCTTAATTGTCACCAGGCGCAAGTGTTTTTGGTTTCATACTCTTTGGTTCTATTGGGTAAAGTCACATAGGTGAAAATAAAATAACAAAAAATAACAAAAAATCACGACGTTTCGGCCACAACACAAGCGGCCTTCATCAGGTGAAGGGACGAGATTGTCTGGAGGACAGCGCTGTCCTCCAGACAGTATGGATCCTAGCAGTCACGAAAGCTTTAAATCTTTTTGGTTTCAGTTTTCAATTTTTCATTTATTTGGTATAGCCCTGTGAGCCATTCGGCTCTTGAATCGGGTGCAACCGCAACAAACAAAAAACAAAAATATGAACAAGAAAAACATTCTTATCTCTTTCGGTAAAGTCACGTTGAAGGGAAACAATAAAATATATATAAAACAATACAAATTCTCACGACGTTTCGACCATAACACAAACGGTCGTCATCAGGTGTGAAAACCAACGGCAAGAAACATTTGAAAGAAGTGGCGGTTTGCATTTACGAATTTGTGCCACTTCTTTCAAACGTTTCTTGCCGTTGGTTTTCACACCTGATGATGACCGTTTGTGTTATGGTCGAAACGTCGTGAGAATTTTTATTGTTTTATATATATTTCATTATTTTATTGTTTCCCTTCGACGTGACTTTACCGAAAGAGCTAAGAATATGAATTACTGCAGTCACGAAAGCTTTAAATCAAAAGAAAAAAACATCTTCAAGTGACTATGCGCAAACAGAAAAATCCAGGAAAAAACTGCAAAGACTTACAGAAAAAAGCACCGTACACCAACGCTCTGTGCAACAATCCCAGTGGGATGCAAGTCAAACAACAACAACAACCACCACCACAAGACAAACTTAGATTGAAGCTAGGTAATGTGGAAGCACGCAGCTTTGGGTTTGTTTGTTTTTTAAACGCGTGAGAGCAATACACGAGCACCTGGTTGCATGCATGCTAATCCTGAGAATGCGCAATTCTTCTGGGTTCAAGTTTAATTCGGTTGTGGCAGGGACGCCACTAAACGGCTGTTGTCCACGTAATGTTTTAAAATCGGAAATTTATAAATATTTTTTTCGCCATAGATTTGGGTGTAACGTGTGAGTTACTGAAAATCTCTGGATTTGTAGTAACGCTCCAGATAAGTTAAGAGGGCACCTTACAAACGTAGAAAATGTTTACCTGATACTCGGCAGAATACGGTAATTAAACATTTTTACGCGTAACATTATTTCGGTGATATACTATACGGTATTCGCAAAATTAATCGTAAAACCGGTTTTAATGTGCGGATTTGGTCCCGTGAGTGTGTTTTTGGCGTCCAAATGACGGGGTTTTTCGTGCGATTTTACACCAAAATCGTGCCGTCTAGTGGCGAGAAATCGCACATCTACTGCTTCTCACGGCGTTTTATGCGAGCTGAGTACCGTCTCCACAGCAATTCCACGTACAACCATGGTTTATCGCTTAAATTGGTTGATAATCCGGTTTGAATCTTTTTATTCTTTCAAACATATCGTTTTGAAGGCCAAACGTCATGGAACAGCGCACCCCTCCCACTCTTTCCCCTTCTTCCTCAAGGTGTCACCACCTCCTCCTCCTCGCTTCTAGGTGTCTCCACCACATTGCTCACCTGTGCGCAGAGACCCATTGCATTGTGAGTACATCCACTTGAGCGCTGACCTGTAACTCGGAGAGCGAGACTGGCGATCGACGTTCGAGTGTGACGACTCAAAGGAGCGGCGCTGCAATCGAGCGATTAGAGCGATTACAATCGTACACCCGACAAAATCACCCATCAGAGATTTTCCCTCCCATGTATGGTAATTGTGGATCGTGAATCGAGACTAATTGCCATCCATTTCGCTCGGTCGATCCGGCACCACCCACCTCAAAGTCGATCAGGCAGCCGTCTTGAAAATGTATGATTTTATCTTAAGTTAAATTCCACAGTTCACAGATACAAAACAACGGTATTGATCCACAATACAGGTTTATTTTGGTGGGTTAGATCGCGTGCATATAAATGTGTCGTTAAACCCACCACCACCCGACGAAGCCAATTAGTAATGTTTGTCACGTAAACAGAACATGTTTGTCACCACTGTGCAGACATTTCTCGTTCTGTTTACGTGACAACCCTTACTAGTTGGGTGTGTCGGGTGGTGGCGGGTTCTAACGACACAACATTTATGTATTTACGCGATCTAACCCCACAAAAAACTTATTATGCACAACTCTTATTATTGTTGTTATTATTGTATTCTAGATTTAAAGCTTTCGTGACTGCAAGGATCCATACTCTTTGGTTCTATTCGGTAAAGTCACGTAAAAAACAACAAAAAATAAAAAAAAAATCACGACGTTTCGGCCACAACACAAGTGGCCTTCATCAGGTCTAGAGGACAGTCTGTCTAGAGGACAGTCTGGTCCCTTCACCTGATGAAGGCCACTTGTGTTGTGGCCGAAACGTCGTGAATTTGTTTTAATTTTGTGTTGTTTTTTTTACGTGACTTTACCGAATAGAACCAAAGAGTATGTTATTATTGTACCCTGATCTCGACTTGAAGACAGCCGAGCAGCGCGAGTTCCGGAAATGATTGAACGACAAATGTAAAGCAAAGGTCCTGGAGACGAGCGAGGTGGCCCGATCGAGCCATGCCGTGCCGTGTCCCACGAGGTTGTCAACTGAGGGGAGGGGAGGGGTGAGGAAAGGGGGGGGAGGGCGATGTGAATCAACGTAAGTGCTTTGTAGTCTTTGGGTCTTTCGGTAAAGTCACGTCGATATACTCTTTGGTTCTATTGGGTAAAGTCACGTAGGTGAAAATAAAATAACAAAAAATCACGACGTTTCGGCCACAACACAAGCGGCCTTCATCAGGTGAAGGGACGAGACTGTCTGGAGGACAGCGCTGGAGTCGATATAGCTACAGCTTGCTCTGCTGGTCTAGACTACTCGAGTAGTAGTATACTTTATCCACTGCTGGCCTAGACTACCTCTAGTACACCATGCCTATTACATGCGCTATCCACTGCTGGTCTAGGCTCTATCTCTATAGCTTTTGCTCTATCATGGCCTAGACTCCATCTCGATAGGATGCTCTATCCACTGCTGGCCTAGGGGCCGTCCATCAATGACGTCACGCGATTTTGGACGATTTTTTACCTCCCCCCCCCCCCCCGTAGTCACACGGCGTCACAAAAAGTCAGACCCCCCCTCAAATATGACGTCACAAAGCTCTGCCCCCCGCTCTCGTCACACATCGTCACAAATGTCTGACCACCCCCCCCCCCCCCCAGGTGCGTGACGTCATTTATGGACGGCCCCCTAGACTCTTGTGCCCCGTCCATTCCGTTCTCTCTAGGATGCTCTATCCACTGCTGACCTAGACTCTTGTGCCCCGCCCACTCCGTTCTGACACTTGGGCTACGCCCACTTTTACACCTCTATAAACAGTTGCATTTAGAGGCCTTACCTCCCTTTCCTCTCCGCCTGATGACGAACGCTTGTGTTGTGATCGAAACGTCGTAGTTTTTTTTAAATATATACTTTGGTTCTTTCGGTAAAGTCACGTAGGTGGAAAACATAATAAAAATTTAAATAAATTAAAACACGACGTTTCGATTGCAACACAATCATCATCAGGTGTGACAACCACAGCAAGAAATTTAGATTAATTTTATTTTTAAATTATTTTTTCCACCTACGTGACTTTACTGAAAGCAACAAAGAATATGGATCCTTGCAGTCACGAAAACTTCAAATCTAGAATGAGTCGTAGGTTTTTTGTTTATTTTTTTTATTAATTTGAACCTATCTACGTGACTTTACAATGTAAAGACCCAAAGAATATGAATTCCTGCATTCACGAAAGCTTTTAAGTCAAGATGTGGGTGCTTTCATTATATTTTTTCCTGTCAGTCGTAATTAAGGTTGGCACAATATCAAACGATTATCGATGTACCATTTTCCCATATGACTTAATTGTAAATGTTGTTGATCTGCTTTTCTTACTCTATTACAAATTAAGATTGCAGTTCCGTTCTTAAAAAGGGTCGATCGCAGTGCACTCAACCAAAATACGCCTACAAAAACACAACTCTTATCATGCAATCACGCATTCATGTCTTTGGGCACAATTCCTTGCATTTAATTTCATTATTTACCAACTGCATGTGAGCATTAAAGTTTGAACCATTTTTTTACGGATCGTGTCGGTTTACAAATAAAATAATGTATCCCCCCCCCAAACATTGTAAATTATTTTCATGTTATGCAATAACCAAACACAACCCGATTTACGACTATGAGCCAAGAATGTCTGTCCCGCGCGTGACGTCACTCCACGTCGGCCAGCCCCCCCCCCCCATTAATAATCATGAGCAGGTGACGTCCTCCAAATAGATCCCCCCCCCCTCGTTAATAATCATGAGCGGGTGACGTCACTTCACTTGTAGCACCCCCCCACCCTCATTAATAATCATGAGCGGGTGACGTCACTCCACTTGTAGCACCCCCCCCACCCTCATTAATAATCATGAGCAGGTAACATCACTCCACTTGTAGCACCCCCCCACCATCATTAATAATCATGAGCGGGTGACGTCACTCCACTCGTAGCACCCCCCCCCACCCTCGTTAATAATCATGAGCAGGTGACGTCACTCCAGATCGAACAGCCTCTTCATTAATAATAATTTAGAGGTGACGTCTCAAAATGGCTGACGTCACTCCACATGGGGGGGGGGCGAGGCGCCTCCTCCCCACTGCTCAGCGTCAACTCACAACCCTCACTACAAAGGCAAAACCCTCACGACACGCCATCTCCGTAACGCTGTTGAGACATAGCAGTAAAAAGGACGTCATGATGAACAGGGGATTATGGGGCCGTCCATAAATGACGTCACGCGATTTTGGCCGATTTTTGACCACCTCCCCCTCGTTACACGGCGTCACAAAAAGTCAGACCCCCCCCCCCTCAAATATGACGTCACAAAGCTCTGCCCCCCCCCAACCATATTTCCATTTTTAAAATAAAACATGCTTCAAATCACTTTAAACTATTGTCATTGCAGCGCGTATTTAATGTGGCGCTGCACTCTGATGTTGTAGGAGAAAACACGTATGAAAAAGCAACCGTTGGAAAGCTTAAATTTAGCATAAAATTAACTTGAAAATATTCAATGTCTAACTAAAATTGCAGATGTTCAGAATATTATAGTTCAATTCTCTTATAATTGTAGAGTATTACAAGTAATTATAACTAAAACAAAAAATACTTGAAACTTTATAGTAGAACGAAGCAAAATGGAGAGTACAATTATAACAATCACATATTCAGTACAATTAACAGGTCCCTGCAGGGTGGGCTGGTAGAAGTTCGCAAATGAGATAATGTGACTTCCAAATGTTGGGTGCAATAAGACATCAAGTCTCTGCGCTGTCTATTGCTGATTTTACACCCAACAGCACGAGATTTCACTTCGTTAAAGTATTGAAAGGGGACGGACGGACGGACACATTAATCTATTGCAGGCTGGTACACTCAGTTTACAACTTCGTTCCTACCAGTATAACAATCACATTCATTTCACAGAATGAAAAGCCCTGGAAGAATCATTAGAATCAAAATGTTTAATAACAATCATTTTTTTTTACAAAATGCATGCTTCTCCATTCTCCCATGAAGAAGCAAAATGCTCCTTCATGGACTAAATAAAAGGTGACCTTAGTAAATTTAAATAATCAAATAGTTAATGAAAATTAATCAAAATTAGTGTCGTTATAACAATTCTATTGGTTATATTTATTTAAAGTTGCGCATTCTGATGTGACGTCATATTTCTCAAACCCCCCCTCCCCCCCTCGTCACAAATGTCTGACCCCCCTCCCCCCCCCCCCCTAGGTGTGGGACGTCATTTATGGACGGCGCCTATAACCTTAAAATGAAACTAGCTTTTTTGCGCGTCCAAGGACGGGTGTATATTGCAGTAAATCTGAAATATTCAATAGAAAAAATGTTCAGCTCATGATTATTGAGAGGGGTTGCCCCATGTGGAGTGACATCACCTGCCAATGGTTATTGTGGAGAGGTGCGGCATGTGGAGTGACGTCACCCACTAATAATTATTAATGAGGGGAGAGGTGCGTCATGTGGAGTGCGCGGCCTTGTGCGTCAGTGTAAATCTCCACGCGGACATGAATATTAATGAAGGGGAGGGGGGGCTCTTTTGTAGTGACGTCATGTACGGATGTAGCACTGCTGCGTAGATTTATTTTACCGTCCCTTTCTGTAAAGAAGCGTCATATTTGAAGCGACACTGCGTAATAAATTATTTAATTCAGCTCGACCTTCCTCTGCGTTGTGTAAAAATCCACCCATTCATGAATATTAATGAGGCGGGTGGGCCTCATGAAGTGACGTCACACGGGGGGGGGGTGGGCCTCGTGGAGTGACGTCACGCGCAGGACGGACAGACATTTCTCGGTGATCTTCTTTGGTTCTTTACCGAAAGAACCAAAGAAGATGAATCATTGCAGTCACGAAAGCTTTAAATCGAAATTTCTCGGTGATTATAGTAGGTAATAAGTCTGTGTCACCGCGGCCTTACAAATTGCACACGAATTGATGGAATGAATATCACGTTGCAGTCTGCTTTTCGCTTGCAAGTTTTAGATTTACTGAAATACAGCCATCCTTGGATGGGCAAAGGCTAGTTGATTTATGTCCTTGGTTTCCAGTTTTTATAGAAAATAAAAAGGAACATTCTGGGATGTTGAGCCAATTTTACTTTTTCAGGCAAGTGCAACTCATGCAATTTGTTCTTGAATTCCGTTCGGTGCCATTGCACTAACCGCTTGCATCTCATGAATGCATCTGATGCAAGCAGTTTTTACTTTCAAACGACGCCAATATATATAAAAAGCAAGTTTGGCCAAACAATACCAAAATTAATTTGTGGAATATTGTTATTTTTCATTGCAAAAACATCGTCCGTTTTTGGCCTGAAATTATTAAGGGCAATTTGGCTTTCACGAAGAGCAATTATGCATTACCATTTGTTCTTTTTAGTGACCTAAAAATCACATTTACTATTTAAAAAAAAAACATCCAAGTTTAAAAACCACACTGCGACTCGCTGTTGAAAACAACACAAATTTCCTTTATTAAAACCATTGCACATTTTACTCGAAAAAAATTCAGACAACCAATTATACTAATTATAATAGAAAATACAAAAATACAACACACACCCACACTTGTTATGGGGAACTCTCAGGGGGAAGCTGCGGCAGTTTAATTACTACACATTTAGCTTTGGGCAAATGGGAGATGCTCGCAATGCAATTCTTCCCAACACAACCCGGGCACATCACACTTGCGTGTGATGTCCCACTCAGCCACCACTGCATGTGGTGTTCAGAACTCTGGAGACAGGACGTAAAGGGGTGAAACTCCGTCAACGAACATTGACATTGAAGCTAAAATGGTCAAACGACGATCGTGCTGGGGGGTGGGGGGGGGGAACCTTTTCCAAATCTGACGCTTGGGCGACGGGCACACCACCCGGAAATCATTTTTGGGGTGTGCGATTTATCAGGGTGGACGCGTGCGCCAATTTGTCTCTCGCCAGATGCGATCGTTGGCCAGGAAGGCGTACGCGACGCCATGACCTGGGTCCCCCCACCCCCCCCCCCCCGATAGCCGGGGGAGGTGGTAATTGGTGACGCCGTGAGCAAGCTCCCCTGAGAGTAAAGTGGGCTTCAACAGTAAGATCACACAGTGCAAACAGGATTGCAGTGGGCACAACAGCGTCGCCCATGTTGACGTCAATATATATAACGCGGTGGTTGCGATTCCGATTGACATGTTATTAGCTTTGTAATTTTCCAAGAAACAGGCAAGCCCGTGGACATTCGTAACGCCAGCCCATTTCCCTTATAATGACAGGACACTTCCGATGGAGCTGGCGTTAACAGTACTTTGAGAATCAAAGTTCAGGTGCAAATTAGTTTTTTTTTTATACGATTGAAGAACCAAAAATATATATATACAACAAAACGCCAAGGTTAAATATTAAACCGTTAGAAAAAGAGATGCACGTTAATGAATAAACAAAAAAATCTTCACAGTGGAATGTTACACATGGTTCGCGAATAATCTACTTTTGGCAAATCACCGACTTTTTTCAGTCACGTGGAGAGAACGAGAAAACACATGGAAAGCTGTGCAATTTAAAGGCAAAGAAACACGCGAGACGTTTGCACGTAGCAACAAAACGAAAGCAAGACCCGGGCACAGTGTCCTTCACGACGCATTTAGTGGACCAGTGGTATTGTGGCAAGTCTAGGTCAGACATTCAAAGAGTTTCCCACCAAAATGCACGCTTTGTAAAGAAAAAAAACGCATGGTGGATCACGCTGGACTTTGCAATAAAAAAAGTGACAAAATAAACACATCGGTCATATTAATAATCAAGTAAGTTACAGGTGCTTTGTCACGTATCTATCCTTATTCAGAGAAAGAGGTTTGGGTGAAGTGGGGGGGGGGAGTTACATACCAAGAGGAATTACAGCAGAACGTTAAAAGATTCCACAGGTGCAGTCACAATGTGACCGTAAAACAGTTGATGATGTAACTTTCATATGATCGTTCGATTATACATTGTCAGCGAGGTTAAAGCGGGCACCAAAATTGCAGGCGGTGTGACAGGCGTCGGGCCTTAACCACGGTTTAAAAACTGAATTCAAACGCAACAAATTGCACGGACGCTGCCGGTTGACGGCCTATTAAAATAACGGGCGTCGTTTTTTTTTTTTTAAACCGTACACGGGAGGTTTTCACTAATCCCACGCTGTTGTTCCGAGTTGGTCAATCGTACACGTTCAGGTTGAAAGATACACGGAGTAGAGGGGGAAAAAAAAATCCCAACACGACGCTATGATCAAAACGAAGTGGCGTAAGACGATATGGTGAAACGTCTGGGAAAAAAAAAAGTTGGGACTGTGCAAATTGGTGCCAAGAGATAATTACCGCAACCCCTCCCAACCCCCACAGCTCCCCCTCACTCTCTCACATATCATCCTGGCAGCCACAAACACCGTCTTCTTTTTTTGGTATAAGCCCGTGGTGGTTAACGCCACCCGCGTGACAACCACACCATCAATTGTGCCAACTCAACCCACCCCCAGTGTTGCTCAACCGAAGCGGAACGCTCAAGTTCAGGGAATAACCATCGCTCCGCTGAATGAAGTAAAATGGGCGACAGCGAAGCTCCCAGACTAGAGAACGTTTTTGCCTTTAGTAATCAGGCAATAAGTCATTAGCTATGTAAATCTGTGTTGATAATCACTTCTTTAAATTGGCCTTTACCCTCTTGTAGTGGCCATTTGTACTGGTTAGATTTAATTTCCTGCTTTCCATACGCGATCTACAGATGAAATGCGCCTTATAAATTCAAATGTTTATTTTTAAGGCTTAAACTTGAGACTTAAAGATGAATCCGACAGTGGGAGTTGCCTTTTGGATAAAAATGAAATTTGATTTCAGAGTAAGAATTTTCAAACGACAAGGCAACTGGTCATAACAAATTGTGATTTGATGTCAAATTCCAGGTTGCTAAACTGGATTATAACGGCGGCGCGGGGGAAACGATCGGTGCAGGCGAAACTTGAGAACGACAGAAAGCGACGCAACTACACGTAACACTGCTAAGTTGAAAACTAAAGTATTAACTAAAGTGACGCGAATAGTAAACAAAAAATTACGACTGCATTGAAACTCAAAAGCGTTTTGGTTTAAATGTTGACCGGTGCATTGGTGGACTCGCGGTCGATCGACCCCCTCGCTGAACTTTTGACACCACGCTCGCAAGGCTCGAAACAATTACTTTTCTTAACCCCTGTCCTTTAATAAAACGCGACAACACCTCCTACAAAGAGGGCAATGTTACATTTTCCTGAACGGCATCGGTGCTTAACTTCACTTGACAACACTGCCAACCTCAGTTCAAAGTTTCACCCGTTCCAATTCGTCAGATTTTACCATCGGTTTCTGTTTTTTTTTTACTTTACGTTGAAAAACAAAAAGACCACGAAACGAATGAATGTGGAAATCACAGCGGTAAAAGAACTTCTAGAAATAAAATCTCCTGTAAACCATACCACCATCAACCCTCAGCATGTCTGCAACTGGGCTCGAGAAAGGCGACATAGATCCTCCTCAACGCTGCCAAAGAAGTGACCGTGCCCAGCCGGCAATTTCGCAAAGGCACAAACGCCCATTTCACCGCAGGTGGCCTAACCAACCGTGGCACAAAGTGCGCTACCGTACGCGGCGTGCCAAACTGGCAGCCCTCTCTAAGGTGCGGCGTGCGCGGTTTTTTTTTGGCAAGGCGTGCGTGCTTGCCCACCCCCATGTTCAACTCCGCTGGCAGACGGAGCGAACGGTGGCGGCGACCACGTCCAGCGTGCAAAGGTAGAGTGGGGGGGGGGGGCTAACGTTACAAGCTGGGATTTTTTTTAGCTTTTTCGCCATTGGGAGCGAATAAAAATAGAAAATTTGATATCGCGACGATTTTGGCTTTGCCGGCAGACGCGGCGGTAGAAAGCAACCACCCCGTCGTCAAAAGCTGACATCAAATCCGCTGACGACGTGTAAGAAAAGCAGTTAGAAAAATTGAAGACCACTCTTGCGCTGCTGCTACTACACAACGTTTTGCAGTTGTACTCTATAGCTCTCTCTTGTGTGCTTGGGGAGCATCTTTAGCAAATGAATTCCTCCACACACTGGGAGCTTCTCTGGGAAATTAGTTCCCGAGCATAGCTCCCAGGACAAGGAGCGAAACACCGGACACCATGCCTGATAATACGCGGCACAATCCGAAAAAAAACATTGGGGAGCTGCTCTATTTTATTCCATCGGCGTAAACGATGATGACGACGACGTTGAATTGACAGTTCAACGTAACAGCGACGATGGTCGCGTGTCTTCTCGCGTAACCAAGACGTTTTTTTTCATGCGATACCCTGCAGAATGGGCCAAACCACAAAGGTTCTTTCTTGCAAGTCCATTGCACGACGACAATTAACACCCATTCTGAGTCACTGAAGGTGAAATTCTGAAAGCAAAGGCAACGTAACAAAAAAAAAAGATTGAAATATTAAAAAAGGGAAAATACAGAACAACCACAGTTGTCCGACAGTAGGTTAGAAGTTTTGCGTGCGAGCGCGTGGGTGCTTGCGTGAGAGGTATGTAGCGGTTTCACTGACCTATCGAATATGCCCATGCTGCACGCACAGCATCATGCTCTTGCAGAATTATCACTATTTACTGCACACCATATGCACAATATAACGCTGATGATACATGTAGGCTAATTGAGTGAACGAAACAGCACGGAACTGAAAAAAAGATACAACCGAGACGGTCAAAATTATCCTGAAAAAAAAATTGTTGATCCAACAATGCAACTAATCAAGTGAAATAAATCGGTGGGAAGCAGGCCGGTGACAGCGTTGAATGAATGAATCACTGGACCGGAGGGGGGTGGTGAATGGTTTCGTGTCGATTGTGCGTTGTGCGATTGAGAATGCCGTGCGGTAGTCGGAGTGTGCGCTGCCCATACACCACGACGTCAAGCAGCAGCAGCAACGTAACGAACCTCCCACCACCCTCAAGCTTCGGCACAGTTGTTGTAATAGCTGTGTGGTGGTGGCTGTGGTTGTTGTGGTGGCTCTTCCTCTAGGACTGCGGCGTGGTGTACGGAGACACCGAGAATCCCGGACGTCCGTGCACCAGCAGCGGTGACGCTGACCTCGTATTGCTGTTGCGGATGGAGCCATAGCGCCCGGGGCTGCCGTACAGACCGCACATGCTCGATAGGCTACGCGGTCACACAGATAAAGACAAAGATCCCCCACACCATATGGCCGTTAATACACTGTTTGGGGCAAATGCGGTGAGCGAGTGGGCTGGTAAGAAGGCTGGCATGGCACACGATGGGGTGAGTGGTCAGCACCATGCCACGTCGCCTTTGTATCCCCAGTGCTAATGCTTAAGCGCTGCATGAAGGTACTCATTTAAGGCTGACTTGATCTCGGGGAGTCACAAGATCGGGTAATTCATCACCGTTGTTGGCTGCGAGCGGGACTCAAACTTGGGTCGCAGTGCGCTTACCACTACACTCCCACTCCCCCCATAGGGGCATGCACGAAGCATACAGACCAACAATGCTCCAGATTAGCTGCATACTTAGCATTTTACCCATTTAAACATATTCTCTCGAGGACATTGTGGCCTACTCCTCCACGCTGGCCAAACGTATTGGAAGAGGTGGGGCACCCATAGTTTACCCTACCACACACATCCTGCCATCGAGCACCTACACACACCAGACGAATTTATTGCCCATCTCCACGACGGATATCCTCTCGGGCATCTGCCCTCCCTATTTTATTACCCCAAAGCGGTCAATTATCGTTTCATAGAAATTAGCTATTTACGATTCGTGCAGTATTTGATTGGTTCGTGATTCACATAGTAGTAGTAATGGATTTACTGGGTGGGGATTCTACAGCGACAATAGAATCTAAATTCTACCTCAAACACAGTGATATCTTAGTCAGAATGATATATTGTAATGACGAAATGAAATCCACCGCCTATCAGCGGCACTCACCTCCCAATGAGGCCGTTGGGATGGGTGCCCAGGGGTCGCGTGAGGTCATCCTCGCTGTCGTACCTTCGCGGGTTGTCGAAAAAATAAACACGGGAGGCAAATCCACGCACGCCGAGCACTCCGGCAGCAGACTGCGGGGAAGAGAAACGTCAATTACTGGAGTTATGTTATTGTTACTATTATATTACTTTATTTGTCATATCCCACCCAATTGTATCCCTATTGTGCTATCGGCATCATGTTATTAGACGAAGCAATCCATGTGTTTCGCTATCACACAGCAATGTATACCTTCGTGTTAGACAAGACTCCCGGAAGCGGACATCACAGAGCTACCTCTAGAAATCCTTACAAGTGACCTCTGGTCCACACTTCTTCACCCATTCAGCATACGGGAGTAATGTTCCGTCACATTGATTTACCAAAACGATATTTAATTAAGATATAGGATTTAGTCAAAAGGATTAGAACCGATTTAATGCAATGTTTTTTTTGTGTGCAGTCATTCATTGATGACCAGCTGAGACCATCAACTCCCAACACTTGAGAACCCGGTTTGATCAAAGGATACCGAGACTTGCAATGTAAACCCAGGCTTTCACCAGCGCAGCCTGAACGCTCTCACACAGTATTCGAGTTAATGCCTGCTGAGGCTCATACGTCCTAACTAAGAGGCACCTGCAGAATTCCCACGGTTCATTGTGAACATCTAAAACCACAGCTAGGGTTTGCTTCCTGCACGATATGGAAATGGCGGGATATGACACTTTGGGCACGTGGCTCCTCGACCGCCCTTGACTGACCCTGGTGGAGAGTAGGCACATAGGCCTTGTGCCTACATACGATCGACCCTCAAGTATGTGGGGGGGGGGGGGTGGCTTTGCCAGGAGGGACCCCTAGGATAAGAGTTTGCTTGGGAACAGCGGACACTGCTTGGCGCCCTCTCGTCGCACCTGATTGGCTCACAAGTGACGACATCACATTCACCCCCCTATTTAACACCGAAACAGGAGGAGGATGTCTCCATAATTCTGGTTGTTGCCTGATGAGGCTGGTTGTAATTACCAGAAAAATGTCGTACCCAAATCGTAAATGTTGTGGTTTTACTCTTCAACACACTGGTGTATTGAAGTCGTAATTAATTGGCATGTTTTATTTATTTAACAAACCTTACTAATTGTCTGTGTCGGGTAGTGGTGGGTTTAACGACACATTTATATTTAAGTGATCTAACCTAAAAAAAAAACCCTCTATTGTGGACGCTCCCACAACTTGCCTCGGGCGTCAATGTGCGACGCTCGCAGAGACAATTCCCAGAGTGGCGGTGGGCGTGAAAGTAGCCCAATCGTCAACGAAACCCTCTCTATCGGGTTTAAGGGAGGCAAGTCAAAGTTACCAGGTTCTGGTTAGGCCGTCGGACGCGGAAGAAAATGACGACAAGGCCGGTGGGCAGCAGCTCCCAGACGAACAGCACGACCCCGAACAGCACAAACTTGCTGTTGGTGTGCAGCTCCTGCAGGTCGGCCTGCCAGCGGCACGGGGTGAATGAGAGAGAGAGAGAGAGGGGGGCGGCGGTTGAGGGCGAGTGAACGCAAACGCCCACGCCAAGCCGCACCACTGGGAACCCGGATTGTACCACGGCGTTGTCTTTAAATCTTTACAGATGTTAGCCAAAGAGAAAAACACAAACGGCAGCACAATTGAATAAACTTGACCCCAGGATTGGAATGCTCATTCTTCTCTACGCAACCCTCCCCCCTCGCCTCCACCCAACCCCCTGCCACCACTACTTACCCACACATACCACAGATGTGAATGCACGACAAGGCCTATTTAAAAGGTAAACGACGACTATAATGGTCAGTATTAATCAGACTTTTGGTCGGGTGTTTTATCTACAAACGATCAGTAATAGAGTAAGATATGGTAAGCGTAGCTCTGTATTAAACTCTGTAAGAGTTGTAACCGTTGCTCATTATTATCGAACACAGTGCTGCCGTGAATATACGTGACGACGTGACAACAGCCACATGGTCCACTGTTAACATTTCAATAAAATAGGTGCTGCTGCTACCCGACGCAACCACTTCCGGCCACATCGCTTTTGCACAAATAAAGACAAGGGCGCGTTGTTTATTGATGTTGTCACTGGTGAATTGAATGATTTTCTTTTACGAACAGCATGTTATTGTTTATTTGTTACTAAAATAACATCAATCAACAGCAGTGCGGCGGTACAAGTCTGCTCCCCTAAACAGGAAACCGACGATTAACCCATGCGCTGAATTATTGGCTCTTGTTTGACGCTTTTCGGTGCGCACCAATAACAGTGGGCCGATATAAGACCGGTTCTGACCGCACGAGTGAGGAAGATATAAAAATAAAACTACTTCTTATTTTATCAAGCGACCTGGCTCAAAGAAGTGGCTCATCACGTGGGAATGTATTGCAGCCAAATATTCGAAATGCAAGTTTCTAAATGTGGAGGGAAACGCCGGAGGACCCGGAGGAAAATCCACGCAAGTACGGGGGGGGGGGGGGGGGGGGGAGAAACATGCAAACTCCAAATATATAGGCATCAGGGTCGGGATCGAACCCAAGCCCACCCTGCTTGCCAGGCGAGATTGAGTTAACAAGTCTCCACCGCGGGCGTTCTGCAGCTGCAGTGCCAGTCCCCCAACGTGCACAGCGCGTCGCGTTGTAGATGTATTTTAAATGGGGGCAAGTCCGAGTGCATGGCATGTCACTAGAGGGCGCAGTGACAACGTTTGAGCCGCGTTTGCTGCAACTTAAAAACGTTCTTCCACACAAACGGAAGGCTCAAACTGCAGCGAGGTATATATATCTGAATAATTCAAGCTGTTTTGTTGTTTGACTTGGTTGTTTTTCGAATCTAAATGCACGGCATCCAGCCCCCCCTCATCAACAAAAGTGGCACTTTGAAATGAAATATTGATAGTGCAAGGGTTAACAAGCTACAATTTCAAGAACATTAATGAACTACATCGACACCTTCATTATATTTGTTGAATGATGCTAGTTGTTATGAAGTAACACCTTATTTGGCTACATAATAGTAAAACAAATGAAAGTTGTGGAAATAAATTACCAACAACGAATCCAACACCTCTCCATAAACATCGGACTTGGAGTCCTTTAGAGAACATGAACGCAAGCAACGTTTCACACACAAAGGTAGCCACAAACTTTCAATGAATTTAAACTGTTAATTCAAACTAACTTTCATTAAAACCAGTCCAACTTATTGCCAGTACAGTAAAAAACATAAATAACACTGCCAGTATGGTGATCTTCCACCCCTAAAAAAGACGCTCAACTCAAGTTGCTCACCACTTTTCCTCTGCCTAATAATTAACTCTCCCTCCGCCTGCCTTCTGGCCAACTGCTACCCTCCACCACCTGCCCTCTCACTGACCCTGCCCGATAGCCCCTTGCCGGCCCTCTACCCACCCACTCCCGCCTGCGCCTCTTCTTGCCTGTCACATATCTCCCCGCTGCCCTTTGGCCTCCATCTGAACCCCTGCCTGCCACCTCTGCCTGTAAGCTGAAGCTTGGTGCATTAGACAAAAATGCACTTTACTTTTTCAAAGCCCTTTGTCAATCCACTACATTGCTGTGTTGGTCACGGGGGGTGGGGGGTTCTTTGACCAAACTTAACCATGTTGGTCAGTGCAGTTAATAAAAAAGGGGGCAACATGACAGGCTTCAGATATCACTTGCCAAGGATTTAAAGCTTTGTCAACTATCCAACACTGTTTTGACAGCTTCTTATAGTGCAATGCCCTAACCACTATGCCAGCAGAATAAAAAATATATACCACTGCCGCAAAAATACGTATTGCTTTCGGGTCTCATGATGCTTGGCAATAGCTGTGTTAATAACAGGCACGCTATAACTATACAATAGGAACACACAAACAGGGTTGAGATTATGGCTTGCGATTGGCCACAGCAGTGTTGCGGTACCTGGTCGGACACGTTGTACCAGTCGTAGTTGAAGGATCCCGGAGCGGACTTGGCGAGCACCACCAGGTTGTAGCAGGCGCGTGTGGCGTACAGCAGGATCACCAGTGTGCCCACCGTCACCGCCTGGCACACAGACGTGCCCTGCTCGCGGGCAAACGAGCACATGCACGGGGGGTGGGCGTCCATTTAGGCATGCTCATGGACAAAGACTCCCGGTGTAGCCTTTAACAGGCTGTTGCTGAGAGTGCTGTTCACGAGCACAGATAATGGCTGGCATAGTACACATGAGCAGGTGGTATGGCCAGTACAGCACCCTTGGTCTCCCCAGTGCTCATGTCAACACACGGGACCAGGTATTCATCGAAGGCCGAGTCGAACGATGGGAGATCCTGCGCTGGTACGGATCACACTTTTCTACTAGTGATGTTAACGCTGGCCAGCTATCGCAACCAGGTATCTAGGTTTAGGCTAAACACTCTAATACAATTCCATACAGCAGTAACCACTGCAATACTGCTCCACAGTACGGTGGTTAGAGTGGACGCACGGACACATGCAGACATACTTTGAATGTATTGGCGGTACATCGGTGTGCGGTATGAAAAAAATAAAAATGTTCCAAATAATTATTTATTTTCCCAAAATTCACAACACCGGCCAGAAAATTTTGCGGGGTGCGCTTAGATCAGTTTTCATGATGTCGAAGCAGTCGGAAGACGAATGTTATGAGCAGCTGAACAAGGAGCTTCACAGTCTTTTTCTGGATAACACCCAGCTCGATGACGATTGGCTCCGCGTTCCAAAGGTAGATTTGACTTGTGCCCTCGATTTGGTTGGATGGTTCCTCGGCTCATTTACAAAATAATTTCTTCGCAGACGGTGGCATCAAAAGATTATGACTCATGTCACACATTCGAATGGGGAAGCAGCTGCTGAATCAATGGCAACTTCTGATGGGGAGAGTGCAAGTTACTCAAGGACAACAGCAACATCGTCACAGTTTTAGGAGGACCGGTGTGTTATGCTGCAGCGGTGTATTGCCAATACGTTCACAAGGATAGACACACCTAATGACTACCACAGGGCATAAACACATGGTACACAAACACACAGGCACATTCACGACTGACAGAAACATGGGTGCACACAGACGTGTGCACACTGACACACAAACACGGACATACAGTGCAACATGTGTACCTCCACGCTTGGTAGAAACATGCACGTGAAAATACAGACTGTGCATACTGAACAATTGAACTGTAAGAACAATGGCAAGAAAATAATCATCACTGCAATTTAGCACTCAAACGATTGTTGTTGTACGTAATATCCCATGGTGGATCTCTGGAACGGTACTCAATATCCACAAACACAACAATAAACCAAACTGAGTAACAGACAATTATAGTGTTTACTAAAGTTGTGAATCTGTTGAAGTTGTGTAATAAACAGGTTGCAGTGGCCTTCCTTTGCAGACTTAGATCTAAACATGAATGATAGATGAAGAAGAGGGGTCAGAACACGTGTCCTTTGATCGGCCGTAATTACAGCGTCATAATTTTCCAAATCGCTCCGCAATGGGGTACGGTCGCCAGGTTGCGATGTTTTATAATCAGGGCAATTACGGGCGGGAACACATTTTTGCGCCACTGTCCTATTACCATCGAGGCATCTGCAGGAAGGGCTGCGAAATAAACTCCGTGGATAGCAGCTTGTGTCCAGTAGACACGGTGGAGTGAAGGGGGGGGGGGACACGGGGGGCGAGCGCACGGCGCAGCACGCCGGTGTGACGCATTTCGTGTCCTCAAGATGTATGGCAATTTCATTATTTTCTTCTTCTGCAGTGTTCGCTTTAATTTGAACGGGGGGGGGGGGGGGGGGGGGGCATTGTACGAAGGTTATTGAGCACGCTCCTTTGGTAGAAAATAATCTGCAAGGCGCCACACCCCAGCACCCCGTTCAATAAAGATCATATTTTCTTCCTTCTCGAAATGCGCTCGTGTTCGAGAATTTCATCATGAGAACGTCATCGTCTATGCAACGCCCGTTTCATTTCTTTACCCCAACGGGGCCAATGGGAAAGGCCAGTCGCTTCCAGAAAGAGCCAGCATTTGGCACCTCTACAGATAAAACAGGTCTTTTATTTTTGTATTTAAAGCTTTCGTGACTGCAGGGATTCATATTCTTATAACGCGTGGCACGATGGGCTTCTCAATGCGTTATTCGCAAACCGCTAAGCTTGCATTGGGCCACACGTCCGAAGACGGCACAAACATGTACAATTATTATATGTGTAGAACAAAAAGAACCGTTAAATGTTCTGTTACGGCTTTTAGAAAAAAAAGTCAATAATACCGCTCCATTAATAATGATAAAAGTGTAAAAGCATTCAATTTCGATTTAAAGCTTTCGTGACTGCAGGGATTCATCTTCTTGGTTCTTTCGGTAAAGTCACGTAAAATGGAAATAAAATAATAATAAAGCATAATAAAATACAATTCTCACAACGTTTCGGCCACAACGCAAGTAGCCTTCTTCAGGTGAAGAGACAGGACTGTCCAGAAGACAGCGCTCGAGTGAGCACTGCCAAGCTTGGACGGCGCCTTTTAAGCTGTGTGGGAGGAATTAACATATGAATTAGCATGTTAACATGTTAATATGAGACATGACCCTCCTCCGTTCCGAGTCATGGCTACTTGCATTATGGCCGAAACGTCGTGATAATTTTATTTTACTATGTTTCATTTTTATTATTTTATTTCCATTTTACGTGACTTTACCGAAAGAACCAAGAATATGTAAAAGCATTATTACTCTTATTGCTGTATACATCATTTTTAATATAAGCATTGCATTGAAATCACAAAGCCATTACTGGATAGCTCTGACATAATTGGTACATATAATATTTGCACGACCATAACGTCTGGAAATAAAATAACAGGCTGCAAGACATCGAAATAGAAAGAAAATTACCCAATCAGCCAATTGTTAGTCAAAAAGTTTCCCCACGCCAAAATGAAACAGCAAATTTATTTGTACAAAACCTGCAGCTGATTGTTTTGCGCAAACACTGCAATGCCACCTTACTAAATAATTCCATTGCCATGTTATTTCAGGAGTGTACAATGGGATGTTTTTGTCCATTATTTGCACGCCAAGTCTCCCTTGACAGAGAGACTTTTGTTGCAGCGAATTGTCACCTGCTTGTAAGTTCCCGCACTTGCGCATGGTATGCATGTCTCAAGTCACCAGCCTTTAAAATCCTGAATGTAACGCAGTGCACGATTGTGTCGTATGGAAGAATAGCAACATGTTTTTGTCCGGTTTTATGTTTTGATTTCCAGTCAATAAATTCGGGAGATGCAGAGTGAATTTCACAGATGTTTCCGGGAAAATGAATACAGGGGACAGTCGTTTCTTGTATGTTCCATTGAAATTGTGATATGCAGACGTGTAACGATTCCCCTGAACTCCCACCTCACCCCCAGTGATTCTACAATTGTCACAATTCGATTAAAGAATCAATTTTTTTTTACATTGTGGTTAATATAGTCGTCACTCGTGGCTACAAGGGGTCACGTGAACCCATTACAGGAAACACATGCGGATTAAAATAAACACATCGATTTTTACACATGCAATTCGATGTGTTTCCCGCAAGCTCAAGAATCAATATTAATTAATCGATGCATTATTACACCTCGGGTGATATACAAAAAATAATAGTGAGAAGGGGTAGAACAGTGGCACAGCCGTCAGCTCACTGCGATATAAATCCGGCGACCTGAGTCATATTCATGTAAATATTATTGTTTTTGCGCTTGTTATTTTGCACATTCCCACCCTACAATATCCTGTAACTGCCGCCACTGCCGAATGTCTTGGACTGTGGTTGTCCTTGTAAACGTGTTGTTTAGCTCAATAGGGCCTTGCCAACTCAGATCAAATTTGAGTTGGATTCTTAGTGGCGAGTGATCTCCAAATCAGTCCTGCATCCCAGCTTCATCAAACCCGACGACTGGCACAGCATGGGCACGCCTTTCTCCAGTAATTGACTGACAAAGGGCCGTAAATCAATCTGTATTTGTTTTTATTAGAAGAAAACATTTTACCACCAATTTTCAAACCGGTGATCTGGATACTGTGTGCCTGCATTTGGCTATAGATGGCACACATTGGTTCGCACAGCCGCACGCTGTTTTTCCAGCTCAATCATTCCCAAATCGCATCCCCTCCATCCATCCCATCCACTCGGACCTTCCTGCCATTACCGTGGCCTCACATCCCACTAATGCAGGAGGTGTGCACACTTAAGTTAACCCGAGGCAGCAAAAAAAATGCTGACCTTGAGCAGCCGGGTATGAGACCAAGAGGAAGTTATACTGCGTTTGTTTTGCTTGCCCCAGTACACTGTGTGGTTTAGATCATATCGGTGCGCGCACTTGTATTAAATGACCGAATAAGCAGACCTGGACGGCACTCAAGAGGGGGCACGCGAGTTTTCTCTCCGTGCCATCTTTTAAACTATTAGTGAAACCAGCATGACCGAAAATATGTGTCCTATATTGATGCTAAATACTATTAATAGGTTGTTATTGCTTAATTTTTCATGTTAAATTCAGGTCTGCGTATCACTCAATCCAATATTTGAAACGTGCCAGTCAGTAAAAAGCCGAGATGGAAGTGCTGTTGGATCCCGCTTTGATGGTGATCCGTGGAGCAATGGTGCAGCAGTTAAAGTACTGTGCTACGAACCCGGAAAATCTGAGTTTGATACCTGGCTATGTTGATCTGACTAGCAATCGATATCGCACATAACACCTCATTCATGGAGTGACTGACGTTTTATAATCGGGGCGACAGGAAAGCGGCGATGATTTATTTTCCACATGTGCGGTGTTTACAACGAGCTGGGAGTGGACACGAATGCTTGTGGTACACGGGCAAGGGTTCTGGAGCACAACAGATTTTTGTGAAATATCATACAACAAACGAGTAATAAGTCTACCAATTGGGATATGTTAATGTTATCCTCTTGCACGTGCGATGGGTTTTCTACGGGGGCCCTCCACTGTCCTCCCACATGCAAAACCCTCCTGAGAAAGGATTTCGTTAAATCTCAAATTTAAGGCCGACTTTGAAAAAAGTCTTGAGACTATGAGGCTTCGTTATCAATAAATTACATTATTAATAATTGATCACGGGGTGATGTCTTAAATAAAAAAACAATCACGAATCATATTGGATACGAAAACCGAGCTGTTAAGACATTATTTGTTACTATGACTACTATATAGAGCCTGCAATGGCACAATGCCAAGTTGCAAAATCCAAGCAAAAATGGCAATGTTGACCGCATTATGTTATGTTGAACTACAAAGAAAAAGATCCCCCGTATAGCTTGAACAGACTGTTGGGGCAAGTGCTGTTAGTGAGCAACTATGAAGGCCGGCACAGCACATGGGGGGATGGGTGGCCAACGCCACGCCCGGCCGCCTTTGTCTCCCAGTGGTGATGTTTACTAAACAGCCTCATTTGAGGCTAAACGGACCTAGGGGAGGCTAAGTGGACCTAGGGGAGGCCCATGACCAGTTCAGATAATCGTCACTGGTGTTGGCCGTGAGCGGCAATCGAACTTGGGTCTCCGTCGGGTTCATAGCGCGGCGCGCTAACCGCTGTGCCACCACTCCCCACACACACTACACATACGCGCACAGGGAGCCACGAGATTTTGAAAGAGGAAGTTTGCCGTGTACAATTCTGATTTAAAAAAAAGCGCACGTGTGTGGGAGAAAACGCATGGTGGGTAAGCAGCAGTGAATCGCGATGCTTGTGCAGAGAAAGGCATAACGCTGGTGCTTTGCGGTGGTCAGACAAGTTAAAAATAGCTCCAGACATCTTGGCAACTAAGAAAACAGCTCCCTTCGCGACACATCACGGGGCTATCCTGAGCCAAGGGTGCACCAAGCATTCTTTGCAGCACCTCCTATTACAGGCTTGGCAGTTGGGGGGTGTGGGTCACGCTTAAAAATATGTTGCAATAATAATAAATGAAAAACAAACTTCTATCGGTGGGAATTTCCCAAGTTATGACTGTTTAATAATGTCTTGCCCTGCCAGCCGAGATGCTGGCGTATTGGCGTACAGTGTTTTATATATGGGGAAGTAAAAATATTACGTGGATGTACATACACAATAAAAGGGTATGTACTACTGATGAGGACTAACTAAAAATAATATTTTTTCTGAACATCATTAAGATAGTCATGGCCGTTGAGTACAAAGCACTACAGCGGTTTGCAAATATGACAAATTACTGCAATGTCATCTCGTTGAGCCGGTCTGACACAAGAGATTGGCTGGAAACACTGCTCTGGCTCATATTAGTTCTCTTAATCGAGTTGAGCAACATATGTTTACAATATTAATGAAGCTGATCATGATGCGGTGAGGATACAATAGTATTTCGGAGTGATGGATAAAAACAACACTAAGAGTCCTGACTGACATTCAAGTAATTATAAAAGTATACATAAGTAGAGCTCTGTACACTGTCTAAATAAATAAATGCAAGTATTGTTCTGTAAAGCTAATACACCAATAGGCTAAACAGTCTTCATTTATTTGCATGTGAAGATAGCCAACAGAGGTTTTTTTGTGAAATACCCGTAACTCTCAGCAGTAATGCACTACGAGTTTGATTCCAGTTATTATGATGCACGCAGGGCTTGACCGAGATGTAAAAACATTACCGCTCCAACCGATGATCAATACTTAATCGCTTAACGGGCAACACAAGAAGCTCAACCCCGAGCGCAGGTGGCAAGAAAGGGCAACAGACACCCGAAAACCAAAGTTACAAATCGATGGGGATGGTACGATGGAGCCCGTCCCGTGTCAACGACACCGATGCGACGACGAAAAGGGATCTCGGCCGACGACGGGCTCTGTGTGTCACTGCGACTCCTTTCACCCGTGACTTGAGTGAGATTTTAGGACCGGCTGGTCAGCTGATGGGGGGGGGGGAGTTAAAAGCGAAGGCACGTTGTCCTCTCCTTTTACAACCATTATGCACACGAGGGAGGAGGCACATAAGTGATAAAAAAATTGGTGGCGCACCTGCGTGATTGGACAATTTTCAACAATTACTGCGGTGGGGACAAGAACGAAAATGCATTTCTGACCATATTCGCTGCACAAATGAGGTGTTAACAAAAATCATGAAGGAAAAAGTCAACAACGAACGCATGAAAATATTTAGCATCTTATGAACCGCATACAATAAATACCATGAAACTTTAACCATGAACGGCAGATTGTTTTTTTTTTAGAAACAGTTTTCGTGGATTTTTAAGCCACTTAACTTGGCCTAGGTTATAAAGGTAGCAGATGCTACACAAGTGGTTTGAAAAGCACCAACATGGAGTGTGACCAACAGTGAATCAGCGTTGCACTGTGGGTTTAAGGTTGTGACGTTAGGGGTATTCCTGTGAATTGACACATGCTCACAAGGTAATGAAAACGTTTCTACCACTCATTTATTTTTCACCTTGGGACATAAGAGCCTGAATAACAAAGACACCCAAGGCTGCTATAAATAAGCTAAACTTCAAGTGTTAAAATGCCTTTCGACCATATCAGCTGGAACATGTACAATCTCGAAAGCTAAGCAGGCTTGGCTGGGTGACCATCATACAACAATCTGATTTTCATAGCGTTTGTAGGGGAACTGTGTGGTTGGCAGCAGAAGGCTGCGCAGCAACATCCATTGACACTAAGTGCGTACGTCCACACTCCTCCGCTTCCACCAACCCGCACTGATCAGCGTGGTCAAGTATGGCCACACCTCCGATTAGCACGGTTGGCTATGTACGGCACGAAAGAAGTTCAACATACATACACACACACAAACAACCTCTATGACTCGCACAGGGTGTGGGGGAGGCCCTCTCATCATTCAGCAGCAAATCGACAAAATATTGTAAACTTAACAGTGTGGCCATTCATTTTCCCACTGCAGAGGTCGCATTGGTGGTGGTGGGGGGGGGTTGAGTAAGCAGTTAAAAAATATTAAATGTGGGCGTGTCGGCTAGACAGCCTCACTTTGTCCACATTGCTCGACTAAGCCTCCTAAACTGCACACCATTAACCCTACAATAACCACAGGTGCCAAAGCAGACAGTCGGGTATCGCAATAGCCCCCCACCCCCGCCCCTAAAAAGCATCGTGTAGGCATGTTGTTTGTGCTGCCATATAAGCATGACGTTTTTGCGGCCATGATAGTTATCTTTTGTTTCCAAATCTCTGTGTCAAGTTTTAAGGCACTTAACGATCGACTCCGTTTGCATGTCACAATTCTGGGGCAACGATTCAAGAACTGTTTTGTTTTCAACTTTGTTTGTACTATTAGTATGTAGGTCCAATCCTTCAGTCTCAAGCCGTCACTTTGTAAGGCCATATCATTTGTAACGCCACATGTAAGCCCAGTCAACACTGTCTTGTTAATTCTATCGTTTTTTGTAGAATCTCATTTGTCTGCCTGCATCGTACTCCTTTGTAAACTCCTTAGAAGGGATGCCTTTGTAGAGACTCCTTTGAACAATTTGCTATATTTATACTGGCCATTAGTATATTTCAAACATGTCGCATAACATTTGCATAAATCGCAAATAACTTGGTTCTTACAAAGAGCAAATCCATTTTTATGGAGGAATTAATGATATCACTTTTGACTGTGTTGCCCTGTAACAACAAATCCATAAGCTTCATGACACACAACAGTGTGAAAGCCCCAATGATGAAAGTCATTAAGGTGTAAATATTGAACACATTTTTGAGTTTGACAACTATTATATGCAGCAAGCGGTAAAGTGCCTAATTAAATTTGTTATATGCAAAAGTCTAACGAGGTCTGTTGGGAGTTTTGTGTCCCTTTCTCAACGATGCCGATTGTTTAATGAGATCTGCCCAGACATGTTGAGGCGAGTTCGCCAATTTATAATCCCTGCGTTAACCCTGCATGTTATGCTTTAGTATTTTTAGTTACATATTTCGCCAGCCTCTATAGGCTTGGGTGTTCATTTTTAACTCCAGCTTAAGCACGTTTGAAACAGCTTGTAGCTGTGTAGTAAATAAAGTGTTACATTCATAATTGAGGGGAAAAAAGTTATCCAATGTTACTTTACATTGAGTTTATATTTACGTATTTTAAATTAAAAATCCCTTCATTTCATAAGAGTAAAGCTTGAGATAAAAATAAACATTAACCGTTTACGTGGAACATCAGTCACATGTGACACCCCTCGCAATAAACCCTTTTGCAAAAACCACACAAAGCCCTTGTTGCAAACAATATAACATCCTTGACCTAAAACCTTTACCCCAAAAGCTACAAAAAGCGTTTCCACGCTTAAAAACAAACATTCGGCAGTGCACAGCTCCGAGCAATCGGTGGAAACTCCACATTCCTGTGGAAGGGACCTCTCAACCCACAGCATAGCCAAAATAGGAGTTCCACAAAGTGGAGTTCATTATTTTAATCCTGTAAAGATGACGGACAAGTATTTACTTGACCCACCTCTGCAATACAGCCACCCAGGCTGGTTAACTGAATCAAAGCAAGCACAAGTGGCCAAAACAGCCAAGGTCGTTGATGTGACCATTCCTCACTATCACTTGTTTCCCTCCTGCTCTAGCCACCTGACACTAGCTCCTAACCCAGGAGTGTGGCCTAGCAGCTCCGAAATAGCCTGCAAACGATATTTTATACACAATTCATAACTGATACTTGGGTTAGGCCACATGATCGACCAAAAAATGTTTTAAATGTCACGTGCAGTCAGACTTCTTGGATTTCAAGCATCTGGGAAATCAGACTACCTGGATTCTGTCCTGAAGATGCTTGGCCCAGTTTCAATCGAAACATCAAATCTAATTGCTAAATACCCGTGAGCTGAAACAATAAGTTAAACGCTTGTACACTTGAAAATATTGTTTGGCAACGTCACGTGGTGGACGGTCTTATGACAGCATATGTGGCCTGACCAAAAAGAAAATTCCCAATCATAACATTGGCTGCAACAACATACACATTAAACATGTTTTTTTAACACACGCCCACCAGCTCTTAACCCCAAATGCTTGCTCTCTGACCCCCCCAAAGAATTGTATATTTAGAGTCACGTGGATTTTTTTCCGGGGCCTCCGGTTTTCCCTCAACTTTTCGAATTGACATGCGTTTAGAGTATTTGGCTGCTATAAATATCCACGCGATAAGCCACTTCGTTGAGCTATCATTTGTGGCCAGGTCGCTTCTGAAAAACAGCTATATAACTCAGTGGGCCTTACCTGGTAAAATCAAAATAGTTCATAGTTTTAATTGGCTCTTAAGCTCCGACCTGGCTTGAGTCCGACCCGCACCTTAGACTCCAGGTAGATCCCCGTGGCGGGCAGCTTGGCCATCTGCCAGATGCAAATGGCGAGCCCCACGGCGCACGCCACAAACAGCACATCGTT
Source organism: Petromyzon marinus (assembly GCF_048934315.1). Taxonomy (NCBI): domain Eukaryota; kingdom Metazoa; phylum Chordata; class Hyperoartia; order Petromyzontiformes; family Petromyzontidae; genus Petromyzon; species Petromyzon marinus. Next base: position 5,400,504 of record NC_133695.1, on the reverse strand, counting down.
GACCAGCACGCGCAGCAGCACCAGCCGCTTGAGCACCAGGTAGGAGGGGCCGCCCGCCACGAGGACGGCGCACGACACGTTCACCGCCAGGAAGAGCAGCGAGGCTAGCAGCAGCACTCCTCTGAGCACCCGGCTATTTGAGAAAGAGACAGACAGACACACACACACACACACGAAAGGAGGACAAATAATAATGATTGAATAGTTTTGTAAAGCAGTTTTCATTCACTCTCACAATGTCTTACACCTGCACATGACCTGAATTCGTAGCTCAAGCATAGAAAAAATATCTTTACGATCACAAATATTGTTCCCGAATTTCCAAATCCTATTTTCCCCAGATCGAGCATTCTATTTTTCTGGTCCACTTTAATAACGTTAGCTAAGGGTTCCACTGCATTTCCAGCAGACTTTCTGTCTGTTTATTAAAGAAACCCAGCCATGCCATATACACAAACAAGAACAAGGATTGGAAGTCCTTGGCTCATATTTGAAAGAAAGTGCTCTTCATTTCCAGTCCGAACAATGAATGTTTGACCACACGATGCATAACTCCATTTATTTACTTACCCAGGTAAGTCTCAATGCTCATTATGATGAGTCTCATTATCAGGAGGATTTTGCATTGGGATATTTGGCTAATATTTTTAAAAGCATGCTTTGCTTTGTGTGGGAGGAAACTCAAGTAGCTGCAGAATAGGTACCAAGTGTACTAGGTGATAACACCAAAATCTTTTGCGATGTAGATGGTTCACAAACCCATGTTCTGTACCTCCTGACAACATCACATCCCAGCAGGGTGTTTCGGAGTTTCAGAACTTTACATAATACACCAACCCTCACCCCGCAACTTTACATAATACACCAACCTTCAGCCCACGCATGTGCGGCACACAAATGAAACACCGAATATAAATATAAAAGTGTAAAACCAAAACAATGCAGATTTCTTTTGCGTGCTCAAAAGCTCACACAAAACAATGGATTTACAGCCAGGAAGTTGAATGGACAACATCAGCAGGACTGCTGCCCTCAGCACAGCTGAGAAAACAAATGGGCTGCATGGTGGATGGCAATGAGTGCCTAACTCACACGCAATAAAAAAATGCATCACTGTGACTTGCAGAAATTAGCCTGCTCTGATTTGCCTATTTAAAACGGCTTCGTGGAACACACTCGTTGCACCATGAGGCTTTTAAATCAGCAATGCAGATTGCCAGGAATTCGGCCGTGTGATTTTGCCCCTAGTTTTAATAACACCCACATGTTTGTGCATGTTTCAGACAATCGGATAGTTTCCCAGGTACTCATTCTTACTTGTTTTTATGTTGCTCTTCAGCGTGCTTCGATTTTGCTCTTATTACCATCTGAAATTAGAAACAAAGACTTAACATTTGCAACAAAACTCGACAATGTTATGATCATTAAATAGGGACACACATACATGCATCTTGATTAGCACAATTCTATGAAACTCTTTTTGCGCATGTTCATTTTCCACGTAACTGCTCAGGAAAATTATTGCTGCAATTACCGCAAGCCTTACGTGTTTTTGTTGTTGAAAACTACACATCTTCAAGACTAATGGCTGCACATCAACAAGGCATTAAGGTTTGGATTTAGCATTTGTTAATTTATGGTCTTGATTTCAAGTGACACAATAACCAGATGGGTAACTCATCCCTTCTTTAACTTAAGGTTGAATGGTGCCAGTGACAGGTGAGACAAAGTTAATGGCTTTTCTTTGAACTTTTTTTAAATAAAGGCAAGAACAATAAAGACAAGAAGGTGCTCTTCCATCACAACGTATCAACATAACGCATACACACACACATAAAAAAGTACGTGCTTCCAAACGCGCAGCATTGGTTCAACAATGCTGGACTGGTTTCGACATTTAGTGTTGCATCGGCAGTCAGACTTGCTTGGTGAACTGCCAGATGTTTATTGGCAACGAATCTCAACAGTAAAGCGACTCTGCTGACGACACTAAATGTCAAAACCAGTCCAGAGTTTGCTTGTATTAACCAAATGTCACCGAAACTATACATTCTCGTAGACCGTGTGGCTCATGGAATGAGAAAAATAAATAGTATTTTTTTTTTTATATATGGGAGACATATGTGTGATAGAGGCATATTGTCTGATTATTAGATTCGTAACTTACATTCACCACGATGGTAATGATTATTTCGTGTTAGATAAGCTTAAAATATTCTCTTCCCCAATTTTGCTGTGCTGAAGAACCATGGTCAGGAGAGGAGTATGGGGGACAGATGAGCGTGATTGTTTGCCGATGTTACTTGCATTGTGCGTTTACACTGCGGTAATGTTGTTGACAGTTGCCGACCTGCAAAGCTCTGAAATAACATGGGTTTGTTCAGCAAAGTGTAACCAAACAAGTGAAGTTGGCAAACTTGGGAAAGACACACACACACAAGCAGAGCCTTGAGGCAAGCTGGCCTCGACCTATTTACACCAAGTGAGATTCAAGGCCGAGAATGTTCCCGACAAAACCCAGACGATGCCGTGTAAACAACATGCTTAGTCTCTAAGGGCACCAGCTGAAGCACAGCAATCACAAATCCATCACCACATTAATCGGTCCGAACACAGCCTGTCATTTGTGCCTTAATCGATGGCGTTCACCTAAAAGTGAGAGGCCTGCAGGAGACAATACACACGAATAAATACCTCAAGCCAGGTAAGAGGCCATACATAACAAGGGCTGTTTTGTGCAGGGGTGTGATGAGAATAAACAGCAACTTAGTAGAATTTATTTTCATTATCCCATTAGTAGAAGAGAAATCGTGGGAGTAATAAAACAATTGTTTACTTTAAACACCCTAAGAGCCCGCTGAATCACAAAGCCTCTTAAGAGAGTTATTTATGAAATAAAATGTAATAAATAACAGCCCTGCATAGAGATGAGATTAAATGTCTCTTAAAGTAAAGATGTTGATTAACCTCATTGTGGTAAAGATGATGAGACTAAAATGGATTATAAGCTTTAATAACAATTTTACAGATGGCAATGTTGAAGCTTAACACAGCCATGCAAAAAAATGGCAGCAAAACGATTAAAATAAAAATGATTAAAATAGCGTCAGTGAAGATGTTAAACTGATGATTTATTACATGGATTACAGTATTCATACGATGACATTGATAAGTATGATCATGGTGAACATGGTGAAGATGACAGCTCAAACGAGAACCGAAATTGTGAGGATGACAATAATGCAGATTATTTTTATCGTAAAAGTGGAGATAATGCACACGATACAAATTATGCTCAAAGTAACACCAATGATGATACACATTCTATTTAAGATTATCCCAGCGATGGTGATCATGATTTTGAGGAAGATGTTGCCCATATCCAGGATTCAGGTGGCCAGGATCGTAGCACAGTGCGCCAATCGCAGCACCATCACCCCACCTGGGCAATAGCCTCAACAAGAACATTCACAATTCATCACAAAGATTTGGCTTTAATTTGAAGCAACACACAACTGATGGGCAAGATGCTGTTCGCAAACACCGATTAAGGCCCGCAACGGGGTGGTGTGACCAGCCCACCCACACAGCTGTCTCCTTAGTGCTGTAGTGTATACACATCGGGTACTGGACTCGTGCAAGACCTGGGGGAGATCCAACACCAAACAAAATACCAACGATCCACGTATATAAGCCTTTAACAAAAACGTCACCGCGGCGCGCGTCCCAAGCTACGTGCACCTTGAATACACACACGCACGCATGTGGTATACACCATTATCTCCCGATCAAAAGTATTTACACAATACACCAAACTATACCTCGGTTTGAAGATCTCTGGCAGGCCAGTCCACAAAGACCGAAACAGACTGTTGGGGAAAGTGCTCTGTTAAGGAGCATTTATGAAAGGCCGGCATGGCACACGAGGGGTTCGGGTGACCAGCAACTATGCCAGGCCGCCTTTGTCTTCCCGGTGCCGAGGTTTTACACACCGCACTAGGTACTAATTGGTGACCGAGTCGACCTAGGGGAGTCCCGGGACTGGTTCAGATAATCGTCACCGGTGCTGTTGGTCGTGAGCGGGAATCGATTCATCGCGCAGCGCGCTGACCGCTACACTACCGCTTCCCCAGGCCAGACAACACACAAAAATCCCCCGTATAGCTTTAACAGACTGCAGGGACAAGTGCTGTTAGCGAGTAGCACCTATGAAGGCCGGCACGGCACACGACGGGGTGGGTGACCAGCACCACGCTCGGCCGCCTTTGTCTCCCCCAGTGCTGATGTTTTTTTACCGCACCAGCGTACTCATTAGTGGGCCGAGAAGTCTTAAGGTGAAGGCCCAGAGCACACGGACGTACAGTATAATAACAACACCACCACCACCACCGCCGCAGTACCTGGGAGAAGTACAAGTTGAGGAGGCATAGCGTGAAGAACTGCAGGCACACGGGGCAGCAGTAGAGGAGCCAGAAGGCGAATGCGCCCAGACGATTTGCCGCCTGGCAGTTCTCGAAGTAGAACACGAAGAGCGTGGCCCTGAGGCCGGCCCAGAGGAGGCACAGGGCCAGGAAGACGGTCTGGAAACTAAAGCGCTTGTACCTGTACCTGAGCACCAGCCACAGCTGCAGGTAGACACAGAGGAAGAGTAGCCCGTAGAGGCCCGTGAAGAGCCCCGTGAGAGCCGTGGCTACCGAGGGAGGCACTGCGGGCCCTACCGGAGCGGGAGGGCCCGGAACGTCGCCACCGCCTGCCCACGTTGAAGGGGGTTGTGGTGGTGTAGTGAGAGATGATGAAGACGAGGCGGAGGATGATAGAGGTGGTGGTGGTGATGAGGGTGCTGCTAACATAGCCATCGACAGCCACAGAGACATTGTTTAAGACCAAACTGGAGTTGATTACTACTAGTTCTGTACCCGTACTAAAGTTGATAAGAGTTGGTTGGTTATAGCAAACAAGCCAATGTTGAGGTATTACGTTGTAGTAACACTAGGTTCTATTGTGCTGTTGGCAATGCGAGACTGTTGATATATTCCTACTGTAGTACGATAATCGTGATATATTATTACTCTTCTGATGGCTGCTAAAGTTTGTTAGTACAATACCACTGGAACTGCAGTTCCTGTTTGTGGTTACGTGTCGTACGTTAACGATTACATTACCTCGAGCATAAAACGCATTTAACTACGCCGAAATGCGTTCGCGTAATTACTTAAACGAAACGTTAGCCACTCAACACTTGCCATGCAGCGTATTTAAATTTTACGTCAGAACTGTTTATTTTTAGCAATTTAAAATTTATATTCCCGTACTTTATTACCTAGTAATGCCAAGTAAATGCGTGAACGTGTTACGTTTACAACGACTGTTGTTGAACTTCTTGACTACATATTTTAAATGCCCCTTCGCCCGCCCGTCATAACATTTGAAATCTGAGGTAAAAAAAAAATGCGCGTGAAAAAGAAATACAATTACTGCGAGTGTATCCGATCGCGACGGTTTCCTAACAGGCCCATGAGTGCGAAGGAAATGGAAAACACAAACTTTGTGAGAAAGGGAGAAGAGAAACGAAAAATTAAAAAAAATAAACACAAAAACGCGCGTTAACGCCGCGAGCGCGCAGCTCGGCTAACTTCCGGTCGTCCACCGCCGCACTTCCGGTAAGCCCGTGCGCATGCGCGAGGCTGGCCCTTTAAAGTTTCTTGGATTCTCGGTTGAGTCACTCGCGTGGGCGGGGTTCGGGTTGGGGGCGGTGGCGCGATGGTTAGCGCACTGCGCTCACCTGACCCGTCAACCCCTTCCTTATCAGTGCCCCTACCTTATTGCAAACCAATTCAGACCTTATTGGTCACCCCGCGCCCTTTATAAATCACAACGTTCATCCTACAAAGTCCCATCACAAGGGAGACACACAAATAGACCATTTTTATTCATTGTTTTTTTTTTCGGTAAAGTCACGGGGCAGAACTGCAGGTGTCTAGCTGTGTTGTTGGCCTGACTGGTTTTGCATCACGTAATATTTTTTTCTTGGGTTTGTTGAGTTCTCGTCTCTCATCTTCTTGTGTTTACCTCCGTGCAGTTTGGCGCTCTCAATGTGTTGCGTTGATGTCGCCCTGTGTGCTCCCTCGCTATTTGTTTTTTTTTGCACCTGATGAAGATCGCTTGTGTTGCGTTCGAAACGTCGTGATTGATTTATTTTGATATAATTTTATGGTATTTCTACATACGTGACTTTACCGAAAAAAACAATGAGTAATTTATTAGACCATTTTTGTTGCCCGAATTGAGACGGCTGGACGCCGTATGGACCTGAAAACTCAATTTCCCTGTACAGTACAAGAAATACGGGTAAACCGTATTGGCCAAATTCGGTGACGTATATCAGAATCGCTCTTGGGCCTGCCCTAAGTCGACTCAGCCTTAAAAAAGTAGTATCTGGTGCGGTGTAAAGAATCAGTACTGGGGAAACAAAGACGGCCGGGTCTGGTGTTGGCCACCCACCCCCTCGCCCCAACAGGCTGTTAAAGGACCACGACCGATTCAGATATCGTAGCGAAGTGCGCCAACCACTGCGCCACCGTTCATCACTCGCCTAAGACGCATTGTAAATAAAGCTATATACAGGGTGTTTTAAAATGAGGGACCCTATTTGAAATCGCTATATCTCTGCAACCACAAACCGCCCATGAATGAAACTCTTACCACTTGAAAGGGCGGGGTATAGAGTTTCAAATGATTACCGCTAGATGCCTCCCCCAGCCCCTAGCCTCAGTCATTCGCAAGACTTGGTGCTACACTCTTGGCCTCCAAGATCCCCAGAGTTCGCACCCTGACACTTTTTATTGTGGGGATACGTCAAAGACCCGTGTTGGTTTTTGTGCCACCATTAGCGACTAATCTGGATGACCTCAAAAACAGAATCACGGCAGCAGTGACTTCAGCGAAAGAAGTCACTTTGAGAGGCGTTTGGGACGAATTCAAAGATCGTCTCGATGTGATGTTACCCGCATGCGGCAGCGTCACGCAGTGTGCCTGCTGACGTCACCCCCCCCCATCCCTCCGCGTAGGCCGTGTATTAATACAAGACAAGAATCCAAGTCAGCTGTTATGTCCGACTCTCTGTGTGTGTCTCTCTCTCTATGCCTCTCTCTTAGATCTCTCATGCTCACATGTCCTTTGCATTGCACTCTCATGCCTTTGGATTTCACTCTCATGCTCACATGCCCTTTGGATTTCACTCTCATGCTCACATGCCCTTTGGATTTCACTCTCATACTCACATGTCCTTTGGATTTCACTCTCATACTCACATGTCCTTTGCATTGCACTATCATGCCTTTGGATTGCACACTCCTACTCACATGCCCTTTGGATTGCACCCGTTGGGTTGCACTCCCTCGTCGAGGAGGCCGCTCTCCTACCTTACAGTTACACGCTAATTCCTCACATTAACATCACTAGCCCCGGCCACTTCTTTATGACCATTGGGCTACACCCATTTCAAACCTTTTAAAACAGTCTGCCTCAGGAGCAAACCATGATTTCCCACCTGATGACGGATGCTTGTGTTGCGCCCGAAACGTCGTGATTTATTTTATTTGATACATACGTAACTTTACCGAAAGAACCAAAGAGTAAAGAATCCAAGTTCCGGGCGAAGCTGGGTAGTAAAGCGAGTACAGTATAACATACGCACAACTCCCACCCACGCGAGCATTGAAAAACCCGCTCTTTCAGTTCCTTATTATTCCCCGTCTGACCCCTCACGCCCTCCACCCCTTAGAGCAGTTTATCTTCATTGCAAGGCTCGCCGGCCACTGGCAGCCCCTGGTGACCTTTAGTGCGAACCCCCGACAATACATAAATGGTGAATTCACCCACCCCGCATCATCGTCATCATCGTGCTGCTGTCAAACCCCAAAAGGTTTCAAATTATGTTCGGCAACCCTCGCACACACTGACGATGTCTTATCGGCGAAAGTGGCCCCCCTCTGAAAATTTGCGAAGAACACCCCTCCTATCTCATTTAACCGGAGCGTTCTTCGCTCGGAGCATTCCCCATCTCGACCATTCCTGGAATTCCTGAAGGTTTTCGCGATTGTTGCCGTAGTAATCTCTTCTGTGTGTTTTCGAGTTCTGCCAAATGTGTTGTTCAGTATGATGTCCGACGTTTCTGTGTGTGCTCCGGTTTCCTTCCACGCGTGCAACAACAACAACAATAATAATGAACAAGTCATTCATTGTTTGAAAGCATCTTAAAATAAGAATCGAATGTAGCAGCAGGACCCTCCTGGAAAAAAAGAGTCATACGACTCAGTGAGGTTCTCTCCTGGATAAATCATTATATTATATTGTATTAATATACTTGCATTACAGCAGCGGGGTGAGCGAGCAATTGTAGGGCTGGGCCTTTACCTTTTACGAGCGCCACACGAAGGGCAGAATTAAGAAAAAAAAGTTAGACAGCCCGATGGGATATTAAAAGCACACCATCAATCACGCACAACTGTATATATTTTGCTCTTTTTTGTGTGACTGCTGTTGATGTATAGCCACCGTGTCAAACCATCGGTGAGCCTCCGCTTTCAAGGCAGGGGTTGGTGGGTCTCCTAGAGATTTGCGCATTGGTGGCGCTAGGTAGAATCGCACTAAACAATCGCTCAGGGCCCTAAGCAGCCTAAGGGGCCACGGATTAATACAAAAATGAGTATGCTTTGTCTGTACGGGATAGAGTGTTTCCCCCTCTCGCACGTCGGTTTTTCTCCCAGTGCTTGCGGTTACCTGTGAAAATACTGGACATCTGTGCAATTGCTTGACATCTGTGAAAAATAGATTCATAGCTCATCTGATTCCCTCCTGTATAAATAAGTATTCTGATTTTTATTCCTTATTCCACATGTAAACAATCATTAATCATTAAACAATCATTAATTCTCCGATAACACCTTGATATAAAGAGGACCGCAGAGCATGGCCAAATATTGGTAACACGCCAGGTTTCTCACTGGCTGGCTGCTACTGCTGCCTTACAGCTCGTCCGTGGATCCTCCTCGCGCCTCCGAATCGTTATTTGTCTAGGAACGTGAGCGAATCCTGTGCAGCGCGTTACCAATTAAAATGACAATGCTGTCGTAGTAATACTAATTATAATAATCACATGATCTATACTTTTGATTTAAAGCTTTCGTGACTGCAGGGATTGATATTCTAGGTTATTTAGGTTTCCCTTCTACGTGACTTTACCGAAAGAACCAAGAATATGATCTCTACTGTCTCACCACTAGGCGTGTACATTCAAAACGAATGGGAGGCAAAACCAAAATAAGAAGTGCGAATTTTTTGACGATTTCGGTAAACCCCCCTACCTGTAATATTTCAAGAGCCGCACAATGTACACGTGGGTGAGCACGAGACGGCGGTGGTCCTTAATAAACGACGTCACAAAACAATGACGTCACAAAAGTAGCACGCGGCTCCGGAGCCACAGGTTGTCCGACCCTTTGGCTTAGGGGGCCCCCCAACAAAATTGGCGAACACCAAACCACTGGATTTGCGAGACGCACAACGCCAACTAGGCAGATGCACGGTGGTAAATATAGCCATCGGTGACCAGAGTAGCCCTCTTTATCGCCTCGTGTGCGTGGCGGGGGGGGGGTTCCTCTGGGATTGAAGAGTCTTCCTGCCCTCACGTCCAATGGGAGCGGCACCCGTCTCTTCTGGCGGTCCTGAACCAGTCGGTGGACATTCCACGTTATATGTGGCGGGGACGACACACTGTCTCTCTCTCTGTGGTACGAAATGTATCGATCCCTGCAAGGGGTGATGATAGGCTGAGTCGACTCCCGACATGCAATTTAACCTCTTGACCTTTGGATTGTGCGCCACGTGCTCTCATTGGACCGGTGTCGATGTGCGGAGCGAATGCCTTTGCGGTTTCATCCTCATGCGCATGATCATCATCGTGGTCGTCATCAGCCGGGGTCTCTCCACTGCTGGATGAAGCCCTCCCCACGCCCTCGATATCCCCCACCCTCGTGCCGCGACCGTCGCAATCCAACTCGCTCCAGCACGTGAGGAGATTTCACCGCTCCATCTCCTCCGCTCCATCTCCTCCGCCTCTGACGCGGCTCCCCATAACGTCGTTTTCCCTCCTTCGGCTGCCGTTCACCGACTATCATCCCCTGGTGTTTTTTTATGTTATATTTTTTATTGTTTCGTAACGTACAACAGTCTCGAACGGTGTACAATATGATTACTATCTATGATTGTGTTGCAATATATATTGTTATTGTATTATACGTGACCCCAATATGCCCAGCGTTCGTACAGAGCATTTCAAATGTAAACAACATACATCCATCATCCTGGAGACAGAAATAAACCTCTCCAGGGTCGATTTGTTATTGTCTTTTACAAAACCTCTTAGCAGCAGCAGAATCAACAACCAACACCCACAACCACCACAAACCGCAAAGATTAAAGTCACCCATGTAGCCTTGAACAGACTGTTGGGGCGAGAGCGCTGTGAATCGTCACCTATGAAGGTCGGCACCGCACACCACGCCGCCTTTGTCTCCCCAATGGCGACGTTCATACACCGCGCCAGGGAACTCATTTGAGGCTGAGTCGACCTAGGAGGAGGCCCTCGACCAGTTAAAACATTTTGCCACTATCACTGGTCGTGAATGGTTGGCAAAGCAGTGCGCTAACTACAGTACTACACTACCGCTCCCCACACAACCACCATCACCACGAGTATCAACCACTACCAACACCAACAACAAAAGCAGGAACGACAACAGCAGCTACACCACTACCATCACCGCCACCACCACCACGAACAATACCACATTAACAATCACCACCTACAATCACCAACAGCAACTGCCGCCTCCGCCACCACAACCAACAACAACAGAAACCACTACCAAAGACAAAGATCCCCCATAAAGCCTTAACAGACTGTTTGGGGCAAGTGTTGTTAGCGAGCACCTGTGAAGGCCGGCACGACACACAAGGGGATGGATGGCCAACACCACGCCTGGCCGCCTTTGTCTCCCCTGTGGCGACGTTTACACACCGCACCAGGTACTCATTTGAGGCTGAGTCGACCTAAGGGAGGCCCAGGACCGGTTCAGAGAACCGTCACCGGTATTGGCCGTGAGCGGGAATCGAACTCGGGTCACCGGCTTCGTAGCGCAGCGCGCTAACCGCTACACTACCGCTCCCCACAAGCACACAGACACAACAAGCGCCATTCGCCACTAAGTGGCGGTGACGTCACCACGACGCTTGTGCCAGGCCATGTGCACCTTGAGGCCACGTGAAGTGTCGAACGCCCGCTGGCAGGAGGTCACGGGGCAGACCCAATACGTGCCACGGGTCGACTGACTGAGATGAGTGGCTGATGCACCACCTGTGCCCCCTACTGTGCCAACTTTCTGTGCTTTAGCCACCCGGCGCTCCGCTCATTGTCGTGAGCGTCGCTCCTCTGCCCTCCGTTGTTGTTGGAGGGCGACTGCCTCCAACTGCCCAGTAGCTTACTTCACGAGCCTCCTCCACTGAGGGCGATATTGACACCGCTGGTACCAGTCATAGGCAAGTCCACTCAGCTCCACGTCCTCCTGTACCACATCACTCCATCTCTTCTCCAGCCCGTGCCGCGCCCGTTTAGCCCCCTCGAACTGGCCGAACAAGAGCTGTTTCGGCATGCGGTGACTGGGCATGCGGGCTACATGACCCAGCCAACGCAGCCTTGCCTGCCGGAGGAGCTCACCGATGGGACTTTGTCCAGATCTTTCGAGGATTTGTGAGCTCCTCACACAATCCAGCCTGGTTAAACCCAGGATGGATCGTAGGCAGGCCAGCCTAAATGTTTCTAACCGGCGAAGATGCTCCATTAGGGGGTCCACGTTTTGCAAGCGTAGAGAAGGGAGGGAATGACCGTGGCCGAGAAGACCTGAAGCTTCGTGCGGAGCGACAGACCAGGTAGCTTCCACACAGCGTTATGCAACCGTTGAAAATATATTGCCGCTCGATTGATTCGGAGTGAGACCTTGCTGTTAAACCGGAGCCGGTCATAAGCACACTGCCCAGGCATGGGAAACTCTCCACTCTCTCCACAACTGCCCCATCACCGATTGGGAGTTGTGGGGGTGGAGTGTCCTATGGTACAAAATACCCAGGCAGGTGCTTAGTTTTGGTGGGGCTGATGGTAAGGCCCCACCTCTTCGTGGCACGCTCCAGTTTCAGCAGCAGCGTCTACAACTCCTCCCCTGAATGAGCAGCAATTACCAAATCATCGGCATACTTAACGTGGTTGACCAATAGGGAGCCATTCCTTGACTGCACAGAGGCATCGATCAGCCTCCCATTATATCTGTACCAAATGGAAATTCCCCCGGTACAGCTATTGAAGGCTTCACGAACTAGGTGGTCAAAATAGATGTTAAATAATATGGAAGCCAGAGGACATCTCTGTCGCACCCCAAGGTGTACAGGGAATGGCTCCGACTCCCGGCCACGTAGTTTTACCCCGGCCCGCTCACTATCATGAAGGTCCTTAATGATCGTGAGCAGAGGGTCAGGGACTCCGAAAGCCCGAAGAACAACCCAGAGCCCAGGTCTACTGATGGCATCATAGGCCTTGACCAGGTCCATAAAGCAGAGATGTAGGTATTGTTGGAATTCCCTAAACCTCTGCTGTAGCAGACGGACAGAAAATATGGCATCTGTGTGGACCGCCTTTCCCTGAAACCGCATTGGGGCACCGCAAGCCTCTCCTCAGCGTGCCTAGCAAGGCGATGTTGAATAATCCTTGACAGGACCTTTCCCAGCACACTGAGGAGTGAGATGCCCCAGTAGTTGTTACAGTCTGTCCGGTCCCCCTTCTTAAAGAGGGGGACCACCAGGGCATCCTTCCAAACCTGTGGAACCTGTCCAGTGGCCCAGACTGTTGTTATGATGTCATGTAGGGCAGTCTGTGCAAAAATGCCACCCTCCCTCAGCATTTTGCTTGGAAGATCATCTTTGCCCGGTGCCTTTCCTGGTCTCATACTCTGGATCACCTTTAGTACTTCCTCAACAGATGGCACCTCAGCAAGCCACTCACAGGGGTGACTACTTCTTCCAATATTTGAGGCACCGCAGCCTCAGCAGAGTCATCCCCACTTTGTGCCACAATGTTTTCCTGGCAGAGGGATTTTCCCTCCCCAGGACCTCACAGAAATGCTCAGCAAATCATCAAATCTGTTCCTGGGGGTCGGAGATTGGATCACCGTTCCCCCCCCCCCCCCCCTAATTATGGTAATAGGTGTGGCGCTGCAGGTTACTTTTTTGATGGAGTTAAATAGGGATTTGTGATCGCGAACCACTGAGGCAGACTCCATATCCTCAGCAACCCGCGACTACCACTCATCATTGTAGCGCCTCACGGCTCTCCGAATCTCCGAGTGAAGGCTGCGGTAAGCCTCCTCATTCTCTGACGTGGGATGCTGTAGACGATTAGATTGGGCCTGTCACTTTTTCTCAACCATCCTGAACACTTCCTCTGTCAGCCAGGGTCTCTAGGGAGGTCTGGACCGCATACCCAAAGCAGCCATTGCAGCTGCATGAGTCACAGTCCTAAAACCTCACCCATTTACCCTTTACATCAGGAGGAGTAGGGGACGATGCCAACCCCAGCCACAAGCGATGATGAAATTCTCGACTGCAACTTTCATCAGCTAACTGAGACCGGAGTGGAAGAATGGCAGGCGCATCTTACAGATGACTAGTCGATGGTCACAGGGCAGATCAGCTCCACGGTACGTCCTGGTGTCAAGGACATGGGCTCGCATCCGCTGGTCCGTCACTATGTAGTCCAGCAGATGTTCTTGCTTGGACCCGGCATGCATCCCATGGGCTGCACAAAAATCTAGCAGCCTCCTGCCGTTGTTATTGAGCTGATCTGGCCCATGCCTTCGAATCACTCCAGACCAGGTGCCAGCATCATGGCCAACTCGGGCATTGCAGTCACCCAACAAGATGACTCTATCCCGAGGGGCCACTTTAGCCAGCACCTGTGACAGGAGGTCATAGAAGGCATCTGACTCATCGGCCTTGCCTGCATCCCTCCACGGATGTTCGTCTTCGGTGGGGGCATAAGTAACCACGACCACCACTCCTCGCCTTCGGTTGATGGGAAGGCGAGCCCAAAGAAGCCTGGGGCTTACAGCTTCCCACACCTCACCGCCACGCTCCCACACCCCCTTCATTCTATTGTTCAGAAGAGCCACACCCTGTTGTTTGGCAGTCTCCTGCCCCGAGTAGGGGAGTGTCCACCCCTCATGGTGGCAGGAGCTAGAGCCGGTCCACCGGACCTCCTGAATGCCACAGAGATCCAGGCAGTACTGATCCAGCTCCCGACGGAGGAGTGGCAGCCTCTCCTCCACAGTGAGCGTTCGAACATTCCACGTGGTCATCCGTAGTGGCTTTTCCTTGTATCTGGAGGAGCCCCGAGGGTAAATATTCAATCTCCTGGCTCCGCCAAATGGGGTTTGGCCAGGAGACGTCATATTCGCCTGTCCCCCCGGGGCTTCCGGCACAAGCTTATTAGTTAGATATTTCAGTCGTGGTTTAGTGGTAATTTATTGAAGGTGGAGGGGATACCAGCCCCACGCACCTATCCAGAGCCCCCATTTAGCCACTGTGGTGGTCACGTACGCCATGAGGGGAAAGGCCAATAGGAATTGGCCCTCCCCACAGCACTGTCCACCACAGCGTTGCCCGTCCGGCACCGCGAGGAGTTTTTTTTTTTTTTTGCCGAACTACGCACTCAGACACACACACACAGACACACACACAGACACAGCACCACATTCATTCGTGACCCACGACCAAATTCACCGTGGATGACCCGGACGGGAGGTAGCCCATGACTGGTTCGGATGTTCACTATTCTCCGACGTTATTCGCGGGTGGGAAATCGAACTCGGGTGGCGTGCTGGGTTTCCTCCGGGCGCCATTCCCGAAACATCCCAAAACGTAGCGAGTTAACACGGTAAAGGCGCAGCCCTGCAACTGCTGACTGATTCCACTGTTGGCAAGAGGGCTTGCACTCGAGGTAGCTCTAGAGTCGAGTCCCCATGTAGCAGCTATTTTGGTGTACTCTTCCACCATCTACCCACAACTTACCCCACCACCCAGCATGACCCTTCTGTAAAAAATACCAAAACGCCTCCTCATTGTTGTGATTCAGTGAGGCTTTCTGACGTCAAGGGCATGATTATTATATTATAATTATTGTCGTGGTCCGTGGGAAGCATAGGTATCGTCATTATCATCCCTTCCTCACTCCCTCTCCACACGGAGCTAAGAGTCAGGGGACGTGGAGGGAACAGCACGGATCAGAGAGGCAGCAGCGTGGGAGGGAGCAGAGTGGATGGAGCTAAGAAAGATGGACTCCGCTCTCTCTCTCTCTATATATACTCCTGAGCTAATGACCTGTGTCCCTGCATGACCATAACTCAATTTCAATATCCGTAGCGCCTCTGTGCAAGAGTCAAAGAGGTTGAAAAATATGAAATGCAGCAGGACCCCTTTGCATTTGACGGGACAAAAAAAAACCTCAACGCGTCCATCAGTATCGTTAGTTGCCTTAAAGGACCCCGCCAAGGGAATCCTCGGCAGGGCGAGCGGCCCTCAAGAGGAAGGCTCCGAGTTTAAATCCTGGCTGGGGTGGCACGGAATGTGGGATTTCCACCACTGGATCAGGGCTGCGACACGGGAGATCAGCTCCAATGCATAAATGCTCGCTGGGCGGGAATCGCTTTGAATTTTTAAGGGGACATTTTTTTGGAGACATTTCAGGCAATGGCCCTTCTGCATAACACATGGATCTAGCGCAGAGATAGTCTATGTGCCTTCAATCAGGACAATTGCCCGAAACGTCGTCTATAATTACCAACGCAGCATCACCAAACGATCTGTTCCATTTCAAAAGGAAGCGTTCTTGCGAAATGGAAATCATTATTTCTTTCTTCTCAGAAGGAGACCGCATTCCGAATTCACTTCTGACTCAAGTCTTGAGGGATTTCTCGGCCGTTTCATTGGCGGCCAAGGCGCGGGACTCACCCCGCACCCGTAAGCCTGCGACTCTCTCTGTGCGTGTATCTCGGGGTCTCTGTACGCAGTCATTCGGTGACCTTCGATGTTGACCGTGAACTCGTTCATCGATTCCTGTGGTCGGCCCACTGGCACCCGGAGCCGTCCCTAGGGTAACGGCGAATCGGGGCGACTGCCCGGGGCCCCGCGCTTTGGGGGGGGGGGGAGGAGGCGCGCTTCGACGTGATGGTGTCAGATGTAAGACTTCCTGTTTAGTTTAAAAGGCGTGGTGGGGCCCAGAGTTTCCCCGGGACCCCGCACCCACCCCTTCCCCCCCCCCCACCACATTATGGACGGACCCCGCTAACACCTCACTCGGATTCGAACCCGGGTCCTCAGCGGCAGCGGCTCAGCGTCTCTGTGACTCGCGAGCCCCCACATCGCCCCCTCTGGCTCGACCACCCTCGGAACGCGTGCAAGTGGCACGCAGGAGACGCACGCTTCAGTGAAATGGGTACCACGCTTCTGTTGTGGGTTCCTCACCACCCCCCCCCACCCCCTCAACCGGCCACACAGAGTTTGTAAAAAGGGGAAAAATACAAAAAATGAAACAAAAAAATGAAGGAGACGGATTACCAGGTAATACGAGATGTGTGTGTTGTGTGTTGGCCACCCACCCCCTCATGCGTCGTGCCGGCCTTCATTGGTGCTCGCTATCAGAATTTGCCACAACAGTCTGTTAAGGCTACAAGGGGGGATATTTGTATTTCTAGGGGTTAGCGCGCTGCGCTACGAACCCGGCGAGCCGAGTTCGATTCCCGCTCAGGGCCACCAACACCAGTGACGATTATTTTTTGTTACCGGTCCTGGGCCTCCCCTAAGTCAATTCAGCCTCAAATGAGTACCTGGTGCGGTGTGCAAACATCGCCACTGGGGAGACAGAGGCGGCCCGAGGCGTGGGTGCTGGCCACCAACCATCAGGCATGCATGAATCTAAAACAACAAATGTATTGAGGCCTTCATCCAGCAGTGGATTGATCATGGCTTATGACAAAGATTGGCATCACAGAAGGTTCTGTGGAGTAATCATCGGAGTGACCACCAGGGGGTGTGTGTCCCTTGATAAATTAGCCCGCTGCCTGTCTAATGAGCTGTGATAATTGCTTTTGTGATGAACACAGTCTACCAGACACTGAGAGTTTAGCCTCATCCACAACTGTGTTCAACCACCACGCACTAACCCAGTCACTCACTAACTTACGCAACCACTCACTAACTGTCTAACTCACCCACCCACTCATTAATCACACCGCAGGTCACGACAACACGCTCACGCACTCACTGACACAGTCACTCACTCACCACATTCATCACCCAACCACTCACCCACTCATTAACGCTCTCACTCACCCACTCACACAGCCACTCATTCACTCACTCACCACATTCACCCAACCACTCACCCACTCACTAACGCTCTCACTCACCCACTCACACAGCCACTCATTCACACACTCACTCACCCATTCACCCAACGACTCATGCACTCACTCGCTAATTCACTCACTCACACAGCCACTCATTCACCCACTCACTCACCTAACCACTCACACACCCACTCACTAAGTCATTCACTCACACAGCCACTCATTCACCCACTCACTCACCTAACCACTCACACACCCACTCACTAACTCACTCACACAGCCATTCATTCACCCACTCACTCACCTAACCACTCACACACCCACTCGCGAACTCACTCACACAGCTACTCATTCACCTACTCACTCACACATTGACCCAACCACTCACGCACCCACTCGCTAACTCATTCACCCACTTACCCATTTATCAACTCATTAACTCACTCACCCACCCATCCATCCATTCCCCCAACCATTCAATCACTTAAACACTCACTCGCCAACTCATTCACCCACTCACTCATTCATCACTCTGCAGGTCACAATATCTCACTCACCCACTAAATATCTAAGTCACTCACTGCGAGAGCGAGCGGAAAGCGCACTGCTATAAGTTGAACTCATCGTTCTTATTGTGTGTGGTGATGTCATGTGATTTGGCATGTTAGGGCCGATCCTATTGTGAAAGTCACGCAGTTTGCCGTCTAGAAATCTCCTATCGCGTGTAGTATCATAAATAGTGTTGTTGAGTCCACCACTATTTGCAGCTACTACCACTCGTTGAGACCGAATGCGTACCTGGTGCGGTGTGTGGTAAACATCGCCGCTTGGAAAGACAAAGGCGGCCGGGCGTGATGCTGGCCGCCCACCACCCTCGCGTGCCGTGCCGGCCTCAATATAGGTGCCACTCGCTAACATCACTTGCCCCAACGAGTCTGTTAAAGGCTATAGGGGGGACCTTTATCTTAGTTTTGTTTTTCTCGGTGCAGTGGTCATTGCACTGCGCCACGAACCTAGCGACCCGAGTTAGATTCCCGCTCGCGAACGAATACTCTCCTCTACTCTAGGTCGACTCAGCCTTAAATAACTCGCTGGGTGCGGTGAGTTAAAGTAGAAGCACTTGGCAGACGAAGGTGGCAGAAGCGTGGTGCTGACCAACCACCACCCCCCTCGTGGACCGTGCGGACCTTCCTCACTGCTCCATGTCAGCACTTGCCCCTCCCCCACCCAACAGCCTGTTAGAGGCTATACGGGGGATCTTTGTCTCTGTTAAACTAAACTAAATTAACTGTTTTTGTATTTTACCAGGTAAGGCCCACTGAGATATGTACAGCTCTTTTTTCAGAAGCTACCAGGTCGCAAATGATAGCTCGACTTAGTGGCTTATCATGTGGACATTTATAGCAGGCAAAATCACTCTTAAACGCGTGATGTTGATTCTACATGTGGAGGAAAAAACCACACAACCACGGGGAGAGAGAGAGAGAGACACCGCAAAAGCCACATAGACAGCAGGCGTTAGGGTCGGGATCGAATCCACGACCTCCTGCATACCAAGCGAGGTAGTTAACATCTCCTAGCCACCGTGGCGTGATGTTATAATGATGTGGTATGCGAGAGTCCTGCTTTTGACTCTCGGTAAAAAAAGACAGCCCCCCCATTTTCCCCGCCCTCTCCTCTTCCCCCCTCTCCTCCCCCCTCCCCTCCCCCTCTCCTCCTCTTTCCCTCTCCTTCCTTATCCTTTCCTACCCCCTCTCCTCCCCGCCCTCTCCTCCTCCTCCCCTCTCCTCTTCCCCCCTCTCCTCCCCCCTCCCCTCCCCCTCTCCCCCTCTCTCTCTTTCCCTCTCCTCCCTTCTCCTTTCCTACCCCCCTCTCCTCCCCGCCCTCTCCTCTTCCCCCCCCTCTCCTCCTCCCCCCCTCTCCTGCCCCCTCTTCCCCCCCCCTCTCCCCCGCCTTACCTCCAATCCACTCCTCCCCTCTAAACACGTGCATCCAGCTAGGAGGGCGAGTTACTAAATTCTTGTATTCCGTTACACTCCCGAGGTGACGAGAGGTGATTTTTTTCTTTCTTTTTTGTTTATAAAAAAAAACTTGGCCCGCAACTTTAAGGTCACAGGACCCGCGTGCATGTGATCGACGCGTGGCCCGCGACTCCGTTGGTGTTAAACGTCAACGTAAATTTCCTTTGACGTCTCCGTGCAGCGGTTTTAATTGATGGAGGCATTTATCACTCAATTACCTGTGTACGGGTATCGGATAACTTTTTTTTTAAACGAAACAATTCGCATAGTGGTTAAACGGCGCGGGAGGTGGGGGGGGAGGCAGCTGGAGTGTTTAGGATTTGTTATCGTAACTTTGTTGTTGTTGTTGTAGGAGACCGGAGAGAGAGTGAGAGAGCGCGGTTGATCCATTGGTAGTCCCAGGTTTAACGGGCTTAGTGGTAGATGCGTTCCTGAAAAGTGCCGCTTTAAGGTGAAAGACGCGGTTAAGCGAAAACGATGTCCCCGTGAGTAATGTAGTCAGGATAAAGTGTGGGGCGAGATGTGGTGTACGCCTGCTGCTTTTCCTGAGCACACCGCTCTGTCAGATGGCGGCGCAAATAACGGAGGGCACGCCGCCACATCGCTGCGTCGTTCCGCGTGCTCATCACTCCGCTCAGCTGCGCAGCGCAAGCTCAGAAACCGCGTTATAACCGGGGCGCGTTTCGCGTCATAACGGGACGCGTTTCGCGTCATAACGGGACGCGTTCCGCGCTATAACCGGGGCGCGTTTCGCGTTATAACGGGGCACGTTCTGCGTCATAACGGGACGCGTTCTGCGTTTTGCAATAAGTGTTCCACAATGGGAGAACCGCGTGATAGCGAAAACGCGTTGTAGTGTGCACACGCGTTAAGCGAAGACCTAGAGTATAGGCAAAGGGGCAGCCCTGCAATGTCCTCGCTTCTGCTGCTGGTGCAGCTGCTGCTGCGAATAACAGGGCCTCCAACTCGACAGTGCTCCAGCAATCCCATCTGTGGAGTTAATGTTTGGTGACTGAAACTCTCTTTTCAACGCTGGACAGTGCCCACACTTTACCCCACCAACGTCAAAGATCCCGCGACCATCCCCAACATTTCCCTGCAGCTTTAACAGATTCTTGGGGCGAGTGCTGTTCGCGAGTAGCACCTGCGAAGGTGCCAACACGGCACACGTGGTGGTGCGGTGGCCAGCACCAAGCCCGGCCAGCCTTTTGCCTCCACAGTTTGCAATGTTTGCACACCAGCCCAGGTACAGCACTCATTTGGTGCTGAGTCGACCTGGGGGAGGCCCAGGACGGTTGGTTCGTTCAAGCAAAAAATCTCTGGACCGGTTTCGGCGCACGGTTGTCTCATCAGCAGCTCGCTTGAGCCAATAAAATGCACAAAGTCGGTGCGTGTACGCTACACGCGGTAACCTCTCAGCAGCTCCACAACAGAGGCGTTTTGGGGTTAGATCGCGTAAATATAAATGTGTCGTCAAACCCGCCACCACTCGACAGAATTAGTAAGATTTGTCACGTAAACAAAACGTGCCAATTCGTTGCTAGCGCAGTGGCGGAACGCGCGGGGTTAGCCAAGGGTGATGTGAGGTGACACTGGAGTGGCGTGGCAGCGATTAGGGGGCGTGGGGAAGCATGGATGGAGAGAGTGCGACTGAGGTCGCGCAGGTGCAAGCGTGGGGACATGGATTAGACGCCGGAGAGGCGGCAGCAATAAGGGGGGAGAAGCATCGATTGAGCGGGTGCATTTGGGGACGAGCAGGTGTGAGCGTTGGGGCACGGGGTAGGCGCCGGAGAGGCGGGAGATGGAGGCGATAATTGGGGGGGGAGCGTGCCGGAGGCGCCAGCTTAATAGGTAGGGGGGGGGTTAAGTGGGGACCCCGAATGAGGAGGGAGATATCAGGGAGTGTGCGGAGCAGCGTGGGGGGGGAGTTGGTTGGTCGGTGCGCCAGGGAAGAAGCAGAGGAGAGTCGGGGAGAAGGCGCCTGGGAGCTCGCCCTCCTCACCTCGTCCTCGCCAGCGGTGTTGGCTGATCCCCTGCTGAGGGCACGGACGAGGGCGGAGGTGTGAGGGAAGCAGGACAGGTTAGCGGAGTATAGAGCGAGAGCGTTAGCGGAGTATTGAGTGAGAGAGCGGGGGAGACAGGGTGGTTACCGCGCACAAGATGAGCGGAGGTGAGTCGGGGGAAGTCGGGGAGTTCGGAACAAGGCTGAGTGTGTGGTGTGTGTTTAGTGGTAAGTGAGGAGCATTCACACTGGAAGCAAGGTACATAAAGTGACGCAGGTGGATAGTTACTCGTAACGAATTTACATTATTTACGTGACAGACCTTACTAATTGGCTGCGTCGGGTGGTGGCGGGTTTAACGACACATTTATATTGACGCGATGTGACCCAAGGAAACCTCGATTATGAATAATGTGGGTCGCGAAAGCCCTCCTGCGTGTTAAACTTCCCAACAGCTGTTGTCGCTCTCGGGAATGAATGGCGTTACGTGCAGGGAAACAAAGGCGGAGGGGGGAGAGGGGGGTGAGAGGAGGAGGGGGGTGGGGTAGGAACCGAGGCTCATTTACTTAATCCCCACTCAGAGTCGCCGCTCTCGATGTGTCCGTGAGTGGAGGATCGCACGATGGGTGGCGCTCACTCTGTTGGTTTGACGTCTCTCTTACACCACCTCCCCCGACCCTCTCCAACACCCCCGGCCGCCACCAGCCGAGCGACCCGGGAATGTGTGGGCACAATTGACAAAGCTCGCCCGCCCGGGTGTCGCCAGTTACTCACGCCGTTGGGGCCAAGTGCTTTAAGCCTGCAGACACGAAACGAATGCCAATGTGGCAGACTACGAGGGGGGTGGGGAGTGCGAGGTTGGTGGGGGGGGTTAGTATCACGCCTGCCCGGCCGCCTTCGTCTCCCCAGAATGTTGATGTTTTACAAAGATCAAAGATCTTAAAAAAAACACACAAAGACAAAGATCCCCCGTGTAGCCTAAACAGACTTTTGGGGCAAGTGCTGTTAGCGAGCAGCTATGAAGACCGGCACTGTGGCACACGAGGGGGTGAGTGGCCAACACCGCGCCCGGCCGCCTTCGTCTCCCCAGTCGCGATGTTCACACACCGCACCAGGTATTCATTTAGAGGCCGAGTCGACCTAGGGGAGGCCCAGGACCGGTTCAGATAATCGTCACCGTTGTTGGCCGCGAGCGGGTATCGAACCCGGGTCTCCAGGTTCGTAGCGCCAAGCCGCCACGCCACCGCTCCCCACACCGACACTCACACAGCGGCCGAGTCGACCGAAAGAGCGGTTGAGACGCTCGTAAGCCATGCTGGTCGTGAGCGCGGAATCCAGAGCCGGGTCGCCGGGTTCGCAGCGCGGTGCGGTAGTCACTTGCGCTACCGCTCCCCATGGGAGAGAGATGTGTGGGAGGGAGAGCGGAAGAGGGCCGAGTGGGGGAGCGAGAGAGATGTGAGCGAGTGGGGCCAAAGAGTGAGAGGAGGGTGGGGAGAGAGGGAGGAGAGAAAGAAGGGGAGAGTGGTGGGAGATAGAGAAGACAGTGGGAGGGTAGAGAGCGGAGAGATATTGGGGGAGAGTGGAAAGAGAGAGAGGGGAGAGCCCGGCGGAGAGAGATTTTGAGAGTGATTAAGGAGAGGCTGGGGATAGAAGTGCAACAGATTTTATTGTTTCCCTTCTACGTGACTTTACCGAAAGAACCAAGAATATAGAGAAAGAGGTGTTTGAGAAGACGAGAAGCGGAGAGACTTTTGACTTTTAAACAACTTTTATTGCTGCCAGCAGCAACAGCACCGGAGGCGATTTCGATATGAAACACACAAAGTCAGCAGTAACACAAATGAAAATAAACGCTACAAATCCACGCGCTGTGGCGCTAAATGCACCGCGCACAACGCGAAATAAAAGTCACGTGGTGGTGGTGGTGGTCATCGCGCATGCCACGTTGACGAGCGAGCGCTTCAGAAGGTGAACACGTGGAGGGTGCTGTCCACGCTGGTACAGAGAGGGGCTTTTCCGGCTCCCCAGCGTTCGAAGAAGACGCGCTGCACATCACCGACACGTGTGTGTGTGTCACGTGGCGTGCTCCAGCCGGAGCCGCGCCTTAAGCAGGCCCCTGAACACTGGAAGCAGCACAGAGCAGCCGGCATTGTCACCTTGCAGCGTCTTTTTTCTCGTTCTGTACACCGCCATCTTCGCCTGAGCACAGGCGAAGTTGGCGAGGTCATGGCGTTTGTTAGCCAGGTAAGAGAGAGTCGACAGAGTGTGAGGGGCGATGAATGCGACTGAGAGGCAAGAGGTATTTGAGAGAGACAAAGGAGAGAGATAAAACCGCGAGAAAGAGACACGTTAACGAGAGAGACGTTGACTTTTAAACAACTTTTATTGCCGCCAGCAGCAATAGCACTGGAGGCGATTTCGATATGAAATACACAAAGTCACCAGCAACACAAATGAAAAAACCCGCTACAAATCCACGCGCTGTGGTGACTTTGTGTATTTCATACCGAAATCACCTTCAATGCTTTTGCTGCTGGCGGCAATAAAAGTTGTTTAAAAGTAAAAAAGTCTCTCTGAGTCTCTTTCTCTCTGAGTCTCTCTGTCTCTGAGTCTCTCTGAGTCTCTCTCTCTCTCTGAGTCTCTCTGTCTCTGAGTCTCTCTCTCTAAGTCTCTCTGAGTCTCTCTCTCTGAGTCTCTCTGTGTCTGAGTCTCTCTGTCTCTGAGTCTCTCTGAGTATCTCTCTCTGAGTCTCTCTGTCTCTGAGTCTCTCTCTCTCAGTCTCTCTGAGTCTCTCTCTGAGTCTCTCTCTGAGTCTCTCTCTCTGAGTCTCTCTCTGAGTCTCTCTCTCTCTGAGTCTCTCTCTCTCTCTCTCTGAGTCTCTCTGAGTCTCTCTGAGTCTCTCTCTCTGAGTCTCTCTGAGTATCTCTCTCTTTCTCTCTGTGAGTCTCTCTGTCCCGCCACTACATTGACCTCCACTGATGAATGAACTCGGTAGCCAATGTATCGGAATCAGAATTTGTATTCATACTGGAGGAATCCGATGTGCTGTGAAGCTTATGTCCACAGATGTAAAACGGAGCTGCTGTAATGTTGCTAAAAGGCTAAACACCTTGGAACGATGATCCCGGTTGGAGTGGAGAATATACCAAATATATACAGTGTGACCCAAACGTCAGGACACACAGAGTTACCTAATTTATTTGATCACTGGAATTCAAATGTTTTAATAGTTTTTTTCTATTTAACTAAATATTTTATCTACTACTACTATTATTATCGGCTTGACGACATAAGACAGTGGTGTCAGAAAGATGTGATCACGACTTGAGCTTCTAGGCACAAGACGGAGGGGAAAGTGGAAACATTATGAAATGTGCAGTGGACACCACTATCTTGCCCACGGATCGTGATGATGGTGGGGGTGGGGGGTGACAAGGGATGACCAGGACCGGGTTCAGGTATCACTCGCCACTGATGTGAGCCGCGACTGTGAATCGTATCTCGCTCAGGTCGCCGGGTTCATCGCGCGGTGCGCTAACCACTGCGCCGCCGCTCTTCCCCCACGTTCGGGATTGAACCCGTGGGAAAAAAAAAAAAACGTGTCGTGATTTTATTTCGTTTAACAAAAAAACAAAAGCCATCTTATTTGCAGATATATCTTACTTTAAATGTCGGTCTAAAAAAAAATAGCGCGGCTGCACAAATAAATCAGCCACGTCACCTCCTCGCTGTGCTGCGCGTGTCCCTCTCCCGACGCCACTCAGCCACGCTCGAGTCGTTCCTGCACACAGCGCTCGCGGCGCGAGGGAACGGCGTGTCGTGCGGATAGGTCGCGTAGGGAGAGTGCCTGTGTGTGTGTGTGGGCGCGGGGGGTGGTGAACCGCTCCTGGGCCTCCCCCCCCCCACCCTGGTGCGGTGTGTGAACATCGCTACTTGGGAGACAAAGGCGGTCGGGCGTGGTGTTGGCCACCCGCCCCGTCGTGTGCAGGTGCCGGCCTTCATAGGTGCTCGCTAACAGCACTTGCCCCAACAGTCTGTTACAGGCTGTACGGGAGGGCTCTTTGTTATTTTTGTAGCGATGAGTGCTACGTTGCGCTACGAACACGGCGACGACCCGACTTGGATTTGCACCCACAGCCACTATCACCAGTGGCGGTGATCTGAATCGGTCCTGGGGGCCTTCTTTAGGTTCGACTCAGCCTCAAATTAATACGGGGGATGTGCGTCTGTACGTATGTGCGTATGTAGGCTAAGCTAAGCTCATTTATTTTACCATGTAATGCGCACTGAGGTCTGAGCAATTTTTACAGAGCCAACCTGGCCGCACGCGATGATAGCTCATCATCGCAGTGACTGATATCATCATCACCACCATCACCACATCATCATAGTGGAGGAGGAGTCTGGGCCATCTTCTCCACGGCGGCCGTCTTTATGGGGGGCGGGGGGGGGGGGTTTCTGTTGAGTTTTTGCTTTGTTTGTTGGGCTAAATAAAGACACCGCGGTACAATGAACGCGCCCTTCTGTATATTATTATAATAATACTTTTACAATTAATATTTAATACACACATTTTTTTGTTGTTGTTGCCGGGACATTGTGCGCGAGTTGCCGGCCGTGATGCGGGGAACGCCCGCGTCACGGCCGGCAAACCCTGTCATCATCATCATCTTCACCATCACCACCACCATCATCTCCAACGTCACCCTCGTCATTGTTCATCCCGACACCGCGATGATGAACGCACAATAGCGGGGTGATTGACGGGCGGAGCTACGCCCCCTATTCTTCCCGCACCGCCTGTCCACTCGCTGACTGCCCCCCCCCCCTCCAAACGCCACCCCCCCCAGTAGTTATTCACATTTCAGTAATACCCGTGTCCCAATTTTACGTCGTTTTTCATCATTTTACGTCCCCATTTTACGTCTTTTCCCGATTTTACGTTCCCATTTACGTCGTTTCGCAAATACGTCGTCACTTTATTATTACTACTACTACAACTAGATTTGCGTCGCCTCAACCCTAAACTTACGTCGCTCACAGCATCATCCATTCTTTCCAGTATCCTGATGCTGCTGCTGGTGCCCTTGCCGTTGTAACTGTTGCTGATGATGCTGCTGACGCTATTGATGATGATGCAGCAGATGTTGCTGCTCCTGATTCTGATTTTCATGACGATGCCCTTATTGTTACTGTTGATTCTGCTGCTGACGATGATGATGATGCTGTAAATGTTTGCAGAGCTATCCCGAGGGTACGGCGAATCGGGGCGACCGCCCAGGGCCCCGCGCTTTGGGGGGGGGGGGAAGCCCGCACCCCCCCCCGCCCCCCACCATGGACGGCCCTGACTGTTACTGCCGATTCTCCTGATTCTGCTGATGATGGCGATGACGTGACCGCTGCCGATGATAACTTTCGCTATTGATGATGTTGATGATGTTGGACTGATTCGACCCGCTTGCCAGGATTTGAGCTCCTAACCCTTCAGACTTCCGCGGCCAAAAATGCGGGATAGGTGGTGGTGGTGGTGGTCGGGGCTGGCTGTGTGACGTGTTTATGTAAAAGTTGTTTATGCGTCCCTTCATGATCACGGTTCTTGGGGTTGTTTTTTAAAAATAAATAAAAATTCACCCCCCACCACCCCTCCCCTTGGGGGGAAGGAGCTGGGGGGGGGCAGCAGCTGTGTACCAACGTCAAGATTCGGGGCCAAACAAGGGCGTTCCCACACACGCGTACAAAGACAAAGGTCCCCCGTATAGCCTTAACAGACTGTCGGGGCAAGTGCTGTTAGCGAGCGGCTATGAAAGGCCGGCACGGCACACAACGGGGTGATGAGGCCAACAAACGCCACACTCGGCCGCCTTTGTGTTGATGTTTTAAAAACCACGCAAGGCACTCATTTAAGGCCGAGCCGACCTAGGGGAAAGCCAAGGATCGGTTCAGATATGTTGACTGCGAGCGGGAATCGACCTCGGGTCGCCGGGTTTGTATACTAACCGCTGCGCCACCGCTCCCACACCCATACATCACACACACATCCAAATACAAAGATCTACCTATATCCTTTAGAGACTGTTGGAGCAAGTGTTGCTAGAGAGCGGTTACCTATGAAGGCCGGCACGGCACACGAGGGGGTCGGTGGCCAACACCACGCCCGGCCGCCTTTGTCTCCCTAGTGGCGATGTTTACACACCGCACCAGGTTTTCATTTGAGGCTGAGTCGACCTAGGGGAGACCCAGGACCGGTTCGGATAATTGTCACCGGTATTGGCCGTGAGCAGGAATCGAAGCCGGGTCGTCAGGTTAGTAGTGCAGCGTAACGCTAACCGCTACACTACCGCTCCCCGCACACACACACACGCGCGTGCGTACGCACACACATGCGTACGTGTGTGTGTATGTAAGTATATACAGTCTAAGATCAAATAGAGAACGCAACTCATTCCTCCTGGGAGTCGTGGTTTATAATTGAATGGCGACCGCATCTCTTCCTTTCCCACCCAGAGCCCGCTGGATGGAAGCTGACGTCTTCCGCGCAGAATGTGCGCGTGTGAAATTAAGCCGGGGATTGTTGCTCGGCTTCGCGGTTCGCGTCCGGCGGCCACCCCGATTAATACTGAGGGGCTGTAATGATTAACCTGAGCACAATTACGGCCACTGCTACCGCGCCGCCGCCAGGCTTCAGTCACGGTGGTCGTCAGAGATGCCGTGGCGTTATACGGCAAATGTTTGGGCCATGATGGCGTCATGGCCCTAACATTTGCCAAATTTTAAATTATTGTACACCGCAGAGTGTACCACCACCACCAGCCCTACTACGAAAACTTGGCAGGACCCTCGGGAAGAAGAGCCACGGGACTCCCTGAGTGAGGCTTTACTGGGTAGACGCGGTGGTGAGCTCGCTGCGTGATGATACCCGGCGGTACGGGGTGGCGGGAAGTTAACTACCTCGCCTGGTATCAAGGGGCTCGTCGTGGGTTCGATCCCGACTCTAAGGCCTGCTGTATATTTGGAGTTTCCGTGCCTCCATCTCTCTCTCGCTGTCGTCGCATGGACATTTCTCCGGGTGCCCCGGTTTTCCCCCTCCACATTTAGAATGAACAACACGCGTTCAGAGTACGTGGCCGCTGAACAAGTCCGCGTGATAAGCCACTTCATTGGGCTAGCATTTGCGATTTCGAGGTCACTTCTGATAAAGAGCTATATAGCTCAGTGGACCTTACCCGGTAGAATAAAACAAGTGTAGTTCGGTAAAGTCACGTAGAATTGAAATGAAAGAATACAAATAAAACATAATAAAATAAAGTGTCGTTTGTCACGTAAACAGAACATGCCAACTCGTCACTTGTGCAGCACATCGGTGTGTTGGAGAGTACAGATTGTAAATGCTGTGGATTTGGCATGTTCTGTTCACGTGGCATACCTTACGAATTGGCTGTGTCGGGTGGTAGCGGTTTTATCAACACATTTATATTGAAACGATCTAACCCAAAGAAAAAAAAACATGCATCATGGATGATATTGGTAGCGAACGCCTACGCGTTAAACAAAAAAAGTATAGTTTAGCAGTTTTATAGTTGTAAAATACCGAGTTCGATTCCCGATCACTGTGCACATCAGTGGTGAGTGATAGATCGCTGAGCCGATCTCGCCTTGACTCAACCAGCCCCCTACGACCGACGGGCGTGGGGAGGGTGGGGGGAGGCCTTCGACCAATTCATCCAGCAGTGAATAGATCACAGCAGCAGCTACGGATAATTATGATGATGCGTCTTCCGCTGCTGTTGATGACACTACAATTGTTGACATTGCGCTGCGTTCGGAACGCGAGAGGTCACCGCGGGGTAGGAGGCCACGTTCGGGACAGTTGACGTCAAATTAAGCAGCTAACAAAGTGGCTCCGCTCAGATCCAACAACACAATTACTCCGGCTTTGATGTTTACCCTCCTCCCGCCGCCCCCCCCCCTCCGGATGAATAACAACCGAGGCGATGATGGTTCCCACGTGCTTGAATACATACAGCAGCAGCAGCAGCAGTTTCACGAACACCAGGATGCAAACGGCCCGACCGCGTTTGCTGCCCGAACCAAAAATGCCGCAAACTGCAACGCTGAGCCACGTGTTCCGTATTACCTTTCACGCGTTTAGTTCCCACGTGCAGCAGAAATAGCATCTTCAATGAACATCAAGACGCACGAGGTGCCGCCGCGCTTGCTGCCAGCACTGCGTTGCCACATGCTGCACGCTGAAAACCGTGTGCGCGTCTCTTCGTACGTACAGGATCCTAGACGCAACGCGTTCGGAATCAAGACACATTTTCGGGTTTAGTCAAAAGCAGCCCTATGACCAACTATAATTATAACAATAATTTTGCAGTCACGAAAGCTTTAAATTGAAATTTAACCGCCTCTGCGGGGAGGGATTTCGCATAACCTTGAGATCCTTCAACAAACTCCGGGATAAGAAGGCTCAGCTAATCGAGTCTCTCACCTTTCTAAAGAGATGCCGCGACTCTAAGGTAATACCAACCGCATTTACACTGACCTCTACTGCTGTAACTTCTTCTAATGCAAAACGAATTCTATCTAGGACTAGCTTAGCTCTTATCTCAGAAAAATTTAGACTTACGCGCACCGAACTAGATCAGTTAGACAAGACACTTTACAAATCACACTTATCATTGACGGCAACAATGTCCACATCGGATTGGGAACATGTAGACAATATGACGGCCTCTTCAGCTGCCACTATGTCGACCAAATGTAAGGACAACTTGATTTCCAAATTCAACCGCCTCTCCAACAAGAAATCGGACCCACACACCGAAAAGCTAGACGTTAATAAAGTCGTTATTAATCGTAGGAACAGTTCTATTTCTGATGGTCTGAAAACCGTTTAAGCTAAAGGGCTAAACTTTGCAGTCACACCTAGACACATTCCAGTTAATGATATCATTGCCCATGTCGACGTGGCACTCAAGGGCCTGGGTCACATCGCTGCAGACGTAGCAAGATCTGAAATCGCTGCAACCCTCAAAAACGCTAAGATGCCAGCTAGCAACATCAGCAAAGATGAGCACTTTGAATTATCTCAATTAAAAAAGAGGGATGACATTGTCATTCTCTCAGCCGACAAGGGCAATGCCACTGTCATCATGGACAAAATAGAATATAACAACAAAATTCAGGAACTACTCAACAATGGCAGCTACACCAAAATAAGAAGAGACCCCACCAACAGCCTCGTTACTAAAACCAATAAAATCATTTCTGATTCAACAGCATTAATTGATAAAACCAAACAGTTCTCGTTGAAACCTTCTGCGGCCAGGCCACCAAGATTATATGGCCTTCCAAAGATACATAAAGAAGATACACCCCTTCATCCCATCGTCTCTACTATCAACTCCCCCACCTACAAACTGGCTCGTTTTCTGTCTGAAATCCTGCGGCCTTTTACTGGAAAAACCACCTCTGCGGTACTAAACTCTACTCACCTGGTTTCGACAATCAAGGGTATTTCCCTGTCCCCAGACGACCTGCTTGTCGGTTTTGATGTGGTTTCCCTATTCACCAAAGTTCCTGTACCTGACACCATCGCAATCATTGAAGACTTGGTTCATCAAGGACTGCATACTGATGTACCCCCCCTGGTGAGACACTGCTTAACCAACACATACTTCACCTGGAATGGAACTTTCTACAAACTGAGGGCACCCCAATGGGCTCCCCCCTATCGCCGGTTATAGCCAACGTTTTCATGGAAAAATTTGAGACTGACGCCATCCAGACTGCCACTCTACGCCTGACCTTATGGAAGAGGTACGTGGATGACACTTTTGTCATCTGGCCACATGGCCGGCCTGCTCTAGACCAATTCCTCGACCACATCAATTCCATACACCCAGCCATCAGATTTACCATGGAAGTCGAAAAATATGGCAAGCTACCCTTTTTGGATGTCCTAATTAAAAGGAGACCTGATGGTTCAATGAGCCACTCTGTCTACAGGAAAGCTACCCATACGGATGCTTACTTAAAACCGGATTCCCACCACCATCCATCCCAGAAGAATTCCCTCATCAAGACTCTATACCATAGAGCCCAATGCATTTCCGACCAGGAACACATTGCTAGTGAACTCAAGCACGTACACCAAGCTCTCAAGGCTAATGGTTACTCCGACTACACAATCCGCAAAGCCATCACTCCAACCATGAAGAAGGATCCTCTTGAGGAGCCATTCAAAACCATCACCTTACCCTACATTGCATGGGTCACAAAAAAGATCTCCAAAATCCTGAATAAACACAAGATCCAGGTCCGATTCAACACAGTACATAAAATCCGTGATCTGGTTCCGTCTGTAAAATATGTGGTTCCAGACATACAGTACCCGGGCGTCTACAAATTAAGTTGCATCTGTGGTAGCAGCTACATTGGAGAAACCAAACGACATATCTCAGACCGCATCCGTGAACATAAAGCAGACTTGAAACACGGTAGGACGAACACCTCAGCTGTGGCAGATCACTGTTATAATTCAGTGGGCTCACATGACATTGACTTCTCCAAGACGGAGGTTCTCTGCAAGCCATCCGGCTGCCATGAGAGATTCGTTCATGAGGCTATCCACATATACAAACACAGAGACAATTTCAACCGAGAAGATGGATTCTGGCTTAGTAACCATTGGAAAGACGTTATAAACCATTTCGGCTCATAATTGATTGTATTTTACGGTGACTTTCAGACCGCAGTCCATTCGCTGGCACTGCCTCTTAGTACCTTTCACACGACGGTCAATAGTTTAGTTTATAGCATTGTGTATAATAATAAATAGTATAACAGTGTAATGTTTAACATCATTCATAAGGCAATATATAGTTCCGTAATTGTATAGTGAATATACAGCAGTGTGGTATACAGTAGGGTTAGTAGAATAATACATAGTGTAATACTGCAAGTCTAATATTTTATAGTCTAAAGTATAGGGTAGTGTATAGTAACGCATTGTATAATTAAAAGGTGGGGTTTGTCTATGGATACGATATTATACAATGTAGTTTAGACTGGAAGGTATAATATTGTAATGTATAGTAGTCCAGTTTATAGCTTAGTTATAACGCAACACAGGACAGAGCAGCGCACCGTGGCTGTTTCCTCCTCTTCCCCCCCCCCCCCTCCTTCGTTCCGAACATAGATGGACTCGTCCGTATGAACAAAGCTCGTCGCTCTCCGTGGTGTTAATCCCTCATACTAACATCATGCTAATCCCCCAGTTACATGATAATTTACTGTTGATATGTAAACTCCCCTCCCCCCTCCTCCGTTCCGTACATAGATGGACTCGTCCGTCTGAACAAAGCTCGTCGCTCTCCGCGGTGCTAATCCCTCTCACCAACATCAGGCTAATCTTCCAGTTACATGCTAATTTATATGTAAACTCCTTTGTCAAGGCGCTCTGTTCCTCCCACACAGCTTAAAAGACGCTGTCAAGCTTGGCAAGGTTCACTCAAGCGCTGTCCTCCGGACAGTCCTGTTTCTTCACCTGAGGAAGGCTACTTGTGTTGTGGCCGAAACGTCGTGAGAGTTTTATTCTGTTATTATTTTTATTATTATTTTATCTCCATTCTACGTGACTTTACCGAAAGAACCCAGAAGAATAATCTTTGTATTGTCAAGTAACCACCCCCCTCGCCGAGGATGACGTGTGGAGGGGCAGCCCTGGGGTTCTGGGAATTAAAGAAAGCAAGGGCTAGAGGAATACACACAGAGCTCCACAGATCCACACATAAACCCACAGACCCACACAGACACCCAGAGACCCACACAGAGCTCCACAGATCCACACATAAACCCACAGACCCACATAGACACCCATAGACCCACACAGAGCTCCACAGATCCACACATAAACCCACAGACCCACACAGACACCCATAGACCCACACAGAGCTCCACAGATCCACACATAAACCCACAGACCCACACAGACACCCATAGACCCACACAGAGACCCTTAGATACACACGGAGACCCATAGACCCACACAGAGACCCATAGACCCACACAGAGACCCATAGACCCACACAGAGACCCATAGACCCACACAGAGACCCATAGACCCAAACAGAGACCCATAGACCCACACAGAGACCCATAGACCGACACAGAGATCCTTAGATCCACACGGAGACCCATAGACCCACACAGAGACAGATATACCCATACAGATGCACAGACCCACACAGAGACTCACGGACCCACACAGAGACCCATAGACCCACACAGAGACCCATAGACCCATACAGAGACACATACCCACACAGAGACTCACAGACCCACACAGAGACTCACAGACCCACACAGAGACCCTTAGATCCACACGGAGACCCATATACCCACACAGAGACCCATAGACCCATAGAGGCACAGACCCACACAGAGACTCACGGACCCACACAGAGACCCATAGACCGATACAGACATACAGACCCACACAGAGACTCACAGACCCACACAGAGACCCATAGACCCATAGAGACATACAGACCCACACAGAGACTCACAGACCCACACATATACCCCTAGATCCACACAGAGCCCATAGACAGACACAAACTCAAAGATCCACACAGAGACTCACATACACACACATATACCCATAGACCAACACAGAGACCCATAGACAACCAAAGAATCACAGACCCGGACCAAGTCCCATAGATCTGCACAGAAATCCATAAACCCACACAGAATCCCATAGAGATGCACACAGAGACCCATAACACTCACCTCCACAACACTCACCTCCACAACACTCACCTCTACAACACTCACTCACCTCCACAACACTCACCTCCACAACACTCACCTCCACAACACTCACCTGTACAACACTCACCTCTACAACACTCACCTCTACAACACTCACCTCTACAACACTCACCTCCACAACACTCACCTCCACAACACTCACCTCCACAACACTCACCTCTACAACACGCACCTGTACAACACTCACCTCTACAACACTCACCTCCACAACACTCACCTCCACAACACTCACCTCCACAACACTCACCTCTACAACACTCACCTCTACAACACTCACCTCCACAACACTCACCCCTACAACATTCACTCACCTCTACAACACTCACCTGTACAACACTCACCTCCACAACACTCACCTCCACAACACTCACCCCTACAACACTCACCTGTACAACACTCACCTCCACAACACTCACCTCTACAACACTCACCTGTACAACACTCACCTGTACAACACTCACCTCCACAACACTCACCTCCACAACACTCACCCCTACAACACTCACCTGTACAACACTCACCTCCACAACACTCACCTCTACAACACTCACCTCCACAACACTCACCCCTACAACATTCACTCACCTCTACAACACTCACCTGTACAACACTCACCTCCACAACACTCACCTCCACAACACTCACCCCTACAACACTCACCTGTACAACACTCACCTCCACAACACTCACCTCTACAACACTCACCTCCACAACACTCACCCCTACAACATTCACTCACCTCTACAACACTCACCTGTACAACACTCACCTCCACAACACTCACCTCCACAACACTCACCCCTACAACACTCACCTGTACAACACTCACCTCCACAACACTCACCTCAACAACACTCACCTCTACAACACTCACCTCTACAACACTCACCTCCACAACACTCACCTCTACAACACTCACCTGTACAACACTCACCTCTACAACACTCACCTCTACAACACTCACCTGTACAACACTGACCTGTACAACACTCACCTCTACAACACTCACCTCTACAACACTCACCTCCACAACACTCACCTCCACAACACTCACCTCTACAACACTCACCTCCACAACACTCACCTGTACAACACTCACCTCCACAACACTCACCTCTACAACACTCACCTCTACAACACTCACCTCTACAACACTCACCTGTACAACACTCACCTCCACAACACTCACCCCTACAACACTCACCTCCACAACACTCACCCCTACAACACTCACCTCCACAACACTCCCCCTACAACACTCACCTCCACAACACTCACCTCCAAAACACTCACCTCCACAACACTCACTCACCTCTACAACACTCACCCCTACAACACTCACCTCCACAACACTCACCTCTACAACACTCACCTGTACAACACTCACCTCTACAACACTCACCTGTACAACACTCACCTGTACAACACTCACCTCCACAACACTCACCTCCACAACACTCACTCACCTCTACAACACTCACCTCCACAACACTCACCTCCACAACACTCACTCACCTCCACAACACTCACCTCTACAACACTCACCTGTACAACACTCACCTCTACAACACTCACCTCCACAACACTCACCTGTACAACACTCACTCACCTCCACAACACTCACCTCCACAACACTCACCTCCACAACACTCACCTGTACAACACTCACCTGTACAACACTCACCTCTACAACACTCACCTCTACGACACTCACCTGTACAACACTCACCTCTACAACACTCACCCCTACAACACTCACCTCCACAACACTCACCTCCACAACACTCACCTGTACAACACTCACTCACCTCTACAACACTCACCCCTACAACACTCACCTCCACAACACTCACCTGTACAACACTCACTCACCTCCACAACACTCACCTCCACAACACTCACCTCCACAACACTCACCTCCACAACACTCACCCCTACAACACTCACCTCTACAACACTCACCCCTACAACACTCACCTCTACAACACTCACCTCCACAACACTCACCTCTACGACACTCACTCACCTCCACAACACTCACCCCTACAACACTCACCTGTACAACACTCACCTGTACAACACTCACCTCCACAACACTCACCTATACAACACTCACTCACCTCTACAACACTCACCTGTACAACACTCACCTTCACAACACTCACTCACCTTTACAACACTCACCTGTACAACACTCACCTGTACAACACTCACCTCCACAACACTCACCCCTACAACACTCACCTGTACAACACTCACCTGTACAGCACTCCCCTCCACAACACTCACCTGTACAACACTCACCTCCACAACACTCACCTCCACAACACTCACCTGTACAACACTCACCTGTACAACACTCACTCACCTCTACAACACTCACCTCCACAACACTCACCTCCACAACACTCACCTGTACAACACTCACCTGTACAACACTAACCTCTACAACACTCACCTCTACAACACTCACCTCCACAACACTCACCTCCACAACACTCACCCCTACAACACTCACCTCCACAACACTCACCTCTACAACACTCACTCACCTCCACAACACTCACCTCCACAACACTCACCCCTACAACACTCACCTGTACAACACTCACCTCCACAACACTCACCTGTACAACACTCACCTCCACAACACTCACCTCTACAACACTCACCTGTACAACACCACTCACCTCCACAACACTCACCTCTACAACACTCACCTCCACAACACTCACCTCCACAACACTCACCTCTACAACACTCACCCCTACAACACTCACCTCCACAACACTCACCTCTACAACACTCACTCACCTCTACAACACTCACCTGTACAACACTCACCTCCACAACACTCACCTGTACAACACTCACCTCCACAACACTCACCTCTACAACACTCACCTCTACAACACTCACCTCTACAACACTCACCTGTACAACACTCACCTGTACAACTCTCACCTCCACAACACTCACCTGTACAACACTCACAACAAGAGAGAGAGAGAGACACACAGCGTTGATTGAGCACCAGGAGGAAGAGGAACAGAGAGAGAGAGCAGAGCTTGCCGACGCAGAGGGCGAGAAGGCGACTTATGAAGATGAAAGCGTGGCAAGGGTCCTTGCTGCGAGAGATGGCTCAACAAGCAATCATCTGGCGACGCTGTTGCTGCGTTGACGGTGGCGCACAAGCAGCGCCAACGGCGACACAAATACGCCACTCGCCGGTTTTGTGCCGTGCCTTATTACAATCTCTCACAGCTGTCGGACACGGACAACGACAAACTCCGAAGACACGTCTCGCTCACCGTGTCTGTGTACAGAACGGGGAGAAAGATCCTGGAAGGTGACACTGACGGCTGCTCTGTGCTGCTTCCAGTGTTCAGGGGCCTTCTCAAGGCGCGGCTCCGGCTGGAGCACGCCACGTACCACACACACGTGCCGGTGATGTGCAGCGCGTCTTCTTCGAACGCTGGAGAGCCGGACAAGCCCCTCTCTGTACCAGCGTGGACGGCACCCCACGTGTTCACCTTCTGAAGCGCTCGCGTGGTGGTGGTGGTGGTCATCGCGCACGCCACGTGACTTTTCTTTCGCGTTGTGAGCGGTGCATTTAGCGCCACAGCGCGTGGATGATGGACGCTTGTGTTGCGCCCGAAACGTCGTGATTTCTTTTATACCTACGTGACTTTACCGAAAGAACCAAAGAGCATGGATTTATAGTGTTTGCTATTTGTTTTTACTGGTGACTTTGCGTGCTGCTGGCGGCAATAAAAGTTGTTTAAAAGTCTCTCCCTCTCTCTCGAGCGTGTCTGCTCAACTGGGCTGGATTCATCTGCATCAGTTCCCGCCGCCTCCACCCCGCGAGCCAGTGGTGGAAATTCCACGTTCCTCTGGTGGGGAGGGGGGGAGGGCTGTCTGACAGGGACATTGATTTCACGACAATACCCTACAAGGCATTACGAATGCATCTGTGCAAAGGCAATGTTAGCTTGTTGACGCTTCCGCTGCTCGCTGACAGAATTAGGCGTACAAGTCACGGCGCTGGGTTAGAGAGGTGGGTGGGTGGGTGGTGGGGCAGTGGGGATATTGATGTTGGCATGGCCACGCAGATGATCACGGAGCAAGGCCGGAAAACGAAGGGGATGGAAAACAAAATGACCACAGGCTCTCTGATGGAGGTATGTGGTTGTTGTTGTATCTTTCATGTCCGGGTAGCTTCTGCAGGCGCTGAATATAGTTGCCGACTCGCTCACTCCAAAGACAAAGATTTCCCCGTATAGCCTTCACAGACTCTAGGGGCAAGTGCTGTTAGCGAGCATCTATGAAGGCCGGCACGGCACACGAGGGCGTGTGTGGCCAGCACCACGCCCGGCCGCCTTTGTCTCCCCAGTGGCGATGTTTACACACCACACCAGGTACTCATTTGAGGCTGAGTCGACCTAGGGGAGGAGCAGGACCGGTTCAGATAATCTTCAGTGGTTGTGACCGTGAGCGGGAATTGAACTCGGGTCGCCGGGTTCGTAGCGCAGAGTGATAACTGCTACACTACCGCTCCTCACTACACGCACACACTCACTCACACACTCGCTCACACACTCAATCACACACTCACTCACACTCTCACTCACACACTCACACCCCCCACTCACACACTCACTCACACACTCATTCACACACTCACACACACACTGACACCCACACTCACTCACACCCTCACACACTCACTCTCACACACACTCACACACAAAAATACAAAGATCTTTGTCACTCACTCACACACACCCACTCATTCACACACTCACACACTCACTCAAACACTCACTCACACACACAAACACACTCACACTCAATCACACACTCACACACACACTCACTCATACACACACTCAAAAAAAAGATCCCCCGTATAACCTTAACAGACTGTCGGGGCAAGTGCTGTTAGCGAGCACCTATGAAGGCCGGAACGGTACATGAGGGGGTGGGTGGCCAGCACCACGCCCGACCGCCTTTGTCTCCACAGTGGCAATGTTTTTTTTTTATCCACCGCACCAGGTACTCATTTGAGGCTGAGTCGACCTAGGGGAGGCCCAGGACCGTTTCAGATAATCATCACTGGGTGTTGGCCGTGAGCGGGAATGGAACCCGGGTCGCCAGGGTCATAGCGCAGCACGCTAACCGCTACACTACCGCTCCCCCTACACACACTCACTCACACACTCACACACACTCACTCACTAACTCACACACTCACATACACTCACTCACACACTCACTCACACACACACTCATTCACACACTCACTCCCACACTCACTCACACACACACTCACACACACACACTCACTCCCACACTCACATGCACTCACTCACACACTCACTCACACACACACTCATTCACACACTCACTCCCACACTCACTCACTCACACACACTCATTCACACACTCACTTACACACACACACACACTCATTCACACACTCACTCACTCACACACACTCACTCCCACACTCACATACACTCACACACTCACTCACACACACACTCATTCACACACTCACTCCCTCACTCACTCACACACACACTCACACACACACTCACTCACACACTCACTCACACACACACTCATTCACTCACTCACACACACACACTCATTCACACACTCACTCCCACACTCACACACACTCACTCACACACTCACCCCCACACTCACACACTCACACACTCACACCCCCACTTACACACACACTCACTCACACACTCACTCACACACTCACACCCCCACTTACACACACTCACTCCCACACTCACACACACTCACTCACACACTCACTCACACACACACTCACTCCCACACTCACACACACTCACTTACACACACACACCCCCACTTACACACACACACTCACACACACACTCACACACACACACTCACACACACTCACACACTCACACCCCCACTTACACACACACTCACTCACACACTCACTCACACACTCACACCCCCACTTACACACACACTCACACCCACACTTACACACACACTCACACCCCCACTTACACACACACTCACACCCCCACTTACACACACACTCACACCCCCACTCACACACTCACACCCCCACTTACACACTCACACAACAACAACAACAACCGCCATTCGCCACTAAGTGGCGGTGACGTCACCACGACGCTTGTGCCAGGCTATGTGCACCCTGAGGCCACGTGAAGTGTCGAACGCCCGCTGGCAGGAGGTCACGGGGCAGACCCAGGTGCCACGGGTCGACTGACTGAGATGACTGGCTGATGCACCACCTGTGCCCCCTACTGTGCCAACCTGCTGTGCTTTAGCCACCCGGCGCTCCGCTCGCTGTTGTGAGCGTCGCTCCTCCGCCCTCCGTTGTTGTTGGAGGGCGACTGCCTCCAACTGCCCAGTAGCATCCTTCACGAGCCTCCTCCACAGAGGCCGATCTTGACACCGCTGGTACCAGTCATCGGCAAGTCCACTCAGCTCCACGTCCTCCTGTACCACATCACTCCATCTCTTCTCTAGCCCGTGCCGCGCCCGCTTAGCCCCCTCAATCCGGCCAAACAAAAGCTGTTTCGGCATGCGGTGGCTGGGCATGCGGGCTACATGACCCAGCCATCGCAGCCTTGCCTGCCGGAGGAGCTCACCGATGGGACCCTGCCCAGATCTTTCAAGGATTTGTGAGCTCCTCACACAATCCAGTCTGGTTAAACCCAGGATGGATCGTTGGCAGGTCAGCCTAAATGTTTCTAACCGGCGAAGATGTTCCATTAGGGGGGTCCACACTCACACACACACTCACTCACACACTCACACCCCCACTTACACACTCACACACTCACTCCCACACTCACACACTCACACCCCCACTTACACACTCACACACACACTCACTCACACACTCACACACTTACACCTCCACGTACACACTCACACACTCACTCACACACTCACACACTCACACACTCACGCCCCCACTCACACACTCACACACTCACACACTCACACCCCCACTTACACACACTCACTCACACACTCACTCACACACTCACACCCCCACTTACACACACACTCACTCACACACTCACACCCCCACTTACACACACACACTCACTCACACACTCACACCCCCACTTACACAAACCCCCACTCACACACTCACACCCCCACTTACACACTCACACCCCCACTCACACACTCACACCCCCACTTAGACACTCACACACTCAGACACTCACACCCCCACTCACACACTCACACACTTACACACACACACCACCACTCACACACTCACACCCCCACTTACACACTCACACCCCCACTTACACACTCACACCCCCACTTACACACTCACACCCCCACTTACACACTCACACCCCCACTTACACACACTCACACCCCCACTTACCCACTCACACACACTCACACCCCCACTTACACACACTCACACCCCCACTTACACACACTCACACACCCACTTACACACTCACACCCCCACTTACACACACTCACACCCCCACTTACACACACTCACACCCCCACTTACACACACTCACACCTCCACATACACACTCACAACCCCACTTACACACACTCACACCCCCACTTACACACTCACACCCCCACTTACACACACTCACACCCCCACTTACACACTCACACCCCCACTTACACACACTCACACCCCCACTTACACACACTCACACCCCCACTTACACACACTCACACCCCCACTTACACACACTCATACCCCCACTTACACACACTCACACCCCCACTTACACACTCACACCCCCACTTACACACACTCACACCCCCACTTACACACACTCACACCCCCACTTACACACACTCACACCCCCACTTACACACACTCACACCCCCACTTACACACACTCACACCCCCACTTACACACACTCACCCCCCACTTACACACACTCACACCCCCACTTACATACTCACACCCCCACTTACACACACTCACACCCCCACTTACACACACTCACACCCCCACTTACACACTCACACCCCCACTTACACACTCACACCCCCACTTACACACACTCACACCCCCACTTACACACTCACACCCCCACTTACACACACTCACACCCCCACTTACACACTCACACCCCCACTTACACATTCACACCCCCACTTACACACTCACACCCCCACTTACACACTCACACCCCCACTTACACACACTCACTCATACACACACTGACACACTCACACCCCCACTTACACACACACACACTCACTCACACACTCACACCCCCACTTACACACACACTCACTCACACACTCACACACTCACACCCCCACTTACACACTCACACCCCCACTTACACACTCACACCCCCACTTACACACTCACACCCCCACTTACACACTCACACCCCCACTCACACACACACTCACACTCACTCACACACTCACAATCACTCACACACTCACACCCCCACTCACACACACACTCACTCACACACTCACACCCCCACTCACACACACACACACACTCACTCACACACTCACACTCACTCACACACTCACACCCCCACTTACACACACTCACACACACTCACTCACACACTGACACCCCCACTCACACACTCACACCCCCACTTACACACTCACACCCCCACTTACACACTCACACCCCCACTCACACACACACTCACACTCACTCACACACTCACACCCCCACTTACACACTCACACCCCCACTTACACACTCACACCCCCACTCACACACTCACACACACACACTCACTCACTCACACACTCACACCCCCACTTACACACACACTCACTCACACACTCACACCCCCACTTACACACTCACACCCCCACTTACACACTCACACCCCCACTTACACACTCACACCCCCACTTACACACTCACACCCCCACTCACACACACACTCACACTCACTCACACACTCACACTCACTCACACACTCACTCACACACTCACACCCCCACTTACACACTCACACCCCCACTTACACACTCACACCCCCACTCACACACTCACACACACACACTCACTCACTCACACACTCACACCCCCACTTACACACACACTCACTCACACACTCACACCCCCACTTACACACTCACACCCCCACTTACACACTCACACCCCCACTTACACACTCACACCCCCACTTACACACTCACACCCCCACTCACACACACACTCACACTCACTCACACACTCACACTCACTCACACACTCACACCCCCACTCACACACACACTCACTCACACACTCACACCCCCACTCAGACACACACTCAC
This sequence comes from Petromyzon marinus, assembly GCF_048934315.1. Classification (NCBI taxonomy): domain Eukaryota; kingdom Metazoa; phylum Chordata; class Hyperoartia; order Petromyzontiformes; family Petromyzontidae; genus Petromyzon; species Petromyzon marinus. The sequence goes on along the minus strand of NC_133695.1, from coordinate 5,356,797 downwards.
ACTCACTCACACACTCACACTCACTCACACACTCACACCCCCACTTACACACACTCACACACACTCACTCACACACTCACACCCCCACTCACACACTCACACCCCCACTTACACACTCACACCCCCACTTACCCACTCACACCCCCACTCACACACACACTCACACTCACTCACACACTCACACCCCCACTTACACACTCACACCCCCACTTACACACTCACACCCCCACTCACACACTCACACACACACACTCACACACACACTCACACCCCCACTCACACACTCACACCCCCACTTACACACTCACACCCCCACTTACACACTCACACCCCCACTTACACACACTTACACCCCCACTTACACACACTCACACCCCCACTCACACACTCACACCCCCACTTACACACTCACACCCCCACTTACACACTCACACTCCCACTCACACACACACTCACACTCACTCACACACTCACACCCCCACTTACACACTCACACCCCCACTTACACACTCACACCCCCACTCACACACTCACACACACACTCACACTCACTCACACACTCACACCCCCACTTACACACTCACACCCCCACTTACACACTCACACCCCCACTCACACACTCACACACACACACTCACACACACACTCACACCCCTACTCACACACTCACACCCCCACTTACACACTCACACCCCCACTTACACACTCACACCCCCACTCACACACACACTCACACTCACTCACACACTCACACCCCCACTTACACACTCACACCCCCACTTACACACTCACACCCCCACTTACACACTCACACCCCCACTCACACACTCACACACACACTCACACACACTCACACCCCCACTTACACACACTCACACCCCCACTTACACACACTTACACCCCCACTTACACACACACACACCCCCACTTACACACACTTACACCCCCACTTACACACACTCACACCCCCACTTACACACACTCACACCCCCACTTACACACACACACCCCCACTTACACACACTCACACCCCCACTTACACACTCTTTTTCTCTTTCCATTCATCCCCGCAGCTTTCAATTCCCCCCATCGCCCCCCCCCATCGCCCCCTCATCGCCCCCACCCACATCCCCCCATCGCCCCCCCCCATCGCCCCCCCATCGCCCCCACCCCCATCCCCCCATCGCCCCCCCATCGCCCCCACCCCCATCCCCCCATCGCCCCCCCCATCGCCCCCCAACGCCCCCACCCCCTTCCCCCACCGCCCCCCAAACACCAACAGCGAACATGGCGCGCGGCATGTTCCCATCTATTGACTCATTTATTGGCTGCGTGAAGCCGGCCTTTGCCAACATAGCTTTTATTTGCACGAGCCAAGTTTATTTATAAGCTCAACAATATAAGCTACGATTTTAACCTTTATTATTATTATAATACGTTTTTATGTGTTTGTTCCAGAGCGAATTCTAATCAGAAGAGTTAAAACAAAATTAACAGGTAAACAAAATTGGGACGAGTTTCACATTTGTTTTGGTTCTATTCGGTAAAGTCACGTAGGTAAAACATTAAAACAACAAAAATCACGACGTTTCGGCCACAACACAAGCGGCCTTCATCAGGTGAAGGGACCAACCTGTCCAGCGGCCTTCATCACCTGATGAAGGCCGCTTGTGTTGTGGCCGAAACGTCGTGATTTTTTGTTGTTTTAATGTTTTACCTACGTGACTTTACCGAATAGAACCATAGAGTATGGATCCTTGCAGTCACGAAAGCTTCAAATCTAGAGTTTCACATTTGTTTTGGACCGGATGGCGAGTGCGGCTGTCGAGTGCAGCAGACACGCCGGTGGGTGGCGGTGGGGTGGGACGTGGACACGTGACGATAGCATAGGTTGTATGGCACGTGTCAGCGGTGGCACAGTAAGGGGGCACAGGTGGTGCATCATGCCAGTCATTTCGGTCAGGTAAACCCACGGCACGTGCTGGGTCTGCCCCGTGACCTCCTGCTCACGTGATAGCCTCAACGTGCACCTAGCCAGGCACAAGCGCCGTGGTGACGTCACCGCTACTTAGTGGCGAATGGCGGTTGTTGTTTTTGTTGGTGGTGGTGGTGGGTGTTAGCGATAATAAATCTTGGTAAAATCATTACGTGACAAGTGGTCGAACTCACCCCCCCCCACCCCCTCCCCTCCCCCCATGGTCTGGAACTGTTTAGTGTTTGTGCTGCCTTGCCAAAACTTGATAAAAATCGGACTTATATAATAGCATGTGTTGTAGTATTTTTATATTTCGTGACTCGCTTAACATTTTCTATATTTTGCACTCCTATTGCCCCCCCCCCTTTTGTTGTTGTAACTTGCTGACCCGCCCCATCACATCTATGTTAAGTAGATCTTGACAGCTTCTCCTCCAGTCTAAATGAACATTCTGATTGGCCCTGATCAATTATGAATCGCAAAAAAAAAGATTCCCCAAATCAATTGAAGCGGTGCCTCGAATTCCCACCACGTGCAATGTTACGTAGAGAGAGAGAGCGAGGCATTGTTCATGGCATGACAAGACAGGTCACACCGACATACCCCGATATCGTTTGGGCACGGTGCAGGCACGGTGGAGCCGGACACACAGGCCGATGGACCCTGAGCGAGTTTCGTACTCTGGTCGTAGCGTAGGGCACACTAACCACTCAGTGCCGGATTAAGCTCAGTGCGCGAACTGTAGCATTGTGATGTTCTAAAGGGGCACTAAATAATAATAATAAAACCCCACGTAAATTAACTTGCATAGTATAGTAATTGTATTTTTTCATTTGTTATGCAGCCAGGTAATATGACAAATCGCTAATTTTCAACACCCGGTCGTTCATAAAAGTTGAAGGCGGTATAGTACTGTAGTAATAGAGCAAGTGCAGAATCGCTGAGCCGGAATTGATAGCTTGAAAGCCCTTGAAAGTACGGGGCCCGTAGCATATGTAGCTACTTTTGCTACGAGGATAATCCGGCATTGTAACCACTACGCAGACCCTTTATTTTCTTGGCGCGAGCGCCGCTGTTAGCGAACACCTGCGAAGGCCGTACGGTGCACTGCAGTGCAGTCGGTGCGCTCCTGAAAAGTGCCGCGTTCAACGAAAACAATTCCCCCCCCCACCACCATGAATAAAGTAGTCACGATAAAGTTTGGCGAGATACGATGTACTACTACCGCTACTACTGGGGGTGCGAGATGCCCTCTCTGGGGGTGTGAGATGCCCTCTCTGGGGATGTGAGATGCCCTCTCTGGGGGTGTGAGATGCCCTCCCTGGGGGTGTGAGATGCCCTCCTTGGGGGTGTGAGATGCCCTCCTTGGGGGTGCGAGATGCCCTCTCTGGGGCTGTGAGATGCCCTCCCTGGGGGTGCGAGATGCTCTCTCTGGGGGTGTGAGATGCCCTCTCTGGGGGTGTGAGATGCCCTCTCTGGGGGTGTGAGTTGCCCTCCCTGGGGGTGTGAGATGCCCTCTCTGGGGGTGTGAGATGCCCTCCCTGGGGGTGCGAGATGCCCTCCTTGGGGGTGCGAGATGCCCTCTCTGGGGCTGTGAGATGCCCTCCCTGGGGGTGCGAGATGCTCTCTCTGGGGGTGTGAGATGCCCTCCCTGGGGGTGTGAGATGCCCTCTCTGGGGGTGTGAGATGCCCTCTCTGGGGGTGTGAGATGCCCTCTCTGGGGTGTGAGATGCCCTCTCTGGGGGTGCGAGATGCCCTCTCTGGGGGTGTGAGATGCCCTCTCTGGGGGTGTGAGATGCCCTCTCTGGGGGTGTGAGATGCCCTCCCTGGGGGTGTGAGATGCCCTCCCTGGGGGTGTGAGATGCCCTCTCTGGGGGTGTGAGATGCCCTCCCTGGGGGTGTGAGATGCCCTCACTGGGGGTGTGAGATGCCCTCTCTGGGGGTGTGAGATGCCCTCTCTGGGGGTGTGAGATGCCCTCCTTGGGGGTGCGAGACATGGCCAGATTTTTTTGAGAAGGTAAATCATCGAAACACAAATTAAGCGCGGGCAACGTGAGTAACAACTTTCTTTGTTTAATCAAACCCCTGTGTCCTTATTAACATTGCACTTTGTTTTAAACGATTGAGAACCGAAGTGGTGCAAGGCTGCAGTCAATGTTAAGAACCACTGCACTAAACAATAATGTGGAAAACAATATAAAATAATAATGAAAATGCTAACGTAACATTCTAATGACGCTGGGTAGCGACGGGGGAGGAGAGGCGGGGGGTGAGGGCAGGGGGCAGGATTGTGACGTCAGTTTTTCTGGAATTACAAAAAAAAATACACGGGGCCATTTGACCACGTGTAGCAATTGGGGGTAACATAAAAAAAAAATATTATATAGTTTCTTCTTTTATGAAAATGGAATGGGCCAAAATATCACGAATGCCCCATACGGTGTGTGTTTTTTTTGTTGTCAATAAAAATTCAATCGGAAGAATGCCGGGCGTGATGACCCGCGGTACACAATCAGGAACCTGCGGTCAACTCCATTTACACAGCGATATTACATTGCCACAGTGTACTTCACGTGTTGTGTATAGAGGGGAGAGGGGGAAGGAGGAGGGGTGGTGATGCGGTTAGCACGCCTCTCTGCGCACGTGGTCACTTTCAAGCTTGATCTCCGGTGAACGTCAGTGGCGAGTTGTATCCGAAGTGCCCCGAGTGAACGTTCTGTAAAAGTGTCAGAATCAGAATATGTATTTATTACTGGAGAAATCCGATGAGCTATAAAGCTCAGTTTTATTCAAAGACGTCCAGTAGGGGCGGGTCAGAACGTTACAACGTGTGTTGTGGGGAGCGGTGGCGCAGCGGTTAGCGCTACGCTGCGCTACGAACTCGGCGACCCGAGTTCGATTCCCGTTCACGGCCAACACCGGTGACGTTTATCAGAACCGCTCCTGGGCCTCCCCTAGGTCGACTCAGCCTCAAATGAGTACCTGTTGCGGTGTGTAAACTTCGCCACTGGGGAGGCAAAGGCGGCCGGGCGTGGTGCTGGCCACCCACCCCCCTCGTGCGCCGTGCCGTCCTTCATAGGTGCTCGCTAACAGCACTTGCCCCAACAGTTTGTGAAGGTTACACGGGGGATCTTTGTCTTTGTACATATATGCGTGTACGTTTGAACCGGTCCTGCGCCTCCCCTTAAGTGAACTCAGCCCCAAATGAGTACCTGGTGCGGTGTCTAAAAACAAAATCGCTCATCACTGGGGAGACAAAGGTAGAGTCGGGCGTGGTGCTGGCCACCCACCCACCCACCCATCCCCCCGCTCGTGTACCGTTGGGGGGGCCTCAACGAGGTGCGCCTCGGTGAACGTTGCAGAAAAAGAATGATCACGGGACAACATCTCCGGTTCAGAAGTCGCCGTCGGGAGGAAGGGTAAGTCCGTACTTTTCGTTACTTTAGTTTAATATTCAAAGCTTCTTCGTGTTGAGACGCAGCGTTTCCCCGAGAGCGGCACGGCAGTCGATGACGACGCGTTCCTTGCCAGCGTCGCGCGTCGCTGATCCACGTGACGGAGCAGGTGATGGGGCTGCTGCCGATTGTAAACACCCGACAAGGGGGCATTGTGACGGAGGGGGGTGGGGGGGGGGATATTGAACAATGGGCTGAACTAAGTGCGCACACAATGGGGGGATGGGGGGGACAGAGAGAGAGGGAGAGATAAATCCACGCTTTTCAAATGACACTGAGAGACGCCGCTCTGAGAGAAACAACCCGGAGTCGTCTCACCTTGACTCTTTGGGGGAAATAAAGTAAACGGGCTTGGGTAGGACGGGTTTAATGTTCTCGTAATACATCAGATGAACAAAAGCAAGTTTTGCTGGCTGGCAGGAAGGAAGGAGGGGGCAGGTAAGGGGGGAGGGAAGGGACGAGAGGGGAAGGACGCACGGTCACGTCCAAAGTCACGTGTGGGCTGCTAGTCATCAATATTATTACATCATCAATATAATTACAGCATCATCAATATGACAACATCATCATCATCATCGATATCATTACCCTTGTTTAGTGACCAAAGTCTCAAGACTTTGTTTCAGGAGGGTCCTGCCAGGACAGGAGACACAGAGAGAGACAGAAAGACACAGTGAGAGACAGAGAGACACAGAGAGACACAGAGAGACACAGAGAGGCACAGAGAGAGACAGAGAGAGACAGAGAGACACAGAGAGAGGCAGAGAGATACAGAGAGAGACACACACAGATAGAGGCAGAGAGACACAGAGAGAGACAGAGAGAGGCACAGAGAGACAGAGAGAGAGAGAAGCAGAGAGAGATGGAGAGAGACAGAGAGACACAGAGAAAGACAGGGAGACAGAGAGACACAGAGAGACAGAGAGATACAGAGAGAGACAGAGAGAGACAGAGTGAGACAGAGAGAGAGAGGCAGGGAGACAGAGAGAGACAGAGAGAGAGAGAGACAGGGAGACAGAGAGAGACAGAGAGAGACAGAGAGAGACACAGAGAGAGAGAGAGGGAGACAAAGAGAGACAGGGAGACAGAGAGAGACAGAGCAACACAGAGAGACAGAGAGAGAGAGACAGGGAGACAGAGAGAGACAGGGAGACAGAGAGAGACAGAGCGACACAGAGAGACACAGAAAGAGAGAGACAGGGAGACAGAGAGAGACAGAGAGAGACACAGAGAGAGACAGAGAGAGACAGGGAGACAGAGAGAGAGAGACAGAGAGAGAGACAGAGAGAGACAGAGAGAGAGACAGAGAGACAGAGAGAGAGAGACAGAAAGAGTCTCACAATCTGCACTCGTGCGTTCGGTCTCCGTTGCACTATTCCGCGCTCCGCGCTGCTCCGGTCCTGCGCTGCTGTCCGCTGCTTCAGCGGGAGCTGGGAACCGTGCAGGAGGGTGGTGGTGGGGGTGGTGGCGGTGGTTGTGGTGGCAGTGGTGGTGGTGGTGGTAGTTGTGGTGGTGGTTGTGGTGGCGGTGGTTGTGGTGGCGGTGGTGGTTGTGGTGGTAGTTGTGGTGGTGGTTGTGGTGGTAGTTGTGGTGGTGGTTGTGGTGGCGGTGGTTGTGGTGGCGGTGGTGGTTGTGGTGGTAGTTGTGGTGGTGGTGGTTGTGGTGGCGGTGGTGGTTGTGGTGGCGGTGGTGGTTGTGGTGGTAGTTGTGGTGGTGGTTGTGGTGGTAGTTCTGGTGGTGGTTGTGGTTGTGGTGGTGGCGGTCGTGGTAATTGTGGTGGTGGTTGTGGTGGTGGCGGTGATGGTGGCGGTGGTTGTGGCAGTGGCGGCAGTGGTGGTGGTGACGGTGGTTGTGGTGGTGATGGTGACGGTGGTTGTGGTGGTGATGGTGGTGATGGTTGTGGTGGTAGCGGTGGCGATGGTGGTGTTGGCGGTTAGTACGCTGCGCTAAGAACCTGGCAAACTGGGTTCGATTCCCGCTCACGGCCAACACCAGTTACGATTATATGAACTGGTCCTGGACCTCCCTTAGGTCGACTCAGCCTCAAATGAGTACCTGCTGCGGTGCGTAAACATCGCCACTGGGGAGACAAATGCAGCCAGGCGTGTTGCTGGCCACCCACCCCCTCGTAGGTGATCGCTAACAGCACTTGCCCCAACAGTCTGTTACAGGCTATTCGGGGGAGCTTTGCTCTCTGGTGTTGGCGCTGGCGGCGGCGGCGCTGTTCAGGGGTTAGAGGCGCACGCGATGAACGCCACGCGTGAGTGGAACAATCCGTTAACCACGTGGCGCGGCTTCCGTGTCGCCGAGCGACACGGAAGCCGCCAACACCTTTAACCATGGCTCTCTATGTCATCATCATCATTACGGTGGCTAGGAGATGTTAACTACCTCGCCTGGTATGTAGGAGGTCGTGGGTGCGATCCCGAACCTGACGCCTGCTGTCTATTTGGAGTTTGCGGTGTCTCTCTCTCATCATCACGGTGACTAGGAGATGTTAACTACCTCGCCTGGTATGCAGGAGGTCGTGGGTGCGATCCCGACCCTGCTGTATATTTGGAGTTTGCGGTGTCTCTCTCTCATCATCACGGTGGCTAGGAGATGTTAGCTACCTCGCCTGGTATGCAGGAGGTCGTGGGTTCGATCCCGACCCTGACTGCCAGCTGTATATTTGGAATTTGCGGTGTCTCTCTCTCATCATCACGGTGACTAGGAGATGTTAACTACCTCGCCTGGTGTGCAGGAGGTCGTGGGTGCGATCCCGACCCTGACGCCTGCTGTCTATTTGGAGTTTGCGGTGTCTCTCTCTCATCATCACGGTGACTAGGAGATGTTAACTACCTCGCCTGGTATGCTGGAGGTCGTGGGTGCGATCCCGACCCTGCTGTATATTTGGAGTTTGCGGTGTCTCTCTCTCATCATCACGGTGGCTAGGAGATGTTAGCTACCTCGCCTGGTATGCAGGAGGTCGTGGGTTCGATCCCGACCCTTACTGCCAGCTGTATATTTGGAATTTGCGGTGTCTCTCTCTCATCATCACGGTGACTAGGAGATGTTAACTACCTCGCCTGGTGTGCAGGAGGTCGTGGGTGCGATCCCGACCCTGACTGCCAGCTGTCTATTTGGAGTTTGCGGTGTCTCTCTCTCATCATCACGGTGACTAGGAGATGTTAACTACCTCGCCTGGTATGCAGGAGGTCGTGGGTGCGATCCCGACCCTGCTGTATATTTGGAGTTTGCGGTGTCTCTCTCTCATCATCACGGTGGCTAGGAGATGTTAGCTACCTCGCCTGGTATGCAGGAGGTCGTGGGTTCGATCCCGACCCTTACTGCCAGCTGTATATTTGGAATTTGCGGTGTCTCTCTCTCATCATCACGGTGACTAGGAGATGTTAACTACCTCGCCTGGTGTGCAGGAGGTCGTGGGTGCGATCCCGACCCTGACTGCCAGCTGTCTATTTGGAGTTTGCGGTGTCTCTCTCTCATCATCACGGTGACTAGGAGATGTTAACTACCTCGCCTGGTATGCAGGAGGTCGTGGGTGCGATCCCGACCCTGCTGTATATTTGGAGTTTGCGGTGTCTCTCTCTCATCATCACGGTGGCTAGGAGATGTTAGCTACCTCGCCTGGTATGCAGGAGGTCGTGGGTTCGATCCCGACCCTGACTGCCAGCTGTATATTTGGAATTTGCGGTGTCTCTCTCTCATCATCACGGTGACTAGGAGATGTTAACTACCTCGCCTGGTGTGCAGGAGGTCGTGGGTGCGATCCCGACCCTGACGCCTGCTGTCTATTTGGAGTTTGCGGTGTCTCTCTCTCATCATCACGGTGACTAGGAGATGTTAACTACCTCGCCTGGTATGCAGGAGGTCGTGGGTGCGATCCCGACCCTGCTGTATATTTGGAGTTTGCGGTGTCTCTCTCTCATCATCACGGTGGCTAGGAGATGTTAGCTACCTCGCCTGGTATGCAGGAGGTCGTGGGTTCGATCCCGACCCTGACTGCCAGCTGTATATTTGGAATTTGCGGTGTCTCTCTCTCATCATCACGGTGACTAGGAGATGTTAACTACCTCGCCTGGTGTGCAGGAGGTCGTGGGTGCGATCCCGACCCTGACGCCTGCTGTCTATTTGGAGTTTGCGGTGTCTCTCTCTCATCATCACGGTGACTAGGAGATGTTAACTACCTCGCCTGGTATGCAGGAGGTCGTGGGTGCGATCCCGACCCTGCTGTATATTTGGAGTTTGCGGTGTCTCTCTCTCATCATCACGGTGGCTAGGAGATGTTAGCTACCTCGCCTGGTATGCAGGAGGTCGTGGGTTCGATCCCGACCCTTACTGCCAGCTGTATATTTGGAATTTGCGGTGTCTCTCTCTCATCATCACGGTGACTAGGAGATGTTAACTACCTCGCCTGGTGTGCAGGAGGTCGTGGGTGCGATCCCGACCCTGACTGCCAGCTGTCTATTTGGAGTTTGCGGTGTCTCCCTCTCATCATCACGGTGACTAGGAGATGTTAACTACCTCGCCTGGTATGCAGGAGATCGTGGGTTCGATCCCGACCCTGACTGCCAGCTGTATATTTGGAGTTTGCGTGTCTCTCTCTCATCATCACGGTGGCTAGGAGATGTTAACTATCTCGCCTGGTATGCAGAAGGTCGTGGGTTCGATCCCGACCCTGACTGCCAGCTGTATATTTGGAGTTTGCGGTGTCTCTCTCATCATCATCATCACGGTGGCTAGGAGATGTTAACTATCTCGCCTGGTATGCAGAAGGTCGTGGGTTCGATCCCGACCCTTACTGCCAGCTGTATATTTGGAATTTGCGGTGTCTCTCTCTCATCATCACGGTGACTAGGAGATGTTAACTACCTCGCCTGGTGTGCAGGAGGTCGTGGGTGCGATCCCGACCCTGACTGCCAGCTGTCTATTTGGAGTTTGCGGTGTCTCCCTCTCATCATCACGGTGACTAGGAGATGTTAACTACCTCGCCTGGTATGCAGGAGGTCGTGGGTTCGATCCCGACCCTGACTGCCAGCTGTATATTTGGAGTTTGCGTGTCTCTCTCTCATCATCACGGTGGCTAGGAGATGTTAACTACCTCGCCTGGTATGCAGGGGGTCGTGGGTTCGATCCCGACCCTGACTGCCAGCTGTATATTTGGGGTTTGCGGTGTCTCTCTCATCATCATCATCACGGTGGCTAGGAGATGTTAACTACCTCGCCTGGTATGCAGGAGGTCGTGGGTTCGATCCCGACCCTGACTGCCAGCTGTATATTTGGAGTTTGCGTGTCTCTCTCTTTCCCCGTGGTCGCGTAGGTTATTTTTTCTCCGGGTCCTCCAGTTTTCCCCTCCACATTTAGAATCACGCGTTTATAGAGTCATTCCGCATGATGAGCCACTGCGTTGAACTATCATTTGTGGCCAGGTGGATTGTGAAGAAGAGCTGTATAGCTCAGTTGGTCTTACCTGGTAAAATAAAAACAAGAATAATTTTACTTTAGTGTTGAGATTGCCCGCGTTCAATGCGTGCCACAGCGGCAAATCAAAACGCGCTCGCCACTCAAAGCCACAAACACAGAGGACAAACGCGCAGAGATCTCTCTCTCACACACAGAGAGAACACAAACAGGCAATCACCAAACGAACGCAATGCTATTTAATTGAAAACACAATCATTGTACCACGTCCAAAAGCCACCGTGAAACGAATTCATCATCGATAAACTTCAGCTGTATTACACGAACCCCCCCTCCCTATCCCAACCCCCCAGCCCCGACTCCTCACCGAGCACTGAGTTAACGCGTATATAATTATCTCTGCAAATCATGAGAAGAATTCCCAGCGAGGCAGAAGAGACGCGCGTGCAGTCTGGAAAGGCAGAGCAATCCGAGTAACAACCATGACAACGATATGACACTCAAGATGCGGTAGTGGCTAGACGCCGCCCACGTAGCTAATCTTAAACTTTTATATTTGACCAGTTAAGGTCCCACTGAGCTATGCAACTTTTGTTTTGTTTTATGAAGTGACCTAGCCGAAGTCGCTTATCATCATCGTGTTGATTTTTGTTTTATTTAGCAGGGCGTAGCTGCCTGTGATCAAGCAACTGTGGAGGAGGAGGAGTAGCGAGGGATTGGTGGATCGCACATAGATGTTCAGGAACCACTTTTGGGTGAAGGGAGAGAGAGAGAGGGAGGGAGATTCGTGCGAGTGTAAAAAATAAGCGGGAAGCATGTTCTTTTAACCCTATTCACAACCACACCTAGAGCAACCAACACGCCTATTGTGTGTGTATCGCGTAATTATTATCGCATTACTACTTCTCCGTCCACACGTGCACGCACAAAAAGGAAACAGATGTGTGCTCTTGTCGCCATGATGACAATAAAAGATTCTCATTGTTACGATTGTTGTTGTTGTCGTCGTCGTGTCGACAGCCACTCGACAGCATTTCGACACTCGGGACGCGCGCGTGTTACGTCGGGGGCCACAGGTGGCGCGTCTGCCCAGTCATCGCAGTCAGTCAACTCACGCACGGCACCTGGCTCTGTCCCGTGACCTCCCCGTGCCAGCAGCGAGCCTCTCCGACACGTCACCTGACGGCCTCGGAGTGCACCTAGCCTGGCACAAGCGCCGCCCGTGGCGTCACCGCCACTTAGCGGCGAATGGCGGCTGTTGTTGTTGCTAGTATCATCATCCATGATGCGCATAAGACAACCGCGGCCTCACGCACAAGTGCGTGTCTATTATCTCGCACGCGCGCACACAGCCATAGTGTGGTGCCAGGCGCGGCTTGGGACGAGCTGTCAGCAACTGGCGAACGAGGGCCAGGGGGGGGGGGGGCCCGATCCCCAAACCCTAAGGACTCGAAGATCTCGGCTGAGGTTTTGGGGAAACTGAGAAACATTTGGCCCACTATTTTCCGTTTAATGTTATTTTTTTAAAGGTATATATATTATTGTTATTATTTTTCAACCAGAGGCATAATTATTCGGGTTGTTCGTTCCGTCTGTCCAACCAATACATTCTCAGACGTGTTGAGAAATACATTTTAATTAATGTTCCCTCTGTACGCGCAACGGGGAATTGGAATAATGACGTAGTTTTTTGTAATTTGTTGTTGTTTTTTTACCCCCCCCCCTAGAATTTAGCGCCTCTCTCCACGGAACGTCTCTCTGGACGAGGCCGCGCCTGCGTGGTGGTGATGGGGCGTTATCCTTAATCCCCTAAGTCAAACTAATAAGTTAATAAATATCGAATGTATAACGTTTCGTTTGTATATATATATCTCTCTAATAATAATAATGATGATAAAACTTCGTACGATCAAGTCGTTACCTTTACAAAACGAAAGGACAAATACATGTACACACACGTGACACAATACATGGAAAAGGTATACTACATACGCACAGGTGTGTTCGATTTCAACGCGATGCACAGTATACCACTGCGATGTTTATACAGTATATATGTAACACTATAGTTTGAAGGTTATTTATTTACCTGCTCGTACAAGAACACAGGTGAACTAAATACTGATACAATTGGTGGGGTTTTTTTGTGAACACTATAATAAGGTAATTGGAGTAAAATCCACCTAGATTTGAAGCTTTCGTGACTGCAAGGATCCATACTCTTTGGTTCTGATTTTTGTTGTTTTATTTTTTACCTACGTGACTTTACCGAATAGAACCAAAGAGTATAAATTCCACCTGTCCGAGTATGTGTGTATGTGTGTATGATTATCTGAACCGGTCTTGGGCCTCCTCTATGTCGACTCAGCCTCAAATGAGAACCTGGTGCGGTGTGTAAACATCGCCCCTAGGGAGACAAAGGCGGCCGAGCATGGTGATGGCCACCCACTCCCCTCGTGTGCCGTTCCGGCCTTCATAGGTGCTGCTACTCGCTAACAGCCCTTGCCCCAACAGTCTGGTAAAGGCTCTACGAGGGATCTTTTGTTCTTTTGCGTGGGGAGCATTAAGCACTGTGCGCTTGCTACGAAACCAGCGACCTGAGTTCGATATGCGACCACGGCTAACATCAGTGGCGAATATCTGTATCGCTCATATCCTCCTTCCCCTACCCACCCTAGGTTGACTCAGCCTCAAATGAGTATCCGCTCCAATGTGTAAAACATAGGCCCTGGGGAGACAAAGGCGGCCGGACGTGATCCTCTGCCAGCATTAATAGGTGCTCGCTAACAGCATTGCCGGGCCAGCTATCTTCATGGCTACACACGGGGATGTTTGTGTGTGTCTCTGTGTGTGTGTGTGGTTTTGTATATAGAATATACTGTGTATTTTATATACGCACAAAACATGTTCACACTTCTGAGAATGTTGCTACAATAACCACGTGACATGTGCTGCCGCCTCCGGGCTCTGGAGATCACCAGGAGAAGATTCCAGGCCACGTGTTGACAACGACGGCGAACAAGTGGGAGACTCTTTGACTTGTTTAAGCTGTTAATATTACATTTGTTATCACGTTACAGTGTATTATTATTAGTATCCGTTCTTTTCCCATTAAAAACGATAGTCCCGTGTGAGTGTCAACATTGCTTTTGAAGCGCCCTAAATCAATCATCTGTTACTGAATGTAAACACGCTCGCTGTTGGGGGGGGGGGTTCACATATGGGACACACGTGTAGGATAAACAACAACAGGAAAATTAAAAGTGTTGTTGTTGTTGCTCTGGTAATAAGGAAGGAACCGGAAAGAGAGGAGGACTCAACAGAGAATGGCATTGGCGACGTCGTCAGACGAGATTGGTGTGCCAGAAAGATGCGGCCACGACTTGAGAATGTTGGCACGAGACGCAGGAGGGAAGAAGATGCCACTAAATGACGAAATGTGCAGTGCACACCACCTGAGGTCTACCTTGCCCACGGATCGTGATGGTGATGATGATGGTGGTAGTGGGATCATATTTATTGTATTTTTTGTTGTAAACACCGCTTAACAATGACGATACGTATATTAATCGTTGAAACAATGTGCGGTGCTTTGTCAATCGCACTGCTCCGAGAATAGTCCTCCCCACGGCCATTTCGGTCGCAGACAGTTGTCTGACCATACTTCACCACTCAGGCCACGGCGATTTCGGTGAATCGATGGAGCCGGAGGCACCCGCCATGGACCGGTTCAGCGATATCACTCGCCACTGACGTTAGCCGGGAATGCAAACACAGGCGGGTGGCCTCAGAGCGTAGTGATGCTAACAAACAAAAAAACAAAGGCAAAAAATGCCCCCGTGTAGCCTTAACAGATTGTTGGGGCAAGTGCCTTTGGCGAGTAGCACCTACGAAGGCTGACACGGCACGCGAGGAAGGATGCGCGGCCAGCATCACGCCCGGCCGCCTTTGTCTCGCCAGTGGCGATGTTTACACATCGCAATTATTTGAGGCTGAGTCGACGTAGGGGATGACAGCACCGCTTCAGATACTCGTCAATGGTGTTGGTGGCCGTGAGCGGGAATCGAACTTGGGTCGCAGAGCGCGCTAACCGCTACGTTACCGTTCCCCACACCACAAGGGTTGAACACCCAAGTGCTCTCTGCCCATGGACCGTGATGATGATGATGACAACACAAAGACAAAGATCCCCCCGGTAGTCCACACAGGTTGTTGGGGCAAGTGCTGCTAGAGAGCAGCAGCGCCTATTAAGGCCGACACGGCACACGAGGGGGTGGGTGGGCCAGCACCACGCCCGACACACGTCCAGAGATAAAGATCCCCCGTATAACCTTAAGCAGACTGTTGGGGCAAGTGCTGTTAGCGAGCACCTATGAAGGCCGGCACGGCACACGAGGGGGTGGGTGGCCAATACCACGCCCAGCCGCTTTTGCCCCCCGAGTGGCGATGTTTACACACCGCACCAAGTACTCATTTGAGGCTGAGTCGACCTAGGGGAGATCCAGGACCGCTTCACATAATCGTCACTTATGTCGGCCGTGAGCGGGTATCGAACTGGGGTAGCCAGATTCGTGGCGCGGTGCGCTAACCGCTACACTACCGCTCCCCACACGGCCCAATACACACACACACAGACGCGCGCGCGCGCAAATTACATGCACCGAGCTTGGCACGAGGTTGCAGTGCAAAGTTTCAAGGCCCACGGTTTGGAGTTTTCAGTGTAGCCCAACCTCTAACCTTCTATAACCTCCTCCTCCTCCTATGAGTGTCCCTTCAGGGGAAAAGGCTCAGAATTCATGGCAATCGCGAGCCTCTGATAATTGAGAAACTCGAATCTTGCCCGAGATTACTGCGCTCATTATGTAGATGCGCGCGCGCGCGTGTGTCTGTGTGTTGGTGTACGTTGGGGAGCGGTGGTGCAGCGGTTAGCGCGCCACGCTACGAACCCCGGCGACCCGAGTTCGATTCCCGCTCACGGGTCACTGACGGCAGTGACGGTTTTCCGAACCGGTCCTGGGCCTCCCCTAAGTCGACTCAGCCTCAGTGGAGTGCGATGTGTAAAAACACATTGCGACTAGGGAGACAAAGGCGGTCGGGCGTGGTGCTGTCTACCCATGCCCCTGGTGTGCCTTCAGAGGTGCTCCGCTAGCAGCACTTTCCCCGACAGTATTGTTCAGGCTACACGGGGGGGGGGGGGGGCGGGCGAGTTATTGTGAGCTGCGATGTCGGTGGTGGCTGAACAGTGTTGACACGAGTCAGCCTCATCGACCGAGTCCCTCCACGTGGTGGGAGTAAGCGAGGCGTCGAAGCGTTACGCCCTGCAGTGTGGTGGATGAGTGGATGAGTGGCTGGTTGAGCGAGTGGGGGTAAGCGTGCTGTTAAGATCCGCAGCGTGGTGGTTAACAAGCAGTCCTTGCACGGGGTTATAAGAGACACGCGGTCCGCACGTTCACTCGGATCGAACAAGGTTGGGAGAAAGTCCACCAGGTTGGGAGAAAGTCCACCACACCTCCCCATCGCGACGTTTCTTCTGCCAGGTTCAATAGCACAGTCAACATCCAGTACGCATATGGGGCTCATTATTTATATTTTAATATTCCACCTCCCTTCCCCCTGTAATTAAAATGTAAAAATAAAACCCCGGACCTAACGAATGTGAGTGGGCATGATTTTCCATTCACTCAACGCACTTAAAATTCAAGATTTAACCCCGCCCGCCTATGCGAGGTATGAAAAGCAAAAGTGTGCATCGTCTAGATACTGTAGTCTGCATAAGCATATTGAAGCCGTTTGCCAGAAGCGCACGTGTGGTTTGGTTTGTGCGATGATGGAGATGCCTGGGGCTCTTTTGGGGGGAGGGGAGGCGGGGGGGGTAAAGTATCAGGTAGGAAGAGGGGAAGAGGGAGGAGCAGAGAGCTGGAGGGAATAGGAAGGGGAAGGAGAAGAGGAGGGATGAGGAAGGAGGGAAGATTGAGGAATGATGGAGGGAGAAGGAGGGAGCAGGTGCGAAGAGGAGGATGAAGGAGCAGGAGGAAGAGGGAGAAGGAGGAGGTAGAGGGAGTAGTCCTGGGTTGGGTCTTTCCGGGAATTAACTAATTAACCATTTATTTTTGGGCATCCATTAAGGATTAAATGTCACCGGTAAAATACAATTAAGAAGCACTGAGAATGTTGCCTCTGGCGGCCGCCAGCGACTCCATGACCAATTAGTGGCGGTGCGAGTCATTATTTAGAGTCCATGTGGTGAACAAAATCAGACGCAAATTATTACGACTGATCAGCTGCTGTTTAATATGTTTTATATCCTGCAAATAGCAGCACTACGACTCGATGAGCGATAATTGGTTGTTGTTGTTAGTAATAATAGTAATGTTTGAAAGCGCCTACCAGAGCATCTCTAAACGAAACTAAAACTACACTGAGCTGTATAGCTCTTTGTACGAAGTGACCTGGTTATCACAAATGATAGCTCAACGAAGTTGGATTATCACGTGGAAATTCATAGCAGCCGAATACTATCAACGCGTGATGTTGATTCGAAACGTAGAGGGAAAAACCGGAGGATCCGGAAAAAAATTCACGCGACCACGGAGATAGACACCATGCAAACTCCAAATATACAGCAGGCGTCAGGGTCTGGATGAAACCCACGACCCCCTGTATACCGGGCGAGGGAGTTAACATCTCCTAGCCACCGCGGCGCCATCTCATCTCAAACATTCAATGGGCACCCCCAGCGGCAGCTGCCCCCCTGCGCGTAACTCAGCAGCTGGCCATGTGGTCCTGGGCATCCACCAGGCCGACTCAGCCTCAAATGAGCACCTGCTCCGGTGTGTAAACATCGATCGCTAGGGAGACAAAGGCGGTCGCGTGCCGTGCGGGCCTTCACAGGGGCAATTGGTAACCCAGCAGGCCCTGAGAGCCACACGTGGTGGTGGATCTTCGTCTTCGCGCGTTTCCATCGGGCCAAGTGCGCCGCCTCCGTCTGCCGTGGCGTCACGCGTTCAGCCACACGCAGCCGCGATTTTGATTCGATTAGACGGGGGGGGGGGCGGCGGACGGGAGGTTACAAAATTGCAGCGATCAATTTAATTGACACGGCGTGGATCACACGCGGCCCGACGCGCGCGGCTCTGTGGGGAGCAGTGAACGGGTTGGGAGCATGGGCGGGCGGGCGGGCGGGCGGGCCGGCGGGCGGGTGGAGAATGGTCGGAGCCACGGCGTGGGAAATCAAGGGTTATCTCGGGTGAAGGCACTTTGCGTTAATGGCTTGAACGCGCTGCGATAAGGTGCAACGCTATCGATGGGCGCGCGTGTACAAGCGGATCCATTTATAGATACTCCGCTGATAATATTTAATTCTCTAACCTCTCCCCCGCCCCCCCCCCTAACCCTCTGCCCCAAGGAGCCACCTCTTATTTTCTTCTCGACAGCTGATTTGAGTTGTTGCGAACGCGACGGCTCACACATTGTGCGGAGAGAAGGGCGGGCGTCAGACTGAATGAGTTGTCTGAAAGATGATGAGAGACGTTTAGAGGTTTTTGAGGAATCATGTCGTTTTATCGACAACTCCCTCCACCCCCCCCCCCCCCCATTATCTTAGTGGGGGTATCTGTAAATGGATTAACTGGTATGAAAGCCACGTTAGTCTTTTGAGTCCTGTCAATTTATGGTCCGATGTCACTCTATGGGTCCTGTGTTAATCGATTAATCCTATGTTAGTTAGTCTATGGGTCCGACGAAATTCTACATAGGTCCGATGTTAATCTATGGGTCCCAAATAAGTCTGAGTGACTTAGCCCACGAGACTCGCTGTCTCATCTCATCCACACTGTCATCAACCACCACTCTGCAGTTCCTAACAACCCACTCACCTACCGACAAAGACCCCCCGTGAAGCCTTAACAGACTGTTGGGGCAAGTGCTGTTAGTAGCGAGCAGCACCTATGAAGGCCGGCACGGCACACGAGGGAGTGGGGTGGCCAGCACCACGCCCGGCCGCCTTTGTCTCCCCAGTGGCATTGGTCATACATCGAATCAGGTACTCATTTGAGGCTGAATCGACCTAGGGGAGGCCCAGGACCGGTTCAGATCATCGTCTCTGGTGTTGGCCGTGAACACAAGCACACACACATGCAGATACCGATATGAACATTATTCCCTCCCATCGTAGACATGTTTTAACGATCTCATAAGCTTAGTCTATTGCCATCATCATCATCAGCCAGCGTCTGTCCACAGCTGAGCGAAGGCTCTGGCAGGCCGCCAATGATGATACACATACCTTGTCTCACGTTAGGGACAGCTGCCACAGGAAGTCGGTGGTGGGGGGGCGAGGTTAGACTTCCACGGGGTAAGGGGATGGTCGGGATGAGATGTATGGCTTTTTGAGATGCTGAGGAATGTAAGTAAGTACTCCCTGTAAATGCAAATCCTTAGATCCTCATCCCCTCCATGGTCATCCCTCTTGGCCCTATGATGCCACAATCCATCGCAGCGCCTTGCACAACCGAGTCGATTTGCTCGCTCCATCTCCGCGGTGTTGGACCTTTCCGACGTGTGCACCGCATATTAGTGCGCGCGCGCGTGCGTGCGTGTGTGTGTGTGCGTGTGTGTGTGTGCGTGTGTGTGCGTGTGTGTGTGTACGTGTGTGTGTGCGCGCGCGTGAGCAGCGGTGCAGTTGGGGAGCGGTGGTGTAGTGGTGAGCGTGCCGTGCTACGAACCCGGCGTACCGGGTTGGATTCCCGCTCACGGGCAACACCACCACTGATGATTATCTGAACCGGTCCTGGGGCTCCCCTAGGTCGACTCAGCCTCAAATGAGTACCTGGTGCTGTGTGTAGACATTGCCACTGGGGAGACAAAGGCGGTCGTGCGTGGTGCTGGCCACCCACTCCCTCGTGTACCGTTCCGGCCTTTATATGTGCTCGCTAACACCACTTGCCTCAAGTCTGTTGAAAGGCTTTGCGGGATATCTTTGTCTTTGTGTGCAGTGGTTACGCTGTGGTGCTGAAAATGCGGCAACGACCCAAGTTCGATTCCGGTACACGGCTGACATCGGTGATGAATATCTGAACCGATCCTGGGCCTACCCCTAGGTTGACTCAGCCTCAACTAAGTAGCTGATGTGGTGTGTAAACATTAGTACTGGGGAGACAAAGGTGGCTGGGCGTGGTGCTGGCTGCCCCACTCCCTCGCATGCCGTGCCGGCCTTAATATGGGGTCGCGAACAAACAGCACTTGCCCCAACAGTCTGCTGAGGCTATACGGGTGATCTTTGTCTTTGCGTGTAAAAAAACCCGACGGTGGAATAGCTCATAATTCACGCACAGGCATTGATGGGGAGGTGTGAAGAGCGTGGTGCGAGGATTAATCGAGAGATCGATGGGATATTTAATTAATGTGAATATCTCTGTGCCTCCCACTCTCCCCCCTCCCCCCTCCCGGATATTCACACATCAGCTGAGATAAATTCTCGTGAGCATCGGAGTGGATGGGAGATGCCTGGAGAAGGGTGAGTGTGGAGTGGGGAGGTGGAAGGAGGAGGAGGTGGAAGGGGAGGGGTTGAAAGAGAGAGCAAAGGGATATTTCACAGCTATATTTTCTATGATTTTGGCACGTTTCTTTTTTACGCATACATCAAATCCACGGTGGTCAAGGTTTTGAAATAAACCACGACCACTATCGCCACGATCTCCATAACCACCACCACCACGACCACGAACTCCATCATCATCACCATCACCACCACCGGGAGAATCATATTCAGTTTGACTGATGACTTCGCTTTTTCGCAATCTTGCTCGCCACCGTGCTTGCACGCGGTTAACTCTCAGCGGCGGAAAGTTTGCTGCCGGAAAACCGATACGACTTTTTAAAATATATATACATAACAAAATCAAAACTTATATAAAATAACAACAACGTTACTGTTATTGAAACCAGGCGGTCCCCACCCACTCCTCTTCTGACACCCGCCCTCCAAACAAATGAAGACGAATCAACTCGCCGCTTTGAGGCTGCGTTCGGAGCGCATCCGTCTGACTTAGGGAGCAGTGGCGATGCGTGATGAACTCCGGCAATGATGACTATAATGATGATGGTGATGGTAATACTTGTTATTATTTACATTTATAAGGCGCAATTTATCCGGTGGTCTCAGTGCGCCATGCACGAGGTTAGGAACTAGAAATACTGCCAAGTCCAGAGTCCCACTGGGTCACACGATGATGGGAAGTGTGGACGTCCAGGTGGAACAGGTGATGGGAAGTGTGGAGGTGCAGGTGGAACAGGTGATGGAAAGTATGGGCGTCCAGGTGGAACAGGTGATGGAAAGTGTGGGCGTGCAGGTGGAACAGGTGATGGGAAGTGTGGGCGTCCAGGTGGAACAGGTGATGGAAAGTGTGGGCGTTTAGGTGGAACAGGTGAGTCACGAGAGAAGACCTCCACAGAGTGAGTGAGCTCGCCCGTCTTACCACCGGTGGTTGTCTAACTACTGGGTGGTGGTGAGACAAGTTGTCTAACTACTGGGTGGTGGTGGTTAGACAAGTTGTCTAACTACTGGGTGATGGTGGTGGTGGTTGTCTAACTACTGGGTGATGGTGATTGTCTAACCACTGGGTGGTGGTTAGACAACTTGTCTAACCACTGGGTGGTGGTGGTGGTTGTTTAAATACTGGGTGGTGGTTAGACAAGTTGTCTAACTACTGGGTAGTTGTTGTTAGACAAGTTGTCTAACCACTGGGTGGTGGTGGTGGTTAGACAGCGACGGTTGGCAGTGGAGATGATGATGATTGATGATGATTGATGATGATGATTGATGATGATAATCGTCACCGGTGTTGGTGGCCGTGAGCGGGAATCGAACTCGTTTTCGCTGGGTGCATAGCCCATGCGCAGCACGCCAACCACGACACTTAGCGTTCCCACCGGGTGATCGATATATATGTCCTATATATAATATAAACACACAGGGCGCAGGTATTATTATTTTGTTTTCTTTAACCACAGAGCCACGGCTGAGTTTCACATCTCTCCACGGTCTGCCGTATAATGGGCACTCTTTTAAGTGTCGCGGAGTGGAAAATAAAAGAATGAAGTTGAAAAGAGAATTCCAGAACCCCCGTTCCTGCCACTGCCACTGAATTCCTTCTCGCGTCTCTCTCACTCGCCGTCTCGGATTGTTATTTTATTTTATTTTTAACCCTCCCTATAATATTCTGGTCAAACCTCTCTCCCTCCTCTAAGTGGCTTCCGTAAGCCGAGCCCGGCTTTACGTTTCGTGGAGAAATCACACGCGAGCCACGAGCGCGATTTATTTATTTATTGACCACCCCCCCCCCCTCGTAACCCCCACCCCTCATCCCTACCCCCACTCCCCCCAAGGCCCATCTTATGGAATACATTCCTTGCCTCTTTGGGAGAAGGGGCCAAACGTTAGACAGACGTTCCGTGATGGATCGCATTCCGGTCATCCTAAGTGCGGGCAACAGAGGCTTATTTATTTATACATATTTTGGGGGCGGGGTCGTTGAGGGGGAAAACGGGTTCATGGTCGCGTTTGGATGAAGAGGCCCTCCTGCGCGTGCGTGCGTCCGTGTACGATCCCAGCAGGGCCAAGGCTGCGTTGGCTGGGTCATTGTAGCCGTCCCCCCCCGCATGCCCAGCCACGGCACGCCCAAGCGGTTAGGGGGAGGGGGGGTGGTGCTGGACGGGCGCCGCACGGGCTGGAGAAGAGATGGACCGATATGGAGCTGGGTGGACTTGCCGATGACCGGTACCAGCGGTGTCGAGATTGGCCTTTGTTGAGGAGGAGGAGGCGGCTCGTGAAGGACGCTGCCTCTGGGCAGTTGGGAGGCGGTCGTCCTCCAGCGACAGGACAGAGAAGCGACGCTCACAACAACGAGCGGAGCGCCGGGTGGAATAAAACGTAGCGAGTTGGCACAGGTGGTGCATCTGCCGGTCGTCTCAGTCAGTCGACCCGTGGCACCTGCTGGGTCTGCCACGTGTGACCTCCTGACAACCGCTCTTCGGCACTGCGACACGTGACCTCAAAGTGCACCTAGCCTGGCACAAGCGCCGTGGTGACGTCACCGCCACTGAGTAGCGATTGGCGGTTGTTGTTGTTGTTGATCCAAGCCTCAAATTAATACCTGATAATGGGGATGCCGATAGCCAATATTATAACGATGACGATGTTGACCATGTTGGCGATGATGACGATGTTAACGATGTTGGCGATGATGATGTTGACGATGTTGGCGCTGATGATGATGTTGACGATGATGATGTTGACGAAGTTGGTGATGTTGGCACGCTCCCTCCACCTCGCCAGTTGAACCCCGTGCTCAGCTCTCTGGGGTTTGTTGTTGTTGTGATGTGATTGATGTTGTTGTGATGTGATTGTTGTTGTTGTGATGTGATTGATGTTGTTGTGATGCTGCGTCCGACGTTCTTCTTCATGCCAAGTCGAGGCGCATGGAATGCGACGTCTCCGTCTGTTTTTAGTTCCATTCCCCGATCCGAGCAGCAGCAGCAGCATCACAGCCCTTACAGGGACAATTCAGAAAACTGGGATTGATGACCGTCCGTACGTCGTGATGCTCATCACAATCATCATGGCCTTTACCCTTAGCCATGATCATTCCACTGCTGGGACGAAGGCATCCCTCCCAAGCCAACGCCACAATGTAACATATCAAGCTATCCGCCTCCACGTCTCATCGCTTCATCTCCTCCCCGTGGACGTGCCCTTGGCCGTATGCGCGTGCGTTGACATTCCTTCGCGGCGTTCTCAGCGGCTCACGAAGCAGAGCTCGAGATTTAGACAAAGAGCCACCGTGTAGCCTTGAACAGGCGGCGTGCGCAAGTGCTGTTAGCGAGCGCCGATGACACGCAAGATAAAGGTTCCCCGTACAGCCAGACAGACGGTTTGGGCAAGTGCTGAGAGCGAGTACTGACGAAGGCAGGGAGAGATGTGTGCCCAACACACAGCATCGCCCGGCCGCCTTTGTCTCCCCAGCGACGACGTTTACAGCACCCCGTGCCGCAGATTCTGATCCGAGGCTGAGTTTACCGAGCGGGAATGTCCATCGCTTCAGATATCCGTCACTCGAATCAAACTCGGCGGTCGCCGAGCTAACCGCTGCGCCATAAAGATAAAGATCCCCCGTATAGCCTGTAACAGACTGTAGGGGCAAGTGCTGTTAGCGAGCACCTATGAAGGCCGGCACGGCACACGAGGGGGTGGGTGGCCAGCACCACGCCCGGACGCCTTTGTCTCCCCAGTGACGATGTTTACACATAGCACCAGGTACTCATTTGAGGCCGAGTCGACCTAGGGGAGGCCCAGGACCGGTTCAGATAATCGTCACCGGTGTTTGCCGTGAGCGGGAATCGAACCCGGGTGGCCAGGTTTGTAGCGCAGCGCGCTAACCGCTACACCACCGCTGCGCCACCGCTCTTGACACACAAAGACAAAGATCCCCCATATAGCCTGTAACAGACTGTAGGGGCAAGTGCTGTTAGCGAGCACCTATGAAGGCCGGAACGGTACACGAAGGGGTGGGTGGCCAGCACCACGCCCGACCGCCGTTGTCTCCCTAGTGGCGATGTTTACACACCGCACCAGGTACTCATTTGAGGCTGAGTCGACCTAGGGGAGGCCCGGGACCGGTTCAGATAATCGTCACTGGTGTTGGCCGTGAGCGGGAATCGAACCCGGGTCGCCAGGTTCATAGCGCAGCGCGCTAACCGCTACACTATCGCTCTTGACACACACACACAGCGACACACACACACAGCGACACACACACACACAGCGACACACACACACAGCAACACACACACACAGCGACACACACACACACACAGCGACACACACACACACAGCGACACACACACACACACAGCGACACACACACACACACAGCGACACACACACACACACAGCGACACACACACAGCGACACACACACAGCGACACACACACACACAGCGACACACACACACACACAGCGACACACACACACACACAGCGACACACACACACACAGCGACACACACACACAGCGACACACACACAGCGACACACACACAGCGACACACACACACAGCGACACACACAGCGACACACACACACAATAAAATGTGTTTACCCTTCAATTGCGCACGCGTGGGAGGGGGGGAGGGCTCTGCTCTACGTCGGTGCTTTGCTTCGTTCCCAGAGACCGCTCCATATCAGAAACGATGACTTGGCTTCCATATTTCGAGTTTTCGAGACGCAATAAATACTGCAAATATGACCATCAATATACCAAAAAACAATAATACTACGACTACCATCATCATCATCATCGCTCACGCTGATAATCGTTACGCTGCGGCTGCTGCTGTTGGCGTTGACGTTAATATTAAAGTCGCAACTTGTGTGTGTCGTGCACCCCACCTCCACCCGACACACAGCCAAATAATTGTTTCGGCAATTGTTAAAATGTGTGCGGATCGCTCTGCCAACACTACCGCTGCTGCTGCATGCCGCTGCTATCGTGTTGTTTGTATTGTATTTGTTGTTGTTGTTGTTCCTGGACATCTGTGAAAAAGAGCTTCATAGCTCATCGGATTCCTCCAGTGTTGATAAATATTCTGAATATGATTCTGCGGCTGAGGCGGTAATCATTTGGGCGCGTTTGCTCGTCACGTGACAACTTTAGATGACAGGGTGCTTAAAAAAAACGTGAACACTTCGGAGAATTTGCAACAATAACCACGTGACATGTGTTGCTGCCTCCAGGCTCTGCAGATCACCTGGAGAAGATTCCAGGCACGCGTTGACAACGACGTTTTTTTGAAGCTATTAACATACATTTGTTATCATGTTACAATGTATTATTATCGGTTTTATGTTCCATTAAAAACGATGATCCCATGTATGTGTCAACATTTTTTTGAAACACCTTGTAATTGTCCGTGTCGGGTGGTGGAGGGATGTACAACACACACATTTAGTTCAGGAGATCTGAACCCCCGCACAGAAATAAGTTACGAATTAAAAGAAGTAATTTCTTCGCATTTGTTTTTGTTGTTGTTTAGACAAAACAGATTTTGCAAACGCAAATTAAATGAGCGGTTTGAACGCAGACTCAAACTTTGCTTGCAGGGCACGCGCGCCGGCAGATCTGCCTGCACATGCACAGCCACGTTAGTTAATCCACTGCTGGATGAGGGCCTCCCCCACGCCGTGCGGGTTCACGGAGGGAGGGGGTCCCGTAATTCATGACCATACTTCACCACGCAGGTTAGCACGTGTCGGTGAAGGGCGGGGAGCATAGACGTGGGAGCATAGTGGAGTATAACAGTGCGGATTGCGATGCACAACTCCACTGCTACACACAAGGGTCGCTACGCAGCAGTCTAGAGCACATGTAAGGTGTGGTCGCCCATCCAAACAATAGCCAGGCCCAACTTCGCTTAGCCCAAGGGTGGTAAACGTGAGGCCCGCGAAATAATTTAGGTCTGGCCCTGCCAAGGCAACCGCAGGCGGGACTCGAAATTCAATAAATCTCGGAGCAAACCTGGAAAAGCAGTTGCGAGTAGCAGCAACGTCGTCAACACCAGCTGACATCATCACACGCCTCGCCAAAAGAGAAGCAGCTCCAGCCATCACATTAGGGGTGAGTTAATTAAATGTTTGACGACAAATATAACGGGCTAATTTTTAAGCTGATAATTTTGTATGGCCCGCGAATGATGTTATAAATATCCAAATGGCCCTTGGCAGAAAAAAAGATTCCCCACCCCTGGCTTAACCCATGGAGACCTAGATCATCCACGCTCTCTGCCGCCGTTACCACTGCTGGCCTAGAGCCCCCGTGCGGGGGAATTCCACATTCTCATGGAGGCGGCCAGTCCATCCATCGACACGACACAGTCACTGCTGACTTCCCACGATGTGGTACTAAATTCGTCTACCCTGTACACACGGCGACGACGACGATGACGGCAGACCACAGCTTCATCCACGCTGGATGTAAAGAATAATAATAATACTAATACACTGAGAGCCCTTTCTCAGTCCACTGCTGGATGAAGGCCTCCCTCCCACGCTGTTGTTGGTCACGGGGATTGATGAGCATACTTCACCGCGCTGGTCAGTGTGCACTAGAGACAGAAGACAGGGTGGAGGAGTCGTGGGGGGGGGGGGGGGGGGGGAGGGGGCGGGTACCCGGACTGGTTGAGATATCACTCGCCACTGATGTTAGCCGTGGTCGGGTATCGAACCTTTCTGGTCGCCGGATTAATGGCGCAGCGTGCTAACCGCCGCGCCACCGGCACACTTGGGACTTGCGATCCAGAGAAGCCGCCGGTTCCAATCAGATCTCCCCGGCGTGGCGGGCGTAAAATAGCAAGGGAAGTAGCCCTCGAAAGTGGCCTGGCCCTCTGTCCCAGCCAGCGGTATTTCAATCTGTTCCGCCGGTTCGGCCCGACGAGGCGAGGTTCGCGTTGCGGGTGGGGAAAAGCGTGGGGTACTCACACCTACCGGGAGACGTCTGGCCAGCGTGCGTGAAGTAGACCCACAAGTACCCTCCTCTGGAGGTGGGGGCGGGGCGGGGCGGGGCGGGGCGGGGCGGGGCGGGGGGGCTCTGTCGCGCTCCCTCTAGCGGAGGATGATCCGTCAGCAGCGGCTCGAGCAGGCAATTGCAGGGGCCGCGCCTTTAACATTGTTTACATTATTATTAATGTTATTAATATCACTTTTTAGGTGTTTTTATTCCCCCCCCACCCCACCCATCCACCCACTCTGAAAAAAAGTTGTCGATTTTTTTGCGTAAAAAAAAGACACGCACACACACACACAAACCCACAAATTTAAATTAAAACACGAAAACGTCCCGCACGCGGACACGCCACGAGCCGCGATCAGCCCCCCCCCCCCCCCCGCCGGGCAGATCACGTGGTCAACGCCGGCACTCGCCTCGACTCCTCCGCCTCCACGATGGCAACGACCGTCGCCAGCTCGTCGCCCGAATCCCCAGGGCCCATCCCGTGCTCGTCAACATCAACAATACCATCGTCACCATCGTCACCGTCGTCACCGTCGTCGTAGCTATCGTCGTCACGGCGGCTGTCGCTAAGGCAGTGGCGGCGGTTGAGCGATGCGGTGGCGGCGGGGGCGGGGGCGGGAGCGGCGTTTGGGCGAGCGGCGCCACCGGTCGCGGCCACCGCGGCGGCTCCTCCGCTCGGCGTCACCGTCGGCGGCGGCGGTGACGCCGCCGCGGGCCCCTCTGGAGCTTTCGGGGCCCCTCCGTTGATGAGAGGCTGCTGCTGCGGCTGCTGCTGCTGTGGCTGCTGCCGGTACCTCTCGCCCCTCGGCCCCAGCGACGGCGACGAGGTGGAGCACGGCGAGCGATCGGCGGCGACGACCGAGGGCGCCGCGTCCGTCCTCTCTCGATCGGGCTCGAAGCCGCTGAGCCGCCGCCGGCGTCGAGACGCGTCGCCGCAGAGGCGGCCCCCGCGTCCGACGCCGCCGCCGGAGCTGCCGGAGCTGCGGGAGCTGCGGGAGCCGGCCCAGCGGCCGCAGAGCCGCCGGCACAGCGACTTGCGACAGAAGATGTATATCCAGGGGTCGAGGATGGGCGTGATGGTGTACATGCGCAGGCCGAGCAGGTCCAGGGCCTCGTTGGCCGGAGCGCCGCTCGCGTTGATGAAGGCGCGGATCTGGTAGGGGGCGGGACGGAGACAGAGACAGACGCGAAATGTTGTGAACTGGACGACAACAGCACAAGTAATAATTGTACACATCCCATCAGTAACACGGCCTTTCCTGCGTCATTTAAAGTCTGGACCAGTTTCGACGCTCCAGTGTCTCATCAGCAGCAGCGGCAGCAGCGGCAGCAGCAGCGGTAGAGTCAGGCTTGCTTGGCTCTACTAATGCTGGAGGAAGAGTAGGAATAGTAGTATGAGGAGTTGGAGTAGTAAGAGTAGGAGGAGTAGGAACAGTAAGAAGAGGAGCTACATCATGGGACCTCCTTTGCCAGTACAAAAATATGAGAATAGGTTTTTTCCCTTTATTTCTGGCAACAAAACTGTTGTGTTAAGGTGTTGAAACAACAAACTGAAACCTTTTACAAGGAACCATGTCTGCATTAACCACAATGCTTGTGGTCAGAATGCAAACAAAAAACAAACTCTGATAATGAATGCATTGTCCTTGAAACTAATTGGTACACACCAGAGACAGCTTTCTTTTGAGCCTCGTCCCAAACGGTGTTAGGCCAGAGGACGCCAAAAAGGCGTTTTGGCGTAAAAGGTTTCAGTCTGGTGTTTTAACATCTTAACACCTGTTTTGTTGCCAGAAAAAATGGGAAAACCTCTTCTCACTATAAAGAGGAGTAGGAAAAAGAGTAAGAAGAATAGGAAGAATATGAAGAGTAGTAGGAGGAGTAGGAAGAATAGGCCAAGAACACGTCCTACAGGAGGAGGGAGGCTCTCTCTCGAGCTCTCTCTGGTGGAGGTTCCTTCCGCCGGCAGTGGCACGAGGAGAGCAACTGCAGGGGTTGCGCCTTCACCTCCACTACAGTCAGCAGTGGCACGGGGAGAGCAACTGCAGGGGCTGCGCCTTCACCTCCACTACAGTCAGCAGTGGCACGGGGAGAGCAACTGCAGGGGCTGCGCCTTCACCTCTACTACAGACAGTAGTGGCACGAGGAGAGCAACTGCAGGGGCTGCGCCTTTACCTCCACGACAAACAGCAGTGGCACGGGGAGAGCAACTGCAGGGGCTGCGCCTTTACCTCCACGACAGACAGCAGTGGCACGGGGAGAGCAACTGCAGGGGCTGCGCCTTCACCTCCACTACAGACAGCAGTGGCACGAGGAGAGCAACTGCAGGGGCTGCGCCTTTACCTCCACTACAGACAGCAGTGGCCGTGCTCTGGCAAGGGCGCCCGAGCGAAGGAGATTTTTTTGTTTGTTTTGCAAAAGTAAAACTTTAAAAGTAAAACTTAACACACAAAAATTAAGCCAATAAAAAAAACCAAATCTCTCAACCCTGCACGCACGCCTAAAGAAATACCCAACACTTCCTCTTCTCTCAGCCTCCAAGTGCGGAAATTCCATTTCGCAAACCAGAATAGCGGCTACTTTATTATTATTATTACGACGGTGTGCGTGTTACGGGGGGTTGGGTGGGGGGGTGAAGAGTTCCTTGGCAGTCCCCAACACAATGCGAGAGCCCTGGGATCCTTCCACCCCCGCCCGCGCAAAGCCTTTCAATGAAGGGGAGGGGGTGGGAGCCGGGGGGCGGGGCTAAGACCCAGGCTGCGGCATGGATACCGTGCAGGAGAAATGACGAAATGTGTGCGGGGAACGATACACAACGCCAAACAACACGTGCCTGTTACGTGCGCGTCTGTGAGTCTCTGTGCACCTCTATGGGTCTCTTTCAGCAGACTCTATGCAGGTAAATGGGTCTCTATGGCAGTCTGTGAGTTATATGCAGGTCAATGGGTCTCTATCTGAGTCTATGGGTCTCTATGCAAGTCAGTGGGTCTCTATGTGAGTTTGTGGGTCTCTATGCAGGTCAATGGGTCTCTATCTGAGTCTGTGAGTCTCTATGCAGGTCAGTGGGTCTCCATGTGAGTCTGTGGGTCTCTATGCAGGTCAATGGGTCTCTATGTGAGTCAGTGAGTCTCTATGCAGGTCAGTGGGTCTCCATTTGAGTCTGTGGGTCTCCATGCAGGTCAATGGGTCTCTATGTGAGTCTGTGAGTCTCTATGCATGTCAGTGGGTTTCCATGTGAGTCTGTGAGTCTCTATGCAGGTCAGTGGGTCTCTATGTGAGTCTGTGGGTCTCTATGCATGTCAGTGGGTCTCTATCTGAGTCTGTGAGTCTCTATGCAGGTCAGTGGGTCTCCATGTGAGTCTGTGGGTCTCTATGCAGGTCAATGGGTCTCTATGTGAGTCAGTGAGTCTCTATGCAGGTCAGTGGGTCTCCATTTGAGTCTGTGGGTCTCCATGCAGGTCAATGGGTCTCTATGTGAGTCTGTGAGTCTCTATGCATGTCAGTGGGTTTCCATGTGAGTCTGTGAGTCTCTATGCATGTCACTGGGTTTCCATTTGAGTCTGTGAGTCTCTAAGGAGGTCATTGGTTCTCCATGTGAGTCTGTGAGTCTCTAAGGAGGTTAGTGGATCTCTATGTGAGTCTCAATGCAGGTCAATGGGTCTCTATGTGAGTCTCTATACAGGTCAATGGGTCTCTATGTGAGTCAGTGAGTCTCTATGCAGGCAAATGGATCTCTATATGAGTCTGTGAGTTATATGCAGGTCAGAGGGGCTCCATGTGAGTCTGTGAGTCTCTCAGGAGGTAAATGGGTCTCTATGTAAGTCTGTGAGTCTCTAAGCAGGTCAATGGGTCTCTATCTGAATCTGTGGGTCTCTATGCATGTCAGTGGGTATCCATATCAGTCTGTGAGTCTCTATGCAGGTCAATGGATCTCCATGTGAGTCTGTGGGTCTCTATGCAGGTCAATGGGTCTCTATGTGAGTCAGTGAGTCTCTATGCAGGTTAGTGGGTCTCCGTGTGAGTCCATGAGTCTCCATGCAGGTCAATGGGTCTCTATGTGAGTCAGTGAGTCTCTATGCAGGTCAGTGGGTACTCTGTGTGAGTCCGCGAGCCTCTACGCGAGTCCGAGGGTGTCTCTGTGAGTCCACGAGCCTCTTCGCAAATCATCGGCGACCGGGCCGAGATTCCCAACTCGCACTGCACCAAGGACCCCGGTTCCAATCGTCCATGGGCAGCCTGGAATCCAGATTCGAGCCCAAGATTTTTCATCAGTCCCGACTCAGCAATTACACCTCCCACAACACCCCCCCCCCCCCCCCCCCCCAGAATCCCTCCCCTCCTCCTGAACCCCGAATCACCCCGGCACCGCCACAGCTCACAAGGGACTTCATGGCGAGGCTGACCCCGGTGTTGCTGTCGTCGCCTAACGAGCGGAGCGGGCGAGCAAGCGGGCGGAGGAGTGAGCGATTGAGACGGTGACGAGGAAGGAGGAGGAGGGAGGGAGGGAGGGAGGGAGCAGGATGGAGGAGGGAGGAGGAGGCAGGTAATGGTGCGGAAACTCTTGATGCGACCTCGCGGGAGCGATGGGCGAATTGGGGAGCTCTCGGCAGAGATTCGCATCCAGCACCACCGTGTTTATAGATCTCTTGGTTCCACGCTTCGATGCGTATTTATTTTGCTTTCTCAAATAATTGGGCCGGCACAAAATATGAAAAAAGAACTCCATTATTGTTCGCATTATTATTATTGTTGCTGCTACACGGGTTTATTTTTCTCTGCAGTGGGCGCAACCTTGAATACCCTTTTCATCATGGCCAGGCGAGTGTTGCAGATGTAATCAGGAAGAGCGGGGGGGGGGGGGGGGGCTGTGATGGGGGGGAGGGGAGAAGTGGGGGAGAGGCGGGGGGATTGAGACGCGTGATGTGCAGGATGAAGGAGCAGGAGGATGGGGTAGGCAACTTGGAGGTTGGGAATAGGAGGAAATGATGATGGGTGGGATGCGTGGTGTGCAGTGCAGAGGAGGAGCAGGTTAGGCCAGCCAAGCCGGGGCCGCAGAGATGCCCCCAGAGGTCGGGCGACCAAGCAGAGGAGGAGACGCGGAGGGGGCGATGAGACCGCACGAGAGAGGCGCTGGAAGGACGTGGCAGCACGGACACACAATGTGAATCATTCGATGGTCACGCATCGTGCGGAGTCAATATTGGCGTTGATCAATCATCGTTACAAATACATTTTTGAATATATAAAGCCACGGGTGGATTAGTGGCACAACGGTCAGCACACTGTCATGTGGGTCGGTGCATTGACGACACACGTGACTGCGCAGCCACGGACCCGCCACCACTGCCACCACAACAGCCACGACCAACAACCACTACCGCCACTACTTCAACCACCACAACCATCACCACCACCACTGCCGCCACCACCACTTTCTCGCACTCCTCGGCCTCTGAACGTCGATTGGCCACGCGGGGGGGGGGGGGGGTGGAGAGGGGGGGCTGCTCGCCGTCCCGCAGCCTCCTCCGGAGTTTCCGCCGATGTCACAAGAAACAACCCCCCCTCCCCACTTCCCCTGTCACGCGAGAGATGAACTTGTGCCGCACGGGGACAGCTCCCGCCTGGGGTCCCCTAGGCTGGACGAGGAGCGGGGTAACGGAAAGGGCTCATGCGGCTCCTTCGGCAGCAGCATTGGCGGAGTCAGCCGTGGCAGCAGCAATGTCAGTGTCAGCCGTGGCAACAGCATTGGCTGTGTCAGTGGCAGCAGCATTGGCAGTGTCAGTAGCAGCAGCATTGTTAGTGTCAGTGGCAGCAGCATTGTTAGTGTCAGCCGTGACAGCAGCAATGACAGCGTCAGCCGTGGCAACAGCATTGGCTGTGTCAGCCGTGGCAGCAGCATCAGCATCAGCATGGAGAGCGGCTTCTAGGGTAGACAAGTAATGGAAAGTTCAGAATCGGTGATATCGACGGAATAAATACGAGCAAGAGAGAGTGAGAGAGACAGAAAGAAAGAGCCAGAGAGAGACAGACAGACAGACAGAGATAGACAGACACACACACAGACAGAGAGAAATACGCGCGCACGAATGGTTGTCAGCTGGAGTTGTCCCGCATGTGAGCGCTCTGAGGAGTGATGAGGAGCAGAGTGGTGGGCGTAGAGAGACACGTTGCCCTGTTGACGCTGTCGTTCTCGTCCTCTCGCTACAATGCGGCCCAGCCTGAGGCCACCGGGGTTTTGGCCGCCCTCCGGATGAGAAGCTCAGCTGTCAAAATAAATAAAAAAATAGATGGGCACTATATAAATAATTTATTGCTGCCCTCGCGCGCGAGCGTCGGCGAGCAAGAAGAGTTCTGCTCCTCGTCGCCTCGAGAGGGGAGGGGGATGATGATGACGACGAAGAGGATGATGGTGATGATGATGAGGAGCATGATGTTGAGGATGATGAGAATCATGATGATGAGGATCATGATGATGATGATGAGGAGGAGATGAGTTGACCTCTAGGTCAACTCATTCTCAAATATCGCCTCAAGGGAGACAAAGGCGGCCGGGCGTGGTGCTGGCCACCTAAGTACAACAACAACCGCCATTCGCCATTACGACGCTTGTGCCAGGCTATGTGCACCTTGAGGCCACGTAAAGTGTCGAACGCCCGCTGGCAGGAGGTCACGGGGCAGACCCAGGTGCCACGGGTCGACTGACTGAGACGACTGGCTGATGCACCACCTGTGCCCCCTGCTGTGCCAACCTGCTGTGCTTTAGCCACCCGGCGCTCCGCTCGTTGTTGTGAGCGTCGCTCCTCCGCCCTCCGTTGTTGTTGGAGGGCGACTGCCTCCAACTGCCCAGTAGCAGCGTCCTTCACGAGCCTCCTCCACAGAGGCCGATCTTGACACCGCTGGTACCGGTCATCGGCAAGTCCACTCAGCTCCACGTCCTCCTGTACCACATCACTCCATCTCTTCTCTAGCCCGTGCCGCGCCGTTTAGCCCCCTCGATCCGGCCGAACAAAAGCTGTTTCGGCATGCGGTGGCTGGGCATGCGGGCTACATGACCCAGCCATCGCAGCCTTGCCTGCCGGAGGAGCTCACCAATGGGACTTTGTCCAGATCTTTAAAGGATTTGTGAGCTCCTCACACAATCCAGCCTGGTTAAACTCAGGATTGATCGTAGGCAGGCCAGCCTAAGTGTTTCTAACCGGCGAATATGTTCCATTAGAGGGGTCCACGTTTCGCAAACGTAGAGAAGGGAGGGCGACGTTTCGGGGGATTGCCCTTCTTCAGTTAGCACGTGCGCCGGACATCAGACCTTGGATGATGAACGAGGAGCGAGAGTGCCCTCGTCGATAAGCTCACCCCCACGCGGCCGGTTTAACTCATGCTTTAGAATAAAACAAAACAAAGCCGCGTGTCTTCGATCGAAAGAGCTCACTTCTTTAAAGACGGCTTTGTTGTGCTTAGTTTGGTTGTTCCTCCCCACACCCCCACCCCCACCAACCACGTGCACCTCCGATTGGCACGGTTGCGGAAGAAGTTCAACACACGTACGCACGTTTGACACGCCTCGCGAATCACAACAACAACAACAACAACTGCGCATCCCGATCCATCCCGAGCGTACACACGGCGAGGGCTGCGGGCAACTCCGGAGAGAGGTGAGTGGAGACTTCACCCCACCCCATCCCCCCCCACCCCATCTCCCCCCACCCCATCCCCCCCACCACATCTCCCCCCACCCCATCTCCCCCCACCACATCTCCCCCCACCCCATCTCCCCCCCCCCCCACCCCATCCCCGTCCCCTACCGAGAGCCGTGTGAATCCACGAGGTTAGCCGGAGGAAGAGCGCCCATGGGGTTAAGATGCCAGAGGAGTCAGGAGGTCGTGAAAACCGCTCTTCCCTCCTCGTTAACCGGTTCATTAGTCGCGGAGGGCTCGGGGGGAGGGGGGGGGGGACCGGATCCCCCCACTCCCATCCCGCGTGATTCCGGGGATTGAGATCCAACACCTGGCCACTGCCTCCGACGACCCGAGTTCCTGTCCGAGTGATTCCTGCTGTGAGTTTACGCAACAGCGGTTCTCGCTCTCACGTTTTTTCTCTCTCGCGCGCTCTCTCACTCTCTCTCACTTTCTCTCTCTCGGGTTTTCTCGCTCTCACTTTCTCTGTGTGTCTCTCTCTCGCTCTCGCTCTCTCTATCAGTTTCTCTCGCTCTGTCTCTCTCGTGAGATTCCAGCCGGTGCTGCCATCACTTGGGGTGTTGGGTTGTGATGTTGGAAAGGCACGCGGCTCGCAATACGCACAGGTTACGATCGTCGTCACCATCAGCACTGCCATCATCACCATCACCGCGAGCATCATCACCGTCACCGCTAGCATCATCACCATCACCGCTAGCATCAGCACCATCACCGCTACCGTCAGCACCATCACCGCTAGTATCATCACCATCACCGCTTCCGTCAGCACCATCAACGCTACCGTCATCACCATCACCGCTACCGTCAGCACCATCACCGCTAGTATCATCACCATCACCGCTAGTATCATCACCATCACCGCTACCGTCAGCACCATCACCGCTAGTATCAGCACCATCACCGCTAGTATCATCACCATCACCGCTAGTATCATCACCATCACCGCTAGCATCATCACCATCACCGCTACCGTCAGCACCATCACCGCTACCGTCATCACCATCACCGCTAGTATCATCACCATCACCGCTACCGTCATCACCATCACCGTCATCACCATCACCGCTAGTATCATCACCATCACCGCTACCGTCAGCACCATCACCGCTACCGTCATCACCATCACCGTCATCACCATCACCGCTAGTATCATCACCATCACCGCTACCGTCATCACCATCACCGCTAGTATCATCACCATCACCGCTAGTATCATCACCATCACCGCTACCGTCAGCACCATCACCGCTACCGTCAGCACCATCACCGCTACCGTCATCACCATCACCGCTACCGTCATCACCATCACCGCTACCGTCATCACCATCACCGCTACCGTCATCACCATCACCGCTACCGTCATCACCATCACCGCTAGCATCATCACCATCACCGCTACCGTCATCACCATCACCGCTTCCGTCAGCACCATCACCGCTAGTATCATCACCATCACCGCTACCGTCGGCACCATCACCGCTACCGTCAGCACCATCACCGCTACCGTCAGCACCATCACCGCTAGCATCATCACCATCACCGCTAGCATCATCACCATCACCGCTAGTATCATCACCATCACCGCTACCGTCATCACCATCACCGCTACCGTCATCACCATCACCGCTACCGTCAGCACCATCACCGCTACCGTCAGCACCATCACCGCTACCGTCAGCACCATCACCGCTAGCATCATCACCATCACCGCTACCGTCATCACCATCACCGCTTCCGTCAGCACCATCACCGCTAGTATCATCACCATCACCGCTACCGTCGGCACCATCACCGCTACCGTCAGCACCATCACCGCTACCGTCAGCACCATCACCGCTAGCATCATCACCATCACCGCTAGCATCATCACCATCACCGCTAGTATCATCACCATCACCGCTACCGTCATCACCATCACCGCTACCGTCATCACCATCACCGCTACCGTCAGCACCATCACCGCTACCGTCAGCACCATCACCGCTAGTATCATCACCATCACCGCTAGCATCATCACCATCACCGCTACCGTCATCACCATCACCGCTACCGTCATCACCATCACCGCTACCGTCAGCACCATCACCGCTACCGTCAGCACCATCACCGCTACCGTCATCACCATCACCGCTACCGTCATCACCATCACCGCTACCGTCATCACCATCACCGCTACCGTCATCACCATCACCGCTACCGTCATCACCATCACCGCTACCGTCATCACCATCACCGCTACCGTCATCACCATCACCGCTACCGTCATCACCATCACCGCTACCGTCATCACCATCACCGCTACCGTCATCACCATCACCGCTACCGTCAGCACCATCACCGCTAGTATCATCACCATCACCGCTACCGTCATCACCATCACCGCTACCGTCATCACCATCACCGCTACCGTCATCACCATCACCGCTACCGTCAGCACCATCACCGCTACCGTCATCACCATCACCGCTACCGTCATCACCATCACCGCTACCGTCATCACCATCACCGCTACCGTCATCACCATCACCGCTACCGTCATCACCATCACCGCTACCGTCATCACCATCACCGCTACCGTCATCACCATCACCGCTACCGTCATCACCATCACCGCTACCGTCATCACCATCACCGCTACCGTCATCACCATCACCGCTACCGTCATCACCATCACCGCTACCGTCATCACCATCACCGCTTCCTGATGAACGTCGCTCACTGACAGCATCGTCTGTCCTTACTCGTTATCCGTCGCCTCTCAGCCTCCGCCGCCGCCACCACCACCACTAACGACGACCCTGTACATCGCTTCGATTGACGTCGCTGTGACTTGCTGACCCCGCGCCCCCTACTGGACATGC
Organism: Petromyzon marinus; assembly: GCF_048934315.1. Classification (NCBI taxonomy): domain Eukaryota; kingdom Metazoa; phylum Chordata; class Hyperoartia; order Petromyzontiformes; family Petromyzontidae; genus Petromyzon; species Petromyzon marinus. Next base: position 5,318,832 of record NC_133695.1, on the reverse strand, counting down.
GTGGGAAAATAAGGGCTTCATAGCTCATCGGATTCCCCCTCCTGCATCTAAATCAAGATTCCGACGCTTCCGAAATTCCTCTCCGCGCCTTTCAGGAACGCATCCCCGATGTTAACCGGGCTACTGCTGTAACCTCAAATGCCCCCCTCGACCCCCCCCTCCCCACCATTCAACCCCCCCCCACCCACCACCACCACCACCGCCCCCACCCCATAGTCTCCCCTCAACCCTGAACTTCGTTTTACCTTCCTAGCAGCATCACCCGCCCCACATCCTTTCCATGACCCAGCCCCTCCCCTCCCCCCCCTCCCGTCTCTCAGGCCACACATTAAGCCACTCAGAGGTGATTAATGAGGGGGGAGGGAGGCGGGAGGGGGGGCGGTTCGCGTGGCCCCCTCCCCCCTACGCCCTCCTCCCCCCCCCCGCTACTCTCTCGCGCGGGTAACGCGAGGTTTATTTCATTTGCGCAGCTTAAATAAGCGCAGCGGACATCCAGGGTGGGGGACCGAGGGGGAGGGCACGGTGGGGGGCCCTGCACCCCTCCCCTTCGCCCTCTCTCACTCGCTCCTTCCTGCTCACTTCCTCACCCCCCCCCCTCTCTTTCTCCCACGTCGCTATCTCTCGTTCGTTTTCTCCATTGCCCTCTTCCCCCATGGCTCTCTCTCTCTCTCCTCTCAAAATATCGCCGCACTCTCTCAATTATCCTCACGTCTCTCGCTACCACGGCTTCGTTTCTCTATCTCACTTGACTGGCTCGCTCAATTCTCTCTCTCTCCTACACCATTCTTTATCCCTCACCTGCGCTCTCCCTCATCTCTGTATCTCCCCCCATCTCTCTCTCTGCGCACTGGACGGTGCCCTCGGACAAATCTCCCCAGGGGCACCGAACTCGTGTGCGTTTGTCTGCGAAGCCAGGGCAAAATCTGGCCCCAACCCAATGTTCCGGCTTGTGTGGGGTGGGGGGTCCATGTTCAGGAGACTGGCGGTGCCTTTTTACAACAGCAGTTTCACATGCGGGGGTGGCGTGCCTTACCCGGCTAATAGGCGCCGCGATCTTGCCGTTCCCCAAGCAAAGACGACAGCGTGCAAGGCCAGGAAAGAGACGCTGAGAGGCGACACTGACTGCTGCCCTATGGTGATAAAGTCGCGAGGGGCCTGCTCGAGACACGGCTCCAGCTGGGGCACGCGCTCCACCCCGGTGCCGCGCGTGCTGCTTGAACGGTGGGAGGGGGCCGGCGGAGCCCTCTACGCCAGCGCAAACGGCGCTCTTAATTTTTACCTTTTTTTTTTAAAACGAGCTCATTAGTCGCACGTGGCGCGGCGTGGCGACGCGGTGTTTGTGTTGCGCGTGCCACGTGCAGCGTCACGTGCGGGTAGCGTTTGTGACGTGCGCACGTGACGCTGTGCTCGATGTGACTTTGCATCGAAATCGACTCCAGTGCTTTTGCTTACTGGCACTTCTCACTTCTCCCTCTCTCTCTCTGCCACTTTCATCACTTGCTCTCTATCAACCACAACACACAGCCGCCATTCGCCACTACGGCTCGTGTGCCAGGCCAGGTGCACTTTGAGGCCCCACGAGCAGTGTCGAAGCCTCTCTGCGGGCAGGAGGTCACTGGACAGACGCACGTGCCATGGATTGACTGCTGTGCCAGGCTAGGTGCACCAGGAGGTCACTGGACAGACGCAGGTGCCATGGATTGACTGCTGTGCCAGGCTAGGTGCACCAGGAGGTCACGGGACAGACCTATGGGTTGACTAACTGAGATGACTGGCAGAACTTACCACATCTTTAAACGCTCTCGATCACTCTCCCATTCCTCTCCTATCTTAATCTCTCTCCGTATCTCCTACATCTCTCTCCTCTGTGCGTCTCATCTCTCTCTCCTCATCTCCTGTCCCACTTCACACGCAGGAGCAGGGGTTGGAAATCAACAGAGCAAGAAGAGCTATTATGATATTCGAATTCGGTATATAGATTAAAGAAACTCTCAATATAGGGTGCTTAATTTTCTTTTTTTAACACTCATATGGGACTATCGTTTTTAATGTAAAAAGAACGGACAATTAATCATACACTGTGACGTGATAACAAATGTATGTTAATAGCTTCAAAAAACCATCATTGTCAACGCGTGGCCTGGAATCTTCACCAGGTGGTCTACAGAGCCCGGAGGCAGCAGCACATTTCTCGTGGCGTTGTTGCAAATTCTCCGAAGTGTTCACATTTTTTTGAAGCACCCTGTATTTCAAGAGCCGTACAATGCACACGTGAGTGAATACGAGACGGCGGTGGTCCTCAATAAACAACTGTCACAAAGCGGCAGTCTTTAAAGAGCCACATGCGGCTCCAGAGCCTGCAGGTTACCCGCTCCTTATTCTCTTGTTGCCTATCTCTCCTTGCCCGCTCTCTCACCTATCTCTCTCCTCTGTCATCTCCTCTATCCCTCTTTGTATCTCCACTCTCTCTCTCTCTCTCGTCGTCTCCCCGTTACGTGTATCTATCGCACTCTGCTCTTCACCGCGGTGGTCGACGATGCGCCGGGAAGTATTTTACACTGAATACACCCCGCAGTATTATCCAGGGGCGGACGGACGTGGGAATTCAAACCGCAAATATCTATGACGTGCGGGGTGAGCGCGGTGCGGGTCGCGGCGGCTCTGCGATCGAGCAGAAGGAAGGAAGCGAAGTCGCTGTGCGTGGCGTGCGGGAAAGATCTGCCACGTGTTGTTGTTGTTGTTGTTTTTTTACAGAATTGGAATCAGCATTGTGTTTGTCTCCCGAGTAAAGCCCATTGAGTTTAAGAGGCCGCCTTTGTCTTTCCCGGGCAGTGACGTTTACACACAGCACCAGGTACTCATTTGAGGCTGAGTCAATCTAGGACACTCCCAGCACCGGTTCAGATCATCGTTACTGGTGTTGGCCGTGAGCGGGAATCGAACCCGGTTTGCAAGGTTCGTAGTGCCGCGTGCTAACCAACAACACGACCAGAGCTACCACCACCGCTACCACAACCATCGCCACCCACCACTGCCACCACCACCACCACCACCACAACCGCCATAACCACCATCGCCACCGCTGCCACCACCACAACCATCACCCCACCGCCGCCTCCATCGCCACCATCACCCCAACCATCGCTACCATCAGTGCGCCCATTGAGTTTAAGGGACAATTTTTTCCAAGAGCGACTTTGGTCGCAGACAACCCCGGACAGATGTCAGCACGGTGGGGTCTGTTATTAACAACTGTGCTTGTTTACTCCGATGAAGTTAAGCACACGCAACACCGGTTGCCAGATCTCGGTTATAAATCAACTCGCGTTGCCAGAACACAGACGCCGATTCCTGGACTTTTTCAGGTCAAACCAGGATAGGTGGCAACCCTGGCTGGTGGGTGAGTAGGTGGGCGAGTGGGTGAGTGAGTGGGTGAGTGAGTGGGTGAGTGAGTGGGTGCGTAGGTGGGGGAGTGAGTGGGGGAGTGAGTGGGTGAGTGAGTGGGTGAGTGAGTGGGTGAGTGAATACGTGGGTGAGTGAGCGAAGGGGTGGATGAATGGGTGGGTGAATAAGTGGGTGACATGAGTGAGTGGCTAGATGAACGAGTGGCTAATTGAGTGTATGGGTTGGTAGGTGGGAGAGTGAGTGATTGAGTGACTGAGTGTGTGAATAAGTGGGTGAATGAGTGAGGGGGTGGATGGGTGAATTAGTGAGGGGGTGGGTGGGTGAATGAGTGGGTGGGTAGGTGGGGGAGTGAGTGGTTGAGGGAGTCAGTGAGTGACTGGGTGCGTGAATAAGTGGGTAAGTAAGTGAGGGGGTGGGTGAATGAGTGAGTGGGTGGGTGGATGACGAGGTGAAATGAGTGAGTGGCTGGGTGAACGGGTGGGTAATTGAGTGAGTGGGTGGGTAGGTGGGGGAGTGAGTGGGTGAGTGACTGGGTGCGTGAATAAGTGGGTGACTGAGTGAGGGGGTGGGTGAATGAGTGAGTGGGTGGGTGGGTGGATGACCGGGTGAAATGAGCGAGCGGCTTTGTGAACGAGCGGCTAATTGAGCGAGTGGGTTGGCGAGCGAGTGGTAGGGTCCGCCACCGTTTCCACTGCAGACCAGACCCAGACACATTCTCTCAGCCAAGCACCGGGGTCTTATACTTATCAACACCGCACCGCGGCAAAGGTGCGAGATCTCAGTGCCAATAAACTCCTGCTGCCACCGGCACACAGACGCCAAATCCAGATGGCAAGTTGGCAACCCGCAATGCGTCGCAGTGGCGGTGATTTTGACATGTTGGCTTTGACCTGTGTTTGACCCCGGACCTGCCGCTCTCGCAAATCCTTCACCCCCCCCCCCTCTCCTCCCACATTGCTCCCCGAGGATGCGGAGCTGTCAGTGCCGAGGTCGCCATAGGAAAGTAAAAGAAGCGCACAAATAAACGAGACACGTAGCCTAAACCGAGCGGGCACGGAGTGGGGGGAGGGCTAGGGGCGTGTGGGGGGGGGGCTAGGGGGGTGGGGGGCTTGGGGGGTGTTCGTGGGGGCGTCGGCGAGGAGGAGGCAAGGATTGTGGGGGGCGGGGGGGGTGTCGAGGAGGCCAGGAAACAGAGGCAACAGAACAAGAGAGAGAGAGCGCGGAGCGGAGAGGTGAAAGTCGCGGGCTCGGTGAGGCCACGCCGAGTGCGTTCCTCATGCGCCTCCCTGCCCCTCCCCTGTTGTCCTTCATCCGGCTCATTTCTCAGGTTCCGTGTTAAACAACAATTGCAAAACACGTTTTTGAATCATCACGGAGCGACAATTGGAATGATGATGACGATGGGGGAGGAGGAGGATGAGGTGGTTGGTGGTGGTGGACGATGGCGATGATCGTTTCTCGTCTGATTGTCGCCCGTTGTGCCGTGGGTTTCCGGCCACGCCGAGCAAGAAATGGGATGGATCGAGCATCCCAAAGTAGCGGGACCATCCTGGACCATGGTAACAGCGTGTCACTGAGACTTACCACCACCACCACCACGACTATCACCACAATCACCACCAAAGACAAAGACTCTCCCTATAGACTTAATAGACCTTTGCTGTCAGCGAGCACCTATACAGGAGGCTGACCATTGCTTCTCTCCACTCACTCCTCCTCCTCTTCCTCGTCTCTCGCTGCTGCCCATCTTGAGCCATGCCCTCTTCTCTGGGGGGGGGGGGAGGGGTTGGTGGACACACTTCCGCCCTAACCTCCCCTTCCCCCTCCTTGACTCTCTCTCTCTACTCGGCTCCACGTGGCCTGTGCGACGGTGTTACGAGGTTGCAGATATTTATATAGTCGCAGAGGTCCGCGCTTCGGAAAAAAACAAAACACTGAGTGACCGAAAGGGGGAATCCGTGGAGCCACGAGACGTCACGATGGAGGTGATGTGGGCTCCAGGGGACGATGGCCCATGGTCGAGACTGGTAACGGAATAGCAGCCAAAGGTGGGGGGCAGAGAGCGAGAGAGATCGAACCCACGACCCCATGCACACCAGGCGAGGGAGTTAACATCTCGCCACCGCGGCGATATGTTTATTGCGTTTCCATTCAGCTGGCCCGGCTGCTGAGATGTCCTCAGGTTGAGATTGGAGCATCGGGCCCTGGTCAGGCCCCTCTGCTCGTCCGCGGTCTCGCCTTGAGAGCTAAATGAGCCATTTGCTCACCACGTGCTTCCATTTATCATGCGTACTTAATGAATGACGCAAGAAAAACACTCACTCATACGCACATGCACCCCCCACCCCCACACACACACGCACCCAAACAGACATACACTCTCATACGCACATGCACCCAAACACACTCTCATACGCACATGCACCCAAACACACGCACCCAAACAGACACACACTCTCATAGGCACATGCAATGACAACGATCTCCCGTATAGCCTTAAAAGATTGTTGGGGCAAGTGCTGTTAGCGAGCACCTATGAAGGCAGGAACGGCACACGAGGGGGTGGGTGGCCAGGACCACGCCCGACCGCCTTTGTCTCTCTAGTGGCGATGTTTACACACTGCACCAGCTACTAATTTGAGGCTGAGTCGACCTAAGAGAGGCCCAGGACCGGTTTACATAATCGTCACTGGTGTTGGCCGTGAGCGGGAATCGAACTCGGGTCGCCAGTGTTCAAGCGCAGATTGCTAACCGCTACACCACCGCTCCTCCATGCACACACACACCGCGACTCACACGGCTACACACACACATACACACGTGTACTCACCGACATACACCCACACCAAAATACTTGTATACACACTGTGACTTTCAGGATTAATCACGCTGTCACGCTTACAAACACACAAGCACACACGCGCGGATGCGTACACACACACACGTGTATACACTCGCACACATAGCCACACAGAGGCTAAAACAATACACACTCACGCAAATACACACGCACACGCAGTCCATTAAAACACTGACAGATGGACAATCACACTCACTCGCTCATTCACATTCAACGACAAAGATCACCCGTGTAGCCTGCAACAGACCGTTGGGGCAAGTGCTGTTAGCGAGTGGCACCTATACACACGTACAAAGACAAAGATCACCCGTGTAGCCTGCAGCAGACCGTTGGGGAAAGTGCTGTTAGCGCGTGGCACCTATGAAGGCCGGCACGGCACACGAGGAAGGATGCGTGGACAGCACCACGCCCGGCCGCCTTTGTATCCCTTGTGGCGATGATTTAAACATCGCACCAGGTACGAATTTGAGGCTGAGTCGACCTAGGGGGAGGCCCAGGACCGGTGCATATAATCGTCCCTCGCGTCGTTGGCCGTGGATGGGTATCGAACTCGTTTCGCCGGATCCGTAGCACAGCACGCCAACCGCTTCGCCACCGCTCCCCTTTCACAATCACACGCCAATACACACTCGAGTTACACACACACACTCAAGTCAACAACAACAACCGCCATTCGCCACTAAGTGGCGGTGACGTCACCACGATGCTTGTGCCAGGCCATGTGCACCTTGAGGCCACGTGAAGTGTCGAACGCCCGCGGGCAGGAGGTCACGGGGAAGACCCAGGTGCCACGGGTCGACTGACTGAGATGACTGAGATGACTGGCTAGTGCACCACCTGTGCCCCCTACTGTGCCAATCTGCTGTGCTATAGCCACCCGGCGCTCCGCTCATTGTTGTGAGCGTCGCTCCTCCGCCCTCCGTTGTTGTTGGAGGGCGACTGCCTCCACCTGCCCAGTAGCATCCTTCACGAGCCTCCTCCACAGAGGCCGATCTTGACACCGCTGGTACCAGTTATTGGCAAGTCCACTCAGCTCCACGTCCCCCTGTAACGCATCGGCCCATCTCTTCTCTAGCCCGTGCCGCGCCCGTTTAGCCCCCTCGATCCGGCCGAACAAAAGCTGTTTCGGCATGCGGTGACTGGGCACACTCAAGTCACACACCCACTCACACACACACACTCAAGTCACACACACTCACATACACACACTCAAGTCACACACACACACTCACTCAATTCACACACACACTCACACACACACTCAAGTCACACACACACTCAGGTCACACACACACTCAAGTCACACGCACACTCAAGTTACACACACACTCAAGTTACACACACACTCAAATCACACACACACACTCAAGTTACACACACACTCAGGTCACACACACACTGAAGTTACACACACACACTCAGGTCACACACACACTCAAGTCACACACACACACACTCAGGTCACACACACACACACACTCAGGTCACACACACACTCAAATCACACACACACTCAAGTTACACACAAACTCAAGATACACACACACTCAAGATACACACACACTCAAGTTACACACACACTCAAATCACACACACACTCAGGTCACACACACACTCAAATCACACACACTCAAGTTACACACACACACACACTCAAGTTACACACACACAAGTTACACACACACTCAGGTCACACACACACACTCAAGTCACACACGCACTCACTCAGGTCACACACACACTCAGGTCACACACACACTCAAGTTACACACACACTCAAATCACACACACTCAAGTTACACACACACACTCAAGTCACACGCACACTCAAGTTACACACACACACACTCAAATCACACACACCCATGCCTGAATACACAGGGTCACACACGCACTGGAGAACATAATGTCAGGCCTTACAAATACACACTCACACACATACATTCACACACACTCACACACATACATTCACACACACACTCACACACATACATTCACACACACACTCACGCATGCATACAAAGACCCCTCCCGTATCGCCTTCAACAGAAAGTTGGGGCAAGTGTTGTGAGCGAGTAGCACCTCCAAAGGTCAGCACTGCACGCGAAGGGGTGTGTGGTTAGTATCACGCCCCGCCGTCTTTGTCTCCCCAGTGGCGATGTTTACACATCGCACCAGGCACTCATTTGAGGCTGAGTCGACCTAGGGGAGGCCCAGGACCGGTTCAAATAATCGTCACTGGTATGTTGGCGGTGAGCGGAAATCGAACTCCGGACGCTGGGTTCGTTGCGCAGCGTGCTAACCACTGCAATCCCGTTCCCCATTGCACAGACACACACACACGCACTCATACAGACGTCAGTGTGCCTTGTATACAATTCAATTACATTGCGATATGGGGTCGTATACCGTAACGCCTAAATGCGACGCATCATTAGACGCTGTAACACATTGGCGTTTCAGACGCTGGGGGCAGCAGAGGAGAACGAGCGACCACCCATCGGGCAATGGTCGACCGCGGCCTTGCACAGAAATCCGTGGCTGCTGGAGCTGAGAGTGCGTGGAGGCGAGTAGAGTGAGATGAGAGGGGAGAGGTAGGAGAGTGAGTGGAAGGGAGTAGAGTGAGATGAGAAGTAGCCAGGGTTAAGTCGATGACATTAATCCGGGATTGGATTGGGAGCCAGTGGAGGGATCGGGTTCTTGGAGCAACGTGGTCTCGTTGATGGCTGTAGGTGAGGCGTTTGGCAGTGACATTTCAGATCGTCGGGAGTTTGTCGGCAAGGAATTCCGGGGAGATTCAGGGGCAGCGGGGAGGCTGTAGAGGAAAGAAGATGACCATGGATGAGGATCTCGACAGCAGCTGGGGTTAGGAGGTGGCGGATATCTGAACTGGTTCTGGGCCTCCCCTCGGTCGACTCACTCTCAAATAAGTACCTGGTGCGATGTGTAGCCAACGTCGCTGGGGAGACAAAGGCGGCTGGGTTTGTTGTTGGCCAACCCCCCCTCCCCCATCCTTCATCCACAGCCCTCCCTCCTCCATCCACAGCTCCCTCCTCTATCCACCTCTCTCTCCTCCATCCACAGCTCTCTCTCCTTCATCCACAGATCTCCCTCCTCCAGCCACAGATCTCCCTCCTCCATCCACAGCTCTCTCCTCTCCCCCTATCACTCCTGCCGACCACCCCCCAACCTATCTCCATGGTCTCCTCTTCCAATCCCTCCCCCTCTTCATCATCCATATCTCCTCATTGCCGGCCACCAATCTCCTTTCTTCACACATCGGGGTTACTTCTGGCCACCTATGCGAAGGGATTGACATCGGCGTGTAGGGGGTAGGGAATGCCGATGCTGCAGGGACCGTTATGGGGGTGACTGTTGCTCACTGGCCATTCGTTACCGACAGATGTCGACATTTTAATGCCACCTCTTACAACTCCTGGATCGTGATACTCAAACAATACTTGTACTCTGCAGTGTCAAAATCATACCAATGTAGGTGAACCCCCCCCCTCCATCAGCCCAGTAAGCACCCTCATGCAGATACAAAGCTGCTGCTGCTGCTTCTGCCGCATGGAACGATCTGCCAGACAAGCGATGATATGGGCCGCCAATCGCTGGTCATTTGAATCCTGAATCATCACTCGCAAGGATGGGGTTTGGGTCGAAATGTTCTGTGGCTGTTTAGAGGGAAAGACTGAGGGAGAGGGACGCGTAGCCCGAAGAGATGAGGTCACACACACACACACAGACACTCACTCACGGTCACACACACTCACACTTATTAAACATACTGTCAATTTCACAAAATATAAAGATCCCCCCCCCTCGCAGCCTGAACAGACTGTTGGGGCGAGTGCTGTTAGCGAGTAGCAACCTATGAAGGCCGGCACGGCACGCGAGGGAGTGGGTGGCCAGCACCACGCCCCACCGCCTTTGTCTCCCCGGTGGCGATGTTCAGACACCGCACCAGGTACTCATTTGAGGCTGAATCGACCTGGGGGTGGGAGGCACGGGATGAGCGCAGTGCGGGTCGCGACGGCTCTGGGATCGAACAGGAGGAACGAAGCGAACTCGCTGTGCGTGGAGTGCGGGAAAGATCTGCCACGTGTTTATTTTTTTCCCCCGAGTAAAGCCCATTGAGCTTAAGAGGCCGCCTTTGTCTCTCCCGAGTAGTGACGTTTACACACCGCACCAGGTAGTCATTTGAGGCTGAGTCGACCTCGGGGAGACCCAGGACCGGTTCAGATAATCGTCACCGGTGTTGGGGCGCAAGCGGCAATCGAATCATAGGGATGCATAGTCGCACTCGCACATTCACGGAGTTCCAAATACACACACACACACAAAGATCCCCCGTATAGACACACGCAAACACACAGGACACTACACACGCACAACACCCATAACACGACACACAGAACACAACACACAGAACACAACACAGAACACAACACCCATAACACAACACCCATAACACAACACCCATAACATGACACAGAACACAACACAGAACACAACACTCACAACACGACACCCATAACACAACACCCATAACACGACACACAGAACACAACACAGAACACAACACTCACAACACGGCACCCATAACATGACACCCATAACACAACACCCATAACACAACACCCATAACACGACACAGAACACAACACACAGAACACAACACTCACAACACGGCACCCATAACACGACACAGAACACAACACCCATAACACAACACAGAACACAACACCCACAACACGACACACAGAACACAACACAGAACACAACACAGAGCACAACACAGAACACAACACTCACAACACAACACCCACAACACGGCACCCATAACACACCCATAACACAACACCCAGAACACGACACAGAACACACAGCACCGCTCTCCACCCTGTTGCTCGCGACCACAATGTTGCCGCAAAGAGTTTCATGGCAGTTTTAGTAAACTGTAGACATATATAATCTACTTACAAATTTCACGCATTTACTGAGTGACCTACTGTTTAAATTGGCTCGAGGCCTCTGCACGTGTTCTCTCCTAATAAGAACATTTGCCACACACGTCATGTTATTTATTTATCCACGACAGCTCTTGATGAGTCTCAAGACTCGTTTCAGAACGGGGTCCTGCTCCATTGATGATGCCGAGGTCGATTTATATTCATTAGACCACCTGCTCCTATAGTGACGGTTACACCAGGGGGTGGGTGGCTAGCACCCCGGTGGCGAAATTCACACACCGCACCAGGTACTCATTTGAGGCTGAGTTTACCTAACGGAAGCCCAGCACTGTTTCAAACCACTGTTAGTGGTTGTGAGCGGGAATCGAACTCCTCCGCATCTCTTCCTCCTCATCATAATCATCCTCCAGTGTGCAAACCATTGCGTCACCGGTCCCCACCAGTGACACCACACACATCAGTTACACCACTACCACGACTGCCAACACCATGCATATCCCCTGCCACCACCACTACTGCCACCACCACACCCACTCATCTCCACACTCCTCAGCCCTCTCGAACGCCGCCGATCGCCCTCCGCCGAGCGGCCCGCTAACTCGCAACGTCGCTCGCGCGCTCGATGGGACCGTCTCAAGAGGAGTAGAGAGATTCGTTCATGAGGCTATCCACATATACAAACACAGAGACAATTTCAACCGCGAAGATTAATTCTGGCTTAGCAATCATTGGAAGGATTTGATCAACCATTTCGGGTCTTAATTGATTGATCACGCTTAAGGTGGCTTTCAGACCGCATCCATTATTTTTCGTCTCCCCCCTCCTCTTTTCCGAACATAGATGGACTCGTCCATCTGAACAAACTGTCAAATCGCTCTCCGTGGTGCTAACGTTAAAAAAACCGCCACTTTTTTCAAAATTTCTTGCTGTGGTTTTCACACCTAATGATGATTGCTTGTGTTGTAGTCGAAACGTCGTGAGAATTTTATTGTTTCATATTTTTATTATTTAGTTTCCCTTCTACGTGACTTTACCGAAAGAACCAAGAATAGGAGTACAGGATATATAGAGGGTATATATATATTCTTGGTTCTTTCGGTAAAGAACCAAGAATATGAATCCCTGCAGTCACGAAAGCTTTAAATACAAATTTAGGAGTAGAGGGTGTTGAAAAAAATGGACCCAATTTCAAAGCAGTATATTTCACGATGGCAACATGTTACAATAACACCAACATGTTACAATAACACCAAGTTACAAACGGTTTAATGAGTTATCAAGTTTTACTAACCATTTTATAAATGCTCTATGTGCCCTCCACCTTATGTACGGACAACATCGAGACGATAGTTGAATTCGTCCCAAATACCTCTCAAAGTGTCTTCTTCCACTGAAGTCAACGCTGCCGTGATTCTGTTTCTGAGGTCATCCAGATTAGTCGAGAGGAGTTTTTCTTCATCCCGAGAGGAGTTTTTCTTCATCCCGAGAGGAATTTTTCTTCATCCCGAGAGGAGTTTTTCTTCATCCCGAGAGGAGTTTTTCTTCCTCTCTAGAGGAGTTTCTTATTCCTGAGAGGAGTTTTTCTTCATCCCGAGAGGAGTTTTTATTCCTCTCGAGAGGAGTTTTTCTTCTTCCCGAGAGGAGTTTTTCTTCATCCTGAGAGGAGTTTTTCTTCATCCCGAGAGGAGTTTCTCTTCCTCTCTAGAGGAGTTTTTCTTCCTCTCGAGAGGAGTTTTTCTTCGTCCCGAGAGGAGTTTTTCTTCCTCTCGAGAGGAGTTTTTCTTCTTCCCGAGAGGAGTTTTTCTTCATCCCGAGAGGAGTTTTTCTTCATCCCGAGAGGAGTTTTTCTTCCTCTCGGGAGGAGTTTTTCTTCCTCTCTAGAGGAGTTTTTCTTCCTCCCGATAGGAGTTTTTCTTCCTCTCGAGAGGAGTTTTTCTTCATCCCGAGAGGAGTTTTTTTTCATCCCGAGAGGAGTTTTTCTTCTTCCCGAGAGGAGTTTTTCTTCCTCTCGAGAGGAGTTTTTCTTCTTCCCGAGAGGAGTTTTTCTTCCTCTCGAGAGGAGTTTTTCTTCATCCCGAGAGGAGTTTTTCTTCATCCCGAGAGGAGTTTTTCTTCATCCCGAGAGGAGTTTTTCTTCCTCTTGAGAGGAGTTTTTCTTCATCCCGAGAGGAGTTTTTCTTATTCCTGAGAGGAGTTTTTCTTCCTCTCGAGAGGAGTTTTTCTTCATCCCGAGAGGAGTTTTTCTTCTTCCCGAGAGGAGTTTTTCTTCCTCTCGAGAGGAGTTTTTCTTCATCCCGAGAGGAGTTTTTCTTCATCCCAAGAGGAGTTTTTCTTATTCCCGAGAGGCGTTTTTCTTCCTCTTGAGAGGAGTTTTTCTTCCTCTCGAGAGGAGTTTTTCTTCTTCCCGAGAGGAGTTTTTCTTCATCCCGAGAGGAGTTTTTCTTCCTCTTGAGAGGAGTTTCTCTTCCTCTCGAGAGGAGTTTCTCTTCCTCTCGAGAGGAGTTTTTCTTCTTCCCGAGAGGAGTTTTTCTTCCTCTCCAGAGGAGTTTTTCTTCCTCTCGAGAGGAGTTTTTCTTCCTCTCGAGAGGAGTTTTTCTTCCTCTCTAGAGGAGTTTTTCTTCATCCCGAGAGGAGTTTTTCTTCCTCTCGGGAGGAGTTTTTCTTCTTTCCGAGAGGAGTTTTTCTTCCTCTCGGGAGGAGATTTTCTTCATCCCGAGAGGAGTTTCTCTTCCCCTAGGTCAACTCAGCCTCAATTGAGTAACTTAGACTAACACGGAGATGCCGTAGACTCACACGGGCGAGGGGAGAACCCCCCCCCCCTTCCCCTTTAGACTCACATGGAGTGCTAATGAGTGACTGACTCTCTCTCGCTACGTAAAAATAAACACGATCGCCGTTTCTGGACAGCTTCGCGAGAAGCCACGGTGACACCGAGGCGCTGCTATTCGATTCCACATCGCATTGTGACGACAATACTGCTGCTGCCTGCTGCTGCTGATGATGATGTTGTTGGTGACGCTGCCGCTGCTCATGATGATGATGATGACGTCTGTAAGGCCGCTGATGCACGAGAACAAATTTAGTTTGGGTTATTCCATCTTTGAACTCGCAAAGCCATGCCTGTTTATTTGCCTTCATTAACACAGACAAATACCCCCCCCCCCCGTATAGCCTCAACAGACTGTTGGGGCAAGTGCTGTTAGCGAGCACCTATGAAGGCCGGCACGGCACGCGAGGGGGTGGGTGGCCAACACCACGCACGGCCGCCTTTGTCTCCCCAGTGGCGATGTTTTACTTACACACCGCACCAGGGACTCATTTGAGGTTGAGTCGACCTAGGGGCGGCCCAGGACCCATTCAGATAATCGTCATTGGGTGTTGGTCGTGAGCGGGAATCAAACTCGGGTCGCCGGGTTCGTAGCGCTATCCGCTACACTACCGCTCCCCACAAACAGATACACACACGCACGCGCGTGCACGCACACAAAGACAAATATCCCCCCTATAGCCTCAACGGACTGTTGGGGCAAGTGCTGTTAGCGAGTAGGGGGGTGGGTGGCCAGCACCACGCCTGGGCCGCCTTTGTCTCCCCGGTGGCGGTTTACTTCCACACTGCTCCAGGGTACTTATTTGAGGCCGAGTCGACCGAGGAGAGGCCCACGACCGGTTCGGATAAGCGCCACTGGTGCCGTGAGCGGGAATCGAACTCGGGTAGGCCCAGTTCGGAGCGCAGCGCCGCGCTCACCAACTGCACCGACGCTCAAAGACAAAGATGATCCCCCCGTGCAGACAGAGGAAGACTGTTGGGGCAAGTGTTGTAAGCGAACCCCCATTGAAGTCCGCTCCCACCCGCACACACACACACAGGCATCTCTCTGCGACAAGGTCTCAAAAGAGCAGTGGGTGGCACAGCGGTTAGCGCCACGCTGCGCTACCAACACGACGACACCGACTTCGACATCCGCTCACGGCCAACGACACCGGTGGCGATCGTCTGAACCGGTCCAGAGCCTCCCCGAGGTCGGCTCAGCCTCGAATGAGTACCTGGTGACGTGTCTAATCATCGCCACTGGGGATACAAAGGCGGCCGGGCGCGGTGCTGACCACCCATCCTCCCGTGCGCCGTTGCGGGCCTTCATAGGTGCTGCTCGCCAACAGCACTTGCCCCAACAGTCTGTTAAGGCTATACGGGGGGACCTTTGTCTTTGTATGTGCCTATGAGCGTGTGTGTCTTGGTGCAGGTGCGTATGAAAGTGTGGGTTTTGGTGCATGAGTGTGTGTGTGTGCACGGGGGCATGTGCGTGTGGGGAGCGGTAGTGTAGCAGTTAGCGCTACGCAGCGCTACAAACCTGGCGACCCGGGTTCGATATCCCGCTCACGGCCAACATGAGTGAGGATTATCTGAACCGGTCCTGGGCCTCCCCTAGGTCGACTCAGCCTCAAATTAGTACCTGGTGCGATGTGTAAACATCGTCACTAGGGAGACAAAGGCGGCCGGGCGTGGTGTTGGCCATCCACCCCCTCGTGTGCCGTGCCGGTCTTCATAGGTGCTCGCTAACAGCACTTGCCCCAACAGTCTGTTTTGGTTGACCGCAGGGACATTTGTCCGTGTGCACAGCCTCCCCTTGGGATCGTAGACGCCATCTGGTTCCCCCAGACATGTAACCGCCTCCGACCCACAGCGTCTCCCTCTGATTTCTCTCTCTCTGATCTCAGGGCTGGGAGAGCCGCCGTGAACCAGCCCTGATGTGATCCATCAACCCCCCTCCTCCTCCTCCACCACCACCTCCGGGTACCTCGTGCGGAGACACGAATAGCGGCAATAAAGACGAAGTCAAATAAATGGTTTTGGGGTTGATGGGATCGTGATTGACTGGAGCGTTGTGTGTGTGGGTGTGGGGGGCGTTAATGCGGCGGTGAGCACGCCGCCCGATTAACCCGGTCACCCGAGTTCGATTCCCGCTCACGGATCACAGTGACGATTATCTTTACCGGTCCGGGGCTTCTTCTGTTATGCGTGTTGTGTTGTGTTTCGTGTTGTGTGTGTCTTGTTGTGTTCTGTGTGTGTCGTGTTGTGTTCTGTGTGTCCTGTTATGCGTGTTGTGTTCTGTGTGTCGTGCGTGTTGTGTTCGGTGTGTCTTGTTGTGTTGTGTGTGTCGTGTTGTGTGTGTCGTGTTGTGTCTTGTTGTGTGTGTGTCGTGTTGTGTGTGCCGTGTTCTGTGTGTCGTGTTGTGTGTGTGTGTCGTGTTGTGTGTGTGTGTCGTGTTCTGTGTGTTGTGTTCTGTGTGTCTTGTTGTGTTCGGTGTGTCTTGTTGTGTTGTGTGTGTCGTGTTGTGTTGTGTGTCGTGTTCTGTGTGTTGTTTGTGTCGTGTTGTGTGTGTCGTGTTGTGTTCTGTGTGTCGTGTTGTGTGTGTCGTGTTGTGTTCTGCGTGTCGTGCGTGTTGTGTTCTGTGTGTTGCGTGTGTCTATACAGGGGATCTTTGTGTGTGTATTTGTGTGTGTATATTTGTGTGTGTGTATATATTTGTGTGTGTATATTTGTGTGTGTATATTTGTGTGTGTGTATTTGTGTGTGTGTGTATTTGGAACTCGGTGAATGCGCTCAGGTGGTGTAGCGGTTAGCGCGCTGCACTACGAACCGGGCGACTCGAGTTCGATTCCCGCTCGCGCCCCAACACCGGTGACGATTATCTGAAACGGTCCTGGGCCTCCCCCCAGGTCCACTCAGCCTCAAATGAGTGCCCTGGTACGGTGTATAAGCATCGCCACTGGGGAGACAAAGGCGGTCGGGCGTGGTGCTGGTCATCCAACCCCTCGCGTGCCGTGCCGGCCTTCATAGCTGCTTCTCGCTAACAGCACTTGCCCCAAAAGTCTGTTAAGGCTATACCAGGAATCTTTGTCCTCGTCTTTGTCCTGGGAAGCGGTAGTGATGCGATTAGCGCGCTGCGCTACGAACCCGACGACTCCAGTTCAATTTCCTCTCACGGCCACCAACACCAATCGAGTGCCTGGTGTGCTGTATGAAACATCGCCACGAGGGAGACAAAGGCGGCCGTGCCGCGGTGCTGCTCACCCATCCTTCCACGTGTGCCCAGCCTTTACAGGTGCTGCACCCTAACAGCACTTGCCCCAAGGCTTATATGGGGGAGCTTTGTCCCAAGCTTTCTCTGTCTCTTCTGCCCACGCTTTGCTCGGGGAATGCGGACCCCGGGTGTCACGCGATGCGCGCTCTCTCGCTCGCTCGGCGGAACAATGCGAGCGTGAGAGAGCGAAAGGAGGGAGAGAGAGAGAGAGCGTGCGTGTGTGTGTGCGCGAGTCGACTCGGCCTTAAATGAGTACCTGGTGCGCTGTTTAAACATCGGCAGGGCGGGCGTGGTGCTGGCCACCCACCCGCTTCGCGAGCGGTGGCGGTCATCCGTTTGTGCTCGCTAACAGCACTTGCCTCAACAGTCTGTCAATGCTATACGGGGGATCTTTGTCTTTGTGTTCGTGGGTGCTCGCGAACAGCACTCGCCCGGACAGTATGTTAAGGGCTATATGGTGGTGTCTTTGTTTTTGTATGCGGATTTTTTTTTACTTATTTATTCCACATTAGACTGCCATTCACTGTAGCCACTTAATATGGCAATAATAATAAAATAACAATATCATTTTATTTTAGAGGGAAAAAAGGCTCCCACGGACGACAAGCTGATAACCACGGCGATCCGTTTCATGAAATGAATTCACTAAAATAGAAACTATTTTTCATTTGACCAGATAAGGCTCACTGAGCTCCACAGCTCAATTTCAGAAGCATCCTGGCCACAAATGATAGCGGCTTATCACGTGGAAATGTATAGCAGCCAAATACTCTCCAAACGCATGCCGATTCTAAGTGTGGAAGGGGAAAACCGGAGGACCGGTAGAAAAATCCACGCGACCACGAGGAGAGAGAGAGAGAGAGAAACACACACACACGCACACACCGCTAACTCCAAATATACAACAGGTGTCACAGTGTCGGGATCGAACCCACGACCGCCTGCATACTGGGCGAGGGAGTTAACATCCTCGTCCACCGCGCCGGCAACACGACGGAGTAGATGACACGGATGAGCGGTGAGCGCATGCCGACTAATGGCCCGGCAAACTTTTGATCGACGCAATTGTTGCCACGTCCTAGAGCACGCAAGTCAAAGAAACCGTGGCAAAAATTAAAAATCGGCCACGTGACTTCGATTTTATTATTTATAAATGAGCGGTCAATCATTGGAGCGGGGGGTGGGAGGAGGGGGGGGGGTGGACAAAGTTTTATCCGATCAATAACTTCGCAGAGTTCCTGCGAAAATAAAGATTAGAAGGAGGTCATATTTTTCACGGCATTGAATTTGGCGAATGCGATTAAAGCTGGAACTATTACTTCATGACGTGTGCTTTAAAAGTCAGAAGCGTGGCTTGTTTTGATTGCTTGGGTGTAACTCTGTTTCGTTTGGATCGATGCTCTTACATTGTTGTCTAGTATTGGCAATTGTTGTTATTAACTTTTGAAAAGTCGTTATTATGGTTTTCGTTTATAACTATTTTCACGAGACGCAGGCGACACGTTTTGCTGCACGTCACGTGACGTCGTTAGGTAACTCTGGAGGCAGACTGACGACGACGATGATGATTCCTTATGGACATTGAATGAGTCACAATAATGATAACAGTGAATATATTTTGGGGTTAGACCGCGGACTGATATTTCACTTACAAGGCTGTTGTCCTTGGATCAGCTCTCTATTTATCGGACCGTTGTTCCCATTGGACAATCATGAACAAAAATCAGCGACGTGCGTCTGATTGTCTAATTAATATGAAAAATAAGAATAAGTTTTACTTTTTCTGCCAATAAAACAGGTGTCATAGGACGATGAGGATATCATGGGATGATAATGATATCATGGGATGACGATGACATCACCAGATGATGATGATATCATGGTATGACGATATCATGGGATGATATAGCTGCTCATCCCGAGCGACACCGGGTGTTTAAAAAGATGGACCCAATTTAAAAGCAGTATATTTCACGATGGCAACATGTTACAATTACACAAAAAGTTATAAACGGTATAATGATTTATCAAGTTTTACCAACCATCTTATAAAAGCTCTATGTGCCTTCCACCAGCTGTACGGACAACATCGAGACGATAGTTGAATTCGTCCCAAACGCCTCTCTTCTCACGTTTTCCTCTGAGGTGCGTGGTCGCCCTGTGCTCTGCCCCTTACATCAACAGCAGCCCGTTTCCTCAAATTGTTGGTACCAACGACGAATGCTCATTGACATTGGCGGATCAATGCCAAAATGCCGTTGAAACGCACGCCGCACCGCAAATTACGGATTCAGTCTTGCTGAACTGCAGAACGCAAAACGCCCCTTGTGTTGCGGTGGGGTCACCATCTAGAGAATGACTGAGGCTAGGGGCTGTTTGTGCGCTGGGGTCACCATCTAGAGAATGACTGAGGCCAGGGGCTGTTTGTGCACTGGGGTCACCATCTAGAGAGTGACTGAGGCTAGGGGCTGTTTGTGCACTGGGGTCACCATCTAGAGAATGACTGAGGCTAGGGGCTGTTTGTGTTCACTGGGGTCACCATCTAGAGAGTGACTGAGGCTAGGGGCTGTTTGTTCACTGGGGTCACCATCTAGAGAATGACTGAGGCTAGGGGCTGTTTGTGTTCACTGGGGTCACCATCTAGAGAATGACTGAGGCTAGGAGCTGTTTGTTCACTGGGGTCACCATCTAGAGAATGACTGAGGCTAGGGGCTGTTTGTGTTCACTGGGGTCACCATCTAGAGAGTGACTGAGGCTAGGGGCTGTTTGTTCACTGGGGTCACCATCTAGAGAATGACTGAGACTAGGAGCTGTTTGTGTTCACTGGGGTCACCATCTAGAGAATGACTGAGGCTAGGGGCTGTTTGTGCACTGGGGTCACCATCTAGAGAGTGATTGAGGCTAGGGGCTGTTTGTTCACTGGGGTCACCATCTAGAGAATGACTGAGACTAGGAGCTGTTTGTGTTCACTGGGGTCACCATCTAGAGAATGACTGAGGCTAGGGGCTGTTTGTGCACTGGGGTCACCATCTAGAGAATGACTGAGGCTAGGGGCTGTTTGTGTTCACTGGGGTCACCATCTAGAGAGTGACTGAGGCTAGGGGCTGTTTGTTCACTGGGGTCACCATCTAGAGAATGACTGAGACTAGGAGCTGTTTGTGTTCACTGGGGTCACCATCTAGAGAGTGACTGAGGCTAGGGGCTGTTTGTTCACTGGGGTTACCATCTAGAGAATGACTGAGGCTAGGGGCTGTTTGTGCGCTGGGGTCACCATCTAGAGAGTGACTGAGGCTAGGGGCTGTTTGTGTTCACTGGGGTCACCATCTAGAGAATGACTGAGACTAGGAGCTGTTTGTGTTCACTGGGGTCACCATCTAGAGAATGACTGAGGCTAGGGGCTGTTTGTGCACTGGGGTCACCATCTAGAGAGTGATTGAGGCTAGGGGCTGTTTGTGCGCTGGGAGAGGCATCTCGCGGTAATCATTTGAAACTCTATGGCCCGCCCTCTCTATGCCCCGCCCTCTCTATGCCCCATCCTTTCAAGTGGTAAGAGTTTCATTCATGGGCGGTTCGTGGTTGCAGATATACAGCGATTTCAAATCGGGTCCATCTCTTTAAAACACCCTGTATATGCTCTGATAAGTGCATTGCCTTTGTACTGTTCGCCTGTTGGTGTTCTCTGGCCAGACACTGGCGAGACTAGGCCAGAAATAAGGCCGCTATCTCTGGTTTAAGCCAATCAGTTTCAAATTCAACTCAAACATTATCAGAACTTGTTTGCGTGTTCACCACAAGTACAGTGTGGTTAACGTGGAATTGATTTCTTGCAAAAGGTTTCCAATTGGTGTTTGAACATCTTAACACCTATTTTATTTCCGTAAAGGGTGAAATCAATTCTTATTTTTCATACTGGCAAAAAATAAGGTTCCACCTCTATTAATAGATCACAGATTCCGCACGCACAAATTTGGATCAAAATCGTTTAATGCAGCTGCCCCAAAGTGTTTGGAACCACACCCGCCCGGTTTCGTCTCTTGGCATCTCCATTCTGCCCCATCTCTGCCCTCATTGAAACCTGCCTCTATCATTGCAACCGTAAACACCGAAAACAGCGAAGCACTTACCCGACACGCAGAAGGACCAGTCATCTTTGCGTGTGCAAGGCCTCGGATTGGCGCAGGGAGGCTTCGACGAGGATTGGTGAGGGTCAGAGAATTAAACCGATGGGGAGGAGTCATTCAAAAGTGAAAGGTGGGAAACGAGAGTTGGCTGTCGGGGGCGAAACGGTTGACAACCTTTAGAGAGAAGGAGGACGGGGATTGGCTGAGGGAAATGGGGGTGAGCGAACTTTCGAGAAAGTCTGGGGGGGGGGAGGGGCTCGGGGGATATCAAAGTGGGAGAGCACGAGGGGGAGGGAACGGTTCGAGGTTCGTGCGTGAAGAACTAAAGCCTAGGCCGAGGGAATTGAGTTGTTGGTGTCCACAATAGAGGGTCTTAGTAAAGCACGCGGTGGGGGGGGGGGGGGGGGGGGGCGTGTGTCGACGTCGTTACACAACCACTGAAGTTTCAGTGTGAATGATATTTTACGACCAAATAAATTGCCATTATTAAGTGCGTGCGTGCGTGCGTTTTTTTGTTGGAAAAAAAATCTGGAATTGGGAGATCAACTTCTGATTGCGATGCGACCGAATCCGTTGACAAATACGAACCCTCCACCAACCGAGCGCAGCCCCTAAACGACGACCGATTTCATTTGCATCTCTCCCCGCGAGCTGACGAAGCATTCCCACGAGCTCCCCCTACCCCCGCCCCCACCAAGCCCGCCTGGCTGAATGCAGCTCTAGGGCACATATGCTTCCTTTAGCGATCGAACCAGCATGCGGACTTAGTTCAAGCCAGGCTATAAGGGGACTACTCCACGTGTCAAAGTTGGTTGAATGTTCGTCACGGGTTTGCGAGTGTGCGTGTGTGTAGCGGTTAGCGCGCTGCGCTACGAACCCACTCACTGCCAACATCAGTGACGATTATCTGAATCTGTCCTGGGCCTCCCCTAGGTCGACTCAGCCTGTGTGCCATTCTGGCCTGCATAGGTGCTCGCTCACAGCACTTGCCCCAACAGTCTGTTACAGGCTATACGGGGGCAATGCTCTTAGCGAGTAAGCGCCTATGAAGGCCGGCACGGCACACGAGGGGGTGGGTGGCCAACACCACGTCCGGCCGCCTTTGTCTCCCCAGTGGCGATGTTTCCACATCGCACCAGGTACTCATTTGAGGCCGAGTCGCCCTAGGAGAGACCCAACACCACCGCTCCCCTCAATTACATCAATTACCTCGGGCACGCACGCCCACACGGCTGGCACAAATGTCACGGGGTCAAGAGGTCACCAATTAAGACTCTTAACTCAGAGGACGATGGGCCGAGATGTTCGACCAATTTGCTTGATGAGTCATCTCGCCTTAGCAGGGGGGGGGGGTGGCTGAGAGCGGAGTGCCCTTGGAAGACAGAGCGAGCTCGCGAGCGAGGGAGGGGACATCACTCTCACGCGCTCACTCCCTCACTCACTCACGCACTCACTCCCCATTAGGCAAGGAAGTAGACAGCACCCGAGGGAGTGAGGGAGAGGAGGAGGAGGAGGGGGGTGGCGGTTTTTGGGCACCGTCGAACAAAGGCGGCGGCCACCGCGTCGCGCGCCTTGAGATGCGCTTCCTGTCGTTATTAGGAAGTCACTGGAGCTATGGCGCGTTTAAATCATCAACTAAATTGACAACCTCGTTTCTCTTTGGAACTTATTTTTGTTTGCGTTTAATTTGTTGGCCTTTCCCCGCACCTCCGATTGTCACGGTTGGCTACGTACGGTGCGAAAGAAGTGCAAAATACTTACAGACATAAGGGGGATGGGGTGGTACTCAAAGGTACATGATTGTTAGAATCCAAATTACAACCATCACCTCTCCTGCCTCCATTCACAAATACAACACGTGGTCATCACCAACACAACAATAAGTGTCCCTCCTCTTCATTCACAAATACAACACGTGGTCATCACCAACACAAAAATGTGTCTCTCCTCTTCATTCACAAATACAACACGTGGTCATCACCAACACAACAATAAGTGTCCCTCCTCTTCATTCACAAATACAACACGTGGTCATCACCAAGACAACAACAATAAGTGTCCTTCATCTTCATTCACAAATACAACACGTGGTCATCACCAACACAACAATGTGTCTCTCCTCTTCATTCACAATTACAACACGTGGTCATCACCAAGACAACAATAAGTGTCCCTCCTCTTCATTCACAAATGCAACACGTGGTCATCACCAACACAACAATAAGTGTCCCTCCTCTTCATTCACAAATACAACACGTGGTCATCACCAACACAACGATCATTGTCCCTCCTCTTCATTCACAAATACAACACGTGGTCATCACCAAGACAACGCTCATTGTTCCTCCTCTTCATTCACAAATACAAACACGTGGTCATCACCAGAACAACAATAAGTGTCCCTCCTCTTCATTCACAAATACAACACGTGGTCATCACCAACACAACAATAAGCGTCCTTCATCTTCATTCACAAATACAACACGTGGTCATCACCAACACAACAATGTGTCTCTCCTCTTCATTCACAATTACAACACGTGGTCATCACCAAGACAACAATAAGTGTCCCTCCTCTTCATTCACAAATACAACACGTGGTCATCACCAGTACAGCGATCAGTGTTACTTCCTCCTCTTCATTCACAAATACAACACGTGGTCATCACCAAGACAACAATAAGTGTCCCTCCTCTTCATTCACAAATACAACACGTGGTCATCACCAACACAACAATAAGTGTCCCTCCTCTTCATTCACAAATACAACACGTGGTCATCACCAACACAACAACAAGCGTCCTTCATCTTCATTCACAAATACAACACGTGGTCATCACCAACACAACAATGTGTCTCTCCTCTTCATTCACAATTACAACACGTGGTCATCACCAAGACAACAATAAGTGTCCCTCCTCTTCATTCACAAATACAACACGTGGTCATCACCAACACAACAATAAGTGTCCCTCCTCTTCATTCACAAATACAACACGTGGTCATCACCAACACAACAATAAGTGTCCCTCCTCTTCATTCACAAATACAACACGTGGTCATCACCAACACAACGATCATTGTCCCTCCTCTTCATTCACAAATACAACACGTGGTCATCACCAAGACAACGCTCATTGTTCCTCCTCTTCATTCACAAATACAAACACGTGGTCATCACCAGAACAACAATAAGTGTCCCTCTTCTTCATTCACAAATACAACACGTGGTCATCACCAACACAACAATAAGTGTCCCTCCTCTTCATTCACAAATACAACACGTGGTCATCACCAAGACAACGCTCATTGTTCCTCCTCTTCATTCACAAATACAAACATGTGGTCATCACCAGAACAACAATAAGTGTCCCTCCTCTTCATTCACAAATACAACACGTGGTCATCACCAACACAACAATAAGTGTCCCTCCTCTTCATTCACAAATACAACACGTGGTCATCACCAAGGCAACGATCATTGTTCCTCCTCTTCATTCACAAATACAAACACGTGGTCATCATCAGTACAGCGATTAGTGTTACTTCCTCCTCTTCATTCACAAATACAACACGTGGTCATGATCACCATCGACATCATCGGCTATGATCAATCTTTTCCTCCCACATAAAGCACGTGCTCATCATCAATCATCAATCCACCTCATTCATAAATAAAACACTGGGTTCGCGGTTCGACTCGAGCGGGCGCCCATCCTGATTATTACTGCGGTTTGTGCAATAACTGGAAGACTGCTACTACAGTACCAGCACGGTTGGCTACGGTGCGAAAGAAGTTCAATAATACACACGCGCTTGCTACTAGCAGGCGCCGACTTTGCGTCTCACTCTCTGTGGACGTTAAAGAATCCCCTGGCGTTGTTGGCAAGAGCACGCCCTGGCTCGTCGCGTGTCGGCGCCGGGGTCGACATTTGGCAAATTTGAAGAAAATGACACGAATTTGGATTATAGGTACAGAGACACCATCGGCTCGCTAATCGTGGAATACTGCCCCAAGTCTCCTCTGCGCTACGAACACGGCGACCCGAGTTCGATTCCCGCTCACGGCCCAACGCCAGTGACGATTGTTTGAATCGACACACGGCCTACCCCTAGGGCGACTCAGCCTCAAATAAGTGCCTGGTGCGGTGTACTAAACATCGCGGCTGGGCGTGGTGGTGCTGGCTACCCACCTCCTTTGTGGCCCGTTCTGGCTTTAATAGGTGCTGGCTAACAGCACTTGCCCCAACAGTATGTTCATCCTATACGGGGGATATTTGTCTTTGGATCTCCGTATGCCTCTCTGTGTGTACGACAGCTGTAAGTCGAGCAATGCATAGTCGCATGTAGAGGGGATTCAACCCGCATATAGCGCGCATTTTAGGTATAAATAGGTTATATAGAGAGAGCGTGAAATCGCACAAACTGAACCCGCACAGAGGGAGGGAAACCTGCAAACCTTTAACTCCACCAGCCGCATTTGTCTTCACGGGCCACCCGTGTCCTGGATTATCCTCGCAGCAAAAGTAGCTCCATATGTAGTAGCTACTACTCATGTAGTAGCTACAGTACACGTGTAGTAGCTACGGGTCCCGCACTTTCAAGGGCCCCGCGCTAAATGCTTTCAAGCTATCAATTCCGGTTCAGTGATTCTGCACTTGCTCTATTACTATAGTACTATACCCGCCTTCAACTTTTATGAACGACTGGGTGTTTAAGGTTAGCGATTTGTCGTATTATCTGGCCGTATAGCAATTGAAAAAATACAATTACTTTACAATGCAAATAAAAAAGCGTGCTTTAATATTTACGTGTTTTTTTTTAAATGCACGGCCCTTTAATAACATCATGCTACAAGCCCCGCACTCGCTTAATCCGGCACTGCGGGCCACAATCCTGCTGATGATGAAAGCCAAAACCGGCCCAGAATATCGTTGTTTAAAACAAGTTCTGCTGCGGGAGCGGTGGGGGAAACGACGGCGACACACAGACTCAGAAGCCCCGATAGGTCGATCGACCGAAACGTCGCTTTACTTTCACGCGGAGAAGACACCGACTGCCTTGCGTGTTTATCTATTCAATTACGCGAAAGTACCCCCTCGATGCATCCCCCCCCCCCCAAACCCCCCCAGCCGATTGGAATCCCCAATTACAGAGGCCAACACCGCCACGCGTGTCTCCTGCAATCATCGCCTCTCTGGGCTGACAACCCTCAGAGGTGCATTAGTGACTAATTCACTCTCAGGAATTACCGCCTACTTTGCTGGGGGATGATGGGGGGGTGCGATTCCCCACATCAACCAACAAGCACCTTCTCGTGCGCTTGTGTAATCAGCTCCGGGGGAGACAAAGGCGGCCGGGCGCGGTGTTGCCCACCGCCAAGATCTCGCGCGTCGTGCCGACCTCCCGCAGGTGTTCGCTAATGGCGCTTGCCCAGACAGCAGCCTGTGGGCTACGCGGGGAGGCGAGATCTCTGCCTTTATATTTTGTTGTGCAGGAACAAGAGGCGCCGGCGACCTGGGCTCGATTCCACGGCTACGGCTCACGTCAGTGGCCACTATCTGAAATTGTTGCGGGCATCCCCACCCAAGGCGGACTCGCCCTTAAATCAACACGTGGTGCGATACGTCAACATCAGAGCTGGGGAGATGCAGACAGCCAGCTATGGTCCTGGTCTCAAACACATCTCGTAGGTAGTCAACATCTCGCCTCGCCCGGTATGCAGGAGGTCGTGGGTTCGATCCCGACCCTGACGCCTGCTGTTGCTGCTGCTGTATATTTGGAGTTTGCGGTGTCTCTCTCCCACGTGGTCGCGTGGATTTTCCTCCGGGTCCTCTGGGTTTTCCCTCCACATTTAGAAATAGGCTTTAAATATGCTGTACATCTCCACGTGATAAGCCACTTCGTCAAGCTCTCATTTGTGATAGCTCAAAGAGCAATATAGCTAAGTGGGGCTTACCTGGTAAAATAAAAATACACTTGTTACAGTTTTTTTTAGTTCAGTAACCCGGCGCTGTCAAAATCAGAATCTTCATTCGGACTGGAGGAATCCGATGAGCTATGAAGCTCTTTTTCACAGGTGTCCGCGAGACGTTCAGCTGCGGGGGCACCAGCGAGGCGATGGTGGATCACCGCACACACGGATGTCGTGAAACTCCCTTCCTTCCCGCGGGCGTCGAGTAAGCGCCGTAGCCTCTGCCTCTGCCTCGAGAAGGCGGTTCAGCAATTGGACTGGTTTCACAGCTGTTTGATCCGTCTGTGCGGGGATTGAGCGTTGTCCCCTCGCGCAGGGCGTGAGGTTTTTTACGGGTGTTCCAGTTTCCTCCTCCCCCACGTGTATCACCACTGCCTCAAGCAGCGCCACCACCATCGACACAACCATCTCAACTAAACTACACACACTTTAAATTAACCAGGTAAGGCGCACTGAGCTATAGAGAGCTATTTTGCAGAAGCGACCGGCGCGTGGGGCCCTGAAATCTCGTCGCCTGAAAGCCCTCATCACGGATGGCTCGCAACACCCCCCCCCCCCCCCACAAATCCTCCCCCCACCCCCCAAATATATGGCTCTCTATGTAACTCTGTGTCTCCATATACCTCTATAGATCTCTATGTAACTAACTGGATCTCTATGTAACTAACTGGATCTCTATGTAACTAACTGGATCTCTATGTAATTATATGGATCCCTATGCAGCTCCATGGCTCTCTAAGTAACTCTACGCCCTGTAACTGCCCCCACTGCTGACGGACTTTTGGGCCGTGGCCGTTTCTTGTACCAGAGCCGCTTCGCTCGGTGTGGCTGCGCGGTGTGGCTGAGCGGTGTGGCTGAGCGGTGTGGCTGGGCGGTGTGGCTGAGTGGTGTGGCTGGGCGGTGTGGTTGAGCGGTGTGGTTGCGCGGTGTGGCTGGGCGGTGTGGCTGAGCGGTGTGGCTGGGCGGTGTGGCAGAGCGGTGTGGCTGAGCGGTGTGGCTGAGCGGTGTGGCTGAGGGGTGTGGATGGGCGGTGTGGCTGAGCGGTGTGTCTGAGCGGTGTGGCTGAGGGGTGTGGCTGAGCGGTGTGGCTGAGCGGTGTGGCTGAGCGGTGTGGCTGAGGGGTGTGGATGGGCGGTGTGGCTGAGCGGTGTGGCTGAGCGGTGTGGCTGGGCGGTGTGGCTGGGCGGTGTGGTTGTGCGGTGTGGCGAAACGCTGAGCGTCGCAGTGCACCTCCCATCCTCGTGCCCTGGCCTCGATTCCCTGGGCCAGGGAAGTCACAAGCACGTGTGTCGGCCCCCACCACCGCACCGCTAGGGGACGCCGCACACGCCGATATCGTTTTGCCGAACGTTAGCCCAACGTTTGCCGAACGTTAGCCCAACGTTTGCCGAACGTTTGGTGATTGTTCAGCACCCCCTTCTGTCCCCGACGTCCACGCCGGACGACCTCATGGTGAACGGAGTATCGTGCGTTTTTACTGAACGCCGTAAATATTTTAAATATTTTTTTAAATTCACTCGGGGTTATTGCGAGACCTGCCACTTTGTCAACCCCTTATCAGTGCCCTACCTTATTACAGACCAATTCAGACCTTATTGGTCACCCCGTGCCCCTTATAAATCTCAACATTCATCCTACAAAGTCCCTTCACAAGGGAGAAACACAAACAAATGGACAATGTGTTTTCGCCCCGTATTGAAACGGCTGTACGCCGTATGGACCTGAAAACTCAATTTCCCTGTACAATAATACGGGGTTAAACCGTTCCGTGTTGACAGCTATGGACCTGTCACTTCATCACCTCCCCGGCTGGTGGAAAATCCACGTTCCTATGGCGAGGGGCGAGCCACAGGCTCTCCAACGGGTCAATTTCTCCCACAAAAAGCAGTGCTCGTTTTAAGCGACATGATACACAGCCACGAAGATGAACGACGCGGCCATAGTTTACGATAAATGAAACAACGTCACGGTACATTCACGAGGATGTGATTGGTCGCGAAAGCCTACGTGCTAAACTCATAAAATGTTATTATTGTTGTTAGTCCACTGCTGGACGAAGGCCCTCCCGATGTTTGCTTTCACCAAACTGCACCCGTCGGTTGTGAGTAGGTTACAGGGCGATGGGGGCGCCCAGGATTGCGTCATGCATCATTCGCCGCTGATGTTAGCCGTGGCAGGGAATTGAATTGAGGTCAGTGGGGTTCAGAGTGCACGAGCCACACGCACAAGACAAAGATCCCCCCTATAGCCCGAGCAGACTGTTGGGGCAAGTGCCTACGAAGGCCGTAACACACGCAAATAAAGACACAGATCCCCCGTATGGCACGAGCAGACTGTTGGGGCAAGTGCTGTATGCGAGTATCACCTATAAAGGCCGGCACACACTAACACACACTAACACACAAAGACAAAAATCCTTCGTTTAGACTGCACAGACTGTAGGGGCAAGTGCTATTATCGAGCACCTATGAAGGCCGGCACGGCACACGAGGGGGTGGGTGGCCAACACCACGCCCGACCGCCTTTGTCTCCCTAGTAGCAATGTTTACACATCGCACTAGGTACTAATTTGAGGCCGAGTTGAACCGGGTGAGGCCTAGAACCGGTTCAGATCATCTTTCATTTACGCGCCAGGTTCGTAGCGCAGCGCGCTATCCGCTACACCACCACTCCCCCCCCTCACACACACACACACACACTTCTGGCTGTCACATTTGACCCGCGCATCGCGCATCTGACACTTCTAAGTGTCGCGCACGCGTGCGATTTCCCTGGTGACACGCACGAGCAGCGCGCCTCACAGACAGCGCTTTACCGCACGGCAATTGATCAGCGATCGTATCGCAAGGAGACGGCATAGCGCCTTCTGGGCGAGGGGCATTGGCCCTCAACAACCACGTAGAGCAGCAGCAGCAGCAGATGCACTGAACGAGACGCAACTTCGTAGCACTACCTCGCCTGGTGTACAGGAGGGCGTGGGGGTTCCATCCCGACCCTGACGCATGCTGTATAATTAGAGTTTGCACGTCTCTCTCTCTCTCTCCGTGGCGAGATGGTAACTACCTCGCCTGGTGTACTGGAGGCATTGGGTTCCATCCCGATCCTGACGCCTGCTGTATATTTGGAGTTTGCGGTCTCTCTCTCCCCGTGATCGCGTAGATATTTCTCCGGGTCCTCCGGGTTTTCCCTCCACATTCAGAATCAACGTCACGCGTTTAGGGCATTTGGCTGCTACGAATTTCCACACGATGATCATGAGCCACTTCGCTGAACTTTCATCTGTGACGGCCAGGTCGCTTCTGAAAAAAGAGCTTCACAGCTGAGTGGTGCTTACCTGGTAAAATAAAGCAAATATATATACATACCATAATAATCAACACGTTGCGTATCAATAACACTGTGTGTGTGGCCTTAAACGTGAACACATATGTAATAGGCAACGTTTCGGGTAACGACCCTTCTGCTTAGCGCAGTGTATATGACATCAGCTATTCGATAACTGATCCGGTGAGGTGTGACGATGCAGCCGGTAGAAAGCGGGCTGTGACACCCTCGTCAGGATGAATTGATGACGATGAATCAAGTGATTTGCTGCTGCTGATGAGGGTGGTGGTGCTGATGTTGATGATGATTTTGATGAATGAATGGACGATTTGACTCCGACGATTCCGATGAAGAATCAATTATGTTGATGAACAGATGACGTCTATCATGATGAATCGATTCGCGTGATAATGATTAATTGATTTATCTTATTTAGCTGATGACAATGCTGATGCTGTGTTTGCTGATGATGACAGCGATACTTGTCATTATAATCACGACAGATCGATAGCAATCCCCCTCCTCCTGCTCCCTCCTGCCCCCTCCACCCCCTCCACCCCCACCTCCGACGACGAGGACGTGACAGGATCCTCCTTAAATAGTCACGAAACTGAGCGAGACTCTCCTAGGGTAAAGCAACGAAATAATAATAATCGTCACCATCATCACGAAATCACCAACCAACAAAGGCAAAGATGTACCGTATAGCCTTAACCGACTGTCGAGGCAAGTGCTGTTAGCGAGTAGCACCTATGAAGGCCGGAACCCACAAAAATGAAGACAAAGATCGCCCGTATAGCCTTAACAGACTGTTGGGGCAAGTCCCGCATGAGCACACGAGGGGAGGGGGGGGAGGTGACCAAGGCCAAGCTCGTCCGCCTTCATCTCCCCAGTGGCGATGTTTACACACCGCACCCGGCACTCCATTGAGGCTGAGTCGAGCTAGGGGAGGCCCAGGACCGGTGCAGATGATCGTCACCTGGGTGTTGGCGGCGGCGAGCGGGAATCGAACCCCGGGCCGCCGGGTTCGCATGGGCAGCGCTAACCGCTGCACCACTGCTCCCCATACTAACAGATCCTCCGTGCAGCCTTGAGCAGACGTCCGGGGCATGTGCTGTTAGAGAGCGAGTGGCACCTACGAAGGCCGGCAGGGCTCACGACGTCAGGGGGCAGAGGAGGCAGGGTGGGGGGGCTGAGACCACGCCCGGCCGCCTTTGTCTCCCCAGTGGGCGATACTCTGCCGCACCGCGTGCTCGGTTGAGGCTGGGCTCAGAGTAATCGTCACTTGGTGCCATTACCACCAGTGACATCACCACTAGTGACACCACCAATTACCATCACTACCAGTGACGTCACCACCAGTTATCATCACCACCAGTGACGTCACCACCAGTTATCACCACCAGTGACACCGCCACCAGTGACGTCACTACCAGTGTGACATCACCAGTTATCATCACGAACAGTGACAACGCCACCAGTGACGTCACTACCAGTGACACCACCACCAGTGACGTCACTACCAGTGACATCACCAGTTATCATCACCAACCGTTACGTCACCACCAGTGATACCGCCAGTGACGTCACCACCAGAGACCATCACTGGCAGTGATACCGCCAGTGACGTCACCACCAGTGACCATCACTGGCAGTGATACCGCCAGTGACGTCACCGCCAGTGACCATCACTGGCAGTGACGTCACCACCACCAGTGACACCACCAGTGACACCAACAATTATCATCACCACCAGTAATACCACCACCAGTGACACCACCACCGACACCACCACCACCACCAAGACGATCGCCGTCGCTCGCCACCACAGCGCAAGCGCAGCAGCGTCCGACGCGTTACCGTGAGCGGGATGGTGCAGGTGAGCGACGTGATGGTGATGAGCACCAGCAGGACGAGGTTGTTCGCCTCCTCTCCCCGCAGGATCCTCCTGCGGCTCGACGAGACCCGCGCCGCCACCGGCACGTGCCGTCCCACCTGATGGCTCTCGTCCTCCTCATTCTCATTCTGCTGCTGCTGCTGATTCTGCTGCTGCTGCTTCAAAAAGCGAGGCGCTGCGTTGCCGCAGGCAGGTGCCGCGTGGAGGCTCCGCTTCCTCTTCCTGTTCATCATCTTCAGGAGTCCGTGCATCACCGACGCGTTGCACACGATGATGGTGAGGCAGAGCGCGGCGAGGATGGCCGCGTAGAGCACGGAGTAGGCAGCGTCCCAGCCTCCGCTCGCCTTCATGTCCACGTAGCACCACGTGCCCGGCTCGTAGAGCTTCACCTGCCCGAAGCCCAGCAAGGGGGGCAGGCAGAGTGCCAGGCTGAGCAGGTAGGAGAGGCGGATCGCAGTCCACGCGGACGCGCGCCGCACCACGCGCTCGTACAGGTACGGGTGGCCGATGGAGAGGTAGCGCTCGACGGCCATCGCGCAGAGGATGGCGAGCGTGGCCACGCCGAAGAAGAGCAGCATGAAGCTGAGGTAGCCGCACAGAGCGTGCCCTCCGAGAGCCACCACCGTCTTGTTGTGGGCGTAGGCGGTGAGAGGCACGGGCCCCGTGAGCGAAGAGCCCAGGAGGTCGGTGAGCGTCAGGCCGAAGACGAGGGCGTAGAAGGCGGTGCGCTTGGTGGCGCGACGCGCCGACAGGAGCAGCGCCAGGGCGATGATGTTGCCCGAGACGCCGACCGTGAAGACGACGGCGCTCGACGTGGCGTTGTAGGTGGGCGGGATGAACGTGGAGTTCTTGTCGAAGCCCGGCATGGTCGATGCGTGGGATGGGGGGGGTTGAGGGTCGATGGAGGTCGAGCGGTTGGTTGACGAGTTGGTTGGTTGAGCGGTTGGTTGACGAGTTGGTTGAGAGGTTGGTCGGTTGACGAGTTGGTTGGTTGAGCGGTTGGTTGACGAGTTGGTTGAGAGGTTGGTTGACGAGTTGGTTGAGAGGTTGATCGGTTGACGAGTTGGTTGGTTGAGCGGTTGGTTGACGAGTTGGTTGAGAGGTTGGTCGGTTGACGAGTTGGTTGGTTGAGCGGTTGGTTGACGAGTTGGTTGAGAGGTTGGTCGGTTGACGAGTTGGTTGGTTGAGCGGTTGGTTGACGAGTTGGTTGAGAGGTTGGTTGACGAGTTGGTTGAGAGGTTGATCGGTTGACGAGTTGGTTGGTTGAGCGGTTGGTTGACGAGTTGGTTGAGAGGTTGGTTGACGAGTTGGTTGAGAGGTTGGTTGACGAGTTGGTTGAGAGGTTGGTTGACGAGTTGGTTGAGAGGTTGTTTGAGAGGTTGATCGGTTGGGAGGTGGGTGATTAGTTGATCGGTTCGCTTGGTTGGTTAGGAGCTTGGTTGAGAGGTGAGCTGTTGCTGCTGCTGTGGTGACTTCTGCTCCCCCCCCCCCCCCCCCCCAGCTGCTGTCGGGAATACAATGAGAAGCGTGGATGAGGACAGCGAGGATGTTGATTGGTGGCTGATGGTGTTCCAGAGCTACCACCAACAGCAGGATGGGGGTGACGTCTGCTACAACAATCACCAGCAACGAGACGGCAATGGAATCACGACCAATCGAGTTGACGATTGCTGCAACCTCCGTCAACAGCAACGATAGTGGTGACATTAACTACATCAAGAAGATCTGGGCGATGGATCACACCACCCACGCTTACACTCGGGCGGTGTGAGCATGGGTGGGAGGCAGTTCCGGATTATCCTCGTGGCAAAAGTAGCTACTACATATGTAGTAGCATACTACATATGTAGCTACTACATATGTAGTAGCTACAGTACACGTGTAGTAGCTACGGGCCCCGCACTTTCAAGGGCCCTTCGCTAAATGCTTTCAAGCTATCAATTCCGATTCAGTGATTCTGCACTTGCTCTATTACTATAGTACTATACCGCCTTCAACTTTTATGAACGACTGAGTGTTTAAGTTTAGCGGTTTGCCGTATTATCTGGCTGTATAGCAAATGCAAAAATACAATTACTTTACTGTGCAAGTTAAACATTTGTGTTTTAATATTTACGTTTTTTTTTTTATTTAGGGCCCTTTATAACATATGCTATGTGTGTACACGCGTGTGTGTGTGTGTGTACACGCGCGGGTGTGTGGTGGGGTAGCGGTAGTGTAGCGGTTAGCGCTCTGCCCGGCGAATTTGGCGACCCGGGTTCGATTCCCCGCTCACGGCCAACACCGGTGACGATTATCCGAACCGGTCCTCGACACAGCCTCGAATGAGTGGCCTGGAGCGATGTGTAAGCGTCGCCACTGGGGAGACAAAGGCGGGCGGGTGGGCGTGGTGCTGGTCACCCCCCCCCCCCCTCGTGTGCCACAGTGCCGGCCTTCAAATGTGCTCGCTAACAGCACTTGCCCCAACAGTCCGTTAAGTCTACATGGGGGATCTTTGTGTCTTTGTGCGTGTGTGTGTGTGTGTCTGAGTCACCTAACACACACGGGGATTATTGTCTTGACAGATACCACTCTGTGTGGTATCAGATATCGCGTCTCGGACCGACAGTCTAATGACACAAAGCCAAAGATCCACCCCCACACCACACCAGTGGTGTGGCGAGCGAGCAGAACCTTTGAAGGCCGCCAGTGTGGGCACACGTGGGGGTTGGGTGAGCAGCAACCACGCCCTGCCGCCCCAGCGGCGATGTTTACACACCGCACCATGTACTCATTTGAGGCGGAGTCGACCTAGGGGAGGCCCACGACCGGTGTTGGGCCGTGAGGGGGAATCGAACTCGGGCCGCCGGCTTCGTAGCGCAGCGCGCTAACCGCTGCGTTAGCCTCTCTAATTTATGCGCCACCGCGCTAACCGCTGCGCCACCGCTCTCCCCACAAGTCTAATGACTCACACACACACGCACGTACGCATCACAACATCGCCACTGACACACTTAGGCGTGTGGCCAACAATGTTTGTTGAGCACGTGTGTTAAGTGTGTGTGTGTTGATGCATGAGGGTGTGAGCGTGTCAGTATATCAGTGGGTGAGTGTGTCAATTGGTGACCGCGTCGGAGTGTCAGTGGGTTCACGTGATTGTCAGTCCGTCAATGCGTGAGCGTGTCAGCGTGTGAATGTGTCAGTGTGCGTGTCAGTGTGTGAATGTGTCAGTGTGCGTGTCAGTGTGTGAATGTGTCAGTGTGCGTGTCAGTGTGTGAATGTGTCAGTGTGCGTGTCAGTGTGTGTGAGCGTGACAGTGTGAGTGTGAGCGTGACAGTGTGAGTGTGAGCGTGTCTGTGTGTGAATGTGTCAGTGTGTGTGAGCGTGTCTGTGTGTGAATGTGTCAGTGTGCGTGTCGGTGTGTGTGAGCGTGTCTGCGTGTGAATGTGTCAGTGTGCGTGTCGGTGTGTGTGAGCGTGTCAGCGTGTGAATGTGTCAGTGTGCGTGTCGGTGTGTGTGAGCGTGTCTGTGTGTGAATGTGTCAGTGTGCGTGTCGGTGTGTGTGAGCGTGTCTGTGTGTGAGCGTGACAGTGCATGACAGTGTGAGTCTGTGCGTGTGAGTGTGTCACTGTGTGAGTGCGTGTCAGTGCGTAACAGTGCCAGAGTGTGTGAGCGTGTCAGTCTGCGTGTGAGCGTGTCAGTGCGTGACAGTGAGCGTGTCAGTGCGTGACAGTGAGCGTGTGAGTGCGTGTCACTCTGCGTGTCAGTCTGCGTGTGAGTCCGTGCCAGTGTGCGTGAGTGTGCGTGAGTGTGCGTGAGTCTGCTTTTGAGTGTGTCAGTGCGTGACAGTGTGAGTGTGAGCGTGCGTGTCAGTGTGTGAGCGCGTGTCAGTGTGTGTGAGTGTGCGTGAGAGTGTGTGTCAGTGTGTGAGCGTGTCAGTCTGCGTGTGAGTGCGTGCCAGTGTGTGTGAGTGTGTGTGCTAACACGTGTTGTCGTGTGAGTGTGTGTGAGTATGTGTGAGTGTGTGTAAGTGCGTGCCAGTGTGTGTGAGTGTGTGTGCCAGTGTGAGTGTGTGAGTGTGTGTGAGTGTGTGCCAGTGTGTGTGAGTGTGTGTGTCAGTGTGTGTGAGTGTGAGTGAGTGTGTGTGTGCTAACACGTGTTGTCGTGTGAGTGCTTGCGTTGGCACGGACGTGAGTGTGTGCATGAGTGGGTGCTAAGTGTGCTCTCTGTTGCTGTGTGCGTGTCTGCGCGAGTCTCTCTGTGTGTCTCTCTATGTGTGTACGTGGCTGTGTGTATGTATGCGCATGTGTGTGTGTGCGTTTCTGTACGTGGCTGTGTGTATGTATGCGCATTTGTGTGTGTGCGTGCGTGTACGTAGCTATGTGTATGTATGCGCATGTGTGTCGCGTTTAGGCAATACGGAAATATTTGTCTGTATCTGTCCCTGACCGTGTGTCTGTGTATATAAGTGTCGTAAGTGTGTGTGTCTGTGTCTATGTGCGACTGTGTGCATCCTCGTGTCTTAAGTGTCTGGAGATGCACGCGTGCACCTACCGGGGAGCGGTGGTGCAGCGGTTAGCGCTACGCTGCGCTACGAACCTGGCTACCCGAGTTCGATTCCCGCTCACGGCCAAGACCCAGTGACAATTATCTGAACCGGTCTTGGGCCTCTCCTACGTCGACTCGGTCTCAAATGAGTACCTGGTGCGGTGTGTAAACATCGCCACTAGGGAGACAAAGGCGGTCGGGCGTGATGCTGGCCACCCACCCCCTCGTGTGCTGTGCCGGCCTTCATAGGTGCTCGCTAACTTTACTTGCCCTAACCGTTTGTTCAGTCTATATGGGGATCTTTGTATTTGTGTATATGTATGTCTGTAGGTGTGTGTATGTTTGTCTGTATGTGTGTATGTTTGTCTGTATGTGTGCATGTCTATCTGTGTGTATGCATGTCTGCATGTATGTGTGCTTCAGTATATGTCTATCTGTATGTGTGTGTGTGTATGTTTGTCTGTATGTACGTGTGCGTGCGTGCTAATACCTGTCCGGACGCCTCCCCCCTGCGTCGACTCAGCCTTAAACGAGGACCTTGCGCGGTGTGCACATACATCAGCACTGGGGAGACAAAGGCGGCCGGTCGTGGTGCTGGACACCCACCTCCCCCTTGTGCCCCCCTCCTTCTTCTTCTGGACTTAATAGTTGCTCACTCACGATATAAGAAGACTCTATGGGGCATCTTCCTGTTTAAATACACGTCTGTCTGTCCGTGTGTTTCTATGTATGTGCATACGCGACTGTGCATCTGCGTTTATGTGTTTGTGAGCAAACTGTGCGTCTGTATGTTTGTACGTGTGAGTTTGTACAACCGTGTCTATACATGCGGCTGTGTGTGTGTGTGTCTGTGGGCTAAGGGGGAACTTTAGTAGAGCGCACCGGTTGCTTGAGACCCTCGGGTTGCGTTCAGTGAGAAGTGAAGCAAAAACCCCGTTCCCCTCTCTCTCCCCAACACCACCACCCAGCCACTCAGAGGCGCACCCACCCGTAGCTCCCCCCTCCTCCCTCCATCCCTCCCTCCAACCCTCTCCTCCCCATCCCCCTTCCTCCATTTATACATCCATCCTCCCTCCCAAATCTCCCTTCTCCTCGTCCTCCACCTCTTACCTCGCCCCCCTCCCACACCCCCCGTCCCACCCTCTTTGTATTCCTCCCTCCTCTCCCTCCTTCTACCTCCCCCGGCTCCTACCCACCTCCCCCCCAATCTCCCTCAACTCTTCTTCCACGCATCCATCCCTTCAATCTTCATTCATCCACCCTTGCTTCATCCCTCCCTTCTCTCGGACTGAAGTGACACAACCGTGTCGTGCGCACACACACACACACATCACGCGCACACACACATCGCACGCGCACACACATCGCGCGTGCGCGATCAGAATCGCACCTATTGTCTCCGCAGGTGCTGATCTTTGCACACCGCACCAGGCATTTGTTTGAGGCTCGGGGAGGCTGGTTCAGATAATCGTCACTGCTGTTGGCGGCCGTTAGCGGGAATCGAACTCGGCTCGCTGGGTTCGCAGTACGCGTAGCGCGCTAGCCGCTGCGCCACCGCGCTCCACACAAATCACCAAAGACAAAAATTCCCCGGATAGCCTTGACCGACTGTTGGGGCAAGTGCTGTCAGCGAGTAGCACCTATGAAGGCCGGCACGGTACACGAGGGGGTGGGTGGCCAACACAACACCCGGCCGCCTTTTTCTCCCCAGTGGCGATGTTTTTACACAACGCACCAGATACTCATTTGAGGCCGAGTCGACCTAGGGGGGCCCAGGACCGGTTTAGATAATCGTCACTGGCGTTGGGCCGTGAGCGGGAATCGAACCCGGCTCGCCGGCTTCGTAGCGCAGCGGGCCAGCCGCTGACACCGCCAAAAATATAATAATCACTCACCACCATCACCATCGGCACAACCGTGTTCATCTCCACCACTCAATCACCATCCACTCGTGCGTGATGTGCTAAGCACTTTATTACCAAGGCTCCGTCTTGATTTGGTGGCGAGGGGTAATGCACGTGCTTACGGGATACCGGGGGGGGGGGGGGGGGGATAATATCACGTGGTGCATACATTTTGCAAGAAATGTATTCCCGAGACGTCTGAGCTATGCGTGAGCCGTGGTCAGGAGTGGAACCCGGTTTGTGTTTAAAAAAAAAAAAAGCGGGCAGTTTGTATGCCTCCTACGGCGTTTAGAAGCATGCGTTTGTGATTATTTAAAGTATATTCTTAGCTCTTTCGGTAAAGTCACGTTGAAGGGAAACAATAAAGTAATAAGATATATATATAAAACAATGAAAATTCTCACGACGTTTCGACCATAACACAAACGGTCGTCGTCAGGTGTGTCGGTTTGCATAATTTAATTCTTTTTTAACGCTTTATTTATTTATAAAAAAACCCTCAGAGCCACGCGCAGCGATGTGGCAGTTTATTTAGAAGGACTAGTCCATGTATGTTCTGAAAAGAGGAGGGGGGAGACGAAAAATGAATGTATGCTGTCTGAAAGCCACTGTAAGCGTGAACAATCAATTAAGACCTGAAATGGTTTATCAAATCTTTCCAATGATTGCTAAGCCAGAATCCATCTTCTCGGTTGAAATTGTCTCTGTGCTTGTATATGTGGATAGCCTCATGAACGAATCTCTCATGGTAGCCAGATGGCTTACAAAGAACCTCTGTCTTGGAAAAGTTTATGTCATGTGAGCCAATTGAATTATAACAATGATCTGCCACGGCCGAGGTGTTGGTCCTGCCGTGTTTAAGGTCTGCTTTGTGTTCACGAATGCGGTCCGAGACATGGCGTTTGGTTTCTCCAATGTAACTACTACCACAGAGGCAACTTAGTTTGTAGACACCAGGGTACTGTATGTCCGGAATCACATCTTTTACAGACGGAACCAGATCACGGATTTTATGTAATGTGTTGAAACGGACCTGGATCTTGTGTTTATTCAAGATTTTGGAGATCTTTTTTGTGATCCCCGCAATGTAGGGTAAAGTGATGGTTTTGAAAGGCTCCTCAAGAGGATCCTTCTTCATGGTTTGAGTGATAGCTTTGCGGATTGTATAGTCGGAGTAACCATTAGCCTTAAGAGCTTGGTGTACGTGCTTGAGCTCTTAAGGCTAATGGTTACTCCGACTATACAATCCGCAAAGCTATCACTCAAACCATGAAGAAGGACCCTCTTGAGGAGCCTTTCAAAACCATCACTTTACCCTACATTGCGGGGATCACAAAAAAAATCTCCAAAATCTTGAATAAACACAAGATCCAGGTCCGTTTCAACACATTACATAAAATCCGTGATCTGGTTCCGTCTGTAAAAGATGTGATTCCGGACATACAGTACCCTGGTGTCTACAAACTAAGTTGCCTCTGTGGTAGTAGTTACATTGGAGAAACCAAACGCCATGTCTCGGACCGCATTCGTGAACACAAAGCAGACCTTAAACACGGCAGGACCAACACCTCGGCCGTGGCAGATCATTGTTATAATTCAGTAGGTTCACATGACATTGACTTTTCCAAGACAGAGGTTCTTTGTAAGCCATCTGGCTACCATGAGAGATTCGTTCATGAGGCTATCCACATATACAAGCACAGAGACAATTTCAACCGAGAAGATGGATTCTGGCTTAGCAATCATTGGAAAGATTTGATAAACCATTTCAGGCCTTAATTGATTGTTCACGCTTACAGTGGCTTTCAGACAGCATACATTCATTTTTCGTCTCCCCCCTCCTCTTTTCAGAACATACATGGACTAGTCCTTCTAAATAAACTGCCACATCGCTGCGCGTGGCTCTGACGTTTTTTAAAATAAATATAACGTTTAAAAATAAATTAATTTATGCAAACCGACACACCTGATGACGACCGTTTGTGTTATGGTCGAAACGTCGTGAGAATTTTCATTGTTTTATATATATTTTATTATTTTATTGTTTCCCTTCAACGTGACTTTACCGAAAGAGCTAAGAATATGAATTACTGCAGTCACGAAAGCTTCAAATCAAAATTTTTTAAAGTGTTTGTCTGCTGCACATTTCCACGTGGTAAGCCACTTCGTCCAGCTGTCATTTGTGACCAGGTCGCTTCTGATAAAGCAGCTAAAAGCTCAGTGGGCTTTACCTGGTAAAATAAAAAAGTGCAGTGTTTTGTTGTTAGTGATGTGTTTACCTCTCCGACACTTTGCACTGCCATCGTTGCTATTGCTTGTTGCTTGCGACGTTCTGACGTCGTGCCCCAGCTGGACATTTGTGAAGAAAAGAGCTTCATGGCTCATCGGATTCCGCCAGTACACGTAAATATCCAGATCCGTAAGAGGTTTTTTGGGGTTAGATCGCGTATGTATCGAGACATTTTATTGACTCGTTTACCGGAACCCTCGTGAACAGAGAAGTCACGTCAAAACTTACCGGGATATCATTCGGGTTAAGCTTACTATCGTGAATTATATTTATAAGATTTTTTCTGAGTTTTTAATGGCGCGATCTAACCCACAAACCTCTAACATTTATAATATTGATTGCGAAAGCGAACGTGTTGAATATTCTGATTTTGCATCGGCTTCCAACCGTCTACGAAAAAAAAAATCGATATTTGCTCCCCATCCCATCAGCCGCACGACTCCTCTGCATGAGAGTCCGTGATTTCAGCAGCATTGGTTCAATACAAGCAAAACCCTGGATTGGTTTCGACATTTAGTGGCTCATCATCGGCAGCAGTCAGGCTCTGCTTACACCAGTCTTGACCGACTACCAGATGGTTAACGGCAAGGATTGGTTTCGACATTCAGTGGCTCATCAGCTGGGACCAATCTTGGACCAGTCTTGACCGACTACCAGATGGTTAAAGGCAAGGATTGGTTTCGACATTCAGTGGCTCATCAGCTTGGACCAATCTTGGACCAGTCTTGACCAACTACCAGATGGTTAAAGGCAAGTATTGGTTTCGATTCTCAGTAGCTCATCAGCATCAGAGTCGGGCTCCCTTAACGCTGAACTGCCCAGATGTTTATAGGCAAATGACCCCTCTCTGTTAGACGCGGACCCTCCGTAACAATACACAACGCAGTTTAATACAATCATTCGTGTTGTTGTGGAGTATGTAGGTAGTTAGAAAACAAACGAATACGCAGACAATAAGACTGCTTCACTTATCTATCCATCCACATATAAAATGACAGTATGCTATCTGTAGCTATCTGTCCCCCGAGGTCAGTGTGTATTAATATTTTTACTGCAGCCTGCACCACGTTGGTTTTCAGAAAGGGCACCTGGCACCCCGGGTTAAGGACCACTGTGCTCGAGGTGGTTCACAATCAACACCATACACTCACAAACAACAACAACAACCGCCAATCACCACTTAGACGGCGCGACGTCACCACGGCACCATGTGCCAAGCTAGGTGCGCTTTGAGGCCGCCACGTGTAAGTGCGGAAGGCTCGCTGTTGCTGCTGGCGACGGGAGGTCACGGGACAGACCCAGGTGGTGGCACGCTCGTTGACATATCTTTAAAATAACCGAGATACGGCACAGGTGATAGATGGCAGATCGTTACACGCCGACTCAGGGACGCTATTGATGGGCGTACCGGGATGAGATGCCGAGAGGGGAGCGTAAACAGGTTAGATTACTTTGAGGAAACACGGAAAATGACGACGATAGGGCCGCATGCGTTCCGCACCAGGTTTGCCTGAAGGAGAGTTCTTTTCGGTTTTTGTTGTTGTTTAAATGAGCACTTGTTATGACACGCGGATCAGACGCGCGGACACTGACAAAGGGAAATGGAACAAAACGCTGAAAAGAGTGCGCAAAGAAGCATGGAGAGAGAGAGAGACGTGCACGCTGGAAATTACACTGACAGAAAGAGAGAGAGAGAGGGAGCTAGAGATACTTTATTGACTTTTAAACAACTTTTATTGCCGCCAGCAGCAACAGCACTGGAGGAGATTTCGATATGAAACACACAAAGTCACCAGCAACACAAATGAAAATAAACGCTACAAATCCACGCGCTGTGGCGCTAAAAGCACCGCGCACCACACGAAAGAAAAGTCACGTGGTGGTGGTGGTGGTGGTCATCGCGCATGCCACGGTGACGAGCCAGAGACACGAGGATGAGAGAGGTTGGACGCATCATCGCATTGACCTCCATTTGGCAGTGGGCAGAGCATGGCTGATGATCATGACCCACCATCTGCTCAACCTCATAATATACACGCGCGCACAAACATACGTAAAACGTACACATACAAAATGTACATCACATACGCAACATTTACATAACATATACAAACAAAGACACAGAGATCCCCCCCCCCTTCATGCATAGCCCACACTGTTGGGGCAAGTGCTGTTCGCGAGTAGCAGCACCTATGAAGCCCGTCACGTAACGGCACACGAGGGGGTGGGTGGCCAGCACATCGCAACAAAGAACTCATTTTGAGGCTAAGTCGAACTAGGCGAGGAGTTCCAGATGGTTGGTTTCAGACAATCGTCACTGGCGTTGGCCGTGAGCGCGAATCGAACTCAGGTCACCGAGTTGCTCCTACAGCGCCCCAAAACCACTACACTACCGCCTGCCCACACTCGCCCTACCTCCCCACCTCCCCCCAGCACACATTGTCAATGTCTCCATTGAATTACCGGCATCTCTGCACCATCACCGTTGCATCCAGGACTTATGAACTCCAAACTAAAAAAATGAGAGACGTGTTAGACGAGAGACGGAGTCGACTTGACCCGTTAGAGCATGCTCTCGTCCGGAACCCGTGGGAGCCTGATGATTAAGTCGATCTTCACATTCGTTTTCCCGATGGACAATGTTGACATCATTGTGCATATGCAGGGCCGGATTAAGATGTTGTAGGCCCCTGGGCTACAGGTACTGTGAGGCCCCCCCCCTCTCCAGTAATATTTTTAAAAGGAAAACAAAGTTAAAGAAAAATGTAATTACATTTTTACAAGGCTAACAACAAATAAAATTCAGCATTCACAAATGAAACTTTTCACTTCATCTCTGGAGGCCCTCCTGCTGGCGGTAGCTCCTGGGCTGCAGCCCCTAAAGCCCCGTGCCTTCATCCGGCCCTGTGCGTGTGGATGGTCCCACTTATAGGTACTATTGAGAACTGTACAGGACAAACAGCTTCAATAATTGTGAATGTAAACGAAACTTAAAATTTTGTAAAAATTTTTTACCAGGTAAGGCCCACTGAGCCATGTCGCTCCTTTTCAGAAGCGACCTGGCCATCACAAATGATAATATCTCGACGATGTGACTCATCATCACGTGGACAGTAATAGCCGTCAAATACTCTAAACGCGTGACGTTGATTCATAATCTGGAGAGAAAAACCCGGATGACCCGGAGAAAAATCTACGCGATCACGGGGAGAGAGAGAGAGAGAGACCGCAAACTCC
Source organism: Petromyzon marinus (assembly GCF_048934315.1). Taxonomy (NCBI): domain Eukaryota; kingdom Metazoa; phylum Chordata; class Hyperoartia; order Petromyzontiformes; family Petromyzontidae; genus Petromyzon; species Petromyzon marinus. Next base: position 5,274,234 of record NC_133695.1, on the reverse strand, counting down.
AAATATACAGCAGGCGTCAGGATCGGGAAGGAACCCACGGTCCCCCTGCATAGCAGGAGAGGTAATTAACATCTCCTAGCCACCAAGCAAATCCCGACGCAGTCTGGGGAGCGGTGGTGCGGTGGTTAGCGCACTGCGCTACGCTGCAAAGCCGGCTACCCCATGCAAACTCACACACAGCACGATTCCCGCTCACGGACAATATCGGTGGCGAATATCTCGCAACGGTTTGTGCTTGAGCTACATCTAGGTCGACTCGGCCTTAAATTATAACTTGCTGCGGTGTGTAAAGATCAGCACGGGGGAGACAAAGGCGGCCGGGCGTGGTGGTCGCGGTGTTGATCCACACCACCACGTCGTGCGCTGCGCAACGGTGAATTGGCATCCGCGAACAGCACTTGCCCCAACAGTCGTTTAAGGTTATACGGGGGGGGGGGGGGTGGGAATCATTGTTTTGTGTATCTGTGCAAAGCGCGCGCGTGTGCCCGCGCGTGCGCGCGCGTGCGTGCGCGTGCAGGCCACCCACCCACGCAGCCACTCCTCGTGCGGCGGGCACGACGGCCTTCACAGGTGCGGCTCGCGCTCGCCCCAAGCGGGGAGCGGGAGCGCTGCGCTGCGCTACGAACCGGTCCTGGGCCTCCCCTAGGTAGAATCAGCCTCAAATGAGTAGCTGGCGCGGTGTGTAGTGAACATCGTCACTGGGGAGACAAAGGCGTTCGGGGCGTGGTGCAGGTCACCCAACCCCTCGTGTATCGTTCGCGGCCTTCACAGGTGCCGCTCGCTAACAGCACTTGCCCCAAGCACAATGTTATACAATCGAAACGGGGGGGGGGGGGGGGAGAGAAGGTTTGTCTTTGTCGCAGTTAATTTTTTGTTGTTCAAGTTTATTTGTTTAAACCAGGTGGTGAGAACTCAAGAGACCAGGATGGAGATCCTCATTGGCCGGAGTGACCCACGGCTGTGTGTGACTTTCTGCTCACAGGAGCATACAAAAAACAACAAAGACCCCCCCCCCCCCAACTCGTATATCCTACACAGACTATTGGGGCAAGTGCTGTTAGCGAGCAGCACTTTATGAAGGCCGCAACGGTACCCGAAGGGGTGGGTGGCCAGCACCACACCCGACCGCATTCGTCTCCCCAGTGGCGATGTTTACTACACACCGCACCAGGCGCTCACTTGAGGCCGAGTTGACCTGGGGGGGGGGGGGGGGGCAAGACCGGGTCACGTGTTCGCCACTGGTGTTGTTGTTCGTCAGCTGGAATCGAACTCGGGTCACACGCACGCACACGCTACGTACGCACGCTCCCGAGAAACGCACAAACACACCCCGACAAAGACAAAGATCCCCCGTGTAGAAAGTATCTCGACTCTGCTTATCTCCGCCGTTGCTGCAGTCCTGCTCGTCCGGTGACGGGCACACGAACGGCGAGTGGCAGTGCGCCCCCTATCCACGTCTTCTATTCTCCACAGTGAGTCTCCCCGTAGGGGGCAGGGGGCCGTCAAACCAACGTATCGAAGAAGAGATGTTCATTTCGAATTCGGTCAAAGAAAAAAAAAAACGCCTTTAATATTTTCAGAGCCGCAATTGCTATGCGAAGATGTTGTTGTCTTTTTTTTGTGGGGGGGGGGGGGGTTAATATGACCGCTATTGTTTTTGTTATTTATGGAGGTTGTAGCAATCAGCGACTATAGTGGTGGCAGTGGTGGTGTCATTGTCGTCTTGTTGATGCTGGTTGTTGTGGCAGTCGCTAACCCACATCCTACTGCTGGTGGTTGTTGTTGTTGTTCGATGTTCTACTCCAAGGGGGTCGCAAATCAAAATAGCAAGATGAGCCACTCATTTCGAATTTAGTAGAAACAACCTCCCTCAATATTTAAAGAGCCGCAGTTCGCTGTGTGGTGACTACGAGGCGGTGGGGGTCCCTTCACGTCACGAATCAGCAATGGTTAAAGAGCCGCAAAAGGTTTTGCCGACCCCTGCCATCGTACAGCCACTGTTGACCCCCCTACAAAGTGGTACTACTCACTTTACCGCCCCCACCGCCCGCCTCCTGTGGAGGGGATGATGGGTTAAGTCAGGGGCGGGGAACATTTTTTTCTGCCAAGGGCCATTTGGATATTTATAACATCATTCGCGGGCCATGCAAAATTATCAGCTTAAAAATTAGCCCGTTATATTTGGTCCAACATTTAATTAACTCACCCCTAATGTGATGGCTGGTACTGCTTCTCTTTGGCGAGGCGTGTGATGATGTTAGCTGGTATTGATGATGTTGCTATTCGCAACTGCTTTTCCAGGTTTGCCCCTAAATTTATTGAATTTCGAGTCCCGCCTGCGGTTGCCTTGGCAGGGCCAGAGACCAAATGATTTCGCGGGCCGGACGTTCCACACTCCTAGGTTAAGTCAACCCCCCCCCCCATCCATAAATCGAGAACTTGAACCGACGCAAACCTTCGCTGAAAGCCGGCTCGACCCTGCGCCGAGAATCACCGCCCAGAGTGTACACGAGCGAGACGACTCACTTGCTCGGCGTGTACACAAACACACACACATTAGCGGGATGAGGATGATGATGGAGGAGGAGAGATGGGGAGGGGTGGGGGTGACTAATGCGTGCGGGAGTTGATTCGTGTTTCCTTCCCGGCACGGTCTCGCTCTTCTCTACGCTATGCTGATATTGACAGAGGTGAGTGTCAATACCCTGCAAAATTAGCCCCGCGTTGTGTACGCAGGCAGCTGCTGTGACAATGAATGACATCGGCTCTCTTCCGCAGGGGAAACTCATATATCCCCCACTCCCCCCTCCCCGCTTCTTCCGCTGCCGTTAGCGGCGGCCCGGTTTTGGTCGCAAACCGCGCAGCGAAGCCTCATTCGCCTCCCGGAGCCGGTCTAAGCCAGATCACAAAGGGCGCGTGGGTGAGCACGTGGACACGGAGCATGTTGCACGCACACGTGTACACAATGATCTCACCCCCCCCCCTGCCCACCCCGTCCCACCTTTAACGACGGACTGTTGGGGCAAGTGCTGTTAGCGAGCACCTATTAAGGTCTCTACGGCACAGGGTTTGGGTGGTTGTGGCTAAACGCGCGTCATCCAATCGTGAGAGTATTTGGCTGCTATAATTGTGTCCACACGGTCACCGGCCACTTCTTCTTTGTTGGGCTATCATTTGTGGCCAGAGCTCAACAGCTCAGTGGGGCCTTACCTGGATAAATATTTTAGTTTTAGTTTCAGCACAATGTCGGGTCCCCTTTTTATCCCCAGTGCCAGTCAACAACCTTCGCTCGGGGGGGGGGGGCGGGCGGGGATGAGGAGAGGGTGATTTACTCTCCTCTGCTGTCCCACTCATCACTCCCACCAGCCATCCGTGCTGTTGATTCCATGCCCCAGTCCAAGTCTAAGCTCATTGCCTTCCTGTGCCCGTGACTGACTGGCCCCCCTCTCTCTCTAACGATCACAGAGACCCACAGGTTCACACATTAGACCCACACTCACGCGGAGACCGACAGACTCACAGAGACCCACAGATTCACACACAGAGAGACCCACGGATTCACACACAGAGAGACCCACAGATTCACACACAGAGAGACCCACAGATTCACACACAGAGAGACCAACAGATTCACACACAGAGAGACCCACAGATTCACACACAGAGAGACCCACAGATTCACACATAGATGGACCAACAGACTCACACACAGATAGACCAACAGACTCACACACAGAGAGACCAACATACTCACACACAGAGAGACCCACACACAGAGAGACCCACACACAAAGAGACCCACACAGAGAGACCCACAGACTTACGCGGAGACCCACAAACTCACGCAGAGACCCACAGACTCACGCGGAGACCCACAGACTCACACACAGAGAGACCCACACACAGAGAGACCCACACACAAAAAGACCCACAGACTCACGCGGAGACCCACAGACTCACGTGGAGACCCACAGACTCACGCTGAGACCCACAGACTCACACGGAGAGTAAACATTACACCGCAAATGACTCTCGGTATCAATCATTGCCGCCTCCTGAACCACCCACTACGACGGCGACTGCAATAACCTGGCACGAGTGAGGCTCTCTCTGGCCAACCAGCGTCTTAATCAGAACAAGAGTGCCATGGTGAAGACGTGCATTGTTGGGAACCAATCGTGTGAACACACGCGCTATTTCGAGACCTCAATCGTATGGTAATTATATGGTAAATTTGTTCACAGCGAAGTGGATACTAGACCCCCGACGCTCAATTAGATTAACCATACAGCTCCAATTACCTGGTCTTGGCCACACACACACACATATATATTCAATCGGTCACATCGCTGCCACACCACGAATGTGTCCGTAGAGATTGGTAAACAGGACAAGACAGATGCTCTCAGCTTGGAGGTGTGGATTTTATCAGGCATTCCTAAAACGAATCAAACTCATCACAAACGAGCGGCTGCTTTTGCTTTAGCGCAACGATCATCGTCATCATTGTCGGCCACGGTCAATCCACTGCTGGATGATGGGCCCTCAATCTTGCAAGCTGCCGGAAACCTCCTCACGAGGGCCTGTGACGGAGCGATCCACGCTGCACCTGCACGCGAGTCCGTTTCATCATCGCTCAATCTGAATATTAAATTATTAATTGAAATTGTTTACCAGGTAAGGACCACTGAGCTAATGTAGCTCTTTTTTTTCAGAAGCGACCTGGCCACAAATGATAGACGAGACTGACTGGTGACGGAATGGCAGAGGAAGGGAGAGAAACGCGCCCGAGTGGGAGACCACAGCCAGAGATGGAGCGATTGTACTGCTTTGTATGCGGCTTTGCATATCGCGGTGTGTGTGCGTGTTGTGGGAGCGGTGGTGTCGTGGGGAGCGCGATGCGTTACGAACCCGGGCCGCCCGAGTTCGATTCCCGTTCACGGCCACCCAACACCACGGTGACGATTATCTGAAGCCGTTCTTGGGCCTCCCCTAGATCGACTGGGCATCAAATTGAGTACCTGGTACGGTGTGTGAGCATCGCCACTGGGGAGACAAAGACGGCCGGGCGTGGTGCTGGCCACCCACCCGCCCGCTCGCGTGCCGTGCCGGCCTTCACAGGTGCTCGCGAACAACCACTCGCCCCAACAGTCTGTTACAGGCCATTATAACGAGGGATGTTTCTCTGCGCGCGTGTGTATATAGAGCCCTGAATGAGCACCCGACGCGATGTGCAAACATCTCGCTACCGAGGGAAGACAAAGGCGGTTGGGCGTGGCGGTGTTCCCCGCCCCTTCGTGTGCCGTGCCGGCTTTCACGGCGGGTGGCAAACACTGCCGCCTCCGACGGTGCTGCGCCCGAGTGCTATCGGGGGTCTTCGTAGTCGCACGGACCCGCGCGGATGACGGGAACGTGGAGCGACGGGGCGATCCCATTGTTGGCATCGCGGTCCCGCGACAACTCTGCACCGCGACTCGTGGTGTCTTTGTTGCATTGCTCACGCTCCATCCATCGACGACCTCCATAACCCCCCCCCCGCCCCCCCCCCCCATTTTAACTTCCCCGATCACTTTGTCATGCAATTTATTTGTCAATAGTAATAATGTGGTTAGCGCACCGCGCTACAAACCACGGGTTCGATTTCTCGCTCAAGGCTACCATCAGTGACAATTATCGGAACCGGTCCTGGTTCTCCCCTAAGTCGACTCGGCATCAAAATGAGTACCTAGGGAGACAAAGGCGGCTGGGCGTGGTGCTGGCCAACCCACTCCCTTGAGTGATGTGCCGGCATTCAATGCTGCTCGCTAAGAGCACTTACCCCAAACATTTGTTAAGGCTATACGGGGGGATCTTTGTCTTTGGGGGGGGGGTCTTACAATGAACAATCTATGGCGACGTTTCGGGCAATAGCCCTTCTTCGTTGCCCATATGACAATGCTTTACACAGCGTGGGGAGGCCTTCATCCAGCAGTGGATTGAACATCGATGGTGATGATCATGACGAACCCACGTTGTGCAGGTGCCACGCGAGAAATGCGAGCGCGGCTTTTCACTCGGGAAAGAAATAATTAACAAAAATAGAACAACCCCCCTCCCCCCATCACAAAAACAATCTCGGAATCCGCCGATGAATGCGGAGAAAGCCGAGGCAGGTGCGTGCCACCATGGTGGCTTCACTGTAGTTTGAGAGCGGAGTACGAGTATTAGTTACAGCGATATTTATTTATTTATGCAAAATTGCAACTCAGCGGGGTAACCCTAGCGACGATGGTTACACACCGCATTTGAGGCCGAGTCAACCTAGGGGAGGCCCAGGAACGGTTCAGATAATCGTCACTGGTGTTGGCCGTGAGCGCGAATGGAAACCGGGTGGCCAGGTTCGTAGCGCAGCCTTCTAACCGCTACCCTGCCGCTCCCCATACACACACACACACCTACCTACACACACATCTACACACACACACATCTACACACACACACATCTACACACACACACGCCTCGCGCGCCGATTGTGACGTCACGCAGCCGAGCCGACGGTTGCCGCGCTGCACGCGTGGCCCCGTTAACCCAGCAGGGGTCAAGGAGGGGTGGGGGTGGGGGGCGTCGAGGGTTGGTGGGGCACCGCACGAAACGTTGGTTGCTGAGAGACTCCCTTCCTTCCCCGTGCGCGCCGCCGAGGAAGGAGCCCGTAACCCCATTGGCTCGCCCGTTATTTAAAAAAGAAAATATTTCGTCGAATGCAAAGTTCCGAAGCCACGCGGTTGCCTCCGGTCCTGTCGTGTAGGCCTCTGCTGATATTTGTGTGTGCGGCTCGGGAATAATTCTAGGATGTGGCGCTCGGGTTTGCTGGGCAGGAGAAGACGGTTACAAGGCAGAAATGTGCACTCCAACCTGTACCTTCCGTTACCTTCCGTCTTATGAACCTTCTGGCTGGACCCCGGGGTCCCATAAGCCCCCGGCTCTCGCATAAACTGCGTTGCGACGTCATTTTACGTCTGTTGAAGGCGAACGACGCGGCGATCTGTTCCTCTCGACGAACTCCACACGAGGCGCTGATCAAAGTTTAGTTTGTTTTTCTGCGCATTCGTCCTCGTCGCTGCGCTTGGACACGACAACGGAACGATCCGCGCCAGGCTGGTCGTGGCGTTGATGTGCGCGGTGGGGCGGAGTCGACAAAAATAAATTGACTAATTACGATTTCGACTTTCGTTTTTTATCGGGACCCCGGGGCCACCATAAGGTTAATAAAGCAGAAATGTGGACTCCAACTTGTACCTTCCGTCTGGGTTACGGAAGAGTTGCCCGAACAAAAAATTCAGTTTTTTTTTTGCTGCTCCTGAACGTATTGGAAGCACACGCAAGAACAGAATCAGGAGCTCATATTCTTGGTTCTTTCGGTAAAGTCACGTAGAAGGGAAACAATAAAATAATAAAAATATAAAACAATAAAATTCTCACGACGTTTCGACTGCAACACAAGCAATCGTCATCAGGTGTGAAAACCACAGCAAGAAAATGTGAAAAAAGTGGTTTTCACACCTGATGATGATTGCTTGCGTTGCAGTCGAAACGTCGTGAGAATTGTATTGTTTTATATTTTTATCATTTTATTGTTTCCCTTCTACGTGGTGACTTTACCGAAAGAACCAAGAATATGAATCCCTGCAATCAAAATAGAATCAGAGGAGCCAGTTGAGGTGATTCGAGCACCCGGTAAGGATGCCCCCACCCCCACCCCCCCCCCCCCCCCCCCCCGTAGACTCCCCCTGGAATTCGACCGGGCAGCAGCAACGTCCCATTGGGCCGGCCCAGGCCACGCTGCTTGCCGTGCGGCAACGTCGCTCGACTGGCCTGGGAATGCCTGGGAATTACCACAGGAAGAGCTCGAGTCAGTGCATAGCAGTGGAGTGTATAGCAGTGTATAGTGTATAGTAGTGTAGTGTATAGCAGTGTATATTGTATAGTAGTCTATAGTGTAGTATTGTATAGTTTATAGTCTAGTAGTGTAGTGTATAGTGTAGTGTTGTATAGTATCGTAGTGTATAGTGTAGTAGTGTATAGTATCGTAGTGTATAGTGTAGTAGTGTAAATTAATGTATAGTAGTGTATAGTGTAGTAGTGTATAGTAGTGTATAGTGTAGTAGTGTATAGAAGTGTATAGTGTAGTAGTGTATAGTGTAGTATTGTATAGTATAGTGTAGTATTATATAGTGTAGTAGTGTATATTAATGTATAGTAGTGTATAGTAGTGTATAAAAGTGTATAGTGTAGTAGTATATAGTGTATAGTAGTGTAGTATTGTATAGTAGTGTATAGTGTAGTAGTGTATAGTAGTGTATATTGTATAGTAGTGTATAGTGTAGTAGTGTATAGTAGTGTATATTGTATAGTAGTCTATAGTGTAGTATTGTATAGTTTATAGTCTAGTAGTGTAGTGTATAGTGTAGTGTTGTATAGTATCGTAGTGTATAGTGTAGTAGTGTAAATTAATGTATAGTAGTGTATAGTGTAGTAGTGTATAGTAGTGTATAGTGTAGTAGTGTATAGTGTATAGTAGTGTATAGTGTAGTATGGTATAGTATAGTAGTGTATAGTGTAGTATTGTATAGTGTAGTAGTGTATATTAATGCATAGTAGTGTATAGTGTATAGTAGTGTATATTGTAGTGTATAGTAGTGTATAGTGTAGTAGTGTATAGTAGTCTATATTGTAGTATTGTATAGTAGTGTATAGTGTAGTAGTGTATAGAAGTGTATAGTAGTGTATAGTGTAGTGGTGTATAGTAGTGTAGTAGTGTATAGTAGTGTATAGTGTAGTAGTGTATAGTGTAGCAGTGTATAGTAGTGTATAGTGTATTAGTGTATAGTGTAGTAGTGTATAGTATAGAAGTGTATAGTGTATAATAGTGTATATTAATGTATAGTAGTGTATAGTGTAGTAGTGTATAGTGTAGTAGTGTATAGTATAGAAGTGTATAGTGTATAATAGTGTATATTAATGTATAGTAGTGTATAGTGTAGTAGTGTATAGTAGTGTATAGTATAGTAGTGTATAGTGTATAGTAGTGTATATTAATGTATAATAGTTTATAGTGTAGTAGTGCTGGAGTCTGTGGCCAGGGAGAGGGAGGTGTGGACCGCCACTACCCAGGACGCTGCCGCCGCGATCCTCGCCAGGGCAAGCGGGCTGAGAAACGAGCGAAGGGACGGATGGTGCAAAATCGACAGCTACAACTGCGTACAATGTGAGTACGTTGAGTAAGTACCCCAGGAACTAATCCAAAATTATAGAAAGTCATCCAAAATAACCACCAGAAGCGTGACACGAGGGAGAGGAATGCACGCGTGGCGTTAAGCAAGGCAGTTCAAACACAGCAAGGCATTACAATTGCGTCCGCTATTTTCGAATTAACAGCCGCTCCAAAAATGGCTCTTCTCAGGTTCCAGCCACAAATGGCTCTCGCTGACGCGGCATCCACGAAGAAGTTCCGCGAGGTCCCCTTCCACGGAGCGCATTCCCGACAAAGGAGGAAGAAGAAAAAGTTCCAGACGGACGCTGCTCGTAACGTGATTGCACCGGGGAGGTGGGGGGGTACCCTCGGGGGGTACCCTCTGGGGGTACCCTCGTTTAACACGAAGTAGGCTTTCGCGACCAATATCATCCATAAAGGATTTTTTTTGGGTTAGATCGCGGAAATAAATGTGTCGTTAAAACCCGCCACCACCCGACACAGCCAACTAGTAAGGGTTGTCACGTGACGAATTGGCAAGTTCTGTTTTTAGTGACAACCCTTACTAGTTGGCCGTGTCGGGTGGTGGCGGGTTTTAACGACACATTTATATATTTACGCGATTTACCCCCAAAAAACCCATCTTATGAAATAATGAAACTGCTTTCTCTCTGTTCACATTGGCACTTTGCGCGCTCAGCGTGACTTGTTCCTTGGGGTTGCCATTAGCGAGACGTGAAGGTGTCTGTGTGTGCGAGCACCGAAGAAATGCATGATGTAATGAATATATTACACTTATATAATCTGGAATTGAAGCTTTTCGTGACTGCGGGAATCCATACTCTTTTGTTCTTTCGGTAAAGTCACGTGGGTGGAAAAATAAATAAATCACGACGTTTCGATCGTAACACGAGCGACCGTCATCAGGTGAGACAATCACAGCAGGGAAAACTGCTGAAACGGGCGATCGAAACGTCACGTGATCTATTATTTTCTACCTACGTGACTTTACCGAAAGAACCAAAGAGTATGCACGCATACACTTTCATAGATACGCGTGTATTTTTTTCCGTAACTATGACGATGAAAATTTAAACAAAAATTGCGCTCTCAGCGTCTCGGCTAAGCGTACCGCGGTTGTTGTGCTGAGTGAGCGGCGCCGCTGCGCCTTGACGCCTCCAGGTCGCCGGTTCCATTCTTTCTCCCGGCGGGGATAGTTGAAGCAATGTGGGGTGGAGGTGGGCAGATTTCTTAACCTACCTTTCTCCCTCCCCCCCCCCCCCCCCCGGGCAACAGCTGATTAATAATAAGTACGGATTAATTAGGCACCATCGCAGATGTTGCTAACCTCTCAGACGGGGTAATTGCCAAACGGCACCGCGTTTGTCGCCTCCAATTACAAAATAACCCTGGCCACGTGCTCGCGGTGATGTAATACGTAACGTGTATTTTATTTCTTTATGAGTATTATCATCAGCAGCATCGTCTTCGTCATAAGAACCATGCTCATTATGGTTCTTTGACCACCGACAACAAAAAAAAAACACTCGCGAATGTCGCCAGGAATCCCCCCACCACCACCTCTCTTTCTCACTCTCTCGTCAGATCTCCGAAGCTAAACAGGCTTCGAGCCTTGGCAAAAAACTATCCACAGCTCGAGAACATCATCACCAGGCCGATGCGCGCAATCTCATTCGCAAAATGGAACATTTAAGAAACACCGTAGTGCGACTGTGGCCATGAAACCCAAGCTATGGGACCGCACAGCAAACACATAGAGACACGTAGACACCCATAGATACACACACACACACAGAGATGCATTCAATACAAGGCACAGCGGTGCGACTGTGGCCATCAGGCTACGGACCGCATAGAGATGCGTAGGTCACGCTCCTTCAACGTAGAAGGAGGACGAGCAGCAGGACGACGCGAATTCTCTCTCTGCTGAAGCCCTCTCGTCGTGGCCAGCAGCAGCACAAGTAGCCGCAGACCTCGACATTGGCATCGAGCTCCTGAACCATCTTGCCGTGCGTAAGAGTAGAAGATACATTCTATCTTGATTTGAAGCTTTCGTGACTGCAGGAATCCATGCTCTTTGGTTCATTCGGTAAAGTCACGTGGGTAGAAAAATAAAATAAATCACCATACTCATTGCTGGTTCGTGACTTTACCGAAAGAACCAAAGAGTATAGAAGATAATTGGTTACTCCAGAGGGCCACACGGTGTTATTGGCGAATGTGTTCACGTTTTTTTTGTCCCCTTCTCGTTTGTCATTCGTGCACCACTGCAATACGCGACAACACTGCCACCAGACGAATATAACGTCAGTTCAAACACGTCGTAGTAGGCTTGCGCGATCAATATTATCCATCGTAGAGGTTTTTGGGTTTGTGTCGCGTAAATATAAATGTGTCGTTAAACCCGCCACCACCCGACGCAGCCCATGAGTAAGGTTTTTTTACGTAAAACAAAACGTGCCAATTCGTTACTAGTTCAGCACACCGGTGTGTTGGAGAGTAAACTCACAACATTTACCATTCGACTACGACGCTTCGCCGGTAATTACAACCAGCCTCATCAGGCGACAGCCAGAGTTGTGCAAATAATTGGCTGTGGCGGGTGGTGGCGGGTTTAACGACACATTTATAATTACGGGATCTAACCCATAAAAACCCTATTGTGGATTATAACACAACACAGTAAGAGATTATGGAAGTGGAAGTAGGGGGTATAGAGGTTACACTTAAAACTATAAAAAATATTTATTTTACCAGGTAACGCCCACGGAGCTATGTAGCTCTTTTACAGAAGCGACCTGGCCACAAATGATAGCCTAAAGAAGTAGCTCACCACGTGGACATTGACAGTAACCAAATACTCGAAACGCACGACAAAAATCCACGCGACCACGGGGACGAACACGCAAACTCCAAACGTACAGGCATCTGCAAGGTCGGGAACGTACCCACGACTTCCTGTCAATCAGGCGAGGTAGTTAACTTCTCGCTTGGCGAGGCGCTCAAACCAGAGAGCCAACAGCACCCATGGTCAGAGACCACAGCAGAGATGGGAGTCGAGCAAGGGCAGCAACTACCACGCCATCCACCTCGCTCTTGCGGCACGAGGCTGATCTCAACCGCTCCATCTCCGCGGGTGGACGTTCTCTTTGGGTGAAGAGGCGGGTTTTTTTTTATATATATTAGATATATAATATATGTGATTTTACTTTAATTCTGCCCGCCAACCGCGTATCGTGATCAAAGCATGCAAGGGATGGGATGACGATTATAGCCATCGGCCATTAGCATCGCCCAGGGAATGGTGATGATGCTGGCTGGTTCGGCATCCTCCGACTCAATTGCATTAGAGGCTATGCCTTTGGATGAGTGTAATGAGATCTGGGGCGGGGGGTGAGAGTGAGGGTTGGGGGTGGGGGAGTAATTACGGAGCCAACGAGCCTGTCATGTCAGGTGCGGAGTGGAGATATGGGGGAGGGGGAGAGGGGGAGAGAGAGGGGGTAAGGGGCAGAGAGGGCTGGTGTGTGTGTGTGGGGGCATGTGTATACTAACACGGGGTATATATATGCATGCGTGCACGCTCATTCACCACACCCGCAGACAGTGATTGATTTCAGCCGGAACATGCCGGAACGATATTCATATAATTATCGTTGATCACGCCGCGTCTCGCCTGATTTGTCCTCGTGATGCTTGCGGTGGTGGTGTCGTGCGGGGTTGTGTGCTGTAAGGTGGTGGGGTGTGCGGTGGTGGTGGTGTGTTGTGTGGTTAGATGAGCGGTTGCGTAGGGGTGAGCTTCGCTGCGCTACGAAACCGGCGACCCGAGTTCGATTCCCGCTCACGGTCAACACCGGTGACGATTATCCGAACAGGTCCTGGGCCTCCCCTAGGTCGACTCAGCCTCAATTGAGTACCTGGTGCGGTGTGTACTAAACATCGCCACTGGGGTGTGGTGCTGGCCACCCACCCCCTCTTGTGCCGTGCCGGCCTTCATAGGTGCTACTCGCTAACAGCACTTGCCCGGACAGTCTGTTAAGGCTATACGGGGGATCTCTGTCTTTGGTTTGTTGTGTGGTGGTGGTGGTGGTGTGACTTTGCTGTCCGCAAAACAAAGTACGTTGAATGGTGTTTTTTCGTAGGTTGCATTCATAATACCAATAATAGACTCATGGATAGACTCTAGTGGTAGTGCCTTACGCCGATAATTATCCGTACTCGAAGACAGCCGACTAACCGCGGCATCGCTCCAGATAATATTGAGTGGGAATTTAAGGCCTCAATATACACACGAGCATGTATGCGGTCACACACGCTCGCACACATGTACAGGACATGCAACGGCTTTGCCCCGGCTCTTAACTCTCTTGACAACCCTGGGCGAAATGCTGGAAATTCCACATTAGTATGACGGCGACCGGACACTCCATGGAACAATCACCGGCAAGTTTCCACGAAATGGCACGAAATGTAGAGACTCTAGCAGAGTGGTTCTTCTAAGACCGGGGTGCACGCAGCCCCTGGTGAGATGCGAGATGCCCTTTCTGGCGGATGCGATACACGGCCAGATTTGTCTTCGAAGGCAAATAATCGAAGCATAAATTAAACACGGGCACGTAAGTAATAACAACTTACTTTGTTTAAGCAACCTATGCGTTTATTAACATTACGCTTTTTTTACGATTGAGAACCAAAGGGGTGCAAGGGTGCGGTAAAGGTTCAAGCATCGCTGCCCTAGAGAGACGATCATCATTGAGTGAACCATTAGCCGGGTCCATCCTCGGGTCTGAGAGCGCCATCCGGTGGCATTAAGCGGTGAATCAAAGCGATGTCACCTCCACCTCTGCAAGGTACAACAAAAGCCCCCCCCCCCCCCCTCTGATCTGGCACCGATATTGCAACCACCACTAATTAATAAAATCAAGTTTTCGCGGTGAGGGGTGGCTTTGGAGGGGGTTGGGTATGATGGCGATGATTGCCACTTATCGGGCCAAAACAAAAGTAGCAATTTGCGGGCAAAACGTTCAAAACTCGGTACGTTTGGTACCGTGACTCCGGTGGAACACGATGGCTTGCGCTCGCGAGTGACCTGCTATAGATGTCGATGGTGATGTGCCACATTGTTGAGCGATCGTCTGCGGCCAGGTCGCTTCTGAAAAATAATATAATAGGTATTTCGGTAAAGTCACGTAGATAGCTTAAAAGAAAATAACAACAAAAAAAACTACGACGTTTCGATCGCTTGTCTTGCGATCGAAACGTCGCAATTTTTTGTTATTTTTGTGATTTTCTTTGAACCTATCTACGCGACTTTACCGAAAGACTCAATAATCTGAATTCCTACAGTCACGAAAGCTTTAAGTCAAGATTTAATATAATAGCTCAGTGGACTATGCCTGGTCGGATGCGGATGGTTTAGTGTTGCATTTGTACGTGTTTAGGTGATTTGTTTAACTTCTCTTGTACTCCGCACTCCTATCGTGTTTTTTGTAGTGTTTGTTTGATGTGACGTTCTTACCCGCCCCTACTGGACATCCGTGACTAAAGAGCTTTAGAGCTCATCGAATTCCTCCGGCATTAATACTGATTCTGGGCTGGCGCGTTACCGCTGGGGCCGGGTCAGCAACCCCCCTCCCCATTTATAGGTCGCCAGGAGGCGCCAAGGCATCGTTGAATGAACACGGGGCCGCTGTGATGTGGACGGATTTTTAACACTAAAATACAGAAGAGTTAGCACTTCTAAACACATTTTTTTCAATCAGGTAATGCCCACTGAGCTATATGGCTAGAGCATGGGACATTTCTTTGACCAGTATCAAAGCATGACAAATGATCAATAGGTCTACGCCCTTTCTAGCAATACGAAAACAGGAGTCGTGTTAAGATGTTCAAACACCAAATAGAAACCACTTGCAAGGAATAAAGTTGCTGCATTAACCACACACACACGGTGCTTGTGGTGAACATGCAAATAAAACACTCTGTGATACTATATTGCCATTGTCTTTGAAACTGATTGGCCTACACCAGAGGCAGCAGCCTTCTTCATGGTCTCGCCCCACCCGTGTCAGACCAGAAAACGGCAAAAGACGACCAGCACCAGGACAATGCACTATCAGAGCACTTATAGCTCGGGGTGAGCGGCGATCTACTGCTGGATGAACGCACTCCCCCCCCCCCCACCCCACACCGTGTCGGTCATCGGGATTGTTTGACCATACTTCACCACGTTGGTCGAGTGCGAGGTGTGCTCTTGGGTCGAGTTGGTGAGTAAACTTGAAGCTCGAATTGGTCAACGTGACACTGTCACCCTACCTCGAGCCACGTGGTTCTTAACCTGGGGTGCACACCGCCTGGGGGTGCGAGATGCCCTCTCTGGGGGTGTGAGATGCCCTCTCTGGGGGTGTGAGATGCCCTCTCTGGGGGTGTGAGATGCCCTCTCTGGGGGTGTGAGATGCCCTCTCTGGGGGTGTGAGATGACCTCCCTGGGGGTGTGAGATGCCCTCTCTGGGGGTGTGAGATGCCCTCTCTGGGGGTGTGAGATGCCCTCTCTGGGGGTGTGAGATGCCCTCTCTGGGGGTGCGAGGTGTCCTCGCTGGGGGTGTGAGATGCCCTCCCTGGGGGTGTGAGATGCCCTCTCTGGGGGTGTGAGATGCCCTCCCTGGGGGTGTGAGATGCCCTCCCTGGGGTGTGAGATGCCCTCTCTGGGGGTGTGAGATGCCCTCCCTGGGGGTGTGAGATGCCCTCCCTGGGGGTGTGAGATGCCCTCTCTGGGGGTGTGAGATGCCCTCTCTGGGGGTGCGAGATGCCCTCCCTGGGGGTGTGAGATGCCCTCACTGGGGGTGTGAGATGCCCTCCCTGGGGGTGTGAGATGCCCTCTCTGGGGGTGTGAGATGCCCTCCCTGGGGGTGTGAGATGCCCTCACTGGGGGTGTGAGATGCTCTCTTTGGGGGTGTGAGATGCCCTCCCTGGGGTTCCGAGATGCCCTCCCTGGGGGTGTGAGATGCCCTCCCTGGGGGTGTGAGATGCCCTCTCTGGGGGTGTGAGATGCCCTCTCTGGGGGTGTGAGATGCCCTCCCTGGGGGTCCGAGATGCCCTCGCTGGGGGTCCGAGATGCCCTCGCTGGGGGTCCGAGATGCCCTCGCTGGGGGTGCGAGACATGGCCAGATTGTTTTAGAAGGTAAATGATCGAAAAACAAATTAAGCACGAGCACGGTAGTACAACTACTTTGAAGACAACACGTATCCATATAGGTACAGTATTCGCCTCTCCACCAAACATATAAAAGTATCCCTTACATAACGCATCGGTCCCACGGCCTTCTGGGAGTACATCATTTCAGAAGCATTGATTAAGCGCAAGCAATATTGTATTGATCACTTATGCAAATTTCAAATATTTTTCGCTATCACTTATTGGTCACGTGACTTATGTGTGCTCACCCCCACTCTGTACCCCTCCCCTCTCATATATAGATCTCTAAATCAGCTGGAGCCTCCCGTGAACCCACGTGACGCCTGTGTGAGACCACCCCCACTATGAACCCCTCCCCTATCATATATAGATCTCTAAATCAGCTGGAGCCTCCCGTGAACCCACGTGACGCCTGTGTGAGACCACCCCCACTCTGTACCCCTCGCCTCTCCCCGCCACAGCCCACTGTGAGGACAGGGCCTTTGCTCCGAGAGCCGCATGGCTCACGGGGTTATGCCTAATAAATGAAACTGAAACTGCTCCGTGCTGCTGCTGTTGCTACAGCAGTGGCGTCGAGGCCCTGATGCAGCCTCCTCCTCCCTCTCCTCATCTTAGAATCAGAGTATGGGAGGAATCCGAGGAGCCATGAAGCGACTTTTTCACAGATGTCCAGCAGGGGCACGGGGTCAGAACGTTACGACAACAAACACAACACAACAACACGATAGGAGTGCACAGTATAGGAAAATTAAACAAATCACTTAAAATATATGTACAAATAAAACAACAATTGTTTTTTTGTTTATCTTACCAGGTAAAGCCCACTGATGTATTAACTTCTAATTTAGAAGCGACCAGACCACAAATGAAAGTAAAACAAAGCGGTTTATCATTTTGAAATGTATAGCAGACAAATAATATGCTCACCTTCATCCGTTCCCTCTCCATCCCATTCATCTTATTTCCCATTCCTTCTCTCTTCATCGCTCTTCCCTGCCCCGTTCCCTCTCTCCTTTCTCACCATCGCATCACATCCTGGACTCGCTTCCCCTCCTCGTGGTGGTGGTATCGAGATGTTAACTCCCTCGCCTGGTATACAGGAGGTTGTGCGTTCGATCTCGGTCCTGATGGCTGCTGTTTATTTAGAGTTTGCTTGTCTCTCTCTCTGTCTCTCTCCGTGGTCGCGTGGATTTTTCTCCGGGTCCTCTGGGTTTTCCCTTCACATTTAGAATCGACATGACGCGATTAGAGTATTTGACTGCTGTACATTTCCACGCGATAAGCCACACCGTTGAGCTATCATTTGTGGCCAGGTCGCTTCTGAATAAGAAGCTACATAGCTTCAGTGGGCCTTACCTGGAGAAATGAAAACTAGTTTATAGTTGAAATACTTTCCTTTGACCCAGCAAAGCCTCGCTGAGTTTCAAGGCCACTTTTCATCAAGGTTCTGCGAAATGAGAATTGGGTCGCTTCACTTCTTTGACACACACGGAGAATCACGTTTACAAAGGACAAATAGTTCACTACTTTAGCCCACCGGTGTGTTGAAGAGTGAATCAACATCATTTGAAATTTGAATACGATGTTTCGCTGGTAATTACATCCAGCTTCAGCGGGCAATTTGCCAGAATGATGAGGCTCTACTTTTGCTCCCGGTCTTAAATATATAAATAACGCGATATATCTTCTTTGGTTCTTTCGGTAAAGTTACGTAGAATGAGAATAAAATAATAAATTGATAAAATAAAATAAATAAAATACCGAAAGAACCAAAGAAGATGAATCCTTGCAGTCACGACAGCTTAAAATCGAAATTTAACGCGATATAACCAAAAAAACCTTTATTATGAATAATATTGGTCGCGAAAGCCTGCTACTTGTTAAACACACGGAGTGTTTGTGCTTTGTTTGTTCGCTTCGTGCAGCTCGTATAGCCGAGGTTGGTGGATCACGCGCGAATTAACGCGTTCGTCCGACGACTGACACCCGCCAACCAACCCTGCTGTTACTACCAATGTAGGCCAGTAGATGGCAGTACAGCAAGCGGGTTGGCTACTACCGAACACACGAGCAGCCACGGAAGAGAACTAATTCAAAATAATGTTTTAAATGTATTTTACCAAGTAAGGCCCACGGAACAAAATAGCTCTCTTTGAGAAGCGACCTGGCCACATATGATAGCTCAAGGAAGTGGCTTATCACGTGGAAATTTAGACAAGCCAAATACTCCAAACGCGTCATGTCGATTCCAAATGTGGAGTGGATAGAGACACGAAACACTCCAAAAATACACCAAGCGTGAGGGTCGGGATCGAACCCACGACATCTTGCAAACCAGGCGAGGTCGTTAACATCTCCTAGCCACCGTGGCGAGTAATGGGCGGGCTCCACGTGGCATTCCATCTCGGTATTCCTACCCCCTCCCCACTCCCTCCTGGGCCTCCAGGGATCTCTGGGCAGCCCTGGCGTTTGATAACGACGATGATGGTGATGATGACGACGATGATGGTGATGATGACGACGATGATGATGATGATGACGACGATGATAATGATGACGACGTTGACGACGATGATGATGACAACGATGATGATGATGACGACGACGATGATGATGACGTCGATGATGATCATCATCATCACCAGCAGCATCCGGACTGGGTGGGGCGGCTCGTGTTGTATATCATTGGCCGCGGCAAGAAGCAAGGAGATCGTTCCCACGTGTGTCCTCCAAGAGAGAGCAAAAGAAAAATGTGGAACGCGTTATCTTGGCCTCCGGGGTGAACGAGGAGAAAGGGTTCAGTGTTTAGTAGCGAAACCTGATGAGCATCTGCTTGGGGTCGGGGGTGGGGGAGGAGGGGTTGAGTGGTGGGGGAGGGGATGGTGACTTTTACAATCTCGAGTCCACGTGTGCGAGAATGAGGCGCCGCGGTTGCGAGATGTTAACGACCTCGCCTGGTATGCAGGAGGTCGTGGATTCGATCTAGACCCTGACACCTGCTGCTGTATATTTGGAGTTTGCGTGTCTCTCTCTCTCTCATCATCATCACGGTGGCTAGGACATGTTAACTACCTCGCCTGGTTTCCAGGAGGTCGTGGATTCGATCTAGACCCTGACACCTGCTGCTGTATATTTGGAGTTTGCGTGTCTCTTTCTCTCTCTCTCATCATCATCACGGTGGCTAGGACATGTTAACTACCTCGCCTGATTTCCAGGAGGTCGTGGGTTTGATCTCGACCCTGACGCCTGCTGCTGTATATTTGGAGTTTGCGTGTTTCTCTCTCTCTCTCATCATCATCACGGTGGCTAGGACATGTTAACTACCTCGCCTGGTATAGAGGAGGACGTTGGTTCGATCCCGACCCTGACCATACCTGCTGCTGTATATTTGGAGTTTGCATCTCTCTCTCCTCGTTGGTCGCGTGGATTTTTCTCCGGCTCCTCTGGATTTCCCTCCACATTTAGAATCAACGTCACCGGTTGAGAGGACTGCAGTCGGCTGCTTTAAATGTCAACATGATTAAGCCACTTTCGTTAAGCTATCATTTATGGACATGTCGCTTCTGAAAGAGAACTATATATAGCTCAGTGGGCTTAAGCTGGTAAAATAAAACATAGTTCATAATTCGGCCTCCTTTGCCAGTACCAAAATGTAAAAATAGGGTTTTCCCCTTTTTTTCCTGGCAACAAAACTGAAACCTTCTTACAAGGATTCATGTCTGCATTAACCACAATTCTTGTGATCAGAATGCAAATAAAAAACACTGATATATAATCTGTCTCTGGTGTGGACCAATCAGTTTAAAGGACAATGCATATATTATCAGTGTGCTTTTTGTTAGCATTCTGACCACAAGTATTGTGGTTAATGCAGACAATGATTGCTCGTAAAAAAGGTTTCAGTTTTGTTGCCAACAAAAGGGGGAAACCCTATTATTATATTTTGGTACTGGCAAAGGAGGTCTCGTGATGTAAAAGCTTCAAAAAGTCCAAGGGTCTCCACTTGTTCGCCATCGTTGCCAACGCGTGGCCTGAAATCTTTTCCAGGTGATCTCCAGAGCCCGGAGGCAGCACATTGCTCGGGGTGTTGTTGCAAACTCTAACAAAGTGTCAACAATTCACGGAGCGTTGTTTTATAACGGCCTATCGCTCAAACTCAGAGCGCATCTTCGTCTCATCATCACAATCGTCTCACAGTTCCCAGCTGTAGTTTGATGTTTAAGCGTTGGGGGGGGGGGGAGGGGAGGGGGGGGCACCCCGTGGGCAGCTGTCTCTGCCCAAAGTGGACAATGAGCCTGCCAGTAAATTATGAACATAATACAATAATATTGATTATTGAGTTCATCACGTAGGCTTTCGCGACCAATATCATCGCAGAATGTATATAAATACTCAAACGGCAATGGATATCCATTGCCATTTATTTGCATTCATTCATTCATTAATCGCCCCCCCCCCCACTCTATTTAAGGAACGAAACAGGAGGATTTCTCCACAAATTAGGCTGTCGCCTGATGAAGCTGGTTGTAATTACCGGCAAAACGTCGTACTCAGATTGTAAATGCTTGGCTCTCCAACACACCGGTGTGCTGTACTCGTGATGAATTGGCACGTTCTGTTTACGTGACAAACTTTTACTAAATGGTTGTGTCGGGTGGTGGCGGGTTTAATGGCACATTTATATATTTACGCGATATAACCCCACTTCCAAAAAAAACAATCTGTATTATGGATATTTATTTCTAATTAGTTATACCGTTTTGCCATTCCACTGCTGGATGAAGGCCCTCCACTCACCGTGTCCATCCTTGCAGTGGCTTGCCCCCCCCCCCACCTCCATCATCAGACACGCTATACTCTATCCACAGCTGGATGATGATTCCCTCCAATTCCATCGCTCAGCCATGGGCGTACGTTGAACTTCTTTCGCACCGTACGTGGCCCTCCGTTTGGCAGGGCTGATATGTGCGGCGTTGAACGAAGTTGAACGAACGTACGTACGTTAGTCTCGACTACCTAGCCATCGTCATCATCATCATCATCCCTTCTGTCCCTGACGCTTTCCAAAGGGCAATGTCTCGAACGCACGTGTCCTCTCGTCGCCTCGCCTCTCGGTGTAATTCCAAGCATGTACCTCCCCCCCACCCTCTCATTCTCTCATTATCCCAATGCTACTTTGGACATTTTTCATCCCTGTGTTGATGTTCTTCCATTTCCTTTGTCAGGCTCCCGTCGGCGTTGTCCGCCACCCGTGTGTCAAAGGCGGGAAATGTTTAATTGATTAAAAGTCAACAGCCTCGTAATCCCGAAGCCCGATATTTCACGGTCACCTGCGCTGCATTATTATTTTGATTGCATTTTTTCTGGAGAGATTAATGCCGTAAACAGCGGAGGATCATCACACGGGATCGCATTGCATTTCCACCCCCCCCCCCCCCCCAGCTAGAACCAGTGGTGGAAATTCCACGTTCTTATGGCGGGGGGTTGAAAGATTTAATCCAGGGATCGGCAATCAAAATATCCAGAAGAGCCACTTGTTTCGATTTCGGTAAAAAAAAAACTCTCGATATTTCCAGAGCCGCACAATGCACTGCGTGGTGAATACGAGACGGTGGTGGTCCTTAATAATAATAATAAATAATACAAAGTCACGAAGCAGCAGGCCTTAATAGAGCCACCGCATGCGGCTCCCAAGACTACAGATTGCCGAGCCCCCTGGCTCTGACAGAATGACAACCATCGTTGACTTTCCCCACAAGGTGGTCGCCACTTTATCGACCGTAGACGGCCGATGTGCTTTGTTTGTGCTTTGTACACCACCGCCGACGCAGCAGCAGCAGCAGCAGCGGCGGCGGCGGCGTCACGGAATAATTCACGTGAAAGACGCGCTTCGGAAGCAGTTTGCCCTGTGATGGGAAAGCGTTTAAAGCGTTTTAAAGTAATTCGCCGAACAGATGTCGAACGCTGCTTCGCCGCGTCTCCAATGGGACCGTCCCAACCGATGTTAAGGAACGCACCGGGCAGACGGTGGCCGCACGCTGCTGACGACATCCCGAGAGGTCGAAACCGGTGCAGGGGTTTTGACTGCCGGGAGGCATTTACGCGTCCAGCCCGAGCTGTCAATCGACCGCTGGCTGAGAGTTTCCGCAGCCCGACTGGGTTCCCCTGCCCCCCTTCCCTGTCTCACTCCCCACCCACCACACACACACCGGGTGCGCTGGTAAAGGATGCTTATTTAGCCATACTTCACCACGCCGGTGGTCAGCGGGATGGTGCGCGACTGCGAGTGGTCGCGGTGGTTGCGGGGCGCCAATGCACGCGGGAGCATAGAAGTGCGGTGCAACAATTGATATTTGGGAGCGGGCTGCTTGCATCTGGAATGTGATGTTTTGTTTTCTGTGTGGATGAGAACGCACGGGCACACACACACGCGCAAAAAAAAAACTGACCTTTTCCAGTCGGGATATCAATCCGCACGCTTCCCATTGCGTGATATTTATGCACGGGCACGCCTGTCGACACGGGGCCCCGTTTATTCCACCCACACACACACAAATATTTGGTTGCCCACGCCAGGATTTCCATTTTAATATTACAAAGACAAAGGTTTTCCCCCCCACCCGGGTCCATATATCCTTAACAGACTGTTGGGGTAAGTACAGTTAGCGAGCAGCACCGACACGGTGCACGAGGGGGGGGGGGGTGGGCAGCACCACGCGCGGCCGTCTTTGTCTCCCCGGTGGCGACGTTTACCACACGCCGCCGCAGGTAGTCATTTGAGGCTGAGCCGACCTAGGGGAGGCGCAGGAACCGGTTCAGATAATAGTGACCTGTGTTGGTGGGCGTGAACGGGAATTCCAACTCGGGTGAGAGGGTTGGTAGCGCAGCTCGCTGACCCGTCGTACTACTGCTCCCACATCCTCAACACGCGTGAAAGGGCACCCCCAGTGGCAGCTGTTCCTGTGTGGCACAGTGCGACTCAGCACATGGCCTGCAAGCGGGGCATGAGCCTGCCAGTAGGGGGAAGTCATGATTGCTGCTGCTGCTACTGCTGTATAAAATCCCAATTGAGTAATTTGGCGGTGTCATTTTCCAATTTGGCAAAAGTTGAACTCTACCGCCGGCACATAATGGCCCACTCTTGGGAACCACATTCAGAGAGGGTCTTTAACGCCAACCGAGAGTGAAGCAGACAATGCGTAGCTGTATTACTGCGGTTAATACACAAACCGCAGTATTTATCAGGGCGGCCGCTGGATTCTAAAATTAAAGTGTTAAAGTCATGTGGATAGAAAATTAAAAAAATATATTAAATAAAAAAATAAAAAAATGTGAAAATAATAAAAGCAAAAAACCACAATAAAAAATAAAAATAGTAAAATAAAATCGATCTATGCATGGGACTAGGCCTCACCACGCCAGGTGAGTACTTTGTGCAATAGAGTCAATAAATACTGCTATAGAGTCAGCATGTACTACTGTAGTGATAGCAGGTACCACCACAGTCGGTATGCACTGCTGCAATCATAGCAGGTACCACCACAGTCTACGCACTTGCTGTTAGATTTTTAAGAGAAGTTTTGAAAAAAAAATTGGCCCGGGCAACGCCGGGTATGTAAGCTAGTTAACAATAAAAACAAATTGAAAATAATGGAAGCAAAAAAACCCGCGACTTTTCGATCGCAACACAAGCGGTCTTAATCAGGCGGAGAGAAAAGAGGGGCGCAAGCTTCCAAATGCAACTCCTTATAAGGGCTTCTAAAGTGAGTGAGTGGGGGACGAGAGCCGGGAGGAGGTGAGTCCGTGCAGCGCAAACAGCACGGGCGGGGGCAGCCAGTTGCAATAGAAACGCCGTGGGATAATTTGGCTTTTATTATTTTCAATTTATTTTGTATTTAATTTAACTATTTAAAAATGTGATTGTGTTTTTTTTTGCTTTTCTGCTTTATTTTTTTAAATTTAATTTAATTGGTTTTATTTTTTATTTTCTATCTACGTGACTTTACCGAAAGAAACAAGAATATGAATTAATGCAGACACGAAAGTTTTAAGTCAAAATTTAAAGTGTTAAAACTTAAACTCTCTTTGTATTTTACCAGGTAAGGCCCACTGAGCTGTGTAGCTATTTGGCAGAAGCGAGCCGACCACAAATGGATGGCACACCGAAGTTGGCTTATCACGTGGATACTTCGAGCGGCAAAATACTCTCAACGCGTGGCGTCGTTTCTGAACGTGGAGGGACGAAAACCGGCGGACCCGGAGAAAAATCCACGCGGCCACGGTGGGATGCGAGAGACACCGCAAAACTCCAAATATACAGCAGCAGCAGCAGGCGTCAGGGTCGGGACCGAACCCACGACCTCCTGCACACCGGGCGAGGTAGTTAACATCTCATAGCCACCGTGGCGAGATGTGGACGAATCCGTGAACCCGCTTGTCCCACAGGTTCACGGATTCGAACCGCGTGAAGAACTGTGCAACGATAAACGGCGTACGTGGCAACCACGTGGGGCCGAGTCACCATTCATGTCACCTACCCCACATAACACGTGGGTGTTCTTTTTTTTAAGCCTTGCCATGAAGGGCCATTGGCCGAAACGTCGGGCTACGTACGGTGCAAAAGAAGATCAGCATGCATACATTTGTAAAACAAAATACCAATTCCCGTTTGAGGCAGCTTGGTTATCGAGGAATGCATTACGTTATATATATTTTATGTGTGTTTCGTATTGTTCATGTAATCATGTTCCGGTTTTTTTCCTTCCCCTGCTCCAGTGAAAAGCAACGTCTTTATGCCCTTTTGTAGAGCGGTGGCGCGTTTGTTCGCGGGCTATCGCCTAATGTGTCGGGTGCACAACGTATCCTCTCACATTCCCATTCAGAATCAGGGCTCCACTATTCGTCGAACGCAG
This sequence comes from Petromyzon marinus, assembly GCF_048934315.1. Taxonomy (NCBI): domain Eukaryota; kingdom Metazoa; phylum Chordata; class Hyperoartia; order Petromyzontiformes; family Petromyzontidae; genus Petromyzon; species Petromyzon marinus. Next base: position 5,248,879 of record NC_133695.1, on the reverse strand, counting down.
AGGGACAATCTGCGATTCACAGCATGCGCATTAAGCCCCCCACCCCCCCTTGTCTGCTCATGTGTGCGGCAATATATTATTTATGAAACGTCGTTATTGCTTGTAATGCACAGAATTGTCGTTCCTAACACTGCACGCATTGTGTGCGCGCGTGGCTTTTTTATGTAGGCGTTCTTGTTGTTGTTGTTATCATCCGTCGTCAACAAATAGCGGGATTACATTTTCAGCCAGTGGCCGTGTGGGAGAGACGAGCGGAATATTGAATGAAGACGAGGCCAGCGCCTGAGTGACACACAGCAAGCGGCATTATTCATAACGACAGCATCGGTGATAGCAGCAACAGCAGCAGCGGCAGCCGAGATCCATAGCAGTAACAAGACACCCACAAACAGCAGCAACGGAGGCGTTAGCCCGCGTAGCAACGGAGGCGTTAGCCCGCGTGGCAACGGAGGCGTTAGCCCGCGTGGCAACGGTGGCGTTAGCCCGCGTGGCAACGGAGGCGTTAGCCCGCGTGGCAACGGTGGCGTTAGCCCGCGTGGCAACGGAGGCGTTAGCCCGCGTAGCAATGGTGGCGTTAGCCCGCGTGGCAACGGTGGCGTTAGCCCGCGTGGCAACGGAGGCGTTAGCCCGCGTGGCAACGGTGGCGTTAGCCCGCGTGGCAACGGTTGCGTTAGCCCGCGTAGCAACGGTGGCGTTAGCCCGCGTAGCAACGGAGGCGTTAGCCCGCGTGGCAACGGTGGCGTTAGCCCGCGTAGCAACGGTGGCGTTAGCCCGCGTAGCAACGGAGGCGTTAGCCCGCGTAGCAACGGTGGCGTTAGCCCGCGTAGCAACGGTGGCGTTAGCCCGCGTGGCAACGGTGGCGTTAGCCCGCGTAGCAACGGAGGCGTTAGCCCGCGTAGCAACGGTTGCGTTAGCCCGCGTAGCAACGGTGGCGTTAGCCCGCGTAGCAACGGTGGCGTTAGCCCGCGTAGCAACGGTTGCGTTAGCCCGCGTAGCAACGGTGGCGTTAGCCCGCGTAGCAACGGTTGCGTTAGCCCGCGTAGCAACGGAGGCGTTAGCCCGCGTAGCAACGGTTGCGTTAGCCCGCGTAGCAACGGTGGCGTTAGCCCGCGTAGCAACGGTGGCGTTAGCCCGCGTAGCAACGGTGGCGTTAGCCCGCGTAGCAACGGTGGCGTTAGCCCCCGTGGCAACGGTGGCGTTAGCCCGCGTAGCAACGGAGGCGTTAGCCCGCGTAGCAACGGTTGCGTTAGCCCGCGTAGCAACGGTGGCGTTAGCCCGCGTAGCAACGGTGGCGTTAGCCCGCGTAGCAACGGTGGCGTTAGCCCGCGTAGCAACGGTGGCGTTAGCCCGCGTGGCAACGGTGGCGTTAGTCCGCGTAGCAACGGAGGCGTTAGCCCGCGTAGCAACGGAGGCGTTAGCCCGCGTAGCAACGGTGGCGTTAGCCCGCGTAGCAACGGTGGCGTTAGCCCGCGTGGCAACGGTGGCGTTAGCCCGCGTGGCAACAGAGGCGTTAGCCCGCGTGGCAACGGTGGCGTTAGCCCGCGTAGCAACGGTTGCGTTAGCCCGCGTAGCAACGGTGGCGTTAGCCCGCGTAGCAACAGCGACAACGGTACACAGCAGCAGCAACAACAACGACGACGTTTTGAGAAGCCGTACTGCCAAGCGACAAATGAACTCCCACCACGATTGACGGCCTTCAGCCAGCAGTGGAGAGAAAATGGCTGGTTATGAATTACACCTCCACCGCCCTCTCCTCTGGGAGCCGCGGTGGCGAGATGTTAACTACCTCGCCTGGTATACAGGAGGTCGTGGGTTCGATCCCGACCCTGACGCCTGCTGCATATTCGTAGTTTGCGTGTCTCTCCAGGGGTTTTCGCTCAACATCTATCATCAACATCTCGCATCAACATCTCGCATCAACATCACGCGTTTAGAGGCTTTGGCTGCTGTACATTTCCACACGACGATGAGCCCACTTCATTGAGCTATTCATTTGTGATAAACAGGTCGCTTCTGAAATCGAGATGTACAGCTCCCTGGGCCTTACTTGGTAAAATTAAAATAGTTAATCACGAAGGCTTTCGCGACCATTATCATCGATATATAGGATTTTGTTGGGGTTAGATGTGTCGTTAAACCCGCCACCACCCGACACAGCCGAATTAGTAAAGGTTTGTCACGTAAACAGAACATGGCAATTCGTTACTAGTACAGCACACCGGTGTGTTGGAGAGCAAATCCACGACTTTAATGTTGTGGATATTATGGAAAAAATAGTTTATGTTTTCTAAAATATATATACACAGTACTGTACATTTTGATTTAAAGCTTTCGTGACTGCAGGGATTCATATTCTTGGGTCTTTCGGTAAAGTCACGTAGAAGGGAAACAATAAAATAATAAAAATATATTCGTGAACACAAAGCAGACCTAAAACACGGTAGGACCAACACCTCGGCCGTGGCAGATCACTGTTATAATTCAGTAGGCTCACATGACATTGACTTCTCCAAGACAGAGGTTATTTGCAAGCCATCTGGCTACCATGCGAGATTCGTTCATGAGGCTATCCACATATACAAACACAGAGACAATTTCAACCGAGACGATGGATTCTGGCTTAGCAATCATTGGAAGGATTTGATAAGCCATTCCGGGTCTTAATTGATTGATCACGCTTAAGGTGGCTTTCAGACCGCATTAATTATTTTCGTCTACCCCTTCTTCTTTTCCGAACATAGATGGACTCGTCCATCTGAACAAACTGTCAAATCGCTCTCCGTGGTGCTAACGTTAAAAATAACCGCCACATTTTCAAATTTTCTTGCTGTGGGTTTCACACCTCATGATGATTGCTTGTGTTGCAGTCGAAACGTCGTGAGCATTTTATTGTTTTATATTTTTATTATTTTGTTTTCCTTCTACGTGTCTTTACCGAAAGAACCAAGAATATGAAGTACTGTACATGTGTTAAAAAGGAAACGCCACCAACAACAACACCCTCATCATCAACACCAAAGTCATTATGCTGAACAGATCCAGTGCCATTTGCATAATGAGCCTCACTTTCCCCTCCAGCGAGCGGTGAGTGAGCGAGTGACTGGGAGCGAGAACGCGAGGGAGCTTCACACCCCTCCTGTTCCCCCTCTCTCTCTCTCCCGTGCGTTTCTGTATCAACACGATGGGTCTCTCTGTGAGTCTATGGGTCTCTGTGTGAGTCTATGGGTCTCTGTGTGAGTCTATGGGTCTCTGTGTGAGTCTATGTATCTCTGTGTGAGTCTATGGGTCTCTGTGTGAGTCTATGGGTCTCTGTGTGAGTCTATGGATCACTGTGTGAGTCTATGGGTCTCGCGTGAGTCTATGGGTCTCTGTGTGACTCTATGGGTCTCCGTGACGTTGCCCAACCGCGCTATTCGGCGGTGCGGGGAAAGGACAACAAACAAAACACGATATCGATGGAGCTGTCTTCGACGCGGCACGTTGAGACAAACGTCGGACAACACGCCGATAAACAACAACAACAAAAACAACAACAACAACACGGGAGAGATGCACTGATGGAGGACGGGAGGTGGTGGGGGGGGCTTTGTTGTGATGGGGGGGGGAATAAATACGTTCACGCTGTGTGGTAAACTAGGAACCCGAGCAAATGAATCCCACGCTTCTAAATAAGCTTACATCTGTCTCTCCACAAAAAAAAAAAACATGCGTATAGATATTATTTTACATGTATATAATTCGGGGTATATTTTGAACACGTCAAGTCAACCACAAGGCCACCTCTGCAGCAGCAGCATTGCTTCAACGCAAGCAAAACAGTTCTCGGGCTTGGTTTCGACCACGCGGCGTCTCATCAGCATGGAGGCAGACTTCTTGTTTGCTGCCAGACGCTTTCGGGCAACGAGGCAATGCACTATCAGAGCATTTATAGCTCGGGGGGAGCAGCTGTGTAGCTCTTTTACAGACGCGATCTGGCGTAATGAAAGCTCAACGAAGTAGCTTATCGTCGTGTGGAAATGTATAGCAGCCGCCGAATAGCTGAAACGCGTGTTTTTAGATGCGGAGGGGGAAAAAAACCCGAGGACCCGGAGGAAAAATCCACGGTGATCTGGATGAACGCACCCCCCCCCCTCCCCCGCCACGCCGTGTCGGTCCTCGGGATTGTTTGACCATACTTCACCACGGTGGTCGAGTGCGAGGTGTGCTCTTGGGTCGAGTTGGTGAGTAAACTTGAAACTCAAATTGGTCAACGTGACACTGTCTCTCTACCTCGAGCCACGTGGTTCTTAACCTGCGGGTGAACGCACCGCCTGGGGGTGCGAGATGTCCTCCCTGGGGGTGTGAGATGCCCTCCCTGGGGGTGTGAGATGCCCTCCCTGGGGTGTGAGATGCCCTCTCTGGGGGTGTGAGATGCCCTCTCTGGGGGTGTGAGATGCCCTCTCTGGGGGTGTGAGATGACCTCCCTGGGGGTGTGAGATGCCCTCTCTGGGGGTGTGAGATGCCCTCTCTGGGGGTGTGAGATGCCCTTTCTGGGGGTGTGAGATGCCCTCCCTGGGGGTGTGAGATGCCCTCTCTGGGGGTGTGAGATGCCCTTTCTGGGGGTGTGAGATGCCCTCTCTGGGGGTGCGAGATGCCCTCTCTGGGGGTGTGAGATGCCCTCCCTGGGAGTGCGAGACATGGCCAGATTGTTTTTTAGAAGGTAAATGATCGAAAAACATAAATTGAGTACGGGCACATAAGTAACGACTTACTTTGTTTCATCAAACCCTATGTATGTATTAATATTATATACATATTTTTTGAGAACCAAAGGGGTGCAAGGCTGCAGTCATGGTTGAGAACCATTGCTCTGGAGCAAGGTCAAATTGTTCTAGAGTTCAAATGTCACAAGGTGTGTGAGCGTCACTTTTCAATCGCTCACCGTCGTTGCGTGGAGTAGAAGGGCAACAGTGGTGGCAGTGGTGGTGGCAGCAGTGGTGGCAGCAGTGGTGGCAGCAGTGGTGGCAACAGTGGTGGCAGCAGTGGTAGAAGCAGTGGTGGCAGCAGTGGTGGCAGCAGTGGTGGCAGCAATGGTGGCAACAGTGGTGGCAACAGTGGTGGCAGCAGTGGTAGAAGCAGTGGTGGAAGCAGTGGTGGCAGCAGTGGTAGAAGCAGTGGTGGCAGCAGTGGTGGCAGCAGTGGTGGCAGCAATGGTGGCAACAGTGGTGGCAACAGTGGTGGCAACAGTGGTGGCAACAGTGGTGGCAACAGTGGTGGCAACAGTGGTGGCAACAGTGGTGGCAACAGTGGTGGCAACAGTGGTGGCAACAGTGGTGGCAACAGTGGTGACGGGCGCAGGTTCGATTCCCAACTCGGGCGCCTTGCTGTGTTGGAGTCTGCACGTTCTGTCCTCCTGCTCTGCCACGCGATTCCTCTCCGGCGTGCACCCTCCTCCTCTCCCCCATCCATTGCTAAACAATAGCACGTACAAACTTTGTAATAATGGTGAATGAAAAAACAATAAGAGTAGGTTTACCCTTTTCTGGCAATAAAACAAGTGTGAAGATATTGATGCTGGCAACAACAACAGCAATAAAAATCGCCCCATATATATTGTAACCGATAGTGACCAAAACAACATTGCCAATTTAACACGCAGGAGGGCTGTCGCGACAAATATCATCCATAACGGAGTTTTTTTGGGTTAGATCGCGTAAATATATAAATGTGTCGTTAAAACCCGCCACCACCCAACACAGCCAACTAGTAAGGGTTTATCACATAAACAGAACGTGCCAATTTGTCACTAGACGCACGTTCGCTTCCGTAATGTAAAGTAAAAGTTGTGGGTGCGTCTTGTCGTTATAATTATGATGACCTCCTTTGGATGGACAGCGGACACAGATTCTGGGTTGCGTCTTTACTGTTAGGATCGTCCATATCATCAGAGGAGAGAGGACGACTCGGAGAGAGTGAGAAAGAGGGCGACTCAGAGATATGAGAGAGAGGACAACTCAGAGAGAGAGAGAGGACGACTCAGGGGAGACAGGACGGCTCAGAGAGTTGAGAGATGACGACTCCGAGAGAGTAGGAGAGAGCACGACTTAGATAGAGAAAGAGAGGACGACTCAGCAAGAGAAAGGATGACTTAGAAAGAGAGGAGACTCAGAGAGAGAAGACTACTTAGAAAGAGAGGACGACTCATAGAGAGAGCGAGCACGACTCAGAGAGAGAGAGGACGACTCAGAAAGAGAGGATGACTCAGAAAGAGAAGACTACTTAGAAAGAGAGGACGACTCATAGAGAGAGAGAGCACGACTCAGAGAGAGGACGACTCAGAGAGAGAGGACGACTCAGAGAGAGAGGACGACTCAAAGAGAGAGATAAAGGACGACTCAGAGAGAGAGAGGACGACTCAGAGAGAGAGAGGACGACTCAGAGAAAGAGGACAACTCAGAGAGAGAGAGAGAGGACGACTCAGAGAGAGAGAGGACGACTCAGAGAGAGAGAGGACGACTCAGAGAGAGAGAGAGGATGACTTGGCGGCTCCAGCAGCAACCACGCCGTGGTGAGAATCCGACGCTACCAACACTCGCCCACCCTCTAGGGTCCTCCATGCATCACCACGCAGCTTCCAGCCACTTGCCGAGTGTCTACACACGCGGGGGAATATCGGAGGCACCCGGAGAAAATAAAAACCCACGCGTGCGAAGGGGAAACGCTCTATGCCCTGCAGGTGGAACGCATACAAATCCGATGTAAATTAGTTCACATTTTGTGCAGCGCCTTCTCCTGGCGAGTCAGGGGGCAAAGACAAAGATCCCCCGTGTAGCCTTGGCAGATTGGTGGGGCAAATGCTGCTAGCGATCACCTATAAAGACCGGCACGGTATACACAAGGGGGTGGGTGGCCAGTACCACGCCCGGCCGTCTTTGTCTCTCCAGTAGCGATGTTTACACTCCCGACATTAACAGCAGCAGCAACAACAGCAGCAACAACAGCAAACACAAAAACAACAGCAGCAGCAGCAACAACAGCAACCACAGCAGCAACAACAGTAGCAACAACAGCAACCACAGCAACAACAGCAGCAACAACAGTAGCAACAACAACAACCACAACAGCAGCAGCAGCAACAACAGCAACCACAAAAACAACAGCAGCAGCAGCAACAACAGCAACCACAACAGCAACAGTAGCAACAACAGCAACCACAGCAACAACTGCAGCAACAACAGTAGCAACAGCAGCAGCCACGTGCAGCGTAGCCCACACCACTGGCCCGGCTTTAAAACAAACAAAAATAATTATAATCGATTGGCGAATCGAATCGTGACAGTTGTTTTTAATCGAGGAGGGGATGTCGGTGGAGAGGGAGGCGGGGTGTTTGAAGGCATTGATTGCCCAGCGCTCGATGAGCCTCAGGCGTCTGTGGGGGTGGCGTCGGGGACTTTTACTCACAACGGACGATGCCTGTGATTACGGATTCGCAAAAAAAAGAGGCGATGCTTGTTGCTGGCCGTTGGGCGTTTTGGGCCCAGCAACCCGCGATTTAAACAAAAGCACGTGCTCTGCGAGGCCCCAGCGACTCCCCTCTCTCTAATCTCCCTCTGCTCCCACTCCTCAAACTATCCCTTTGATCCCCTCCCCGCTCACCCTGCCCCTCACCATCCGCATCACGTTCCTCCCATTGCCCCCCCCCCCACCTCTCTCTTATCTCTCTCACCATCTCCCTTCCGTGTGAAGTACGCATCGCATCGCACGTGTTCATGTTACAGCCCTAGCTTTGTACCGTATGTATGGTGAACTCCTGTCGCACCGTACGTAGCCAAACACGTGTGAGTCTGTGGGTCTTCGTGTGAGTCTATGGGTCTCTGTGTGTGTCTATGGGTCTCTGTGTGAGTCTATGAGTCTCTGTGTGAGTCTATGGGTCTCTGTGTGAGTCTATGGGTCTCCGTGTGAGTCTGTGGGTCTCTGTGTGAGTCAATGAGTCTCTGTGTGAGTCTATCGGTCTCCGTGTGAGTCTATGGGTCTCTGTGTGTGTGTCGATGGGTCTCTGTGTGAGTCTATGAGTCTCTGTGTGAGTCTATGGGTCTCTGTGTGAGTCTATGGGTCTCCGTGTGAGTCTATGTATGTTGAACTTCTTAAGCATCGTACGTGGCCAAACGCGCTAATCGGAGGTGCGGGGCGAAAGACACTAAACTAAACACAACAAGCCGTTCTAAAGAAATGAGCTTTCATCCAACAGTATATTGATCGTTGCTTAATCCACTGTTGGATGAGGGGCTTCCCCACGCCGTGCAGAGTAGTGGAGGGTCACTTGACCATACTTAAAAAGTTTAACTATGAAACATATTTTTATTTGACCAAGTTAAGGCCCCACTGAGCTCTATAGCTCTTTCTCAGAAGCGACCTGGCTATCAAAAATGATAGCAACCAACTACTCGAAAGGCGTGACGTTGATGCTAAATGCGGAGGGGAAAACCGGGGGACCCGGAGAAGAATCCACGCGACCACGGTGAGAGAGAGAGAGAGACACCGCAAACTTCGAATATACAGCATGCGTCAGGGTCTGGATCGAACCCACGACCTTCGAGGTAGTTAACATCTCGCCACTGACGTTAGCCATGGCCGGGAATCGAACGCGGGTGGTGCGTTAGCCACTGCGCCGTCGCTCCATCCACACAAAAGAATAAGACAAAGATTCCCGTCTAGCCTTAACAGACTGTAGGGGCAAGTGCTGTTAGCGAGCACCTATGAAGGCCGGAACGGTACACGAGGGAGTGGGTGGCCAGCACCACGCCCGGCCGCCTTTGTCTCCCTAGTGGCAATGTTTACACACCGCACCAGGTACTCATTTGAGGCCGAGTCGACCTAGGGGAGGCCCGGGACCGGTTTCAGATAATCGTCACTGGTGTTGGCCGTGTGCGGGAATTGAACCCGGGTCGCCAGGTTCATAGCGCAGCGTAGCGCTAACCACTACACTACCGCTCCCCAGACACACACACAGACACACAAACATCGCTTTAACAACACACATTCATAATACAGTAATCGTAAAAAAACCACGTAAACTAAAATCTAGAAACCAGGGTGTCATTTCAAATTAAATTCGGAATGAATACGACCAGGGGAGTGATTTATGAATGCGGACATTGCGCGAGTCATGAATACAAACCCAGGGTGCATGGGGAGGAAAGTGAGTATCAGTGGAGTTTAATTGCATTTCGAATGGATAAGAATCGAAGTATCATCTTCCCTTGGAATAGCCTCGAGGCGCAATTGGGATGCAAAGTCGCTTCCAAGCGAGGGCTCTGTGCGCTGCGGTAGTGGAGTGTTAACTGCCTCGCTCGGTATACAGGAGGCCGTGGGTTCGATCCCGACACCGATTGCCTGCTGTATAATTTGGAGTTTGCGGTGTCTCTCTCTCTCTCTCTCATCATTATCATGACGGTGGTGAGGTGTTAACTATCTCGCCTGGTATACAGGAGGCCATGGGTTCGATCCCGACACCGATTGCCTGCTGTATAATTTGGAGTTTGCGGTGTCTCTCTCTCTCATCATTATCATGACGGTGGTGAGGTGTTAACTATCTCGCCTGGTATACAGGAGGTCGTGGGTTCGATCCCGACCCTGACGCTTGCTGTACGTTTGGAGTTCACGTGCCTCTCTCCCCGTGTTCGCGTGGATTTTTCTCCGGTTCCTCCGGTTTTTCTCTCCAAATGTAGAATGAACGTCACAGCCTTTAGAGTATTTGGCCGCTGTAAATGTGCAGCACGATGGCAAAGGGGCAGCCCTGCAGCTGCCGGTTTCACGGCAGCTGCAGACCGAAGGTCGCGGCCCCAGCTAGAAAGATCCAACCACCCACACCGCCCCCCCAGTCTCGCTCACCCCATGAGATTATTTAGATTGTTTTGCTGCTGTAAATCTCCACGCGTTTGCGGTTATTTCGGCTGCTGTAGATGTCCAACGTGACAAGCCACTTCGTTCAGCTGTCCAATTTTGACGTTTCGGGTCGCTCCTGGAAAAAGGGTGAAACGTGGGGGCCTTAGCGTTGTAAAATAAAATAAAAAAGCAAAATAGTTGAGTTTGTAGTTTTTCGGGCTCGGCTTTAACGCGGAGAGGTGGACATGTCGATACGGCGATGGAATTCGGTCGACTGAAGAATCACCGATTCACTCCGTCGGTTACCACTCCGTAGCGAGTCTCAACCATCAGACTTTCTCATCCCCTCACCGGATCCCGCCCCCCCCGCCCCCCCCCCCCATTTATTTATCTATTAACCTTAACGTTTTACAAGTAAGGTTTATTTAGAATAGACATTCAAATGCAAAGGGTAAAAAAACACGTTAGGGGGTCAATTAATTGGCGGTCACGAGACATCTGGACCGCCCTGGACATCGCCTTTCTCCATCGCGCCCTTCGCATCTCCCACATCTCTCATTCCCCTCTGTCGCTCTCCCCTCGCATAGCCCCCACTCTCACCTCCCTTGTCTCGTCTCGTCTCTCATCTTTCTTCCTCATCCCTGTGTCTGAGAAACACCCCCCCCCACTCACTCCCCCTCCCCCCGCACCGAAAAAAAGCTTCAATCGATATTCCTCCCCGTGCTCTATCGCTCTCCACGCGCTTAAGTCAAAACGCGCATCCTATAGGCGTGGGCCACTCCTAGGTCACCGTGGCATGAAGGCAGCAGCTGCTTCGCCGTTTTCACGGTGCCCTGTGAATGACATCGACGCCGGGCGGGTTCGGCACGGGTTCGGCACGGGTTCGGCACGGGCTCGGCACGGGCTCGGCACGGGTTCGGCACGGGCTCGGCACGGGCGCGCGCGGAGGGTGGTGGTCTCAGATTTACGGACAGTCACCTCGCACGCCCAATTTATAGTTACGCGATCGAACACGAAAACTTTATCGTGATGAACGTTGGTCGCCGAAGGCCTTCGTGTCAAACGCCGATGCTGTGCCGTGCCCGACTTATTTGGTCGCTCACGGACGCTAATCGGAGGTGCCCGTAAAAGGCTGTGCGTTCGGCCTTGCCCAGACCACCAGCTCGTCACTGGTGTTGTTGTTGTTGATGGTGGTTGTGGCGGCGGTCTTCAGCCGGGAATCGAACTTGGCTGGCCAGGTTCGTGACGCCGCCGCGCTAACCGCTGCACCACCGCTCCCCATACCAACACAGCCGCCATTCGCCACTAAACGTCACCACGGCGCCTGTGCCAGGCTAGGTGCACTTTGAGGCCGCGTGAAGTGTCGAAGGCTTGCTGGCAGGAGGTCTCGGGACAGACCGAGAAGGTGCCATGGTGTTGGCTGACTGAGATGATCGGTAGATGCGCTTCAGCTGTACCCCCATACCACAACCACTGCCATCACATCACCATCGATCACTTGCATTGGCACACAAAACTCCAACACGGCACATATTTAATATCTTTATTTTTTTTTAAATGGCACTTTGATACGATAGAACACACCATAACGCAAAGGGGAAAACCACATAAATGTCACTCATTATTACATACCGTATAAGTGTGAATAAAGAAAACACGGTCCATACTTTGTACTACTTCACTTGATAGCATCGTTGTGCCAAGATCAAGCCGATCAATTCGACGATTTAATGCACGCACTTGAGACGGTCACGTGTTTTCGGTTCGTTTTGAGTTTGATTTGGTGCAGCAATAACACGACCAGGAAGTTCACAGAGCTCTGTCGAGTCTCTCTCTCTCGCGAGCTGACAGCTATGTACATGCAATGTGTGTGGCGGTCACATGACACATGACATGCATGCAAGGCAAGATGGGTAAGGGTTGCCACCCCTTATGTACACTGCAGACCAAACCCGGACCTCATTTCCCAGTCAGTACTCGGGTTACATTATTATTATCGACACTGTGCGGTCGACTGTGATGAGGTTTAATTCGGCAACGCTGATCTCGGTTACGAATCAATCCGTGCAGTCAGAACGGTCCCTAGGGTCACGGCGAATCGGGGCGACCGCCCAGGGCCCCGTACGTTGGGGTCGGGGGGCCCACGCAGTCTGATTTGCCCCGGGTCCCCCCCCCCCCCCAACCCCATGGACGGCCCTGGCTGTTACCACCTGTCCGGGTCAAAGCCGGACAGGTGGCAACCGAGCGGCACGCCAAAATTAATACAATTCATCAATAATTGGTGTGTGAGTGAGTTGGTTAGAAGTGATGTGAGTGGGTAAGTGAGTGGGTAGGTGTTGTGCATGGTAGAGATGCCACCTTATCCACTGCAGACCGAACCCCGGAAATCTACGTCCCAGTCGGCACGAGCGGCGAATTATGAAAAAGCGTTGCAGTAAGACACAGTTTGAACACAACACCGTGAGCAGATCTCGGTACAAAACAATTCCTGTTGCCACCCGAACACAGACACAGTATGCTGATTCCCGGACTGTGGCGGGTCAGACCGGGACGGGGTGGCAACCCTTAACGATGGGAGCTGTTCCCCTCCCCGTGTTGTTGAATCCATTACATTTGACCACAGACGATTCGCCACATTTTCTTTACGTGTGAGTTATGGTAGAGATTGCTTATTACTATATATCCTAGCAATACTCTTTTCCTTCGCTACACCGCTACGATCTATCGAACGAAGTATCATTTTCGTATAGTCTCTCAAATAGCACCCGAATTAATTCAGCTCAATGGCTTTGTAAAGACACGCCACCACTGACCGTAGAACAAAGTCCTCGCGCCGGTTGCCCAGCGCACTCGCGACACCACACGACGGAGGTTCGATTCCCCGGCGCGGCAGTTTAAAGAGCGATCGATTTTTATTAAATCCACCCCCCCCCCCCAACCCCCACCCCGCTGTGTCTGTCCACCCAACACTTATCGGCGGCTACACTACAGTCTATCGCCGATTGACAACTTCGCGTGTGGTGGTGGTGGTGGATAAAGTGTGGGCAACTCCCCAACGGATTCCCAATGTGTCCGACCAGCGTGGGAGAGTTACACCAAGTTAGCCTCCCTCCAGAGAGGAAGGTGGAGGGTTGGTGTGGGGGAGTGTAGTGCCGGATTATCCTCGTAGCACAAGTAGCTACGACATGAGTAGTAGCTACGGGCCCCGCACTTTCAAGGGCCCCGCGCTAAATGCTTTCAAGCTATCAATTCCGGTTGAGCGATTCTGCACTTGATCTATTACTATAATACTGTACCGCCTTCAACTTTTACGAACGACTGGGTGTTTAAGGTTAGCGACTTGTCGTATTATCTGGCTGTGTGGCAAATGAAAAATTACAATTACTTTACTGTGCAAGTGAAAATTTCGTGTTTTAATCCGGCACTGGGGGGGGGGGGGTAGTTTGGAGGGGTAGTTTTGGGGGGGGGGGGGGTCTCTTCAACTCCTGTCGAGTGGAGGCCCCATTTACGACCGGCAAGGGGCGAGGTCGTGAGCCATTTGCAAGGGTGGCTGCGCGCCTCCTCTATCTGCTGTGTCGAGTCGGGAAACACCACCACCCCCCCACCCCATGAATGTGGTCCTCCTAGACACGTGTTCTTTTTTGTTGTTAAACTTCAGCGCAAGTCTCTTACAGTGACATTAAACAATATAAATAATAACAGGCCCATCGTCGTCATCGTAGTCATCGTCGTCGTCGTCGTCCTCGTGAGAATACAAAAGTAAAGAATTCGACGGTCGCGCATCCGCCCTCGCCGGTTAACAACCGCCCGCACCCAAGCGCTGCATTTGTCCACGTTGTGCGCGTCTGTAACGTTCATTTGTTTTTTTTTATTAACTTTAAAGATGTTCACAGATCCGACCACGCGAGTTGGACACGCGACGTCACGCTGCAGCAGCAGCAACATAAATCAGTCGAAATTTCCTTCCCCGGGATCGTAACGGGGGGGGGGGGGCAGTGGCACAGTGGTGGGCAATTCCACATTCCCATGGCGTGGATGAGTCTCTCGGCGAAGATGGCCAACGTTGACTTCTGCGCGAGGCCGTACAGTACTTATTTTATTGGCCACGGAGGATACTGATGGGCCGTGGTTTTGTACTCGCGACTTTCCCCACCCCTCCCTCCCTGACATCGGGCCGGATTGTAAATCAGTTGGCGAGGGACGCTGGGAGTCGGAAAAAAACAAAACCGAGCCAAGGTTCAGTTGCCCCAAGAAACTAAAAGGGGCTCATGATAAAAAAAAAACATTATAATATTAGGGTGCGTTAAAATATCAGCTCAGACTCACGTGCTAAGAAAGCGAGTTCGTTATCATTTCAAACCAGTGAATTTCTCTCACCTCTCTATCATATCTGCATCTCTCTTCTGCCAACGCGCTTGGAGTTTATGAATTGAAAAAGAAGAGGGGGGGGGGATGGTGGAGGTGGGGCGGTTTGGAGATTCAACCCAAAACGGGATTAGCATCCACCGCTTGGCTACAATAATATTGATGACACACAACGATAATATTTGCAATTATAATAATCGTGATTATAATCAGGGTGATTGCCGGGCGCACGCATGCACACACACGCACGCACACGCGCGCGGTCCGCGGTCCTGACGTGGAACCCGCCTAGAAGCCGTCATTTTGCAGAATTATTCCCCGTTTCGTTCACCCTCGGGTCCGTCATTCCCGAGAGTCGATAAGAGTACGCGCCACCCCTTGCGAGCAAGTGGACAGCGGTTGTGCCACCCTAGGGGAAGAGACTCAGCAGCCGCCGTGAGATCGGTGGCACTTCCGCCACTGCCACTGGGCTGAAAAGCGGGAGGTGGGCGCCGCGTCGATGCTCGTTTCTTTGACCGCGGTGATCCCCGTTTGGTCTCCGGGAGCATTGGGACGCCACGGGTGTCGACGGTCCCTTGAAGCCCTCCTCGCCCTCCTCCTGCCCGTTTCCCCCCACGTCACCGATTTACACTTTTCTGACCAAAAATGAAGCCCGGTCGAAAAAAAATGAACGAAAACGGCGGGCGAGGCTCTCGGAATGGGATCGTGTGCTAAAGAGGTTCATGGCTTTGAGGTCAAATTAAGGGGTCGGGGTCAAGTGATGATGGGGTGGGTGGGGGGTGAGTTGAGAGGAGAGGGGTCGGGGGTGCCGGGGTGTAGGGCGGGGGTCAGCGGGCATGAGCGGTAGCTGCCCCTAGTTGCGCTCCTGACAGCTGACGCCAACGACGTTGTCAGGGCAACGGCAGGTGCGTCCACCGGGCGTGGCCAGGCACAAGTGCGTGCAGCCGCCGTTGTTCCCCGAGCAGTGGTTCTGACCTGTGTGTGGGGGGGGGGGGGGGGTCAGATGAGGTCACGGTGAATAATAGAGCGGTCGTTGTTGGTATCGGTTTGGTTGACTCCACGGTAACAATGGAGAGTTTCCACCGAAGATGTCGTTTAGGTTGTTCATGCAAATGTTTTGTTACTTATTTTTGTTTCACCTAAAACGAATTGCGAAGAATAGTCTTCAGGCCCCCACCTGGTTCAGACCCTCGTGTTTATTAATAATATTATTATCATAATTTAAGCAATGTAATTTTGTCCAGTTCCGGCAATGGCAACGCATTACCACATCACACCTCGTCCGCTATCAATATCATCACCACCATCACTCCCATCACCACCATCATCGCAAAGGTCTATATTTGGGTTGGTGGTTTTCCATTTGGTTTGTCCTTCAAGGACCAATCTTACCGTCTCATCAGCACCATTTGTCCACAAATACACAAAAGAAAAATATCCTCAGTATAGCCTTAACAGCCTTTTGGGGTAAGTGCTGTTTGCGAGCACCTATAAAGGCCGGTATGGGTGGTCAACACGATGCCTGGTCGCCTTTGTTTTACACGCCACACGAGATACTCATTTGAGGCTGAGTCGACCTAGGAGAGGCCCAGGACCGGTTCAGATAATCGTCACTGGTGTTGGCCTTGAGCGGGAATCGAACTCGGGTCGCCGGGTTCATAGCGCACACACGCGCGCACACACGCGCACACACACACGCGCACACACACACGCGCGCACACACGCGCGCACACACACACGCGCGCACACACGCACACACACACACGCGCGCACACACGCGCACACACACGCGCGCACACACGCACACACACGCACACACACACGCACACACACACGCGCGCACACACGCGCACACACACGCGCGCACACACGCACACACGCACACACACACACACGCGCACACACGCACACACACACGCACACACACACGCACACACACACACGTGGGCACGCGCGCGAGCACCTAGCCTGGCGCATCCCCTGCCAGGTCTCCGGTGTCATTTCTCGATTTCTCGATTTCTCGTCCACTCGCCATGCTCTCTTTCTGCACCGGGGGGCTCCGAGCAAATTACATTTCGTGTCGGGGCCCAGCGGTTTGAAAAGAAATAAAATGACACCGTCTTTTCGCCCCCGGGTTAAGCCCCGCGCCATCAGGCAGGTGGGAATTTTTTGGAAAAAAGAATATGAAACAAGTAAAAAAAAACTGAAATAAAAATTACTTTACAATTTAATACAAAAGTGACTTTTTTTGGTCGAAAAACAACATTTTTTTAAACCAATATTTTCGATGAATATATTTTTTAAACGTACAAATTAAAAAGTAAATGTGCATAGCATTAAAAAAAAATAATTGTGACGGCTCTCGTGTAAAGATTTTGGGATGGAGGTTCATGAAGCCGTTGTGTTTCCCGTGGTTTGTGGGCCACGCCACAGGTGAGGGCGGCACGGTGGCTAGGAGATGTTAACTCCCTCGCCTGGTGTACAGGAGGGCGTGGGTTCGATCCCAACCCTGACGCCTATACTGTACCTTCGGTGTTCGCGTGCCTCTCTCCCCCTGGTCGCGTGGATTTTTCTCCGCGTCCTCCGGTTTTTCCCTCCAAATTTAGAATGAACGTCACAACCGTCAAGAGTATTTGGCCGCTATAAATTTGCAGCACGATGGCAAAGGAGCAGCCCTGCAGCTGCCGGCTTCACGGCAGCTGCAGGCCAAAGGTCGCGGCCCCAGCTAGAAAGATCCAACTCGCCCCCCCCCAATCTCGCTTACCCCATGAGATTATTTATATTGTTTTGCTGCTGTCAATCTCCACACGATGCGCCACTTTGTTGAGCCATAATTTGTGGCCTGGTCACTTCTGAAAAAGAGCTGCACTGTGCATCTCAGCGGGCCTTACCTGGTAAACTAAACAATTTTTTTCAGAATGTAGTTCAGTTTGTATCTAACTTGAGATAACACAACTTGGCTGAACCCCTCGATTTGAACGCAGTCGGTTAACTCAACGGGCCATGGCGCATACAAAATAATAACTAAAATAACAAAAAAACTACGTAGCGCCAGTTCTGGTTGTGTATGTTAATGGCGGACGTGCCTTTGGTGGGAATTAAAAAAACGTCTCATTAAAACCGAGAGGTTTTGGCCGGTGAGCCTGCTGAACATCTGTTCGGCAGATGTGTGAGCGTGGGCAGAATCACAACTCACCCGAGCGTGGCTTGCTTAATACGTAATGAAATGATGGCCGCGGCGGGAGAGGGATGTAATTATAATTCGCAAGTGGCCTTTCGTTAACAAAATTTTTTTTTTAGAAACGTGACTTTCATTTTTTTTACGATTCACAGCAACTCTCAACTTTACTGGGAGGTTCGCGCGAACTGGACGGGTATCGGAACATCGATTCCCAACGGTGATGCGACATCGCTCCCTTTGGTCGCCGCAGCGGCGAGATGTTAACTCCATCGCCTAGTACGCAGGAGGTCGTCGGTTCAATCCCGACCCTGACGCCTGCTGCTGTGTATTTGGAGTTTGCATCGCATTCTCTCCCCGTGGTCGCATTGTATTTTTTTTATCCGGATCCTCCGGTTTCCCCTCCACATCTAGAATCAACGTCACGCGTTTAGAGCATTTGGCTACTGCTATGAATTTCCAACATGATGATGATGATACGCTGCTTTAGTTGAGCTATTATTTGTGATAGCTCACGCTTTAGTTGAGCTATCATTTGTGATAGCTCAACTGAAGCTTGTGAATAAAAAAAAACAGCTACCTTTTATGTCATCTATTTCAACTTCATAATCGTGCTGTTTGTCGCTGGCCGTTTGGCGTTTCAGTGATTTTTGTGCATCTGGGAGCCTGCGCTCAACTTAAAAACCGTGGCCCATCTCCAATCCCGCTCATACGAGGGATCATGTGGGACGTGCTTTTCCTCGGCACAAAGATGTTCTGTTTAATTATATCATTATATTGTGTTTGTGTGTATATTTATAAAATGCTCTCATTAAACAAAACGAGTTGACGGTACAAATAGTAAATTATAAACCGCAAAAGAGAGGCGCTGGTTAACTAGGGGGATGTGGGTTTAGGGTCAGGGTTAGGTCATGATCTTCTCAAACGTGGATCTCGCTCTTGCGTTTTCTCTATCACTCTCTCTCTCACTCTCTCTTACTCTGTCGCTCTCTCTCTCGCTCTCTCTCGCTCCCTCCTACTCTCTCGCTCTCTAATGCTCTCTCACCCTCTCTTTCTCTCTCTTTCGCTCTCTCTCGCTCTCTCATCCTCTCTCATCGTCTCTCGCCCTCTCTCGCTCTCTCTCGCCCTTTGTCGCTCTCTCATTCGCTGTCTCTCTTTCTCTCTCTCTCTGGCCTTCTTACAGAAACGTCTTTCTCTGCCAAATTCTGCGTCGCGTGGATTTTACATAAATATTGCACTGTGGGAAGACAGTGGTGATGCTGTAGCACGGATGAAGAAGACAATGATGATAATAAAGGCGATGATAATCGTGATGGTGATGACAATGACGATGATTAACAAGATAACGATTTCGATTTAAAGCTTTCATGACTGCAGGGATTCATCTTCTTGGTTCTTTCGGTAAAGTCATGTAGAATGGAAATAAAATAATAAAAATAAAACATGTGGCTGAAACGTCGTGAGAATTTTATTTTATTATGTTTTATTTTTATTATTTTATTTCCATTCTACGTGACTTTACCGAAAGAACCAAGAAGAAGATAACCATTATGATGACAATGAAGATGATGCAACCAATGTCGATGATGATGATGGTGGTGGTGATGATGATGATGACGACAATTAAGAAGGCGATGACAATGATGGTGATATAATCAATGACAAAAATGACAAAAAACGACGATGACGATGATGATGGCAATGATTCCCAACGATTCAGGTGCTCCGTCGCAACAGGAGGGTGCTGTGGGTATATGGCAGCGATTCTGTAGGGGTGATCAAGACGATGGCGATGATGACAATTACGATGAATACAATGGTGATGACGGTGATGACTGTGGTGACGATGACCTCAACTGGTATATGTGTCCTGCTGTACCTGGGAGGGCACTCTGGGTCGACGGTGGTCATGCAGTACAGGCGATGAAAACAATGGCAATGATGACAATGATGATGACGACGACGATGACAATGATGATGACGACGACGATGATGACGATGATCGTGAGGATGATCTCTGTCACCGTAGCCGTACCCTGGGGGGTGGGCGCTGTGGGTAGACGGTGGCGATGCCGTGAGGGTGATGACACGATGCCAATGAGTATGAACTAAATGACAATGACGAATAGAATAATGACGACGATGATGATGACGATGGTCAGGATAACGATCATGACGACAATCATTACGACGATCATGATGATGATCGTGACGACGATCATGATGATAATCGTGACGATGATAATGACGATGATCATGATGATGATCGTGATAATGATCATGACGACGACCATGACAATGATCGTGATAATGATCATGACGACGATCACGACAACGATCATGATGACGCACATGACGACGATCATGACGATGATCATGATAATGATCATGACGATCACGACAACGATCATGATGATGCACATGACGACGATCATGACGATGGTCATGATAATGATCATGACGACGATCATGACAACGATCATGACGACGCACATGACGGCGATCATGACGCTGGTCATGATAACGATCATGACGACGATCACGACAACGATCATGACGACGCACATGACGACGATTGTGACGATGATCATGATAATGATCATGACGACGATCACGACAATGATCATGACGACGCACATGACGACGATCATGACGCTGGTCATGATAATGATCATGACGACGATCATGACAACGATCATGACGACGGTCATGACTACGACGATAAAGACGATGATCCCCGGTCGCCGTAGCCGTACCTGGGGGGCACTGCGGGTAGACGGTGGCGATGCCGTAGGGGTGGGAGCGCTGTGTGGGCGTGTGCTCGTCCGTCTGCTGCCCCAGCGACGCCGCGACCACCGCGTCACTGCGGTGACGTCACAATCGAGGGGAAGGGGCGGGGGGCCAGGGGGGTGGCGGGGGGGGGGTAGAAGAGGGGAGGGGGCAGTGTAAAAGTGGGATCGTTAAAAAACATTGCCACCGTTGTGATGATTGTGGACAACAAATGACGGTGGTGGTGGCCATGACAGGATACAAGGAGGCAACCTCACAATCCCGCACTCTCCTGTTGCTAGTTTTGTAAGCAATTTTGTATATAAATAACAAATATTATTTAGTATTATTTTTCTACGCGTGAATATTTGGTGATCGGGCTGAGAACATCAACTCATTACACTTAAGAACCCCGTTTAATCACAACGATGAGCCTACGAGTCTCTACATGAGTCTATGGCTGTCTATGTGAGTCTGGCGCTCTCTGTGAGTCTCTGAGTCTCTCTGTGAGTCTACGAGTGTCTATATAAGTCATTGGTGACCAGGCTGAGATCATCAACTCGCTACAAAACAGGTATATTAACCTGCCCACATCGCTCAACGCTATCGTAATTATGAAATTGCTAACTTTTTTGGAAAAACGCTTTCGCCATGCAAAACTAAACATTTAATTCCGAGGAGATTTTTTTTTTAATAATAACAATAACAAACAACCCAATAACTCAACGCCAATTAAAATGCGAACATCGTTTCGTGAAACCGGCCTCCCAGGGCTGAATTTGGACAAAACGGCTTCTGTTTGGCAGAGCGAGCAAGTGGAGATATTGATCCAGAGCCCCCCTCCCCCAGCCACCCACTCCGCTGACCCCCCACCCCCCCTCCCATCACTCCGCTCTCAGGAGGAGTTTTTTTTTCTCTGTTGGCCTGAGCTCAAAGCTGCCGGTGTCTGAGACACAGCGCGGATGCTCGCTCGCCCAGCGGAGCTTGAGGCAAAGTCGCCAGATGTCGCCCGATTGAACCTTCTCCACCGGTGCTTCTTCACCGTTGCTGCAGCCTTGCAAGTCGTGACAAAAAACGTATCACGTTAATAAAATGCGTAGGGTTTGATGAAACAAATTAAGTTGTTGAAACTTGCGTGCCCGCGCGCGATTTGTGTTTTCGATTAATTACCTTCGAACAAAAAATCGGGCCATTTCTCGCACCGCCCCCACCCCCCCCAGAAAGGGCATCTCGCACCCCCAGGGAGTGCATGCACCCCAGGTTAAGAACCACTGGGCTATGAGGTAGACTGTCGATTATCCGCGTGTGCTTTGTCCGAATTGCGGATAAACCGCGCGAGATTTTGACACTTAACTAACAAATCGTGGGGTGTCCCCCTCAAGCCCAAAGTAATTATCTAAAAACGGCCGTGCATTTTTATTCATGTTTATGACAAGTCACAGTGCTTAAACCGAACAAATATGTTGCTCCGGTTAATCCAAAATCCACGTGATCTCCTCTACAGTACAGTAGTTGCTATATCTTTACACACAGTGGGCGGAGCTTGATTGATGATGATGATTGGCGTGGCTCTGCTACGTCCACTTAGTGGGCCGGGTCGTCTGCGCGGGAGCAGGAAAGTGCAATTATTACCGAGCAAGCACATCGATCGCCCTATTGTTCATTACAAATTTTAGTTTTGTTCATTAACGAAATCAATTTTCATAACTTAAAGATCATTTATACCTATGTCAGCGTGTTTTTTTACTTGCAAAAGAGATCCGCGGAAAATGTTTATATTTTTGGATTATCCGCGATTTATTTTTTAGTATCCGCGACTTTTTTAATCATCCGCGGCCGTCCTCCCCGTCAATAGCGTGGACAATCGAGAGTCGACTGCAGTTAGGCTGTCCATCACACCGCCAGGTGATCTTTCCAAGTGTCCCACGGAGTGAATCGGTAATAAATCACAACAGCAACCCGTTTGCATGCATGTACGTGTTTAACTTCTTTCGCACCTTACGTAGCCAACCGTGCTAATCGGAGGTGCGGGGGAGGTGGGCCTGGGGGGGGAAGGACAGCAAACTAAATATAAATTTAAAAAATCGCTGGAGAAGCCCAATATAATGAAGTCGCTCGATCTGGCAACGAAATCGCTGTTGTTGTTGTTGTAACTTTCTGACTCGCCCCCTACTGGACATCTGTGAAAAAGAGCTTCATAGCTCATCGGATTCCTCCTACTCCAATGTTAAATCCAGCTGCTGATTCCGAACACCGTAGCTCAGTGAGGGCTGCGTTTTTTAAGTGCCTCACCCCCTCCATCCGCAGCCCCCCTCTCCCACCCAGCCCCCACCCTCACCCTTCCCTCCTCCTCCCCAAGCCCCCCCCCCCCCATCCCCCGTCTCGTCACAGAGGCTTCACTATCCTCCAGCACTGGGGCGGTGTGGGTGGCTCCGAAAACCGAACCGTCAGGCTCCCTCTATGTCCCTAACCGGCGGGCACTCCTGGAAATACAAACAAGGGCAGTGGAGGGTTGAGGTGTGGAGAGTATTTATATTTGGCTACTGGTGCTGCTGCTGCTGCTGCACATTTTTCACGCGATCATAAAGCCACTTTCGTTGAGCGATCATTTGTGGTAGCCAGGTCGCTTCTGAAATAGAGCCATGGAAAGCTCAGTGGGTCTTACGTGGTAAAATAAAATAAAAACTGTCATAGCTTGAGTCGTTGCGTGCGGCTGAAGAAGCGATACAATTCGCCGCGCTTCATTCTCTCCCCGTGGTCGCGTGGATTTTTCTCCGGCTCCGCGGGGTTCTCCCTTCGAATCCTACATGCGTTTGTGGAATGTTTGGCTGCTGCTATCAATTTCCACGTGACAAAGCCACTTGGTCGAGCTATCATTTGTGGCCAGGCCGCTTCTGAAAAAGAACCGTAAATCTCAGTGGGCCTTACCTGGTAAAATAAAATAAAAATAAAAATCGTTTAGTTTGTAGTTTATTTTCGAGGTGGGTGCTGGATATTGTAAATTATTCACATCACACACCCCCCCACAAAATCCCTCCGTCCCGACGCGGTGGTTCAATGAATTAATCGCCACGTCTCTCCGGCGCCGCGAATCAACTGGAAGGTTCGACGCCGCTTTGCGTGTGGCTGGCCTGATCGGTGACAAGTAGAGCACGTGTGTTTTGTCACCTCCTCAGTATAACGGAGCTTTCAGTCACTGCCCTCCCCGTCGTAACGCTTGGCGGGGTTTTCCCCGGGATCCTTACTTTCCGCCCACGCGCACGAAGCCAAAACACGAATTACTGTAAGCATATATATGTTGAGCAACTTTCACACCGTACGTAGCCAACCGTGCTAATTGGAAGTGCGGGGGAAGGACAACAAGCTATGGGTCTCTGTGTGAGTCTGTGGGTCTCTGTGTGAGTCTATGGGTCTCTGTGTGAGTCTGTGGGTCTCTGTGTGAGTCTATGGGTCTCTGTGTGAGTCTGTGGGTCTCTGTGTGAGTCTGTGGGTCTCTGTGTGAGTCTGTGGGTCTCTGTGTGAGTCTATAGGTCTCTGTGTGAGTCAATGGGTCTGTGTGAGTCTATGGGTCTCTGTGTGAGTCTATGGGTCTCTGTGTGAGTCTATGGGTCTCTGTGTGAGTCTATGGGTCTCTGTGTGAGTCTGTGGGTCTCTGTGTGAGTCTATAGGTCTCTGTGTGAGTCTATGGGTCTCTGTGTGAGTCTATGGGACTCTGTGTGAGTCTATGGGTCTCTGTGTGAGTCTGTGGGTCTCTGTGTGAGTCTGTGGGTCTCTGTGTGAGTCTATGTGGCTCTGTGTGAGTCTATGGGTCTCTGTGTGAGTCTATGGGTCTCTGTGTGAGTCTATGGGTCTCTGTATGAGTCTATGGGTCTCTGTGTGAGTCTATGGGTCTCTGTGTGAGTCTATGGGACTCTGTGTGAGTCTATGGGTCTCTGTGTGAGTCTATGGGTCTCTGTGTGAGTCTATGGGACTCTGTGTGAGTCTGTGGGTGTCTGTGTGAGTCTGTGGGTCTCTGTGTGAGTCTATGGGTCTCTGTGTGAGTCTATAGGTCTCTGTGTGAGTCTATTGGTCTCTGTGTGAGTCGATGGGTCTGTGTGAGTCTATCTATATTGAACTTTTTTCACACCGTATTTAGCAAACCATGCTCATCGGAGGTGCGGGGGGGGGGGGGTGCAACAAACTAAACACAAAAAATCAGTTCGAAAGAAATTAGTTTTCAATCTGAATTCAAAAATTTGTCGCAGTCCATTACTCGTGGACTCTGCCAAACATCCCAATGTGACGGGGAACCCCTCCTGACAAAGTGGAGATCAATTTTAACGTGCAATTTTATTGACGGGCTTGCTGTGCTCTGGGACTGTTGTTCATGTTGTTGCTATTGTTGTTGTATTGCTGCCTTGACCCAAGCTTGCAATTAGTGTCGGAAAATCGGCTGGAATGTATGTACTTATGCAATTTGTACTTATTTGTATTTATTAGTGTTTTATTTATTTATTAAAAAGTATTTCCTTACCTTTCCCCTACTTTGCACTCCTATCGATGTTTTGTCGCTGTATTGTTTGCTGCTTATAACTCGCCGACCCCCGCGGGCCCTCTACTGGACATCTGTGAAATAAAAAGAGCTTAATAGCTCATCGGATTCCTTCCTCCAGTCTAAAAAAATAAAGAGACTCCGTCTCTGAGTCCTGGGATTCAGCCAGGGTTTAATGGATATATAAATAATGCAAGTATTATCATTATTATCGCTCTCGAGCAAAACGGCCACGCTCTCTTTCATACACTCGCGTTGCCGCTGTTGTTGTTGTCTTTAATATGCCTCATTCCAGATTTGAAGTTTTCGTGACTACAAGGATCGAAATAAATAAAAATAAAAAATGATAAAATAAAAATTGAATTAAATAAATCACGACGTTTCGATTGCAAACACAAGCAATCATCATCGGGTGTGACAATCACAGCAACATTTTTTTTGATTGACCTCTTGTTCTCACGCTTATTGCTTCGCCGTTTAAAAATGAGCTGCGCGTCTTTCCGCGTCGCTCCATTGGCAGGGCCGACACGCGCCCTGTCCTCTCTGTCGCTCTCGATTCAATGGCCGTCGACCCTTCCGCTATCTCTCCACGGACGCGCGCCCCTAACTGCCACCACATCTGACCGTGTCCGTCTCGGGTGCTCGAAGAGCTGCACTGGCCCAAACGGTTCGTTGAACGAATGCGTGACGAGGTCGCGCTCATTGCAACACAGAGAGCCTGCCACAAATGAACCACGATAACCTCGCGACGTCTCGTTTCCAGAGCATAAACCATCAAGCGAACTCCCGTCGTCCTCGCAACGGCGGCGGCGGCGGCGTCGGCCTTTGGCTGGCCGTCAAACAAAGACAGCGGCGGTCACCGCATCGCGCGGCGCTTTCAGATGCACTCCTGCGGCCGTCTGGAACGCTCTTCCTTCCGATATTGCGAAGCCACCAGGAGCAGTGCACTTTTAAATCACCTAGATTGAAAACGAATTTCTTTAGAACCGCTTGTTGTTTGTGTTCAGTTTGAGAGACCCATAGTGTGTTGTCCTCCGATGAGCACGGCCGGCTACGTACGGTGCGAAAAAAGTTCAACAAACATACGTACATACACAATTGGTCGGATCTCTCTTATTTTCGCCAGGTCAAGCCCACTCGCTGAGCTCTGGTTAGCTCCTGCGCAGTGGCTACCTGACCACTATGAACCCTGGCAGCCCATCTCAGCCGCTGAACACACACTTGGGAATCGTGTTTTTTAACTTCCGTTTTTCATTTATTCAAAATCCCTAATTTCCCCTTGACAAACGAGACGGCTGGTCTTAATTGGCTCACACAATTTTTGTTATAAAAGCCACCTCTATAATATATACAGCGAGGGAAAAAAGCATTTGATCCCCTGCTGATTCTGTACGTTTGCCCACTGACAAAGAAATGATCAGTCTATAATTTTAATGGTAGGTTTATTTGAACAGTGAGAGACAGAATAATAACACAAAAATCCAGAAAAACGCATGTCAAAAATGTTATGAATTCATTTGCATTTTAATGAAGGAAATAAGTATTTGACCCCTCTGCAAAACATGACTTAGTACTTGGTGGCAAAACCCTTGTTGGCAATCACAGAGGTCAGACGTTTCTTGCAGTTGGCCACCAGGTTTGCACACATCTCAGGAGGGATTTTGTCCCACTCCTCTTTGCAGATCTTCTCCAAGTCATTAAGGTTTCGAGGCTGACGTTTGGCAACTCGAACCTTCAGCTCCCTCCACAGATTTTCTATGGGATTAAGGTCTGGAGGCTGGCTAGGCCACTCCAGGACCTTAATGTGCTTCTTCTTGAGCCACTCCTTTTTTGCCTTGGCCGTGTGTTTTGGGTCATTGTCATGCTGAAATACCCATCCACGACCCATTTTCAATGCCCTGGCTGAGGGAAGGAGGTTCTCACCCAAGATTTGACGGTACATGGCCCCGTCCATCGTCCCTTTGATGCGGTGAAGTTGTCCTGTCCCCTTAGCAGAAAAACACCCCCAAAACATAATGTTTCCACCTCCATGTTTGACGGTGGGGATGGTGTTCTTGGGGTCATAGGCAGCATTCCTCCTCCTCCAAACACGGCGAGTTGAGTTGATGCCAAAGAGCTCCATTTTGGTCTCATCTGACCACAACAGTTTCACCCAGTTGTCCTCTGAATCATTCAGATGTTCATTGGCAAACTTCAGACGGGCATGTATATGTGCTTTCTTGAGCAGGGGGACCTTGTGGGCGCTGCAGGATTTCAGTCCTTCACGGCGTAGTGTGTTACCAATTGTTTTCTTGGTCCCAGCTGCCTTGAGATCATTGACAAGATCCTCACGTGTAGTTCTGGGCTGATTCCTCACCGTTCTCATGATCATTGCAACTCCACGAGGTGAGATCTTGCATGGAGCCCCAGGCCGAGGGAGATTGACAGTTCTTTTGTGTTTCTTCCATTTGCGAATAATCGCACCAACTGTTGTCACCTTCTCACCAAGCTGCTTGGCAATGGCCGTGTAGCCCATTCCAGCCTTGTGTAGGTCTACAATCTTGTCCCTGACATCCTTGGAGAGCTCTATGGTCTTGGTCATGGTGGAGAGTTTGGAATCTGATTGATTGATTGCTTCTGTGGACAGGTGTCTTTTATACAGGTAACAAGCTGAGATTAGGAGCACTCCCATTAAGAGTGTGCTCCTAATCTGAGCTCGTTACCTGTATAAAAGACACCTGGAAGCCAGACATCTTTCTGATTGAGAGGGGGTCAAATACTTATTTCCCTAATTAAAATGCAAATCAATTTATAACATTTTTGACATGCGTTTTTCTGGATTTTGTTGTTGTTATTCTGTCTCTCACTGTTCAAATAAACCTATCATTAAAATATAGACTGATCATTTCTTTGTCAGTGGGAAAACGTGAAAAATCAGCAGGGGATCAAAAACCTTTTTCCCTCACTGTACATATTATAATAAATGTACGTTTTACAGCCCTTTGCCAATCTACTGTTAACCTCTCATATACACTTTTCAATCCAATCGTGTGTTTGTCCTGTTTGTTGTTTTCACGTTCTGCCCCCGCGCCCCTACTGGACATCTGTGAAAGCAATAATTATAATAATCTGTTTCTGAAACTGCTGGGTGAAGGACTTCCCATGCCGTGTATCAGCCACATGGTCTAGACACGTTGATTCTAAATACGGAGGAAAACAAACTGGAGGACCCGGACAAAATCTACGCGACGGCGGGGAGAGATATCTTCAAATACAACGCAGGCAACAGTCGGGATCGAGCCCACGACCTCCTGTATACCAGGCGAGGTAGTTAACAGCTCCTAGCCACCGTGGCGCCCTGGGTTCGTGGCGCAGGCCCCTCTCCCCCCCCCCCCCCCCCCCCACGATTTCCGTGCCAGCTCTCCACCCCACCCATGCATATGAAACGATTTGTTTAACATTTGATTTGATTTGAACCTCCGCGAAAAGTGGAACATACGGAAGTGAGAGAAACCAAATTAAATCCGGTTGGGATATTTTTCTTTTGGAGGTGCAATTAATGGAACAGCTTTTTGCGGAATCTCTTGGCTCAACAACTCCACCCCCCGCTCACCTCTCCTTCCCTCCATGGCTCCCTGCCTCACCATTTCATAACTGCCCCTCCCCCCCACCTCGCCCCCTACCTCTGCACCGACTCCGCCTGGGGAAATATTCATCACTCCACACTTTTGAGATCCAACCTCCGCAGCCCGCGGGGCAGGCACGCCGAGACTGAGTTAGGTCGGCAGTACCCCCCTCCCTCCCCACGTCCACAACATGAAAGCTGAATTTTGATTTAAAGCTTTCGTGACTGCAGTAATTCATATTCTTAGCTCTTTCGGTAAAGTCACGTTAAAGGGAAACAATAAAATAATAAAATATATAAAACAATACAAATTCTCACGACGTTTCGACCATAACACAAACGGTCGTCATCAGGTGTGACAAGCAACGGCAAGAAACATTTGAAAGAAGTGGCGGTTTGCATTTATTTATTTTAAACGGTGTTTATATTTATTTATAAAAAACGTTTGCACCACGAGCAGCGATTTGGCAGTTTGTTTAGAAGGACGAGTCCATCTATGTTCTGAAAAGAGGCTGGGGGAGACAAAAAATTAATGTATGCTGTCTGAAAGCCACCATAAGCGTGAACAATCAATTAAGACCTGAAATGGTTTATCAAATCCTTCCAATGATTGCTAAGCCAGAATTCATCTTCTCGGTTTAAATTGTCTCTGTGCTTGTATATGTGGATAGCCTCATGAACGAAACTCTCATGGTAGCCAGATGGCTTACAAAGAACCTCTGTCTTGGAGAAGCCAATGTCATGTGAGCCTACTGAATTATAACAATGATCTGCCACGGCCGATGTGTTGGTCCTAACGTGTTAAAGGTCTGCTTTGTGTTCACGAATGCGGTCCGAGACATGGCGTTTGGTTTCTCCAATATAACTACTACCACAGAGGCAACTTAGTTTGTAGACACCAGGGTACTGTATGTCTGGAATCACATCTTTTACAGACGGAACCAGATAACGGATTTTATGTAATGTGTTGAAACGGACCTGGATCTTGTGTTTATTACCAAGTAAGGCCCAGCTATACAGCTCTTTTCAGAAGTGACCTGGCCACAAATGACAGCTCAACGAAAGTGGCTTATCAACGTGTGTAAATTTAAAGCAACAGCCAAATATAAGT
Source organism: Petromyzon marinus (assembly GCF_048934315.1). NCBI lineage: Eukaryota > Metazoa > Chordata > Hyperoartia > Petromyzontiformes > Petromyzontidae > Petromyzon > Petromyzon marinus. The sequence continues at coordinate 5,219,457 of NC_133695.1, read as the reverse complement.
ACTCTACCCACCTCACCTCCCACTGGCCGTGTTTGTATTTCCAGGATCGACCACGGGGAGAGAGACACCGCAAACTCCAAATATACAGCAGGCGTCAGGGTCGGGATCGAACCCACGACCTCCTGCGTACCAGGCGAGGGAGTTGACATCTCGCCACCGCAGCGACCAAAGGGAGCGCTGTGGCATCACCGGTGCGAATCGTTGTTCCAATACCCGTCCAGTTCGCGCGCTTCTGTACCACGTGTCTATACCACGTGTCTGTGCCACCTGTCTGTGCCACCTGTCTGTACCAGCTGTCTGTACCACGTGTCTGTGCTACCTGTCTGTACCACGTGTCTGTGCCACCTGTCTGTACCACGTGTCTGTGCCACCTGTCTGTGCCACCTGTCTGTACCAGCTGTCTGTACCACGTGTCTGTGCCACCTGTCTGTACCACGTGTCTGTACCACGTGTCTGTACCATCTGTCTGTTCCACGTGTCTATACCACCTGTCTGTGCCACGTGTCTCTACCACCTGTCTGTGCCACGTGTCTGTGCCACGTGTCTGTGTACCACCTGCCTGTACCACCTGTCTGTGCCACCTGTCTGTGCCACTTGTTTGTGCCACCTGTCTGTACCACGTGTCTGTGCCACGTGTCTGTGCCGCGTGTCTGTACCACGTGTCTGTGCCACGTGTCTGTACCACCTGTCTGTGCCACGTGTCTGTACCACCTGTCTGTGCCAAGTGTCTGTACCACGTGTCTGTACCACCTGTCTGTGCCACGTGTCTGTACCACCTGTCTGTACCACCTCTCTGTACCACGTGTCTGTGTACCACCTATCTGTGCCAAGTGTCTGTACTACGTGTCTGTACCACCTGTCTGTGCCATGTGTCTGTACCACGTGTCTGTACCACCTGTCTGTACCACGTGTCTGTGTATCACCTGTCGGTGCCACCTGTCTGTACCACCTGTCTGTACCACGTGTCTGTACCACCAGTCTGTACCACATGTCTGTACCACCTGCCTGTGCCACCTGTCTGTGCCACCTGTCTGTGTACCACGTGTCTGTGTACCACGTGTCTGTACCACCTGTCTGTGTACCACCTGTCTGTACCACCTGTCTGTGTACCACGTGTCTGTGTACCACATGTCTGTACCACGTGTCTGTACCACTTGTCTGTACCACCTGTCTGTACCACCTGTCTGTACCACGTGTCTGTGCCATGTGTCTGTACCACCTGCCTGTGCCACCTGTCTGTACCACCTGTCTGTGTACCACGTGTCTGTGTACCACATGTCTGTACAACGTGTCTGTAACACTTGTCTGTACCACCTGTCTGTACCACCTGTCTGTGCCACCTGTCTGTGCCACGTGTCTGTACCACCTGTCTGTACCACGTGTCTGTACCACCTGCCTGTGTACCACCTGCCTGTGCCACCTGTCTGTGCCACCTGTCTGTGCCACCTGTCTGTGTACCACCTGTCTGTGTACCACCTTCCTGTACCACGTGTCTGTACCACCTGTCTGTACCACGTGTCTGTGTATCACGTGTCTGTACCACCTGTCTGTGTACTACCTGTCTGTACCACGTGTCTGTACCACCTGTCTGTGTACCACGTGTCTGTACCACCTGTCTGTGTACCACCTGTCTGTACCACCTGTCTATGTACCACGTGTCTGTGTACAACGTGTCTGTACCACCTGTCTGTACCACCTGTCTGTGTACCACGTGTCTGTACCACCTGTCTGTACCACGTGTCTGTACCACCTGTCTGTGTACCACGTGTCTGTACCACCTGTCTGTGTACCACGTGTCTGCACCACCTGTCTGTACCACCTGTCTGTGTACCACTTGTCTGTGTACCACCTGTCTGTACCACCTGTCTGTACCACGTGTCTGTGTACCACCTGTCTGTGTACCACGTGTCTGTACCACCTGTCTGTGTACCACCTGTCTGTGTACCACGTGTCTGTGTACCACCTGTCTGTACCACGTGTCTGTGTACCACCTGTCTGTGTACCACGTGTCTGTGTACTACGTGTCTGTACCACGTGTCTGTGTACCACCTGTCTGTGTACCACGTGTCTGTACCACCTGTCTGTGTACCACGTGTCTGTACCACCTGTCTGTGTACCACCTGTCTGTGTACCACGTATCTGTGTACCACGTATCTGTGTACCACGTGTCTGTGTACCACGTGTCTGTGTACCACGTGTCTGTACCACCCGTCTGTAACCACTGGGTGGGACAAACTTGCCCCACAGTTGCGCGCAAAAGCGCAACGTGAGCGCGGGTTGGTGAGCAGCGATGGCAGCGAACTGGCCAGCAGGGGGCGCCACGCGGCGTCGACCACGTCCGGGCGACGTCGTGGGCACGCCCAGGCTGGGGTTCGCCAACCTGTGCTCATTCTTTTTTGATTTACGCGGACAGTCCCCCCAAACGTGGATGCGGGGCGGTCACAATAACTCTCGTACGGAATTTCCGAAAAATGATGAACACTTATCACTGCAGGGGGGGGACTCTCCCCCTAATGAAACCGACCAAATAAATCAGAACGCTTGCACACCTCCCACCCACGACCCCCCCCCCCCCCCACCCCCGCGCCCCCCTCGTAAAAAACATTTTTGGCGATGAAACTCCAGCGATAACGGGATACCGTCGAAGCCTTTTCGGCAAAGGCATTAAGTGCCACGTGGCGACGGCGACGTCAGAGGGGAAAGGGCAACGTCACTATTCGGAAAGTGACGTCATCGCCGCCGCCGCCGCTGTCTAATTAATTAAATCCTTCCGAAGCGTGGGTGTGGTGCAGGGGGGCGGAGGGGGGTTGCTTCTGAAAACAATAACCAATATCTTAGTGGGTTTCACCAGGTCATATAAATAAAAATAAGTTTGGGTTTTAGTCAAAAAGAAAAACAAGACTTCCGAAGCGTGATTTTTATCCTGCCTCGTGGCTTTGTGTTGTCGTCGTTATTGTTGGAGTGTTTATTATTATTATTTGTTTGTTTGGTAGGGCCCCCCCCCACCTCCCCCCGTGGCGGAACGCGCTGGCAAACAAACGCGGGGCGAACGATCAAATTTGACGGTCGCCTGAATCCGCGACTCAATTAGCCGGCGGAGTCCACGCGCAGCTTCGCTGGAGATCTCCCATCAGTCGCCACGCGCCAGCCAATGACGGCTGCCGATGCCCCCCCCCCCCGCCTGCTCCACCCCCCCCGCCTGCTCCACCCCCCCCGCCTGCTCCACCCCCCCGCCTGCTCCACCCACCCCCGCCCCGCGTGATCCACCCCCGCCCCGCGTGCTCTACCCCCCCGCCTGCTCCACCCCCCCGCCTGCTCCACCCCCCCGCCTGCTCCACCCCCCCGCCTGCTCACCCCCCGCCTGCTCACCCCCCGCCTGCTCCACCCCCCCCCGCCTGCTCCCCCCCCCGCCTGCTCCACCCCCGCCCCGCGTGATCCACCCCCGCCTGCTCCACCCCCCCATCGGCGAAGGCGCCAGCAGAGGACGCAACGTTATGGAGTGTGTGGAGTGTGTGTGGTGTGTGGGTGTGGGTGTGTGTGGTGTGTGTGTGGAGTGTGTGGAGTGTGTGTGTGTGGAGTGTGTGTGTTGTATATGTGTGGGTGTGTGTGGGTGTGTGCGGTGTGTGTGGAGTGTGTGGGTGTGGAGTGTGTGTGTTGTATGTGTGTTGTATGTGTGTGGTGTGTGTGTGTGGAGTGTGTGGGTGTGGAGTGTGTGTGTTGTATGTGTGTGGGTGTGTGTGGTGTGTGTGTGTGTGGAGTGTGTGGGTGTGGAGTGTGTGTGTTGTATGTGTGTGGGTGTGTGTGGTGTGTGTGTGTGGAGTGTGTGGGTGTGGAGTGTGGGTGTGTGCAGTGGGTGGTGTGTGTGAAGTGTGGGTTGTGTGTGTGAAGTGTGAGTGGTGTGTTTGAAGTGTGGGTGGTGTGTGTGAAGGGTGGAGTGGGTGGTGAGTGTATGTGTGGTGTGGGCAGTGTGTGGGTAGAGTGGGTGGTGTGTGTGTAGTGTGTGTGGGTGGTGTGTGGAGTGGGTAGTGTGTGGGTGGTGTGTGGAGTGGGTAGTGTGTGGGTGGTGTGTGTGTGTAGTGTATGTAGTGGGTAGTGTGTGGCTGGTGTGTGGAGTGGGTAGTGGGTAATGTGTGGTGTGTGTGGGTGGTGTGTGGAGTGGGTAGTGTGTGTGGGTGGTGTGTGTGGGTGGTGTGTGGAGTGGGCAGTGTGTGGTGTGTGTGGGTGCTGTGTGGGTGTAGTGTGGAGTGGGTAGTGGGTAGTGTGTGTGGCTGGTGTGTGGAGTGTGTAGTGTGTGTGGGTGGTGTGTGTGTGTAATGTGTAGAGTGTGGGTGGTGTGTGGAGTGGGTAGTGTGTGTGGGTGGTGTGTGTGTGTAGTGTGTGGAGTGGGTAGTGGGTAGTGTGTGTGGGTGGTGTGTGGAGTGGGTAGTGAGTGTGGGTGGTGTGTGTGTGTGTGTAGTGTGTGGAGTGTGGGTGGTGTGTGGAGTGGGTAGTGTTTGTTGGGTGGTGTGTGAAGTGGGTAGTGTGTGTGGGTGGTGTGTGTGTGTAGTGTGTGGAGTGGGTAGTGTGTGGTGTGTGGAGTGGGTAGTGTGTGTGGGTGGTGTGTGTGTGTAGTGTGTGGAGTGGGTAGTGTGTGGGTGGTGTGTGGAGTGGGTAGTGGGTAGTGTGTGTGGGTGGTGTGTGGAGTGGGTAGTGTGTGGTGTGTGGGTAGTGTGTGGAGTGTGTAGTGTGTGGTGTGTGGGTGGTGTGTGGAGTGGGTAGTGTGTGTGGGTGGTGTGTGTGTGTAGTGTGTGGAGTGGGTAGTGTGTTGTGTGGGTGGTGTGTGGAGTGGGTAGTGGGTAGTGTGTGGGTGGTGTGTGGAGTGGGTAGTGTGTGTGGGTGGTGTGTGGAGTGGGTAGTGTGTGTGGGTGTGTGTGTGTGTGTAGTGTGTGGAGTGGGTTGTGTGTGGGTGGTGTGTGGAGTGGGTAGTGGGTAGTGTGTGTGGGTGGTGTGTGGAGTGGGTAGTGTGTGGTGTGTGGGTAGTGTGTGGAGTGGGTAGTGTGTGGTGTGTGGGTGGTGTGTGGAGTGGGTAGTGTGTGTGGGTGGTGTGTGGAGTGGGTAGTGTGTGGTGTGTGGGTGGTGTGTGGAGTGTGTAGTGTGTGTGGGTGGTGTGTGGAGTGGGTAGTGGGTAGTGTGTGTGGGTGGTGTGTGGAGTGGGTAGTGTGTGGGGTGTGGGTGGTGTGTGGAGTGGGTAGTGGGTAGTGTGTGTGGGTGGTGTGTGGAGTGGGTAGTGTGTGGTGTGTGGGTGGTGTGTGGAGTGGGTAGTGGGTAGTGTGTGTGGGTGGTGTGTGGAGTGGGTAGTGTGTGTTGTGTGGGTAGTGTGTGGAGTGTGTAGTGTGTGGTGTGTGGGTGGTGTGTGGAGTGGGTAGTGGGTAGTGTGTGTGGGTAGTGTGTGGAGTGGGTAGTGTGTGGTGTGTGGGTGGTGTGTGGAGTGTGTAGTGTGTGTGGGTGGTGTGTGGAGTGGGTAGTGAGTGTGGGTGGTTGGTGTGTGGAGTGGGTAGTGTGTGGTGTGTGGGTGGTGTGTGGAGTGTGTGGAGTGGGTAGTTCGAAGTGTGTGTGGGTGGTGTGTGGAGTGGGTAGTGAGTGTGGGTGGTGTGTGTGTGTAGTGTGTGGAGTGGGTAGTGTGTGGTGTGTGGGTGGTGTGTGGAGTGGGTAGTGGGTAGTGTGTGTGGGTGGTGTGTGGAGTGGGTAGTGGGTAGTGTGTGTGGGTGGTGTGTGGAGTGGGTAGTGTGTGTGGGTGGTGTGTGGAGTGGGTAGTGTGTGGTGTGTGGGTGGTGTGTGGAGTGTGTAGTGGGTAGTGTGTGTGGGTGGTGTGTGGAGTGGGTAGTGTGTGTGGGTGGTGTGTGGAGTGTGTAGTGGGTAGTGTGTGTGGGTGGTGTGTGGAGTGGGTAGTGTGTGTGGGTGGTGTGTGGAGTGGGACCGGCCGTGAAGTGGCTAAAGCGCTGCGCCATGAACCCAACCTCCCGAGTTTGATTCCCGCTCACCACCAGCAACACCAGTGACGATTATTGGAAACATTCCTGGGCCTCCCCTAGGTCAACTCAGCCTCAAATGCAACACTGGTGCGTCGTGTAAACATCGTCACCGGGGAGACAAAGGCAACTGGGCGTGGTCCTAGCCGAACTACCGCCTCGAATACCGTGGCGGCCTTCATAGGTGCTGCTCGCTAACAGCACTTGCCCCTACAGTCTGTTACAGCTATACAAGTTGGGGGGGGGGGGTCTTTGTGCAGTACGCATGCACGTAGTGTGGGCTGGGTATTTACCCTCCACGCTGCGTGTTATGCGGGGCGCAGTGCGTGTGTGTGTGCCTGCGTGTGTGTCTGCGTGTGTGTGTGCCTGCGTGTGTGTGTGCGTGTGTGTGTGTGTGTCTGCGTGTCTGCGTGTGTGTCTGCCTGTCTGCGTGTGTGTGTGTCTGCGTGTGTGTCTGCGTGTGTGTCTGCCTGCGTGTCTGCGTGTGTGTGTGTCTGCGTGTGTGTGTGTCTGCGTGTGTGTGTGTGTCTGCCTGCGTGTCTGCGTGTGTGTGTCTGCGTGTGTGTCTGTCTGCGTGTGTGTCTGTATGCATTGTTCATTGTGCGTGGCACTGCGTGGCGCATGGACCAATCAGTTGAATCGGAGCAACACAACCATCACGGGATGGCCGGGGACGTCCCGCTTTGCCTGGCATCTCTAGAATTTCCCCAGAATCCAGCCGCCCCCCCCCCCTCTTCTTCCCCCCCCCCCTTCTTCTTCCCCCCCCCTCTCCTCCCCCGCTCTCCTCCCCCCTCTCCTCCTCCCCTCTAACCCCCCCTCTCCTCCTCCCTCTCCCTCCTCCCCCACTCCCCTCTCCCTCCCTCTCCTCCCCCTCTCCCTCCCTCTCCTCCCCCACTCCCCTCCCCCCTCTCCCTCCCTCTCCTCCCCCACTCCCCTTCCCCCTCTCCTCCCCCCCTCTCCTCCCCCACTCGCCCCCCCCCCTTCTCTCTCTCCTCCCGCGTGGAATTCTTCCACGCCACTGAACGAGCGGTGGCGCCCAGACACAAATCAAACTCATCGCCATCATCATCATCATCGTTGTTGAGTGCTGCTGCTGCTGCTGCTGCGTCGGTAGTCGTTAACAACATCGACGTCGACGAACTCCAAGACTCGTTCGTCAGTTACACTGCGGCCTTTTGAAAGGAAATCGATTTCTACATGAAATACATATAATAAGCGACGTTTCGGGCAATGGCCCCCATTGATGAAGAAGGACCATTTCCCGCAACATCACCAGCGGTGGCGAGGAGGCGTTTATCTCGTAGCAGGAGCGTGGGGTTCGATCCCAGCTGCTGCTGCTGCTGCTGTAGTATATTTGTGTTCTGTAGTATATTTGTGTTCTCTCTCTCTCCCCGTGGTGACCCAGCGTGGATCATTCTCCCGATTCATCCTCCGGGTTTGCCCCCCCCCCCCCTTCTCCTCGTCCTCCACTATGATGATGTTGGTGATGATGCTATCAGCCACTACGATGATGAGCCTTCATCGCTTGTGGTGCGGTCGCCTCTGAACAGCAACAACAGCAAGGGATCATAGCTGAGTGGGCACTACCTGTTCAAATGAGAAACAGCGAGGAGTTTTGGGCTTAGCCTAGTTTTTTTTTGTATATATATGAAGTATTTTTTTTTTTACGGTTTAAGGTCGCAGTGTTATTGAGCAAAGTGTTGAGTTCTTGTGTCAACGCGGATTAAAATCATCGCGCTCCCCCCGCCCAGCCCCTCCACCCCCCTCTCCTACGCCCCGCAGTCTCGCACTAAGCTCCGAGCCCCCCACTCCACCAGCAGCAGGGATCAGGGCTGCCGTGAGCGAGCACCAGCGCCGCACAAGACGCGTTGACAGCTCGATTGGAACCGTGGGGAGGGGGTGGGGGGCAATCACCCCCCCTACCCCCCCACCCTTGCCCCCCCCCACCCCCCACCGGGATTTACCACTGCCACTACTCAACCACTCTCCTTCACAACGTGGGAACTGGTCTGCGGTGTACCGCTCGCTCTTCTCCCAGCAGGCTGTGGCTGGGCACGGCCCCGCTGGTGAGGTTCTACAGCGACGATGACGACTCAGCGTGGCCTGCCCCCCCCCCCCCCCCCCCGGTGGCATTCTGCAGCCGGGCAAACCGATTTACCGATGAATAACGAGAGAGAAAGAAAAGGAGAGGCGAGAACCGCTACGCGACCACAGCCGCAGTATTGACCGGGGCGTCCGCCAGGCTCGAACCGCCCGAGCAAATGGCTCGGGTCCTCGTTTACCTCAATAACGCGACAGACAACAAAAAGCTCCAACCCCCCGCCAACTGACATCACCAGCCTCCTCCTCCCTCCACGGGTCAAATCCAACCACCCGCTCACCCGCTCACCCGCTCACTCGCTCACCCATTCACCCTCTCACCCGCCCACCCACTCACCCGCTCACCCACTCACCCGCTCACTCGCTCACCCGCTCACCCGCTCACCGCCCCCCCATCCCACCCGCCTACCCACTCACCCACTCACCCGCTCACTCGCTCACCCACTCACCCGCTCACCCGCCCACCCACTCACCCGCTCACCCACCCACCCACTCACCCACCGACCCACTCACCCACTCACCCGCTCACCCCGCCCACCCACTCACCCGCTCACCCACTCATCCGCTCACCCGCCCACCCACTCACCCACTCACCCGCTCACCCGCCCACCCACTCACCCGCTCACCCGCTCACCCGCTCACCCGCTCACCCGCCCGCCCGCCCGCGATGACATCCAACTCACATAATCCAGGCTTGGAATTGGACACAGGATGTCCCGATCAGACACACGGGGGTCATACATCTTCCACACGGTGGAAGCGAAACCAAAAATGCCCAACCCAGCCCCTGACACAAGGGGCTCTGTTCTCCTGCTGCCGCTGCCGCCGCCGCTGCTGCTGCTGTTTGCTGCCGCTCGCTGTGATTCGTTTGCCCCGAGTTGCTCGCGACAGCGGGAATGCGTGGATAGCACGGGACGCGAGCGCGGAACGTGAGCTGGGTTTGTGTCGGTGAGACGGAGAGACAGATAGGGAGGGAGAGAGAGAGAGAGAGAGGGGCAGCTTGGAAGCTTGAGTGTCACTCTTGCAGCCGCGACTTATGCCTGTCTCTCCAGTTGCCACCTGGTCAAAATTAAAGTCGCCGTCGGCGTGATTGCTGCTGCTGCGGCTGCCGTGCATCGGCGAGTCTCGAGACTCCCCTTCAGGAGGGTCCTGCCCGAAGCACGTTTAAGAGAAAGCGTCTCTGCTGGATGTGAGGTTGCCTTTCCATTAAATTGTGGAACGCTGAGCCAGCGTTGAGCGAACGTTGTTCCGATGTTCATGGGTTACCCCCGGTGCTACCCGAGTTCGATTCCCGCCCGCCAGTTGACATCGGTGACGATTGTCTGAACCGGCCCTGGGCCCTCCCAAGGTCGACTCAGCCTCAGATGAGCGTGCGGTGCGGCGTGCGTATAAACATCGCCGCCACCGCCGCCGCCGCCGCGGAGGAGGAGGAGGAGACAACGTCGGGCGGGCGTGGTGCTGTCAGCCACCCATCCCCATCGTGCTCCGTGCCGGCCTTCACAGGTGCCGCTCACTAACGGCACTTGCCCCCACGGTCCGAAATGCTACACGGGGGACCTTTGCCTTCGTCGCGTCAACGGCGAGTCAGCGGTGGCTTGGGGGGAGCGGGGCGGGGGGGGGGGGGCTGGGGAGGGCGGCGCTAGCGTGGGGGGGGGGGTGTCCATGCGGGCGCCGCGTTACCGGCGCCAGTCGGTGTAGTAGAGGTGGTCGGCATAGGCGGCGATGCCGAACGGGTACTGGAGCCCCTCGAGGAAGCGGCGCCGTGGGCCCTGGCCCCGGTGCATGCACTCAAGACGACGGGTGCCTGGGTCGGTGGAGGGACACACGGTGGGGGGGGGGGGGGGGGGACACACACGGTGGGGGGGGGTCACACGGTGGGGGGGGGGGGGGATACACGGGGCATGAGACATGGTAGAGGGGGGCATGGGGGGAGACGCGGGGAGACGTGGGGGGAGGGGATTTGGGGGGATACGCACGGAGACACGCAGTGGGCGACACGCCGAGACACAGGACGCGGTATGAGGAGGACACGCAGGGATCACGCATGACCCGGTGGCAGTGATGGGGGGGACACATAGACAGAATGGGAGACAGGAGAACACCACTACCACCACCACCACCATCGCCACCAATCAACAACACCACCATCACGGCCACCACTGCCTCCAACACAACCCCGCACTGCACCACCGGTACCATCATCACCACTGCCGCCATCTTCACCAAAAGGCAAAGATCCCCCGTATAGCCTTTGACGGACTGTTAGGGAAAATGCTGTTCACGAGCACCAATGAAGGCCAGAACGGCACGCGAGGGGGTGGGTGGCCAGCACCACGCCCGGACGCCTTTGTCTCCCCAGTGGTAATGTTTTTACACACCACACCAGGTACTCATTTGAGGCTGAGTCGACCTAGGGGAGGCCCACGACTGATTCAGATAACCGTCACCGGTGTTGGCTGTGAGGGGCAATCGAACTCGGACCGTAGCGCAGCGCGCTAATCGCTGCACCACTGCTGCCCGCTATCTCCACCACCACCACCACTTTCACCACCACCACCACCACTTTCACCACCACCACCACCATCACTTTCACCACCACCACTTTCACCACCACCACCACCACCACTTTCACCACCACCACTTTCACCACCACCACCACTTTCACCACCACCACCACCACCACCACCACTTTCACCATCACCACTTTCACCACTTTCACCACCACCACTTTCACCACCACCACCATCACCATCTTCATCATCGCCACGGCCACACAGTCCCCAGCGCACCGGCATCGGCCCAGCACAGCTGGTGCGAGTAGGGGTCAAAGGTGAGTCCGTTGGGCAGTCCCAGGTCGTCTCCGACGAGCACCCGGCGACCCGTGCCATCCATGTTGGCCGTCTCGATCCTGGGGGACTCGCGATTCCAGTCGGTCCAGTACAGCAGCCTGGTTCACGATGGCCAGCACGAGGGCACGGGGGCCGAGGGGGGGGTGGGGGGTACGGGTGGGGCCGGGGGAGGGGGGCAGCAGAGGAGAGAACGGCAAAACAACGTCGACAAAACGAGGCCGGCCCCACGCGGGAGTCTCGAGGACATTCGTGGGTGACCGCAGGGAGGCGGAGGACGACGCCGGGCCTCTTGTCCACCGCACGTGCAGCCTGGCGGTTAGCGCGCTCGGCTACGTACGGTGCAGGAAGGAGTTCAACACGCACACAAACGCGCACGTACGCATGCCAATTGCTGGAGAGTTCCAGAGGTAAAATCCCCGGACATGTGAAGCCACCCTAGGCTGGTCACTGCAACCTCAGCAGCAGCGGCAGCAGCGTCATCGTCACACAAAGACAAAGATACCCCGGATAGCCTTTCGCAGGCTGTTGGGGCAAGTGCTGTTAGCGAGCACCTATGAAAGCCAGTACAGCTCACGAGGGGGTGGGTGGCTCAGCACCACGCCCGACCGCCTTTGTCTCCCCAGTGGCGATGTTCACACACCGCACCAGGTACTTATTTGAGGCTGAGTCGACCAAGGCGAGGCCCAGGACCGGTTCAGATAATCGTCACGGGCGTCGACCGTGAGCGGGAATCAAACTCGGGTCGCCAGGTTTGTAGTTGCGGCGCGCTAACCACTACACCACCGCTCACCCTACCGTCAGACACACACAGACACACACACGCACAGACGCGCCATAGGCGTAGTTCACGATAATTGTTTTGTGTGTTTATAGGGACAACGGCTACGCCGCCACTCCCTCACCCGGCGGGGAGACCCGGAGGAAGCGTAATTAAAGGCCGCGAGAGAGAAGCAGAATTCCCCCGCCCGGTAAGGGGGGGGGGGTGGGGTTGTGTGGGGGGCGTGGTGGGGAGAGAGAGAGGGGGGGGGGGAATTGGGGCGATCTTATCGCGGCATTAGGGGTGGGGTCCGCGGGGCACTTTGACGAATGCGCCGTGGGAGCGCGCACCGGATGAGGCTCTGCTGGGGACGGACGTTGCAATTTAGATTCTCCAGATTTTTATTGCCCGTGTTTTATTTTTAAACCGCTCGGTGTTCGCGGAGTGGCCGCGTTTGTCGGTTCACGTCCGGTGCAAGCCGACCGCCCTTCGTGGGTCCTGTCGTCGCCGCTGTGACCTCGCTCGACTCATGATTGCTTACCTCTCTATGAGAGCATCAACGATCTCACCAGACCTGTGTCGTGAAAAAACCCTCCACCACCCGACGCGCCGGGTTGAACGGTCACGTGGCCTACTGACCCGCCGGGAGGCGATGAGGGACGATCCTCGCGACCACCAAAGTGAGCGGCCATCGGATAAAACGACGCTTCGATCCAGGGAGGTCAGGATGGGACAATTACGGGTATTCTCCGCATTATACGAGACGCCCGGAAAGTAAGATGGACACCACCCCTATACCCCCCCTCCCCGCCCTCCACACTTGTATCCGGTATGTACGTGTGTGTGTGTGTACGTGGAACTTCTTTCGCACAGTACATTAGCACAACCGTGGCTAACCGGAGGTGCGCGGGAAGGACGGCAAACTCAACGCGAAAAGCAGCTCTCGAGAATCGAGTTGTCGTTCTCGAGTGAGCTTCGCTCGATCCGCTGCTGGATGAGAGTCTCCCACACGCCGTGCGTGGTGGCGGAGGGTCGCTCGGGCGAAGGACAGCAAAACACGCTTTTCATTTTCCTTTCAAACAGTGCACCGTGACGTCGGAAGAACGCGGCGAGAAGCCGGGACGCGACCGGGAGACTCCGCGAAACGCCGGGACCCGCCGGGAGATGCCGGGAGTCACCGGGCCACTCCGGGGGACGCTGGCAAAACGCAGGGAGTCGCGCGGCGGGGGGACGCCTACCCTCCGCTGGGGTCGGCGACGATGGCCCGGGGGTTCACGAGCCCCGTGTCGAAGAGCACGCGGCGGTGGGAGCCGTCGAGGCGCGCCACCTCGATGCGGTCGGAGCCCGAGTCCGTCCAGAAGACGTTGCGGCCCAGGTGGTCGATGGCCAGACCCTCGGGGCTCCGCAGATCTACTCGCGGCACACGGGGGAGGGGGGGGAGGGAGAGGGGGAGAGGGGGATATACCGCGGATAGTGGATAGGGGGTATAGTGATAGCCGCGTGCGTATGTATGTTGGACTTTTTTCGCACCGTACGTAGCCAACCAAGATAACCAGAGGCGCGCGATCTGGCACAGGGGATATCGTGAAAGCCGAGCGATCTGGCGCAGCGGGGAGAATTTGCCGATAGCCGCGTGATCCTGCGTAAGCGAGTAGGTGAGCGACTTGATTAATGAGTGGGCGTGTGAATGAGTAAGTGAGCGATTGAGTGAGTGTGTGGGCGAGCAGTTGAGTAGTTAAGTGATCGAGTGAGTGCGTGCGGTGAGTGAGTGGTTGTGACCAGCAGCGCAGTGAGTGGGGTGAGCGAGAGAGCGAGCGCGTGAGCGAGTGAGGTGGGTGCGTTGCCGTGCCCTGCGGTGTGTCTCGGTTCGACCACGGCATGCGGTGCGCGTGATGAAACAGTCGCCAGCGTCTTGGTAGACCGGAGGCCTCAATCAACGTTCATTTCACGGGGGCCGAGAGGAATTTCCGAGCTTTTAGGCAAGCCGGGTATGAACGCGCTTTTCAAAAGCGAGCACCTCCGGCTGGGCAAGGCAGCCGGTTAAGCGAGTCTCCCAGATCCCCCAGCCCTAGCGAGGGTTGCGATTGCTGTTTACACGAGAAAGGGGTTGAAGGGTGGGGAGAGGGTGGAGAACGGCCTCCCAGGGCCAAATGAGACTTTGAAATCCCATCGGCCGGCCGCGGCGCACGAACGAACACGTCTGAGCCACGTCTGTCACGGCAGGAGGAAAGGTGGAGGTGAAGGCGCAGCCCTGCAAACAGCCAGCACGTGCCAGCGCTGGTGCAAGTGCGCCCCCCCCCTCCTCGCACCCCCCCCCCGCAAGTCCACTCAAGAGACGGAAGAGCCCCCCCTCTCTCCATGCTCCGCGCGCCCGCCGTGCCGGTTAGCGGCGGAGCTCGTTGTGGGGAAACGCGACCGATGCCGTCACTGGTGCTGGCGCCGTCACTGGTGCCATCACTGGTGCCAGCACTGGTGCCGGCACCAGTGCCGTCACTGGTGCCGTCACTGGCGCCGGCACCGTCACTGGTGCCGTCACTGGCGCCGGCGCCGTCACCGGCGCCGTCACCGGTGCCGGCACCGTCACTGGCGCCGTCACCGGTGCCGGCACCGTCACTGGCACCAGTGACGGCACGCTGCCGTCACTGGTGCCGTCACTGGCGCCGTCACTGGTGCTGGCGCCGCCGCCGCCAGTGCTCACCGGTGCGGACGATGACCTCGGGCTCCCCGCCGTGCAGGCTGGCGCGGCTGATGGTGCGGGTGGCGATGTCCGTCCAGTAGACCTTGTTCTCCACGCAGTCGTGCGCGACGCCTACCACGATCGTGCCCTGGACGCGACGATGGGGGCGGCAGCGGCGGCAGCAGGTTAAGAGGCGGCCGTGTCTCGTGACTGTGCACTCATTCACCGTGTCCGCTCGCTCGCTCGCTCTGCCATTGCCGTGCTCGCTCGCTCTCTTGCTCGTGCATTCGCTCGAGTCGATGCCCTTAACATTGGTAGCGTTGACGTCCACAGCAGCTGTGGGCTTGCGCGTGTGTGTGCGTGTGTGTGTGTGCGTGTGTGTGCGTGTGTGTGCATGTGGCGGCCGGGCCTGGTGTTGGCCACCCACCACCTCGTGCGCCGTGTCGGCCTTCATAGGTGCTCGCTAACAGCACTTGCCCCGACAGTCTGCTAAGGCTACACGGGGGATCTTTGCCTTTGTTTGCACGGAGGTTCGCGCGCTGCGCTACGAACCAGGCCACGCCCCCAAGTTCGATTCCTGTTCACAGCCACCGGTGACGATTATATGAACCGGTCCTGGGCCTCCCCTAGGTCCACTCAGCCTTAAACGAGTACCTGGCGCGGTGTGTAAACGTCGCCACTCGGGAGGCAAAGGCGGTCGGGCGTGCGGACTGCCCACCCCACGCCCCCGTGTGCCGCGCGGGGCCTTCGTAGGCGCTGCTGCTGCTGCTGCTGCTACTCCGTAACCGCACTTGCCCCCCTGAAGGCTACGCGGGGCACCCTTGTTGTCTATGCGTGCGTGGCGCTCCACACGTACGTGCAGCACGAGCACGGCGCGCGCCTGCTCCTTGCGCAGCGCCGTGCCGTCGAGCGGCACGCTGCTCAGCAGCTGCCCCTGCGCGAAGACCAGCGACGTGCCGGGAGGGGGCGGCACGACGTCCGGGCGGTGCGTCGGGCGCACCACGGGGGGGGCGGCCGTCGGGAGACCTGGGGTCGGGGTCGGGGTCGGGGTCGGGGTCGGGGTCGGGGGCCGGCGGAGCGGGAAGCAGGGGAGGCAGGAGGGAGCCAGCGGTTCAGGAAGGATGCATCACCGGTTCGGATCGTTCCGCTCGCCCGCCCACACATACTCAAGCACGTACTCACCGCCTCCACTCACTCAGTCACTCAGCCACCCACTCCCCCCCAACATCTCCACTCACCCACCCTACCACTCACCCACCCACCCACTCACCCACCCACCCTACCACTCACCCACCCACTCACCCACCCACCCACTCACCCACCCACCCTACCACTCACCCACCCACCCACCCTACCACTCACCCACCCACCCACTCACCCACCCACCCTACCACTCACCCACCCACTCACCCACCCTACCACTCACCCACCCACCCTACCACTCACTCACCCACCCACCCTACCACTCATCCACCCATTCCGCCTCCAACCACCCCCCCCCCCCGCCGGCGTCCCCGTCCACTCACAGGGGGGCTCGGTGCCGGGCGGCGTGCGCGTGCCCGCCTGCTCCTGGCCCTCGGCGTCCACGCACCAGCAGTAGCCCGTGCCGTGGTGGCACTGCACGGGGAGGAAGGTTCCATCGGCGCCGCACTGCGGCACGTAGTGCCCCACGGGGCGGGGCCCGCGGGGGAGCAGAGCGGCGCCCCCCGAGGAGCCCACGAGGCTGTCCCGCCACCGCTCGCACGTCGACTTCCCACCGCCTCCGCCTGTCGGCAAAAACATAAAATGCTCGCTCGCTCACTCCCAATTTTGTTTCTCTCTTCTCTCCCCCCCCACTCCCGGTGGTTACCGGCAGAGGGAACTCTGAAGAGAGTTCAACTCTAGACGCTGTTGTTAGGCAGACTCCTCCACGCCGCCCGGATATGTCTTAGAAGAAGTGCGAATCACATGGGATAAAGGCGCAGCCCCGCAACGGCTCACTCAATCCAGTGGTTACTGACGGAACGGCCTCCGCTAAGAGACATTTTTTTTTGGGAGGACATCTCTATCTCGAGGGTGTTATTGGCCTACTCTTCCGGGCTGGCCAGACGTCCTGCGCGGAGCTGGGAGCTCCCCACACTCTACCACCTCCGACGACACGTGACCCTGCCCGATGGGCCACGACGGTTGGACCCATTCACAACGCCGGGTGGGCAGAGGCGCCGGGGAGATTCAACGGAGCCGGGCGACCTCTTGGATTGCACGTCCGGGCGTGCTGCCCCATTGCTACGCCGGCGGCAGCATCGCTGCTTTGGAAAAAAAAAAATATTTATACACGATAAAAAAAAAAAATCTTCCAATTGCATCCCGGTTGTGAATCCACGTCCCCCTCCCCGCGCGCCGTATTGGAGCGGAGAGCGGACCCCGCGGAACTACGACCGACGGGGGAGGCGGCGGCGGTGGTGGCTCACCGTTCTGCACGGGGCTGCACTGGAAACCGTCGCCCTCGTAGCCCGGGTTGCAGCGGCACGAGAAGGAGCCGGGGGAGTTGTGGCAGACGCCGTGGGAGTGGCAGCGGCTCGCGGAGCACTCGTCCACGTCTGGGGGACACGCGCGGACGGTGGCGGCGGGGGGGAGCGGGTTGTTGGGGGGCGAGCGGGTTAGGGGGTGATTGGGTTGGGGGGTGAATGAGTGGGTGATTGGGCAAGTAAAATGAGTGAGTGGGTACGTTAGGGATTGAGGGAGCGTGCGTGCGTGAGTGAGTGAGTGGGTGAGTGAGTGGGTGAGTGGGTGAGTGAGTGGGTGAATGGGTGAGTGAGTGAGCGGGTGAGTGAGTGGGTGAGTGGGTGAGTGAGTGGGTGAGTGAGTGAGTGAGTGGGTGGATGAGTGGGTGAGTGAGTGAGTGAGTGAGTGGGTGAGTGAGTGGGTGCGTGGGTGGATGAGTGAGCAGGTGAGTGGATGAGTGAGTGAGTGGGTGAGTGAGTGAGTGGGTGAGTGGGTGAGTAAGTGGGTGAGTGAGTGAGCGAGTGAGTGGGTGAGTGAGTGAGTGAGTGGGTGAGTGAGTGAGTGAGTGGGTGAGTGCGTGGGTGAGTGAGTGGGTGAGTGAGTGAGTGGGTGAGTGAGTGAGTGAGTGGGTGAGTGCGTGGGTGAGTGAGTGGGTGAGTGCGTGGGTGAAATGAGCAAATGAGAGGGTCAAGTGAGTGGGGGAGTAAGTGGGTGAGTGGGCAGGTGAGAAGATGAAAGGTTAGCACCCAAGCAGGTGAACAGGTCAGCAATAGAGTACACGTGCGAGCGTCTTTGTACGTGTGTGGTGCATCAGCCAGTCATCTCAGTCAGCCAACCCATGGCACCTGAGTCTGTCCCGTGACCTCCTGCCAGCGAGCCTTCGACACTTCACGTGGCCTCAAAGTGCGACCTGGCCTGGCACAAGCGCCGTGGTGACGAATAGCGGCTGTTTGTCGTTGTTGTCGTGCGTGTACGTACGAGCGCGTGTGCGGTGCATGCATATGCGTATGAACGTGTGTGCGTGTTTCTTGCGCGCGTGTGCTCACGCGCGTGCTCATGGGCGTGTTCACATGTGCGCGTGTTCACATGTGTGTTCACGTGCGCACGCGCGCGTACCGGTGCACACCCGGCCGTTGCCCGTGTATCCAGCGAGGCATTCGCAGCGGAAGGCTGCGGGCCCCGTGGCGACGCAGCGCGAGCGGTCCGCGTAGTCGCAGTTGTGGCTCCCATCGTCGCACGGGTTCACAGCCCGGTGGCTCGCTGGCTCACGGGGGGGTCACGGGGGTCACGAGCGACGGGATGGCGGGGGGGGGGGTCAGAGACACGCGGGGGGTTGGGAATAAACACAAAGGCATTTGTTTTTGTTGGCGGTGATTTTGTTTTAAAATTACACGGCCAACGTGTTTACAAGGTGGCTCAAGCGGTCGAGCTAACGGAGTTGTTGACCCAGTCCATCGTCCTTCCAGGGAGGGGTCGATAAAATATGTAGAGCCTTGTGGGAAGGTGGGGGGGGGGAAGCGGGGGAAAAGCACCGTTGCTTCAACCACCACGCCGGGAGGTGGAATCGAACCGGCGTGGTGAGGATTGGCAAGTCCAGTGCACCGTCCGACGCCGCACCGCTTTGGTGGCATCGACTCAGCTATTCTCGAAACAAAAAATTCAAATATATATGTATTTATTCTCGGTCTCAAATGGGCTCTCTCTGGTTTTGAAATAACGCGGTGCGCTGTAATCACTTAAAAAGAGATTAACTGTAAATATATAAAAAATTGTGCCGCGGGTGACTGAGCGAGCGAGGGATTTCAATGAGTGAGCGGCGGGAAAATGGCAAAATGAGCGAGCAGAAAAAAAACCGCGTGCGCTCGACTTCATTGAACGATGAATAAACGCGCGATGCGCGTCCGCGCACAGACTTACAAAAGGCACAAAAGACGAAGACGCCCCCTCCGTATAGCCTCAGCAGACTGTCGGGGCAAGTGCTGCTAGCGAGCACCTATGAAGGTCGGCACGGCGCACGAGGGGGTGGGTGGCCAGCACCACGCGCGGCCGGAATCTAACTCGGATCGCCGGGTTCGTAGCGCAGCGTAGCGCTAACAGCTCAGCACTACCGCTTCCCACACACAACACACACAGTCACAAACAGCCCACCCCGCAACATACCCCCTCCCCCCCCCCTCTCAAATTGAATTCCTAACTCAATCCAGAAAATCGCGTTCACGCTGCCTTTGTAGAAAACGAAAGCGAATTCGACTCGGTGGAAATTGACGCAGGCAGCCACGCGCTCGCACACCCGGGGCTTAAATTAAATAAATAATTATTTACGTGTGACCCCCCCCCCCTACGCTGAGATTGCCCGCAGAGAGCGGCTGAACAAAGAGTCAGGCAAGGACAACACCCAATCATAGACATCACTCCACTAAACAACTTTACAGAACTATTAAATATTTATTTTTTATTTTACCAGGTAAGGCCCGCTGAGCTGTATAGCTCGTTTATTAGAAACGACCTGGCGATCACAAACGATAGCTCAAGGAAGTGGCTTAACGTCACGTGGACATTTAGAGCAGCCAGACACTCCAAACGCCGTGACGTTGATTGCGGAGGGAAAACCCGGAGGACCCGGAGAAAAATCCACGCGAACGCGGGGAGATAGAGAGAGACACCGCAAACTCCAAATATACAGCAGGCGTCATGGTCGAGATCGAACCCACGACCTCCTGCATACCAGGCGAGGTAGTTAATATCTCCTGATCACCGTCGATGATGATGATGATGATGGGGAGAGACACCGCAAACTCCAAATATACAGCAGGCGTCATGGTCGGGATCGAACCCACGACCTCCTGCATACCAGGCGAGGTAGTTAATATCTCCTAATCACCGTCGATGATGATGATGATGGGGAGAGACACCGCAAACTCCAAATATACAGCAGGCGTCATGGTCGGGATCGAACCCACGACCTCCTGCATACCAGGCGAGGTGCTTAACATCACCTAATCACCGTCGATGATGATGATGATGATGGGGAGAGACACACAAACTCCAAATATACAGCAGGCGTCATGGTCGGGATCGAACCCACGACCTCCTCCATGCCACTCTTACAAAGCCACGTTCACCCAGCCAAGAGCACCACCCAGACAGGGCTTTCTCTTGCCGTGTCGCATTCTGAGTCTCAATCTTTATGTAAACTCTATGAATCTCTGCAACAAGCTACGAATCTCGATGTAACTCTGTGGATCTCCGTGTAACTTTATAGATCTCTATGTAACTCGATAAATATCTTTGCAACTGTTTGGAACTCTATGCAACTCTATGGCTAACGATGCAAACTCTATGAATATCTACATAACTCTGTGAATCTCTATTGTAACTCTATGGATCTCTATGTAACTCTATGGCTCTCTATGCAACTGAATGGATCTCTGTGTAAATCTATGGATCTCTATGCAACTCTGTGGATATTTCCATGCAACTCTGCGGATCTCAATGCAACTCTATGGAGCTCTGTGTCACTCGAGGAATCGGCAAGGACACCTCTCCGTGACACATGCTTCCCAGCTGTTTGAATCGTGGGTCCAGTGCCCTGGATTTGAACCCAGTTTTTTTTTTAAACTTAGCTGGCAGCGGTTACCAACAACAATAATTTACATTAGCAAAGGGTTGCTGCCCGCCCCCCTCCCGCACCTGCTCGATCGCATGATTGTGCCTTCGCTTTGTTTATTTTTTTTTTCAAGTTTTGTTGTTGCTGTTGCGAGTGGCTCGGGCGTGTCGGGGGATTGGGTGGGTGGGTGGGGAGACTTAAAGAGGGTTGTGTGGGTGGGTGGGTGGGGAGACTTAAAGAGGGTTGTGTGGGTGGGTGGGTGGGGAGACTTAAAGAGGGTTGTGTGGGTGGGTGGGTGGGGAGACTTAAAGAGGGTTGTGTGGGTGGGTGGGTGGGTGGGGAGACTTAAAGAGGGTTGTGTGGGTGGGTAGACTTAAAGCGGGTTGTGTGGGTGGGTGGGGAGACTTAAAGAGGGTTGTGTGGGTGGGTGGGGAGACTTAAAGAGGGTTGTGTGGGTGGGTGGGTAGACTTAAAGAGGGTTTGTGTGGGTGGGTGGGTGGGGAGGCTTAAAGAGGGTTGTGGGGGGGCAGAGGGGTGGGGGGAGACTTAAAGAGGCTGTGGGGTGTGGAGGGTGGGCGAGTGGGGGGAAGACAAAGACGGCTGTGGTGGAGGGGAGGGGGGTGTAAAATAACTCCACCGAGGGGAAGCTTTGAAAGAAGGAGCCGGGTGGGGCGGGTGGGAGAAGATCCGAGGGCACTTTGTCAAATGTTCACCTCGTTCGGTAAACAGAGTTGGTACACAGGAGGTTGGCGGTGCCACGTGTGTGTGCAGATGTCTGCGCATGTGTGTGTGCAGGTGTCTGTGTGTGTGTAGGTGTCTGTGGGTGTGTGTCTGTGTGTGTGTGTAGATGTCTGTGTGTGTGCAGGTGTTGTGTGTGCGCCTTTATAGTGTAAGCGGTTAGCGCGCGCCGCGCTACGAACCCGGCGATCCGAATTCGATTACCGCTCACGGCCAACGCCCGTGACGATTATCTGAACCGATCCTCGGCCTCCTCCCCTAGGTCGACTCAGCCTTAAATGAGTACCCGGTGCGGTGTGTTAACATCGCCACAGGGGAGACAAAGGCGGCCGGGTGTGTTGCTGGCCACCCACCCCCTCGTGTGCCGTGCTGGCCTTCATAGGTGCTCGCTAGCTGCACTTGCCCCAAGAGGCTGTTAAGACTACACGGGGGACCTTTTGTTGAGTGAATTGAGTTTGTATTTCCATCAGCGGGCCCTGACTCATTCTGCTTCCCCACCCTCCATCCCCTCTCCCCCATCTCCTCCCAGCCGCCGATGAACATTTACCAACGAGCGACAACTACAACGACCACATCAACAACACAGCAAATCACAACAACCACAGCCAATCAGCGGCGAGAGAGAAGCTCACAAATCTCTGCCCACGTGCGCATTACCTCCCCCACCCCCAACCGGGTTGCCAGGTGAACACGGATCCGCGATGACACATCGAGTGGCGGTGCGGGCAACGCACTGCAGACACCGCCACCCTACCGACCCACCGGCGGCCACCCGACCGCACACAAAGATAAAGATCCCCCATAAACCTTCACGGACTGTAGGGGCAAGTGCTGTTAGCCAGCACACACACGCGCACGCACGCACGTGCGCACGCACGCGCACACACACGCACGCACACACGCCAACACGCACACACACCAACACACGCACGCACGCACACACGCACACACACCAACACGCACACACACCAACACACGCACGCACGCACACACGCACACACACCAACACACACACACGCACACACACCAACACACGCACACACACACGCACACACACCAACACACACACACACCAACACACGCGCACACACACGCACACACACCAACACACACACGCGCACACACGCACACACACCAACACACACACACGCACACACACCAACACGCACACACACCAACACACGCACACACACCAACACACACACACACCAACACACACGCACGCACACAAATCACGCTGCGGGTTTAATATCCCCTCTGCGTGCGTGCCGTTCTCATTCCCACACCACGCCGCACGTTTTCACGATCGCCGAGAGGAGCAAACTCAGCCGCGTCTCTTTGTGAGCGCGGAAAATAAAATCGGCGAATCGAGCTGGTGCACGTGTCAGGGCGGCACGAGATGCGGCCAACACGGCCGCGTGCTCTCGAGGTGAGGGGCCGTTTGCCCGAAACGTCGACCCATTATGCCGTTGTTGTCAAGGCGAGAGGTCCCCACGCGAACACCGTTGGGGATGTTCAGTTGCAGTCCGCCAACTTGCTACAGCAACCTCATACGACTTGTATGGGAATTCCGTTGCTGCAGCAACAGCTGCAGCAACAGCTGCAGCAACAGCTGCAGCAACAGCTGCAGCAACAGCTGCAGCAACAGCTGCAGCAACAGCTGCAGAAACAGCTGCAGAAACAGCTGCAGCAACAGCTGCAGCAACAGCTGCAGGAACAGCTGCAGCAACAGCTGCAGCAACAGCAGCAGCCATAGCAACAGCAGCAGCAACAGCAGCAGCAAGCGCAGCCATAGCAACAACAGCAGCCGCAGCAACAGCAGCAGCAACCGCAGCCATAGCAACAGCAGCAGCCGCAGCAACCGCAGCCATAGCAACAGCAGCAGCAACAGCAGCAGCAAGCGCAGCCATAGCAACAGCAGCAGCCACAGCAACAGCAGCAGCAACCGCAGCCATAGCAACAGCAGCAGCAGCAACCGTAGCCATAGCAACAGCAGCAGCAGCAGCAACAGCAGCAGCAACCGCAGCCATAGCAACAGCAGCAGCCGCAGCAACAGCAGCAGCAACCGCAGCCATAGCAACAGCAGCAGCAGCAACCGTAGCCATAGCAACAGCAGCAGCAGCAGCAACAGCAGCAGCAACCGCAGCCATAGCAACAGCAGCAGCAACCGTAGCCATAGCAACAGCAGCAGCAGCAACAGCAGCAGCAACCGCAGCCATAGCAACAGCAGCAACCGCAGTCATAGCAACAGCAGCAGCAACCGCAGCCATAGCAACAGCAGCAAGAACAGCAGCAGCAGCAACCGCAGCCATAGCAACAGCAGCAGCAGCAACCACAGCAGCAGCCGCAGCAACAGCAGCCGCCGCAGCCTCAGCCCTCGACATCGGCCCCTTAGCTCATGAACTCGTTGTCGTACACAAAGCGGAGGAACCTGGAGAGAGAGAGAGAGATAAAAACAACAACAACAACATCCACGCGTGCGGCGGCACAGTCCACGACTTGCGGTGCGGCCGCCACCACGCAGGAACGTTCCGGAGAGACACGGACGCGAGATGCGCAACATTCCCACTTGAAATTAAACACACGTGGGTTTAATCCTCGCCCAGCAACCTCCCTCCCTCCCCCCCCCACCGGACTAATGTGCCACTCGTCAAGGTGGTGAGACGTGCAAAGCTTCGGCAGCGCAAACGATCGATGCCCCGAGGATTGTTTGAAGACACCGGATGTGTGGCGCCGTCGAGAGAAAGAGAGATTAGAGGGCAGAGAGAGAGAGAGCGAGAGATAATGTGGGCGTGTATTCAACTGGTGCAGCTGAAAAGATGCGCTCCCAGAAGGCCGCGCGACTGATGGGATGGATCAAAAAATAGATACTTCTATACTTTACAAAAACACATTTTACGCGGAAAGACGAACGTGGGGCAGAGGTGTTCCGTCGGCGTATTTATTCTGAGAAGGCAGGGTGAGAGAGAGAGAGGGAGGGGTAGAGAGAGAGGGGGTAGAGAGAGAGAGGGAAGGGGTACGAAGGAGGAGAGCAGAGCGTGAAATCTTTCGTGAAATCTTTCGTGAAATCTTTCGTGAAATCTTTCGTGAAATCTTTCATTTAAACAGGGGGGGGGGCACATAAAGCAAAGCATTGAAAAACAAAAACGAAATGATGAACGAAGCAAAGTGCCCACTACACCGAGCATCTTCTTGTTTCCTCTGATCGTAAAAAAATAAAAAAGAGAGCGATTGGGGAGGGGTGGAAGGAGGGAGAGTAGAGAAAGAGAGAGATGAGAGTAGAGAGGAGGGGGGTAGACAGATGGGACACAGAGAGATAGAAGGAGATGAGAGAGAGGGTTCGGTTTTATCTCCCGGCGTGGCAGTTCAAGAATAACTCCCCCTGCAGTGCAGTCAAGTCGATGGGCAGGTCGCGTTCGGTGGGGTGAAGAGTGGGCACTCGAGACATCTATCCACGAAAATGTGTCTAGCATGGGAAGAGGAGGCAAAATACATTCGAACAGGGGCTTTGTGCCGAGTGCTCTCCGCAAGCAAGCGGGTAGTGCGGCACGAGAAAGCAAGCGCAGGGCTGAACCTTTACTTTTGTAAAAGGAAAACAATTTAAATTAAACTATTTATTTTCTCAACGAAAGTGGCTCATCATCACGTGGACATTTATAACAGCCACGTTGCTAAATGTGGAGGGGGAAACCCGGAGGACTCGGATAAAAATCCACGTGACCACGAGGAGAGAGAGAGAGACACGCAAACTCCAAATATACAGCAGCAGGTGTCAGGGTCGGGATTGAATCCACAACCTCCTGGACACCAGGTAATGTAGTTAACATCTCATAGCCACCGTGATGGTGAGAGAGAGACACGCAAACTCCAAATATACAGCGGCAGGCGTCAGGGTCGGGATCGAACCCACGACATCCTGGACACCAGGCAATGTAGTTAACATCTCCTAGCCACCGTGATGACGATGAGAGAGGGAGACACGCAAACTCCAAATATACAGCAGACATCGTCAGGATTGGGATCGAACCCACGACCTCCTGCACACCAGGCGAGGTCTACAGGAGGCCGTGCAATGAACGAACCACAACGTTCGCAACAATGACCTCAACAGAACAACAACAACAACAACAACAACAACAAAACCCACTAAGAGGAGAGATGAGACGGAGGGAGAAAGAGGCGAGACAGATGGAACGGGACGGACTCATCCCCAGCAACCCGCTCGCTCCGTGCGAGTGAGCGAGCGAGCGAGAGACAGCCGTAATCCTCGCGAGCCGTAAGAAAAAAAAACGAACAAGCGGCTCGCTGCCACTGTTGACAGAAAGCATTTTTCTGTAAACGTTATTATATATATTTTTAAAAAAATGAAAAATGAAGACTTCAAAAAAAAACAAAAGCCCCCGCTGGGGTACGCCCAAGCGGTCGATTGAGCGAGCGAGAGAGCGAGAGGCAACGCGGCTCTTTAACGGACATGGGAAAGAGTGGGTGGGGGGCATAAGAGAGGCGATAGTCACGGCAAAGGCACACTAAACAAGGATATATATATTTTAAATGATGGACGTTTAGGACAGACAGACGGAAAAATCTAAGTGGGGAGAAAAATGTAACCTCTGCTTGCAGGAGAAACGTGACAAATTGCCGATGGATTGCTCTCAAGAGCATTTGTCAGCGCGGCTATTATGGAGACCGCTGGTGGGGGTAGTGGTGTGGGGGGGGGCTGGGATGAGTGCCGAGTGCTCTCCGCAAAGAAAGCGGGGAGGGCGATCATACACGATTTATATCCGGGCAGCCGCTTCTGATCCCCCCCCCCGAAAAAAACTAGTCAGTACTGATTTTATCGACCGCGCACAACGACGGTGACGATGATGATGCAATTCGTAAATGGCCGTGACTCTGAGACGTAGAGCCAGGCTCAAGCGCCGCTCGAAAGCTACGAAAAAAAAGACACGTGGTGGCCTTTAAAGAAGAAGTGGGACCTTTTATAATGAGATTGGGCCTTTAATAATGAGGTGGGACATTTAATTACAAAGGTGGAGCCATCATTGACGACCGGACCGAGACCAACAACTCACTGCAACTTATTTTCTTAAAGGGTCGCACGAGAGGAACCTTGAGAACATTTAACCGGTCACTCACTCAAACGCCCCCACGCGCGCACACCCACGCACACAGAGACAAAGATCCCCCGTGTAGCCTTGGCAGATTGGTGGGGCAAATGCTGCTAGCGAGCACCTATGAAGGTCGGCACGGTATACACGAGGGGGTGGGTGGCCAACACCACGCCCGGCCGCCTTTGTCTCCCCAGTGGCGATGTTTACACAACGCACCAGGTACTCATTTAGAAGCCGAGTCGACCTTGGTACAGGCTCAGGACCGGTTCGGATAATCGCCAACGGTGTTTGGTGGAGGACGTGAGCCGGGGAATCGAACTCGGGTTCCACGGGTTCGTAGCGCAGCGCGCCGGCCGCCGAACCACCACTCCGCTACACGCACACGCACGCACGCACACACACGCGCATACACTCGCCCGCATACACTCGCACGTACACACACGCACAAAGATCCCCCATATAGCCTTAACAGACTGTAGGGGCAAGTGCTGTTAGCGAGCACCTATGAAGGCCGGATCGGTACACGAGGGGGTGGGTGGCCAGCACCACGCCCGACCGCCTTTGTCTCCCTAGTGGTAATGTTTACACACCGCAACAGGTACTCATTTGAGGTTGAGTCGACCTAGGGGAGGCCCGGGACCGGTTCAGATAATCGTCACTGGTGTTGGCCGTGAGCGGAAATCGAACCCGAGTCGCCAGGTTCATAGCGCAGCGCGCTAACCGCTACACAATCGCTCCACCAACACGCACGTACACACACGCGCGCACACACGCACGCAAGCACACGCGCACACGCGCGCACACACACGCACACACACGCACACGCGCACACGCACGCACGCACGCACACACGCACGTACACACGCACGCACGCACACACGCACACTCTCGCGGGAAACCAAAAATAGCGCCGCTGCAATTTCCTCCGAGTGGTGCCGTCACGCAAACACCGGAGGCCCCCACATCTCGCGCCACGGCCGCCGCTCCCTTTGACGGTCGAGCGGAAGTCGAACTTTCAGCGAGCGAGCGGCCGGTTTTAGATCGGTCGCTCGCTTTGTTTGTCCTTTTTTGTTTGTTGGGGTTTTGTAACGGGCAAGTGAGTTAATTGGGTTTGTTTACATCAAGGAGGGGGGCAGGGGAGGGCCGCAACGTCTATCTTTCTCCTTTCCGTCCCACGCGTTCAGCGACGCGCTCTGGCGAACCGCACTGTTCGCTGTTTTGCTTGATACGCAGGCGATCCGTGAGTTGTTCTTGGGTTAGCCAACAGGTAGGTAGTGGCGGTGGCTCTACGGCAAAACATTGTTGGCTACGAATCGCAACCTTCCCCCTCCTCCTCCACCACCGCCGGACAATTCATTGTCACCGCCAATGAATAATTAATAAAGGTGTCACGGGAATCAACCGCGGGGGAAGTATAATCTCTTCAGTAGCCCCCGACGACAGCTAATGAAGTGGCTTATCATGTGGATATGTACGGCAGTCAAATACTCTAAACGCGTGACGTTCATTTTAAACGTGGAGGGAAAAACTGCAGAACCCGGACAGGAATCCACGCGACCACGGGAAGAGAGACGCACAAACTCCAAAATACAGCAGGAATGAGGGTTGGGATCGAACCCACGACCTCCTGTATACCGGGCGAGGTAATTAACATCTCCTAGCCACCGACTACTACCGGCTGTTGCTGCTGTTGTTGTGGAGATAACTTTCACGACGTTTGCATTGGGGGTTGTGCGGACGTTTCTGCTGGAGACTACAACCAGCATCATCAGGCTGTTCACAACAGTCGAGATCTCGACTCGAGAATATTATTATTAATTGGCGGTAGTGTTGGGTGGAGGAGGGTTTCACGACACACGTATTTTTTTATCAGTTTACACGACGGCCTAACCCAACAGAAACAAAAATTATAAATCAAGGTTTTGGGCCGTGAAAGTTCAACGTTGTCATGATTTTACAACACGTGCCAACAATGCATTGGCGATATTCGTAATGCTTTAGAGAGCGCTGTTCAAGTGTGACACGTGGAACTTCCTCCTCTTCATCTGACACGGTCTCATTTCCCCACACTGCATGAATAATAATAATGACAATCGTTATATCTTCTTTTCACAGCCATAGAGATACGCGTGAAATTCCGACACTCGCTTTCAGATTACATTTTTCTCTTCTGGGGAGTTAATAACAGTTTTCATCCATCACACTTCCCAAAAAATATTGTCACAGTCCAATCTCTTGGAATATCTTTGCATCCCACATTGCACCTTGAGGCCATTTCCAACAGACTATGATTTTACAATTTTTATGATTATAAACACTCACCGCCCCTCCCACCCCCAATTCCGAATGCAATTAAACTCAACGGCTTCTGCATTTCCCTCCTCGCTCGCTGCGTTTGACAGCAACGGATCTGCATTGACGCTTCACTCGGGAGTCCCGTGCATTCCGAGGTGAATTTGAAATTTCTCCCTTTGCTCGAAAGGAATTGCGTTCCCGTCCGTCTCGACAGACCGTCGACTTTTGCCGTTGCCCCACCGCTGTTTTTAGAAGCCTCCGTCGGGCGGAGCGGCTGGCGCTACCGACGATCCCGAGTTCGATTCCTGGCCACGGTCAAACATTACCGGACATCCGTGAAAAAAAAAGCTCTGAAGGTCATCGGATTCCTCCAGTAGATTCAAACGTCGGTTGTCCAGGTGACCTCTGACCCCGGTCCTTGTTGTCACCCTACCCCCTCTCACCTAACCGCATTAAATCAGCGTGGTGAAGTATGGTCAAACAACACCCATAGGTGATATTGCATGGAGAGGCCTTCGTCCACAAGTGGATTGACAAAGATATTACAAGTATTATTACTTAACAAAAAAAAGACGTGCGATTTTTTTCATGGAAAAGGACCATTGCATGAGACGACGCATATTACACTTCTTTTTTCAAGCCAAAGTAGTGCATGTGAGGAATAAGTCGAGTGCCTTTTTGCACACGTTGATTTCCATCTCCTGGCAAAACAATTAAGATGTTTGTTGTTGTTGCTGTTACCATCGCCTAAAGGAGGCACGTCAAAGTAATATGTTTTCTATTCATCCGAGCAAGCGGGCAGGCAACGGGAGGCGATGCATGGGTCCCGGCTTACCAGCGGCACCTTCCTGGTGCCGCCAAAGGGAGCCTCAGCAGTGGAGCGAGCCAGCGGCCGTCAATCGCAAAGGCTACGAGTTCAACTCCTCAACGAATTCGTGGGTGCTGGGGGGGGGACAGGAGTGCGCTTGGCACATCATCCATCACGGGTCGATAAAAATAAGCGACGCTTTTATTGGGGGGGGGGGGGGCTAGGAGATGTTAACTACCTCGCCTGGTATGCAGGAGGTCGTGGGTTCGATCCCGACCCTGACGCCTGCTGCTGTATTTTTGGAGTTTGCGTGTCTCTCACCACCATCATCATCACGGTGGCTAGGAGATGTTAACCCCCTCGCCTGGTATGCAGGAGGTCGTGGGTTTCTTTCCCGACGCCTGCTGTATATTTGGGGTTTGCGAGTCTCTCTCTCCCCGTGGTTGTGTGGATTTTTCTCCGGGTCTCTCCGGGTTCCCCCCCCCCCACCCTCCACATGTACAATCAACGTCACCCCTTGTAGAGTATTTGGCTGCAAAAAATCAATGTCCACGCGATGCTAAACCACTGCTTCGTTGAGCTACCCTTGGCGATGGTCAGCGTCGCTTCTGTAACAGAGCTACACAACTCAGTGGGGCCTTGCTCCTGGTCAAAACATAGTTTTCGTTTAGCTTTAAGGGCGTCCCGCATCAACTAGTGGGGGGGGGGGGTGGTCGGATACTGAATTGACGAACGTGAATTACTGAGATATTTCTTCCCCCGTCGCGTGACATAATGTCCAGTGACCAAACTTTAGGCCAGGTCACCTCCTCGGGGTTAAGATTAACATTGGGCAAAGCCTCCTGGGTGTGGCTGGGGGGGAGGGGGCGAGAGGGGGGGGGGGTGCATGGTCAAAAAAGTCTCAAGGTCTAAAAAAGAAACCCCCCCCCACACCGAATGGGAGAGAGAAGCGAATGTTTGCAAGTGAACATTACGATGGGAAGTAAAAACATAAATAAATACACAGTAGGTCGGCCCAAGGACCACGATTATTTTTCTCTCTCTCCCTTTCCATTGTGTGGACTGAGATTCCATTAAACACGCGGAGCTCAAGGCCGCTGGGTGAGTTGTTGGGTGAAGTTTTAACTGGGCAGTACTTTGGAGGGGGGCGGGTGGAGGGTGGAAGAGGGAGGGGGCAGGGGTCAGGGGGAAGGAGGGAGAGAGATGACAGGGACGAGGAGGAGAATGGAGCATTGGAGGAGGGGGAAAGGGTAAGAGGAGGAGGTTGTCAGGTGAGGAGGAATGGGCGCTGGAGGTTGACGAGGCGAGTCGATCCGTGGTGGCCTACGAAGCGACGAGGCGGCGGCGGTGGTGGGGAGGAGAAGGAGGAGAAGGAGTAGGAGGCGAAGGAGGAGGAGAAGAACGAGGAGAAGGAGGAGAAGGAGAAGAAGGAGGAGGAGAAGGAGGAGGAGAAGGAGGAGGAGAAGGAGGAGGAGGGGGAGAAGGAGGGGGAGGAGGAGAAGGAGAAGGAGGAGGAGGAGGAGAAGGAGAAGGAGGAGAAGGAAGAGGAAGAGGAGAAGGAGGAGTTTAATTTGAACCACGGTGGCGACACCTCGCACGAGAGACAACACACAGCGACTGACCGCCAGGCAGCTGCGCAAACCCAGCTGAGAAAACAGGGACGGGCGTCGCTCCCACCCCACCCACCCCGCATCGCCTCACCGCCCGTTCAGTTACCGTTCCTCTTTGTCTCGTGCGTTACACATCCACTCCTCCACTCCCCTTGCTTGTCCCACGCCGTCCCACACCATTCCATCCCACCCCACACCATCCCGCACCATCTCACGCCGTCCCACACCACCCCACACCACACCATCTCACACAACCCCACCCCATCCCACACCCCACCCCATCCCACACCACCCCACACAACCCCACACCATCTCACACCATCCCACACAACCCCATCCCACACCCCACACCACCCACACAACCCCACACCATCTCACACCATCCCACACAACCCCACACAATCCCACCCCATCCCACACAACCCCACACCATCCCACACAACCCCACACCACCCACACAACCCCACACCATCTCACACCATCCCACACAACCCCACACAATCCCACCCCATCCCACACAACCCCACCCCATCCCACACAACCCCACACCATCCCACACAACCCCACACCACCCACACAACCCCACACCATCTCACACCACCCACACAACCCCACACAATCCCACCCCATCCCACACAACCCCACACCATCCCACACTCCACACCATCTCACACAACCGCACACCATCTCACACCATCTCACACCATCCCACACAATCCCACCCCATCCCACACCATCCCACACCATCCCACACCATCCCACACCACCCCACACAATCCCACCCCATCCCACACCGTGAATCCCACGATTGGAACCCTCCCTATTTCCGGCACAAGCTGTTCACGCGAGACGAAAGTGTGGGCAATTAAAGGGGAGTTGTAATTTCCTCAGTCGCTCAAGCGCAGAGGAAGAAGTACAATAAAGCATGATAATGAAGGTCCCAGGGTGGGATGAGAGCGCTCCTCAAACATTCTTCACCGTCTCAAAAAATGTTAAGGTTCCTCAAAGACGTTGCAGCCTGCAGGGCGATCGCCGGCGCTGGGAGACCTCGGCGAGAGAGCGATGGAGCGAGTGAGCGATTGAGCGAGAGAATGAGGGAGCGAGAGAATGAGGGAGCGAGATAATGAGGGAGCGAGATAATGAGGGAGCGAGATAATGAGGGAGCGAGATAATGAGGGAGCGATGGAACGGGAGAATGAGCGGGAGAATGAGGGAGCGGGAGAATGAGGGAGCGATGGAGCGGGAGAATGAGTGAGCGGGAGAATGAGGGAGCGATGGAGTGGG
This sequence comes from Petromyzon marinus, assembly GCF_048934315.1. Lineage (NCBI taxonomy): Eukaryota > Metazoa > Chordata > Hyperoartia > Petromyzontiformes > Petromyzontidae > Petromyzon > Petromyzon marinus. The sequence continues at coordinate 5,187,129 of NC_133695.1, read as the reverse complement.
AGAATGAGGGAGCGATGGAACGGGAGAATGAGCGGGAGAATGAGGTAGCGATGGAGCGGGAGAATGAGTGAGCGGGAGAATGAGGGAGCGATGGAGCGGGAGAATGAGGGAGCGGGAGAATGAGTGAGCGGGAGAATGAGGGAGAGAGTGAGGAAGCGAGGGAGGGATAGAGCGAGGGCGCGCACAGAGAGACATTAGACAGTTGTTGTTGTTGGTGCTGCTGCTGCTGTTGTTGTTTTTAGCGGATGCCCATTAATTTAAATCTCTCCGGCTAAATGGCTCTGGCTTGGGGAAATAAAAAGCAGTAGACAGGGCGGGAGCAGCGCAGGCACCCGATCTGTGAGCGGCTCGGCGCTGGTGGAGGCGCGGCAAGCGGTCGTTGGGAAGTGCGGAGCGGTGGTTTAGAGGCGCTCGGGCCGTACGTGTGGAGTGTGTGTGTGTGTGCGGTGTGTGTGTGTGGAGTGTGTGTGTGCGGTGTGTGTGTGTGGAGTGTGTGTGTGTGTGCGGTGTGTGTGTGTGGAGTGTGTGTGTGTGTGCGGTGTGTGTGTGTGGAGTGTGTGTGTGTGTGTGCGGTGTGTGTGTGTGGAGTGTGTGTGTGTGTGTGCGGTGTGTGTGTGTGGAGTGTGTGTGTGTGTGCGGTGTGTGTGGAGTGTGTGTGTGTGTGTGGTGTGTGTGTGTGGAGTGTGTGTGTGTGTGCGGTGTGTGTATGTGTGTGCGGTGTGTGTGCGGTGTGTGTGTGTGGAGTGTGTGTGTGTGCGGTGTGTGTGTGTGGAGTGTGTGTGTGTGTGCGGTGTGGAGTGTGTGTGTGCGGTGTGTGTGCGGTGTGTGTGTGTGTGGAGTGTGTGTGTGTGCGGTGTGTGTGTGTGCGGTGTGTGTATGTGTGTGTGTGCGGTGTGTGTGTGTGTGCAGTGTGTGTGTGTGTGTGCGGTGTGTGTATGTGTGTGTGTGCGGTGTGTGTATGTGTGTGTGTGCGGTGTGTGCAGAGTGTGTGTGCGGGTGCTGCAGTGTGGAGTGTGTGTGTGTGCGGTGTGTGTGTGCGGTGTGGAGTGTGTGTGTGTGTGGGCGGTGTGCTGCAGTGTGGAGTGTGTGTGTGTGTGCGGTGTGGAGTGTGTGTGTGCGGTGTGTGTGCGGTGTGTGTGTGTGTGCGGTGTGCTGCAGTGTGGAGTGTATGTGTGTGCGGTGTGCTGCAGTGTGGAGTGTGTGTGTGTGTGCGGTGTGCTGCAGTGTGGAGTGTGTGTGTGTGTGCGGTGTGCTGCAGTGTTGAGTGTGTGTGTGTGCGGTGTGCTGCAGTGTGGAGTGTGTGTGTGTGCGGTGTGCTGCAGTGTGGAGTGTGTGTGCGTGCGGTGTGCTGCAGTGTGGAGTGTGTGTGTGTGTGTGTGGTGTGCTGCAGTATGGAGTGTGTGTGTGTGCGGTGTGCTGCAGTGTGGAGTGTGTGTGTGTGTGGTGTGCTGCAGTGTGGAGTGTGTGTGTGTGCGGTGTGCTGCAGTGTGGAGTGTGTGTGTGTGCGGTGTGCTGCAGTGTGGAGTGTGTGTGTGTGTGCGGTGTGCTGCAGTGCGGAGTGTGTGTGTGTGCGGTGTGCTGCAGTGTGGAGTGTGTGTGCGTGCGGTGTGCTGCAGTGTGGAGTGTGTGTGTGTGTGTGGTGTGCTGCAGTATGGAGTGTGTGTGTGTGCGGTGTGCTGCAGTGTGGAGTGTGTGTGTGTGTGGTGTGCTGCAGTGTGGAGTGTGTGTGCGTGTGCGGTGTGCTGCAGTGTGGAGTGTGTGTGTGCGTGCGGTGTGCTGCAGTGTGGAGTGTGTGTGGTGTGCTGCAGTGTGGAGTGTGTGTGTGTGCGGTGTGCTGCAGTGTGGAGTGTGTGTGTGCGGTGTGCTGCAGTGTGACGCGCAGTGTGGAGTGTGTGTGTGTGCGGTGTGCTGCAGTGTAGAGTGTGTGTGTGTGCAGTGTGGTGTGCTGCAGTTTGGAGTGTGGTTGTGTGTGCGGTGTGCTGCAGTGTGGAGTGTGTGTGTGCGGTGTGCTGCAGTGTGGAGTGTGTGTGTGTGTGTGTGCGGTGTGCTGCAGAGCGGAGTGTGTGTGTGTGCGGTGTGCTGCAGTGTGGAGTGTGTGTGCGTGCGGTGTGCTGCAGTGTGGAGTGTGTGTGTGTGTGTGTGGTGTGCTGCAGTATGGAGTGTGTGTGTGTGCGGTGTGCTGCAGTGTGGAGTGTGTGTGTGTGTGGTGTGCTGCAGTATGGAGTGTGTGTGTGTGCGGTGTGCTGCAGTGTGGAGTGTGTGTGTGTGTGGTGTGCTGCAGTGTGGAGTGTGTGTGCAGTGTGGTGTGCTGCAGTTTGGAGTGTGGTTGTGTGTGCGGTGTGCTGCAGTGTGGAGTGTGTGTGTGCGGTGTGCTGCAGTGTGGAGTGTGTGTGTGTGCAGTGTGCTGCAGTGTGGAGTGTGTGCGGTGTGCTGCAGTGTGGAGTGTGTGTGTGCGGTGTGCTGCAGTGTGACGCGCAGTGTGGAGTGTGTGTGTGTGCGGTGTGCTGCAATGTGGAGTGTGTGTGTGTGCAGTGTGGTGTGCTGCAGTTTGGAGTGTGGTTGTGTGTGCGGTGTGCTGCAGTGTGGAGTGTGTGTGTGCGGTGTGCTGCAGTGTGGAGTGTGTGTGTGTGCAGTGTGCTGCAGTGTGGAGTGTGTGCGGTGTGCTGCAGTGTGGAGTGTGTGTGTGCGGTGTGCTGCAGTGTGGAGTGTGTGTGTGCGGTGTGCTGCAGTGTGGAGTGTGTGTGGTGTGCTGCAGTGTGGAGTGTGTGTGTGTGGTGTGCTGCAGTGTGGAGTGTGTGTGTGCGGTGTGCTGCAGTGTGGAGTGTGTGTGTGTGTGCGGTGTGCTGCAGTGTGGAGTGTGTGTGCGGTGTGCTGCAGTGTGGAGTGTGTGTGTGTGCGGTGTGCTACAGTGTGGAGTGTGTGTGTGTGGTGTGCTGCAGTGTGGAGTGTGTGTGTGTGCGGTGTGCTGCAGTGTGGAGTGTGTGTATGTGTGCGGTGTGCTGCAGTGTGGAGTGTGTGTGCGGTGTGCTGCAGTGTGGAGTGTGTGTGCGGTGTGCTGCAGTGTGGAGTGTGTGTGTGCGGTATGCTACAGTGTGGAGTGTGTGTGTGTGTGGTGTGCTGCAGTGTGGAGTGTGTGTGTGGTGTGCTGCAGTGTGGAGTGTGTGTGTGTGGTGTGCTGCAGTGTGGAGTGTGTGTGTGCGGTGTGCTGCAGTGTGGAGTGTGTGTGTGTGTGTGCGGTGTTCTGCAGTGTGGAGTGTGTGTGTGTGTGCGGTGTGCTGCAGTGTGGAGTGTGTGTGCGGTGTGCTGCAGTGTGGAGTGTGTGTGTGTGCGGTGTGCTACAGTGTGGAGTGTGTGTGTGTGCGGTGTGCTGCAGTGTGGAGTGTGTGTGCGGTGTGCTGCAGTGTGGAGTGTGTGTGCGGTGTGCTGCAGTGTGGAGTGTGTGTGTGTGGTGTGCTGCAGTGTGGAGTGTGTGTGTACGGTGTGCTGCAGTGTGGAGTGTGTGTGTGTGCGGTGTGCTGCAGTGTGGAGTGTGTGTGTGTGCGTGCGGTGTGCTGCAGTGTGGAGTGAGTGTGTGTGTGGTGTGCTGCAGTGTGGAGTGTGTGTGTGTGTGCGGTGTGCTGCAGTGTGGAGTGAGTGTGTGTGTGCGGTGTGTGTGCGGTGTGTGTGTGTGTGCGGTGTGCTGCAGTGTGGAGTGTGTGTGCGGTGTGCTGCAGTGTGGAGTGTGTGTGTCCGGTGTGCTGCAGTGTGGAGTGTGTGTGTGCGGTGTGCTGCAGTGTGGAGTGTGTGTGTGCAGTGTGCTGCAGTATGGAGTGTGTGTGTGTGCGGTGTGCTGCAGTGTGGAGTGTGTGTGTGTGTGCGGTGTGCTGCAGTGTGGAGTGTGTGTGTGTGTGCGGTGTGCTGCAGTGTGGAGTGTGTGTGTGTGTCCGGTGTGCTGCAGTGTGGAGTGTGTGTGTGCGGTGTGCTGCAGTGTGGAGTGTGTGTGTGTGTCCGGTGTGCTGCAGTGTGGAGTGTGTGTGTGTGTGCGGTGTGCTGCAGTGTGGAGTGTGTGTGTGCGGTGTTCTGCAGTGTGGAGTGTGTGTGTGTGCGTGCGGTGTGCTGCAGTGTGGAGTGTGTGTGTGTGCGGTGTGCTGCAGTGTGGAGTGTGTGTGTGCGGTGTGCTGCAGTGTGGAGTGTGTGTGCGGTGTGCTGCAGTGTGGAGTGTGTTTGTGTGTGCGGTGTGCTGCAGTGTGGAGTGTGTGTGTGTGTGTGTCCGGTGTGCTGCAGTGTGGAGTGTGTGTGTGCGGTGCAGTGCGGTGTGCTGCAGTTTGGAGTGTGTTTATGTGTGCGGTGCAGTGTCCTGCAGATTGGAGTGTGTGTGGTGCAGTGTGATGTGCTGCTGGTGATCCCCCTCTTTTAGAAGGGGGACCGCACAGACTGTAACAACTAGAGGGGCATCTCACTCCTCAGTGTGCCGGGAAAGGTCCTGGCAAGGATTATTCAATATCGCCTTGCCAGGCACGCTGAGGAGAGGCTTGTGGAGCCCCAATGCGGTTTCAGGAAAGGGCGGTCCTGCACAGATGCCATATTTTCTGTCCGTCTGCTACAGCAGAGGTGTAGGGAATTCGAGCAAGACCTACATCTCTACTTTATTGACCTGGTCAAGGCCTATGATACCATCAATAGGCCTGGGCTCTGGGTTGTTGTTCGTGCTTTTAGAGTACCTGACCCTCTGCTCACGATCATTAAGGACCTTCATGATGGTGAGCGGGCCCGGGTAAAACTATGTGGCCGGGAGTCCGAGCTTTTCTGTGTACACCTTGGGGTGCGAGAGGGATGTCCTCTGGCTCCCACATTATTTAACATCTATTTTGACCACGTAGTTCGTGAAGCCTTCAATAGCTGTACCGGGGGAATCTCCATATGGTACAGATATAATGGGAGGCTGATCGATGCCCGGGTGCAGTCAAGGGATGGCTCCCTATTGCTCAACCACGTTATGTATGCTGATGATTTGGTAATAGCTGCTCATTCAGAGGGGGAGTTAGAGACGCTGCTGCTGAGACTGGAGCGTGCCACTAAGAGATGGGGCCTTACCATCAGCCCCACCAAAACTAAGCACCTGCCTGGGTATTTTGTACCATCGGACACTCCACCCCCACAACTCCCAATCGGTGATGGGGCAGTTGTGAAGAGAGTGGAGAGTTTCCCATACCTGGGAAGTGTGCTTATGACCGGCTCCAGTTTAACAGCAGAGGTCTCACTCCGAATCAGTCGAGCGGCAATATATTTTCATCGGTTGCGTAACCGTGTGTGGAAGCTACCTGGTCTGTCGCTCCGCAATAAGCTTCAGGTCTTCTCGGCCATGGTCATTCCCTCCCTTCTCTATGCTTGCGAAACGTGGACCCCCCTAATGGAACATCTTCGCCGGTTAGAAACATTTAGGCTGGCCTGCCTACGATCCATCCTGGGTTTAACCAGACTGGATTGTGTGAGCTCACAAACCCTTGAAATATCTGGGCAAGGTCCCATCGGTGAGCTCCTCCGGCGGGCAAGGCTGCGATGGCTGGGTCATGTAGCCCGCATGCCCAGCCACCGCATGCCAAAACAGCTTTTGTTCGGCCAGATTGAGGGGGCTAAACGGGCGCGGCACGGGCTAGAGAAGAGATGGAGTGATGTGGTACAGGAGGACGTGGAGCTGAGTGGACTTGCCGATGACTGGTACCAGCGGTGTCAAGATCGGCCTCTGTGGAGGAGGCTCGTGAAGGACGCTACTGGGCAGTTGGAGGTAGTCGCCCTCCAACAACAATAGAGGGCGGAGGAGCGACGCTCACAACAACAAGCGAAGCGCTGGGTGGCTAAAGCACAGGAGGGTTGGCACAGTAGGGGGCACAGGTGGTGCATCAGCCAGTCATCTCAGTCAGTCGACCCGTGGCACCTGGGTCTGCCCCGTGACCTCCTGCCAGCGGGCGTTCGACACTCCACGTGGCCTCAAGGTGCACATGTCCTGGCATAAGAGTCGTGGTGACGTCACCGCCACTTAGTGGCGAATGGCGGTTGTTGTTGTGCTGCAGTGCAATGTAGCATAGTGTCCTGCAGCGTGGAGTGTGTGCGGTGCAGTGTGGTGTTCTGCAGTGTGGAGTGTGTGTGTGTAGTGCTGTGTAGCATAGTGTCCTGCAGTTTGGAATGTGTACGTGTGTGTGTGGAGGGCGGGCGGGCGGCTTCCAGCTGTACCACGTGCCCCGTTCGACCCTAAGCCGGCACGCGTTTGACCCCACGGTAGGATCGCTAAGCACGCGTGCTCTCAGACGAGTAGATGCGCACACAGCGATAGGAACAAAGACGGATGAGCAGGGGGAGAAAGACCATCGTTCTTCAACAGATGGGTCGTGATCCCTAGAACGCATGCATTTGTCACTGGAGGCGGCGAGGGGGAGGGCTGGTCACAGGCCTGGCTGATGATAGATAAACAAAAACAGCGTCTGTGTTGAATTTCCGGAACAAATCATGTCTAAGGCCATTGACCGTCAGCTTTACTTACGGGCGGATCTCTCATGTCTCAAGGCCGCGTCGTCCCAACGTAAACCTCTCGGCCGAGGCTCTGACACCGTCAATCCTCACTTATCGGCGGCACCAGCAGCAGCAGCAGCAGCCATGAGCTATCCACTGCTGGATGAAGGGGACGGCTCCATCTCTGCCCAGGACGCCCTCCGGGGGCGCTTGCGAACCCGGCGACCCGAATTCGATTCCAGCTCACGGCCACCGGCACCAGTGACGGTTTTGTCTGAATCGGTGCTGGGCCTCCCCTAGGTCGGCTCAGCCTCAGAATGAGTAGCTGATGCGGTGTGTAAACATCGCCACTTGGGAGACAAAGGCGGCCGGGTGCGTGCGGTGCTGCCCACCCACCACCTCGTGTGCCGTGCCGGACTTCAGAGGTGCTCGCGAGGGTTAAGTTGCCCCCACTCTCCTCCTCGTCGCGGGCGACGGGGTGAGCTTAGGGTTGTGCCACCCTCTCGTCGTGGCCGCTGGTGCGTCTGCGGTTTAGCTGCCCCCCCCCTCTCCCCAGCCGTCCACCTCGTCGCGGGCTAAGTGGCGTAGTCAGCGTCCGGGGGGGGGGGGTGGGGGGGGGCGGGGCGATCCACCTCGTCGCGGGGCAAGGGGGGAGAGGAGGTGGGGTGGGTGCGGTGACTCACGGACGCAGGAGCGGCCGTCGTCCGAGAACACGTGACCCTCGTCACACTCGCAGCGGAAGGTGCCGGGGAGGTTGACGCAGCGAGCGTGGGGACCGCAGCGGCCGCCCGGGTACTCCGCGCACTCGTCCTGGTCTAGCACACGAGACAGAGACAAAGACCCCCCCCGCGTGGCCTTAACAGACTGCTTGGGGCAAGTGCTGTTAGCGAGCAGCGCCTACGAAGGCCGGCACGGCGCACGAGGGGGTGAAATATTCACGCGGCCACGGGGAGAGAGACACGGAAACTCCAAAATACACAGCAGCAGCAGCGGCGGCGGCGGGCGTCAGGGTCGGGATCGAACCCACGACCTCCTGCATACCTGGCGAGGTAGTTAACGGGGCTGGGGCTAGCGGCGGGGCAGGGGCGATGCTGGGGGTGGGGCTAGGGGGGGAGTCAGGGGGGGTGGGTGGAGGGGGGGAGGGGGGTGGAGGGGGGTGGAGGGGATGGAGGGAGGGGGGGTGGTGGGGGGAGGGGGGGTGGAGGGGGTGGGCCTCACCGTAGCAAACGCGGCCGTCTCCCGTGAAGCCCGCGGCGCATTCGCAGGTGAAGTCGGCGCCCCGACCCGGCCGGCACTGCGCGTTGTTGTCGCAGTCGTGAGTGCCGTCGTAGCAGGCGCTTTGGTCCGCCTCGTCTACACGGGCAAAGGTTCCACACCAGACCCAGCCCGTCCCAACGTCACGAACGCAGCCATAGAGACCGCGGTGGGGGGGGGGGTAAAGTGGTGCTGGCCAGTAAGCAGCGCCTGCGACGGGAGGGGCTGCTCGCAACGCGGCACACGTAGGGGATGGTGCGGCCGGGAATCGAAAATAAAAACACGCTCGGTCACCTTTGCCACGGTGGAGAGAGATGTTGACTACCTCGCCCGGTATACAGGAGGTCGTGGGTTCGCTTGTAAATTTGGAGTCCGCATGTCTTTCTCTCGCCGTGGCCGCTTGGATTTGTCTCCACATTTATTAATGAGCACGCGTTTAGAGAATTCGGCTGCTCCGATACATTTCCACGTTGAGCTATCATTTGTGGCCAGGTCGCTTCTGGCAAAGAGCTGCGCATAGCTCAGTGGAGCCTTACCTAGTAAAATAAAATAAAAAATTGTTTAGTGTACCTCTTATAGCCGCCCCAGTGCTGATGTTCATAAACTGCATCGGGTACTCGTTAAAGGCAGAGTCCACCTCGGGGAAGCCCAGCACCGGCTTCAAATATTCGCCACTCGCGCAGTGCTCTTTACAGCCAGCAACCATCAACTCTCGGGCAAGGTGTTTACATTGAGCGCCTTTGCATGAGAGTCAACTCATGGGTGGGACGTGAGAGGGTGGGAGGGAGGAGAGGGAGGGAGGGGGAGAGGTGAGGGAGGAGAAAGGCATGGGAGGAATGGGTGGAAAGAGGGAGGGAGGGAGGGGAAGTATGGAGGAGAGGGAGGGAGGGGAGGATGGATGGTGGGGAGAGATGGAGGGGGGTGTAGGGGAGGGATGCGAGGGGGGGAGAGACGGAGGGAGGGGAATTATGGAGGAGAGGGAGGAGATCACTGCTGGCTCATTCTTAATTCTCTGTCACTGAGCCAGGAAATCATTTCAAGCTGAGTTGACCAAAAAGTCCGTCGACCGCGATCAACGTGTGCGGCGAGACGGAACGTTTTGACCGGCGGCGCACCGCACTGAACGCTGCCACGGCCCCTCGACAGGGGCAAGGGCGGTGAGCGGGCGGCACGGTGGCTCACGAGGAGGTGGGCGGACGGCTCAGGCCGCCTTTGTCTCCCGATGGGTTCTTTTTTGCCGATGTTTAAAAAAGAAAACACGTGGCACCAGGTGCTCATTCGAGGCCGAGTCGACCTAGGCGGGGCTCAGGAACGGAGGGGGTGGGGGGGGTCGCCCGGTTCGACGCACGGCGTGCTAACCGCTGTGCGACCGCTCACCCAGAGACACACGCGTGTCCGCACGCGTGCGCGCAGTAACAACCACAGAGACACGCAGAAACACGCGCACTCACGCCGGACACAAGTGGGACAGGCAATCGAACACGCAGATTGAGAATAATAACACAAGCCAGGTGCTTGTGCATTGTTACCCCCAATCGATGGGCTTCAACAAACATGGAGCTCACCCCCCCCCCCCACGTACAGCCTCTAACAGACTGTTGGGGCGAGTGCTGTTCGCGGGGAGCACCTATGAAGGCCGGCACGCCGCACGAGGGGCGTGGCTTGGCCAACGCCACGCCCGGCCGCCTTTGTCTCCCCACTTGCTGACGTTTGCACGCCGCGCCCCGTACTCAATTGAGGCCGAGCCGACCTAGGGGAGGCTCAGGCCCGGTTCAGATATTCCGCCACTGGCGTTGGCCCTGAGCGAGGAACGGAGCGGCGAAGCTGCGGCTGAGCAGCCACCACCGCCATTCCCCGCACACAAAGACAAAGATCCCCCGTGTAGCCTTAACAGACTGTAGGGGGCAAGTGCTGTTAGCGAGCACCTGTGAAGGCCGGAACGACACACGAGGGGGTGGGTGGCCAGCAGCACGCCCAACCGCCTTTGTCTTCCCAGTGGCGATGTTTACACACCGCACCAGGTACTCATTTGAGGCTGGGTCGACCTAGGGGAGGCCCAGGACCGGTTCAGATAATCGTCACTGGTGTTGACCATGAGCGGGAATCGAACTCGGGTCGCCGGGTTCATAGCGCAGCGTGCTAACCACTACACTACCGCTCCCCGCACACACACATGCACGCACACACACGCGCACACACACACGCACACACACAGACACGCTGACAATGAAAACAGAACTTGAAGGAATAAATATTAAATATATAAATATATCTCGCTCTCTTTCCACCTCCCCCCCCGGGGTTTCAGCCGCAGAGGGATTGGGCAGACATCGATGTAAAAACAACAACTAAAAATTCCGCTGGCATTTTAAAAAGTGGAGCTGGGATTCGTATTCGAGTTATTTATTTATTGTTTAGTTACGGGGGAGGGGGCGGGGTGGAGGAGGGCAAAGGGGGGAGGGAGGAGAGATTATTCCTATTATTATTATTTTTGCCTCGCAATGCAACCGGCAGAATCGTGTTGACAGGGCCTCATTGTGACGACGGTGACCTCTGACCCCGGGGCAAATGCCCTCGCTGAGCTGGACGATTGTTTTGATTTATTGCCTAGTCCGTCCTCCACTCCCCCGCCACCCCCCCACCCCCATCTAACCTGCTGACATCCCCCCTAATGGACATCTGTCAAAAAGAGCTTCGTAGCTCATCGGATTCCTCCTCCAGTCTAAGTAAAGATTCTGCGACTGTGATTCTGTCTGCGTGTCGCTGTACCTTATAGATGTTCACGATACATAGTTGGTAAATCCCCCCCACACTGCTTTGCCCCCGCCCCCCGCCCCCTAATAAGTTGCCATCGACGTCGAGTTGTCATCACGCGTCTCTCGCAGAGCGTTGCATCCCCACCTGCGTCGTCTTACAGGACGGCCGAAGCGGATGTCGTAGAGCTACCTCCGAGATCACTCTTCAGTGAGCTCTGCCGTGCGAGAGCGGCGCCCGTCGGTCCAAGCCGAGTGCGAGCGTCAGATGGTGGCGATGGCTTGTGGGATAGACCATGGCAGCTGATGCTTATGACGATGAAGACGAATAATGTTTGCGCACCGTGCTGCTCACCTTCTATCATTGACCAGGGCCAACGTCAGCGATGAGCAATATCTGAACCAATCCCTGGCCCTCCCTGGCTCGGCCCCCCTCCTTCGCAAACTCACACTGAACCAGCGTGGTGAAGTATGGTGGAGCGACAACCCCACCCCGTCCCTCACCCCACCTTGATGCAAACAAACCCAATTCATTCACTTGCCCGTCGCAATACCTCAAACGAACGAACAAGCAAAGCAAACCCACCGTCCGATCTAAAACTGGCCGGCCGCTCGCAAAAAAGGTTTCACTTCCGCTCGTAAGTCAAAGTGAACGGGGGGCCCCCTGCGTTCACGTGGCGGAGGTGGCTGTTTGTGTGTCATCTCTCTCCTCTCCTCCTCTCTCATCTCCTCTCTCGATGTCCTCCCTCGCCCGCCCGCTCGCTCTCCCTCTCACCGGTGATGGAGCCGATCTTGTTGGTGGTGGCGTAGCGCAGGATGAGGCCGCTGGCGTCGTACAGAGTGAAGATTCGCCCGACGCTCAGCCTCTGCGTGTGTGGCACCTGGACACCGCCCTCCCCGTCATCGTGCGGGCAACTCTGTGGGTGGGGGGGGAGGGGGGGGAGGAGTTGGTGGGGTGTAGCGAAGAAGCGATGCTCGTTGTGGGGATACCCAAGGGAGGGGGTGACACGGGAGTTGGGGGGGGGTAACGGGGGCGCTGGGAGTGGTGGGGATGTTGGCGTGGTGAGCCTCAACGCGGAGGACACCGATGCGAAGGCCGCTATCGCCACGACGACGGTGGTGATGAGGATGATTGTAATGATGAGGATGACGAAGATGACAATGATGATGACGCTGCTGAGGATTACGGTGATTATTACGGTAATAAGGATGACAATGGTGATATCAATCATGAAGACACAGCCATCATGAAGGAAAAGACGACGATGATGATGAGGATGATGATGGTAATGATGAGGATGATGACCTATGACGATTACGATGACGATAACGACCAAGATGACAATGTTGATGACGCTGACGAGTATGATGATGGTGATCGCGATGACGATGACCACAATGATGATTAGAATGACGACGACGCCGCCGATAAGGACAATGCCAACAATGACGATGACGACGACGATGATGATGATGATGTAGAGGAGAGGGAGAGGAGAGAACAGCACCTGGTAGGTGATGTTCTGCTTCCACGTCTGCCTGAACGTCTCGGTGCGGCCGCTGCCGTAGTCCACGACGTACTCCCGCAACGACGTCGACGTCACCACTGCAGCGGCAACATGAGAAACCTCGTCACAAGGCCGTGGCAACGTCGTGGCAACGTCGTGGCAATGTCGTTGCAACGTCGTCGCCAACGTCGTCGCTACGTCGTAGCAGCGTCGTCGCAACGTCGTGACGTCGCAGCAGCGTCGTCGCAACGTCGTGACGTCGCAGCAGCGTCGTGGCAACGTCGTGACGTCGCAGCAACGTCGTGGCAACGTCGTGACGTCGTAGCAGCGTCGTCGCAACGTCGTGACGTCGCAGCAACGTCGTCGCAACGTCGTGACGTCGTAGCAGCGTCGTTGCAACGTCGTGACGTCGCAGCAACGTCGTCGCAACGTCGTGACGTCGCAGCAACGTCGTCGCAACGTCGTGACGTCGTAGCAGCGTCGTCGCGATGTCATCGCAACATCGCGACAACGTCGAAGCAACGTCGTCGCAACGCCGTGACGTCGTTGCTATGTCGTCGCAACGTCGTGGCGACGTCGTGGCAACGTCGCGGCGATGTCGTCGCAACGTCGTGACGTCGCAGCAACGTCGTCGCAACGTCGTGACGTCGTAGCAGCGTCGTCGCGATGTCATCGCAACATCGCGACAACGTCGAAGCAACGTCGTCGCAACGCCGTGACGTCGTTGCTATGTCGTCGCAACGTCGTGGCGACGTCGTGGCAACGTCGCGGCGATGTCGTCGCAACGTCGTAGCGGCGTCGTCGTGATGTCGTCTCTCGCGCGGCCCTTCTCGGACGCACGGGGGTTTCCAAATAGATGATTCGCTTCGTTTCGTGACGTCCATAGCACGTTGGGGGGGAAAAAAAACCCAACCGAAAACAAACAATATATATACACACACGCGCGCAATTCTCATCAGCATCATCATCAGCGAACCCAGTTATTCGCCTCGCATGAAAGATGCCGCTCAAGCCGACAGAAAGTGTACAAAGCCGCTGCCGGTTACTCGTACAGAAACAAAAGCCTCGATTTGAAAATACAAAACAGGATTGTGGGTACTCTTTGGTTTTTTCGGTAAAGTCACGTAGGTAAAATAAAATAAATGAAAACAACTAAATTAAATCACGGCGTTTCGGAGGCAACACAAGCTTCCGTCTTCAGGTGGAACAGTCACAGCAAAATAGCTGTATCAAGTGAGGAGCTCTGAGACACCCGAGATTATATACAGGTTAAGGGGGGGGGGGGGAGGAGCCAGGCAGGGACGTGAGTGGGGGGGGAGGGCTAAGTTAAGCCGCCTTTTGTTATGCTGCAGGGGGTTCGGGAGATGCGGAGGTTCACTGCGCGAGCTAAATGGAAAGGTTGTACCATTATAAGGCAGCTAAAGTTTGACTTGGTTTATGACATCTTTCCAATGGTTGCTCAATTTAAAACCATATTCTCGGTTGAAGTTGTGTCTATGTTTGTATATATGGATGGCTTCATGGACAAATCTTTGGTAATAACCGGAAGGTTTGCAGAGCACTTTGGCATCGGAGAAGACAATGTCATGAGAACCCGCTGTGTTGAAACAATGATCAGCCACGGCCGAAGAATTCGTTCTGCCGTGTTTCAAATCTGATTTGTGCTCGCGAATTCGGTCAGAAACATGTCGTTTCGTCTCCCCGATATAGCAATCACCGCAGGTATAACTCAATTTGTAAACACCGGGGTACTGTAAGTCAGGAATGACATTTTTTACGGATTGGATCAGATTACGGATTTTGTGTACAGTATTGAACCGGACCTGGATCTTGTGTTTGTTTAGAATTTTGGAAATATTTTTGGTAACGCCTGCCATGTATGGCAGTGTGATGATTTTGATTGGAGTATCAGGTGGTTGTTTCTGTATGGTGGGAGAAACAGCTTGGCAGATAGTATGGTCAGAGTAACCGTTCATCTTGAGGGCCAGGTGTACATGTTTTAATTCACTGGCCAGGTGGTATTGGTCAGAAATGCAATGAGCTCTGTGGTATAATGTTTTGATGAGATAATTCTTTTGAGCCGGTTGGTGGTGGGAATCACGCTTCAAGTAGGAATCTGTGTGGGTGGACTTCCTGTAAACAGAATGTCCAAAAGAGCCATCAGTCCTCCTCTCAAACAGAATATCCAAGAATGGCAGCTTGCCATCTTTCTCCACTTCCATGGTGGATGGGTGTCTGGATGGGTGTCTGGAATTGATGTGGTCTAGAAAATGGTTCAAAGCTGGGAGGCCATGTGGCCAAATGACGAAAGTGTCATCCACATATTTCTTCCACAGGGAAGGACGAAGGGTGGATGTCTGGATGGCGTCTGATTCAAATTTCTCCATGAAAACATTGGCTATCACTGGTGACAAGGGGGGACCCATAGGGGTACCCTCATTTTGTTTTGTAGAAGGTACCATTACAGGTAAAGTAAGTATTGGTGAGGCAGTGCCTAACCAGTGCAGGTACATCAGGGTTCAGTCCATGTTGGACCAAATCTTCAATTATTGTTATGGTATCAGGTACTGGGACCTTGGTGAACAGAGAGACCACGTCAAAGCTGACGAGGATATCATCAGGAGATAGTACAATGTCCTTGGCCATAGAAACCAATTGGGTTGAGTTATGTACTGCTAAGGTGGTCTTGCCAGTGAAGGGAAGCAGAGTATCCGATAAAAAACGGGCTAGCTTGTAGGTAGGGGAGTTAATCGTGGACACGATGGATCGTAGTGGGGTACCTTCTTTATGGATCTTGGGAAGACCATAGAGTCTGGGAGGTCTTGCAGCTGAGGGTTTTAGGGAGGGACGTTTGGTTGGTTCGATTAGGGAAGTCGAACTAGTGATGATCTTGTTGGTTTTTATCGTTAGGCTGTTAGTAGGATCACTTTTAATTTTTGAGTAACTCCCATAATTGAGTAGGTCCTGGATTTTGTTGTTGTACGAGTTTTTATCCATAATGACAGTGGCATTGCCCTTGTCGGCCGAGAGGATGGCTATATCATCGCTCTTTTTTAAATTCGCGAGTTCAGAGCGTTCGTTTTTGCTAATGTTTCTAATGGGTTTCTTAGCATTCTTGAGAAAAGTGGCTATTTCAACTCTCGCAACGTCCGCTTGGATGGGTCCTATGCCTTTGAGGGCTACATCGACCTAAGAGATGATATCCTCTACTGGTATATGTTTAGGGTTGACAGCAAAATTTAGCCCTTTAGCCAATACCGTTTTCAGATTGTCCGAAATCGGGATGTTACTCTGATTAATAACGATTTTGTTAACATTCAGTTTGTGATCTGTGGTTCTGGCTCCTCCCCCCTCCCCCCCTCCCTTTAACCTCTATATAATCTCAGGTGTCTCAGAGCTCCTCACTTGATACAGTTTTTTTATGTGGCTGTTACACCTGAAGACGGAAGCTTGTGTTGCCTCCAAAACGTCGTGATTTAATTTAGTTGTTTTCAGTTTAACACGTAGGCTTTCGCGACCAATATTATTAATAATAAAGGTTTTTGGGTTAGATCGTGTTATTTATAAATGTTTCGTAATCCTCCACCACCCGACACGGCCAATCAGCAAAAAAGTGTCACATTGACAAAAGACAATTAGTTCACTACTTTAGCCCAACGGTGTGTTGAAGAGTGAATCCACAACATTTACAGTTTGAATACGACGTTTCGCTGGTAATTACATCCAGCATCATCGGGCAATTCGCCAGAATGGTAAAGCCCTCACTTGCTCCCAGTCTTAAATAGAGCAGCAGGGTGACGTCATCATTTAACTCATTCAGGTGCAGTAATTATATAATCGATTTGTGATCAGTCAATGGTTATGATTAGCAATGAGTTGTAGATTAGTAATTAGTTGTAATGTGTGTTATTGTGATTATATGCTACATTAATAATCTGTTAATTAGTATGTGTTTCCCCTATACGGAATTGTAATATGTATTATTTAATAATTCGCTTCCAAACCGCACTAAGCCTATAGCTATCAGAGCGATTAAAGTTATTTCTATTTCTCTCAATTTCAATGGATTCTCTAATTAGTCAATGCCAGTAATAATTAGTTTTACACAATACTTCAACGTTATAAATAACGCGATCTAACCCGAAGACCTAAAATATGAATAATATTGGTCGCGAGAGCCTACGTGTTAAACTGACTAACCTCTATGGGGAGGATACTTTTCTTAAAACCAGAAAGTTGGAGAACCTCCGCATTAAGCGGATAAAATTGATATCTTCCCTGGCGTTCCTCAAAAGGTGCAGAGATTCAAAGGTAATACCAAACGCTGTTAAAATAACACATCACAAAGTATTCTAAAGCTAACCAAATACTACACAAAGCTAGCGAATTATTATTAATAGAGAGAATACAGCACAACAGGAGTGAATTATCTTACATTTCGGAATCGCTAAAGCAGTTACACTTAGATATAAGCAATAGTGTATCCATGCATTATTGGAATATAATAGATACCATAACACAACAATCGGCTGATAATGTGTTTAATCTAACAAAAACTAACCAAATGAATACATTTTCTAGACTTTATAATAAACAAATCCCTACTAAAAACGAACAATTTAAAAACAAAACCGTAATGAACTTGATTAACACTTCTTTGGTTCTTTCGGTAAAGTCACGCAGAATGAGAATAAAATAATAAATTGATAAAATAAAATTATTATTATTTTATTCTCATTCTACGTGACTTTATCGAAAGAACCAAAGAAGGTGAATCCTTGCAGTCACGAAAGCTTTAAATCGAAATTTGACTAACACTGTTTTAACTAGTGACATGATCTCTGTCCTTTCTAAAGGCCTTAACTTTGCCGTTACCCCACACACAATTCCAGTGGATGAGATAATTGCTGAGGTAGAATCAGCAGTAAGACTCCTTCCACATAATGAGGCAGAGATGACTAGACACGAGGTTGCCAAAATAATTGAGAATAGCAAAGTTCCAAAAGTAAATATTAGCTCTAACGAAGCAAAAGCCTTAAGAGAGCTCCGTGTAAATTAAGATATCCAAATCTTGGCAGCTGATAAAGGCCGCACTACTGTAGTTATGTCACGAGCCGATTATGATAATAAAATTAGAAATTTACTAGAGGAAAATACCTACATTAAAATTAAACGAGATCCAACTAATACATTGGAATGTAAGGCTACTGCAATAATTGCAAATTCATTAATCCCTAAGAATGAGCAACACCAAATTAAGCCAAGGGCCTCAAAACCACCTAGACTGTATGGGTTACCAAAGATTAATAAAAGCGGCATCCCATTACGACCCAGTCAGTACAATTGACTCTGCCACTTACAAATTAGCAAAATAAATAACTGAACAAATACAGCCCAACATCAGTAGGACATCTTCATGCATAAGAAATTCAGAACATCTTGTGAATGTAATTAAAGATATTAAACTTAATCCTAATGATATTCTGGTAAGTTTTGATGTGATTTCTCTATTCACTAAGGTTACAGTGAACGAATCGCTTAAATTACTTGATACACTAGTAAAGAATACAGGTTTACCAAAAGATATTCCGAAACTTGCTGACCATTGTTTAAATAACACTTACTTCTTATGGAGAGGGGATTTCTTTAAACAAAAGGAAGGAGCAGCAATGGGCTCTCCTTTATCTCCTGCTATAGCAAATCTGTAAATGGAAAACTTTGAAATAAGAGCACTTGCCTCGAGCACATTAAAACCATCTTTTTGGTTTAGATATGTGGATGACACTTTGGTTGTCTGGCCACATGGTAAAGATACACTTAATGATTTTCTAAATAATCTCAATGCACAAAACCCGGCCATCCAGTTCACCATGGAAATGGAGGTGAATAACATACTCCCGTTCCTAGATATTTTGCTTGGACACGGCCTAAACGGTAAAATAACACACATCATTTACAGAAAGCAAACGCACACTGATGCCTATCTGAATGCAGATTCGCATCATCATCCAGCTCATAAATCCTCTCTTATCACGACGCTCATACATCGGGCTAAAACAGTGTCAGATGGTGAAAGTCTAGTGAGAGAAATCAAACACGTTAAATAAGCATTACGACAGAATGGCTGCAATAATACTCAAATTAACAGAGCACTGAATGCCAAATCACGATCGCAAAGCAACACTGCTGAAAGCGATCAGATTGTTAAAACAATTAAAATTCCATATATCTCAGGAGTAACTGACAAATTAGCCCGTGTTTTGCAAAAGCAAAACATTACAGTTAGATTTGGCACAGTACACAAAATTCAAAAACTAGTATCTTGCACTAAAGACGAATTACCTAAATTATCAACAGATGGTGCATATCGGATTAATTGTTTACGTGGTAGATGCTATATTGGACAGACGGAACGTAGCATCAGCATAAGACTAAAAGAACACCGAAGAAATGTTAAATTATCTCAAGCACAACTGTCGGCAGTGGCAGAACATGCTTGCCAACAAGGGCACTCAATTGATTTTGATAACGTTGAAGTGTTGTGTAAAACGAATTATTACTGGCAAAGACTAATTAGAGAATCCATTGAAATTGGGAGAAATAGAAATAACTTTAATCGCTCTGATAGCTATAGGCTTAGTGTGGCTTGGAAGCGTATTATTAAATAATACATATTACAATTCCTTATAGGGGAAACACATACTAATTAACAGATTACTAACATAGCATATAATCACAATAACACACATTACAACTAATTACTAATCTATAACTCATTACTAATCATAACCATTGACTGATTACCAATCGATTATATAATTACTGCACATGAATGAGTTAAATGATGACGTCACCCTGCTGCTCTATTTAAGACCGGGAGCAAGCGAGGGCTTTACCATTCTGGCGAATTGCCCGATGATGCTGGATGTAATTACCAGCGAAACGTCGTATTCAAACTGTAGATGTGGATTCACTCTTCAACACACTGGTGGGCTAAAGTAGTGAACTAATTGTCTTTTGTCAACGTGAAACTTTTGCTG
This sequence comes from Petromyzon marinus, assembly GCF_048934315.1. Taxonomy (NCBI): domain Eukaryota; kingdom Metazoa; phylum Chordata; class Hyperoartia; order Petromyzontiformes; family Petromyzontidae; genus Petromyzon; species Petromyzon marinus. The sequence goes on along the minus strand of NC_133695.1, from coordinate 5,168,088 downwards.
ATTGGCCGTGTCGGGTGGTGTAGGGTTACGACACATTTATAAATAACGCGATCTAACCCCAAAAACCTTTATTATGAATTAGTTGTTTTCATTTATTTTATTTTACCTACGTGACTTTACCGAAAAAAACAAAGAGTATGAATCTTTGCAGTCACGAAAAGCTTCAAATCTAGGATTGTGGGTACCGCACGAACCCAGACGATGTCACTTCCCAAGTGAACGGGCATTGGTCGTGGGTAACGCACAAACACAAATGATGTCACTCCACAATCAGAATATTTATTTTGACACCGGAGGAATCCGATGAGCTATGAAGCTCTGCCACTGCTGAAGTTGGCCGCAGTTGCGCTGCTGTCCACGCAGCTCCCGTCGACCGATGCGTCTTCCGGGGGGGGGGGGGGGGGAGGGGTTTGTGCCACGTGCGCTGTTCGGCACGACGTCCGACGTTCCGCTCCACGTTGCCGGGAAGCTTCTTCAGGAGGCACGCTTTTTTTTTATCATTCCTGAAGCTGTGGGGGGAGAGCGCCCTCCTTTCGCTCTCCGCGTTCGTCTGAGAATGCGGGAGTTAATTAAGGTGTCGATTTCAAATTCAACGCACCAATCGCCCCCCCCCCCCGCATCGAACGCGCGTCCAGGCTGGGCCAGCTCGGGCCGGACCGGGCCGGGCGGAATTCGCAGGCAGGGAGAGAGAGGAGAAAGAGAGGACCACAACGGCCGAGCGATGAAGCCCCACACCAATGGCACATCCATCACGCCCAGCCTGATGATGATGATGATGAAGTACCTGGCGTGAGCAACAACACTCAGCCAGCATCGCCACCCCCCCCCACCCTCAACCACCCTTCCTCCCCACCGCCACCGCCACCCTGGCCCCCACCGAAAGGAAAACTGCAAATACGGAACGGATCAACAAGACTCGCTCCGCTCGCTCGACTCCGTACATGGCGAGATAAGTGCTGGAGGTGAAGATGGGCGGCGGCCGCGGGGGGGGGGGGAAAGGAGCAGCCCCTGAAATTGCCTTCGCCCACCGCACGAGGCGTGTTTGGCCTACTCTTCCACACTCGCCACAAGGACAAAAGATCCCCCCGTGTAGCCTTAACAGACTGTTGGGGCAAGCGCTGTTAGCGAGTAGCGGCACCTGTGAAGGCCGGCACGGCACACACGAGCAGCTGGGTGGCCAGCAGCACGCCCGCCCGTCCGTCTTTGTCTCCCCAGTGGCGATGTTTTTAAACGCTACACGATCGCTCGTAGCCTTCGCAGAGACCGCCGACGCAAGGGCTGTGAGCGAGCGGCACTCTGGCGCACAAGGCGGTGGGCGGCGGACAGCATCAAGCTCGGCCGCCTTTGTCTCCCGACGTTTTTTTTGCCGATGTTTCAACAACAACAAAAAACACGTGCCATCAGGTGCTCATTTGAGGCCGAGTCTACCTAGGGGAGGCCCAGGACCCGGTTGGGATAATCCGTCACTGGTCTTGGCCGATCGACTTGCCTTGCCTTGCCTGCCTGCCGGTCGATCGACTGAATGACTTGCTGGGTGGACAGAGGTCTGGGCGACGAGGAGTGGCGAGGTGGGTGGGGGGGGGATGTCGGATTATTATATTAATTTTTATTCTTTTTGTTACCCAGGGAGATCGCATCAAACCCTGACGTCGCAGCGTCTGGCGCGTTCACCTTCTTCGCTGCAGCAGACGGCTGCTCTGCCCATGAATGGCGAATTTACAAAAAAATGCGTGGCACTAAATTAATAGAGGCGCTGGTAGGTGATGGTTTTAGAAGCCGACACGTCTCTTCCGCACTGGCAAAGCACGTGTCGACACGCGTGTGAGCACGCACCAGCCCACGTAGGTCGACTCAGCCTTAAATGAGACATCGCCCACAGTCTGCTGCAGGCTACACGGGTGATCTTTGTCTTTAGTACACCAGCAGCCCGGCGCGGTTTGTAGCGGGCGATTTATTTACTTGTTTACTGCCCCCACCCCCTCTACTCCCACCCTCCTGCCCCCACCCTGCTCCCCCGCCCCCCCGTGCTCCCCCTGCAACTTGTCAGGCTGAGTGAGCGACCGACGCAGCCCGCGAAAAATAAACCCGGCGGGAAAGAAAATAAACCCAGGGCGGGGGGCGGGGGGCGGGGGGCGGGGGCGGGGGGTGGGGGCGGTGGGTGGGGGGCCGATTCTGCCATTGCTGCTGTGGCTCGTGGGAGGGTGGAGGTGGGAGGGTGGACGAGACAGGGTGGATGAAGGAGGCTGGATGAGGGAGGGTGGACGAGGGAGGGTGGACGAGGCAGGGTGAACGAGGCAGGGTGGACGAGGCAGGGTGGACGAGGGAGGGTGGACGAGGGAGGGTGGACGAGGGAGGGTGGACGAGGCAGGGTGGACGAGGCAGGTTGGACGAGGCAGGGTGGACGAGGCAGGTTGGACGAGGGAGGATGGACGAGGCAGGGTGGATGAGGGAGGATGGATGAGGGAGGATGGATGCGTGGGAGGGGCCGGGCTGCTCTTTCCACGACACTTGCAGACCCTGCATCTGCTTTTCATCAGCAGCCTCAACTGTCCAATTACCCCCCCTACCACTAACCCCCCCCCCACCCGCTCTCTTCGTCCGGGCCCCTCCTGCCCCTGGTGCACGCAGTTTCACCGCCTGCGCACTCAATGCCTGGGATTGATTGGGGTCAGCGGACGGGTTCAGGGAGCCGAGTTGCGTCAACCTCCAAGCGCCTCGAGTTTCCGATTTCAAATGTCACTGGGCCCAGAGTTCAAATTGCTTAGACCCGGCCGGGATGGTTGGTGTGAATTTGTATTTCATTTTGGAGGGTGAATTTTTACATCTCTCTTACGTGACGTGTGTCCGTCAACGCGGGGACCATAGTAGGCTACAGCGTTGGGGTTTGGCCCAACGCTACCCCTTTCTCTATTGGCCACTGCTCTCTTGACCGACCGTCGCTGACCAGCGCGGGGAAGTATGTCTCTGTAGCTTTACCAGTTTTTGTTGTTGTTGTTGTTATTGTATTACACGGTTTGCACAGCGCAGTCGGCCCACAGGCCCCAAAACGTCAAGCGGTCAGCAATCAATCTACATTGAAAACTAATTTCTCTAGAACTGATTTTTGTCTTTAGATTGTTGTCCTTCCCCTGCACCTCCGATTACGGTTGGGTTACGTACGGTGCGAAAGAAGTTCAACATACATAGACTCACACAGAGGCCCATATACTCACACAGATACCCATAGACTCACACAGAGACCCATAGACTCACACAGATACCCATAGACTCACACAGAGACCCATATACTTACACAGATACCCATAGACTCACACAGAGACCCATAGACTCACACAGAGACCCATAGACTCACACAGAGACCCATAGACTCACACAGAGACCCATATACTCACACAGAGACCCATATACTCACACAGTTACCCATAAACTCACACAGAGACCCATTGACTCGCAGAGATACCCATAGACTCACACAGAGACCCATAGACTCACACAGAGACCCATTGACTCGCAGAGAGACCCATAGTTTGTTGTCCTTCCCCCGGACCTCCAATAACCTTCTTTGAAGGGCGTCACGGGATCTACTGACGCGAGTATTGTTTTTATATATAAATAGATATGTATATTTTGCTGTTTTCCAGGTTCACTCACAGCGGCGGCGATAACCAGGGCGCCCCGTCGGATCGCAACCGCCAGGGAACCTCTGCACCGAAATCGCGGGAGCGAAGCGAGTGTGCGCGTGCGGCGACGCCGCCTGTGACTCCCAAACCCCCTGACACTTTGCGGGGAAGTATGTTTATTGTTCTCTCGTCCGCCCGGCGCCATCCACGGTTACAATACTCGGGACGTTCCACCAGCCCAGACCTTCTCCTCCGCCCTGCCCCCCCCACCCACCAAAGACAAAGACCAGAAATCCCAGTATAGCCTTGACAGACTGTTGGGGCAAGTGGCGCTGTTCGCGAGCAGCACCTGATGAAGGTTGTAACGGCACGCGGGGGGGGGGGGGGAGCAGCGCAACGCCCGGCCGCCTTTGTCTCGCGAGTGGCGATATTTAGACACTGCACCAGGTGATCGTTTGAGGCTGAGTCGACCTAGGGGAGGGGAGGCCCAGGGCCGGTTCAGATATAATCGTCACCGGTGTTGGCCGCGAGCGGGTAAACGACCTTGGGTCGCCGGGTTCGTAGCTCAGCGTAGCGCAGCGCAGCGCGCTAACCGCTACACCACCGCTCCCCATAACACACGCAATACATATAGCGCACATCCAACAACAATCACCGTTTTCAAAATAAGTGGCGGTGACATAACCACGGCGCTTGTGCCAGGCTAGGTGCATCTCGAAGGCAACTGGCGGATGTTCTCAGGAAGGAGGAGGTAACGGTTCCAGATGTTTCGGCTTAAATGCAGCAACTGCAAAGTGCACACGCACATTCCCCAAGGTGCACACGCACATTCCCCAAAGTGCACACGCACATTCCCCAAGGTGCACACGCACATTCCCCAAAGTGCACACGCACATTCCCCATGGTGCACACGCACATTCCCCATGGTGCACACGCACATTCCCCAAAGTGCACACGCACATTCCCCAAAGTGCACACGCACATTCCCCAAAGTGCACACGCACATTCCCCATGGTGCACACGCACATTCCCCATGGTGCACACGCACATTCCCCAAAGTGCACACGCACATTCCCCAAAGTGCACACGCACATTCCCCAAAGTGCACACGCACATTCCCCATGGTGCACACGCACATTCCCCATGGTGCACACGCACATTCCCCATGGTGCACACGCACATTCCCCAAAGTGCACACGCACATTCCCCAAAGTGCACACGCACATTCCCCAAAGTGCACACGCACATTCCCCATGGTGCACACGCACATTCCCCAAAGTGCACACGCACATTCCCCAAAGTGCACACGCACATTCCCCATGGTGCACACGCACATTCCCCATGGTGCACACGCACATTCCCCATGGTGCACGCGCACATTCCCCAAGGTGCACACGCACATTCCCCAAAGTGCACACGCACATTCCCCAAAGTGCACACGCACATTCCCCATGGTGCACACGCACATTCCCCATGGTGCACGCGCACATTCCCCAAGGTGCACACGCACATTCCCCATGGTGCACACGCACATTCCCCAAAGTGCACACGCACATTCCCCATGGTGCACACGCACATTCCCCATGGTGCACACGCACATTCCCCAAGGTGCACACGCACATTCCCCAAGGTGCACACGCACATTCCCCAAAGTGCACACGCACATTCTCCAAAGTGCACACGCACATTCCCCGTGGTGCACACGCACATTCCCCAAAGTGCACACGCACATTCCCCAAGGTGCACACGCACATTCCCCAAGGTGCACACGCACATTCCCCAAAGTGCACACGCACATTCTCCAAAGTGCACACGCACATTCCCCGTGGTGCACACGCACATTCCCCATGGTGCACACGCACATTCCCCAAGGTGCACACGCACATTCCCCATGGTGCACACGCACATTCCCCAAAGTGCACACGCACATTCCCCATGGTGCACACGCACATTCCCCATGGTGCACACGCACATTCCCCAAAGTGCACACGCACATTCCCCAAAGTGCACACGCACATTCCCCAAAGTGCACACGCACATTCCCCAAGGTGCACACGCACATTCCCCATGGTGCACACGCACATTCCCCAAAGACGAAGATCCCCCGGATAATCTTTGCCATACTGTTGGTGGCAAGTGCTGTTAGCGAGCACCTATGAAGGCCAGAACGGCATACGAGGTGATGGGTAGCCAGCACTCCGCCTTTGTCTCCCCAGTGGCGATGTTTACACACCGCAGCAGGTATTAATTTGAGGCTGAATCGACCTAGGGGAGGCCCAAGACCGGTTCAGATAATCGTCACCGGTGTTGGCCTTGAGCGGAAATCGAACTCGAGTCGCCAAGTTCGGAGCGCAGTGCGCTCACCGCTACAGCACCGCTCTCACACACAGACGCACACACGTACACACACACACGTACACACACACACGTACACACACACACGTACACACACGTACACACACACACGTACACACACACAAAAGCATAATTGCCCCCCACCACTACCCGTGGTTGTGGGTGAGTGAGCGGGCGAGCGAGCCGGTGGGGGGGACGAGGTGCAGGCTAAAGTAACTGCTTGCAGAGATCGTTAATCAAAGCGCTCACATCCTCAAAGCGCCGGTTATCATTGTGATGTGGTTAAGGTTGAACGTTCATTACGTGCGCGTGTGCGTGCCTACGTGCTCGCGTGTGTGTGTCCTTGCATGCCTAACCCTGCGCGTGAGTGTGCGTGTGTGTGTGCATGCGTGTGTGTGCGTGTGTGTGCGTGTGTGTACGTGTGTGCGTGCGTGTGTGTGCGTGTGTGTGTATGTGTGTGCGTGTGTGCCTATGTCCCCGGGAGCGGTAGTGTAGTGGTTAGCGCTACGCTGCGCTACGAACCTGGCGACCCGAGTTCGATTCCCGCTCACGGCCAACACCCAGTATCTGAACCGGTCCTGGGCCTCCCCTAGGTCGACTCAGCCTCGAATGAGTGCCTGGTGCGATGTGTAAACATCGCCACTGGGGAGACAAAGGCGGCCGGGCGTGGTGTTGGCCACTCACCCCATCGTGTGCCGTGCCGGCACTTCATAGGTCCTACTCGCTAACAGCACTTGCCCCAACAGTCTGTTAAGGCTATACGGGGGGGGGGCGTCTTTGTCTTTGTTATTTGTTCTGTATGTCTCTATATGTATGCGTGTGTGTCCTGCACGTCAACATCCGTCCATTACAAGAATAACCACCGAATCACCCTCTGATTTACCCAACAAAAGCCCCGTCGGTGAGTCTCAAGACCCCTCCTCAGAAGGGCTCCCCGCCTTTGCGATGTTTGCCACCAAACGCCACGCTACCGTGAGACGGCGGAGTAAGCCGGAGAAAAACCGCTACAACCACCACCACCATCACCACTCAACGTGGCGCGAGACACGGATGCTGCGGATTGATCGCGCGTCTCGGATGGGGTGGGAGAAGATAAGAATCCATTAGGGGTCGGCATTTTCTCAGGGCACGGGATTTGAAGGTGGAGTCGTGCAAATTAAGAGAAGCACAATGAATAAAAAAAATATCGAGCCATTTTAATTCATCATCAAAATGCCCCGGGGCCTCGAGTATTATTAATCAGTCGCTCAGTCAACCAGTTCCGTCGATAATTGTTACGGCCACGGTCGCGCAAGATGAGAGGCGACTGTCCTACAAGGGGGCACGCGTGCGGGAGAGAGACACGGAGAGACAGAGAGAGAGAGAGAAAGAGACGGAGAGAGACACACACATAGAGAACGAGACAGACAGAGAGAGAACGATGTGAAGATAAACAAAAATATTCATCTCTCCGTCCGTAATTCTGTCGTCTTTGCCGTTCCGTTTCATTTAACCGGGAGATTGAAGAAGCCCCAAACCGGTCCAGACACGGCACGCAAACGGCGCTGCCTCTTCCACAAGCCCCCCCACCCCTAGCCCCCCATCCCCCTACCCCCCCATCCCCCTACCCCCCCCACCCCCCATCCCCCTACCCCCCCATCCCCCTACCCCCCCCACCCCCATCCCCCTACCCCCCCATCCCCCTACCCCCGACCCCCCCCATCCCCCTACCCCCCATCCCCCGACCCCCCCACCCCCCATCCCCCTACCCCCCACCCCCCGACCCCATCCCTCCAGCCCCCCAACCCCCTAGCTCACCCCGCCCCCCCAAAACCCCGACCCCAACCCATCCCCCCCACCTCATCTCCCCCACCCCCCATCCCGCCATCCCCCCCACCAGGCCCCCCACCCCCCACCCTCTAGGTCCCCCTCACCCCCACCCCTCCATCACCCCCATCCCATCCCCCCCACCCTCCCCCCCCCCCGGTTACACCTCCAGACTCTCGTCCGCTCGTCTCTCCGTCCGCGGCTCTCCAGCGAGAGTGTGCAGGCGGTGCGACTGCACTGGGAGGTTGTCTCAGGCGCTAGGTTACGAATGAAGAAAGGGGGCAGTGGGGGGGTCAATTTGACAGAGGTGGTGAGGAGGAGGAGGAGGAGGGGCGGGGGGCTAATTCCTTGCACCAGGGACCGTGCCAACCACTCTCTCCATTCATGCCCAAAGCTGCACGCGTGATCTTTGTGTCCTTGTTGTGCGTGTGTGTATGTGCGTACGTGTATGTGCGTGCGTGTGTGCGCGTGCGTGTGTGTGCGTGCGTGTGCGTGCGTGTGTGTGCGTGCGTGTGCGCGTGTCTCGTAACAATGTTAATCGGTGCTCGCTGACAATGCTTGCCCCAACAAAACAATCTGCTGAAAGGCTGTGTGGGGGATCTGGGTCTTTGTATGTGGATCAGAGTCTCTCATCTGGCTCTGTGCATCATCGTATCAATTGGTGTGTGTGTGTATGTCAAGCAAAGGTGGGGAGCGGTGGCGCAGCGGTGAGCGCACTGCGCTACAAACACGCCGCGACAAGTTCGATTCCGGGTGCCTCCCCCTAGGTCAACTCAGCCTCAAATGAGTACCCGGTGCGATGTGCCAACATCGGGAACGCGGGCCTGGCCACGCCAACCCCATGCAAGCACAGGGCCCGGCCTGCACCGGTGCTCGCCAACAGCCCCTTGCCCCGAAGGGCTGTTTATCTAATCGGATTGATATTCACGTCAGAATCAAGGTGTTTACTGTGAGCCGCGTCTAGGCGCTTGACACCCGCTTACACAACGGTGGCACGGAACGGAATGATGGAGTTTGCAAGGGAGGGGGGGGGGCTTACAAGGTATTGAGGAACGAGTGACAGCGGAGTTGGGGGGGGGGGCACTTGGACATCACGAAAGGGCTATAGGGGAGGGAAGGAGTGGAGGAGCCAGGGGATAGCAGACGAAGAGAATGGGCAGTGGAGAAGAGGTGAGGCTTTAAGATAGGAACGGAAGGAGGTGAAGGAGGGGGACCGCTTCATGTGCAGAAGCAGAGTTGAGTCTATGGTGCAGTGTTGAGTCTATGGTGCAGTGTTGAGACGAAAGTGCAGTGTTGAGTCTATGGTGCAGTGTTGAGTCTATGGTGCAGTGTTGAGTCTATGGTGCAGTGTTGAGTCTATAGTGCAGTGTTGAGTCTATGGTGCAGTGTTGAGTCTATGGTGCAGTGTTGAGTCTACGGACAGTGTTGAGTCTATGGGCAGTGTTGAGTCTATGGTGCAGTGTTGAGTCTATGTGGCAGTGTTGAGTCTATGGTGCAGTGTTGAGTCTATGGTGCAGTGTTGAGTCTATGGTGCAGTGTTGAGTCTATGGTGCAGTGTTGAGTCTATAGTGCAGTGTTGAGTCTATGGTGCAGTGTTGAGTCTATGGGCAATGTTGAGTCTACGGACAGTGTTGAGTCTATGGGCAGTGTTGAGTCTATGGTGCAGTGTTGAGTCTACGGGCAGTGTTGAGTCTATGGGCAGTGTTGAGTCTATGGTGCAGTGTTTAGTCTTTGGGCAATGTTGAGTCTATGGGCAGTGTTGAGTCTATGGTGCAGTGTTGAGTCTACGGACAGTGTTGAGTCTATGGGCAGTGTTGAGTCTATGGGCAGTGTTGAGTCTATGGTGCAGTGTTGAGTCTACGGGCAGTGCTGCTCAATCTCCAGGGGGAGTTGATTCCAGTGCAGGCGTGCAAGGAGAGAGAAGGGTCGACAATGGAGATTTGGCGCAGGGAGAAGGAGGGACAGAGACAGAGGGAGACAGAGCGAGAGATGATTGGGAACGAGGAGGACGAGAGGAGGGGGCATGGGAGGAGACGATAGAGGCGAGACAGAGGCCACAGGGGTGATTGTTGTCTGTGCGTGTGCGTGCGTGTGTGCACGTGCGTGTGTGCGTGCGTGCGCGCGTGCGTGTGCGCGTGCGTGTGTGCGTGCGTGTGTGCGCGTGCGTACCGTTGCGCGTGTACTGGTAGAGCTCCTCGTAGGGCTCCACCGACACCTTGGAGTCGGGCGGCAGGCGGGGCAGGCTGCCCGAGAGGCGCGTGTCGATCACGAGGTGGCCGTGCTCGTCCATGCCGTCGAGGCGCTGCGTCACGACCACTCTCTCGCGTCCCGGCAGGAAGGTCACCTCCGAGGTTCGTACGAAGCGCCCGCCTGTGCGCGCACGCACGATAGCGCGCGCGAACGCACGTCAGCACACGCGCACACGTACGTACGCAGGCACGCATGCGCGCGTACAAAAGGCGGGGAGCCTCCCCGTATAGCCATTTGCCATCGGATTAATCACAATAAAATGTTGTATCTGACCGTACTTCACCATGCCGGTCAGCAACAAAAGTTAAAAAGTACAAACAAAAATCATCCATAAAAATACATTGTGAATTTGAAACAAAAAAAACACGTGAATATTCCAACACAAAAAAAAAAACAGATTTATAAAATGTTTTTTTTTATATTTATCTATTTGTTTATTTATTTACGTTTAGCCCCCTCACCCCAACCCCCCACCCCCCCAGCGCGCTCATCACCTGTGATGCTGAAGCCGTTCTGGAAGCCCGGCTGCTCGAGAGCCAGCATCCACCCCACGGCCGTGCCGAGGCTGTAGAGCGGCAGCATGGACCAGCCCAGCTCGACAGGGACCTGGCTGACGGCGGCGTACGCTCGCCCGTCGTTCACCACCACGTACGAGTGCAGGTCCGAGCCGCTCAGCTCCACTGTCTCGGACGAGGAGGCCGCGGAGGAGTCGCCCACCACCACCAGCCGTCCGCTCACCTTGCCGTTTACGCGCTGCGGTGCGCCTGATCGCGCGCGACACAGCGGAAAGGTCCCCACCCCCCCCCCCCGCCCCGTGTAGCCTTAGTGGACTGTTGAGGCAAGTGCTGTTTAGCGAGCACTTACGCAAGGTTCTACCGGCAAGGTTCGATCCCGAAACCTGGCGACGATGCCTGCTGTTGTATATATTTGGAGCCCGCGTGTTCTCTCTCTCTCCCCGTGGTGGTCCCAGCGTGGATTGTTCTCCCGGTTCCTCCGCCGGTTTTGCCCCCCTCCTCCACGATGATGATGCGGTGATGATGATGATGATGATGATATCAGTCACTGCGATGATGAGCCATCGTCACGTGTGGCCAGGTCGTCTCCGAACCAACTACAACAACTACAACAAGAGCTCATAGCTCAGTGGGCACTACCTGGCGAAATAAAGCAGCTTGGTTTATTATCGTGACACCGTGGCTCCTCGTATGACGCCACGTGGCCCCGCGTGACCCTCCCACCCACCGCGCCCCCGCCAGCATGACTCCGCGTGGCCCCGCGCGCGTGACCCCTCGTGACCCCACGAGCGTGACCCCCCGCGTGACCCCGCGCGCGTGGCCCCACGTGACCCCGCGCACGTGGCCCCACGTGACCCCGCGTGCGTGGCCCCAGGTGACCCAACGTGCGTGATCCCGCGTCACCCCGCGCACGTGACCCCGCGTGCGTGGCCCCACGTGACCCCGCGTGCGTGGCCCCCACCTTCGGGCAGGCACAGCTTGCCGTCCCCGTAGTACCCCGTGCCACAGTGGCAGCACGGCCCCGTCGCGTGGTCGCGGCACGCGGCGTGCGGGGAGCAGCGGGGCCCCCCGCCCACGTCGCACCGCTCGGCCCCCCGCTCCGGCCCGTACACAAACACTGGAGAGGGGTGGGGGGCCAAGGGCGAGGGGAGCAGCAAGGCATTCTTAATACTGCGAGAAGGGCATTGTGGGAAGGGCAGTAGAAGGGTATTGTGAGAAGGGCATTAGTAGGGCAATGCAAAAAGGGCACTGTGAGAATGGCATTAGAAGGGAATGCAAGGAGGGCATTGTAAAGAGGGCATTGTGAGAAGGGGAATGTGAGAATAGCATTATGAGAAGGGCATTGCGAGGAGGGCATTGTGAAGAGGGCAATGCGAGGAGGGCATTGTGAGAAGGGCACTGTGAAGAGGGCGCTGTGAAGAGGGCACTGTGAAAAGGGCACTGTGAAGAGGGCACTGTGAAGAGGGCACTGTGAAGAGGGGAATGTAAAGAGGGCACTGTGAAGAGGACACTGGTAAGAGGACACTGGTAAGAGGACAATGTGAAGAGGACAATGTGAAGAGGGCACTGTGAAGCACTGTGAAGAGGGCACTGTGAAGAGGGCACTGTGAAGCACTGTGAAGAGGGCACTGTGAAGAGGGCACTGTGAAGAGGGCAATGTGAAGAGGGCACTGGTAGAGGGCAATGTGAAGAGGGCACTGTGAAGAGGGCACTGTGAAGAGGGCACTGTGAAGAGGGCACTGTGAAGAGGGCAGGTCCGGCGGGGCGCGCCTGACCGTTGGTGCCGAGGCCAGGCTCGGGCTCGTCCACGTGCAGCACCGCGCGGCCCGCGTCCTCGTGGCGCGGGGGAGGAGGGGGCACCTCCTGGAAGCGACTCCCAAGCTCCGGCTCCTGCAGCAGCAGCATCAGTAGCATCATCACCAGCATCAGTAACATCATCATCAGCATCAGCAGCAGTATCAGTAACATCATCAGCATCAGTATCATCATCAGCATCATCAGCAGCATCAGTAACATCTTCATTAGCAGCATCAGCAACATCATCATCAGCAGCAGCATCAGTAAACTGAGGAACCGGTTCAGACTGTGACTCGCCACTGATGTTAGCCGGCCAGTTGCCAGGAATCGAACCCAGGTGGCCGGACCTATAGCGTGGCGGAGTGCAGCGAGCGCTAACCACTGCGCCACCACTCACCCCGCGTGTCGCATCCACGGGTACGAAACACGTCAACAGTAAGAGAAGTAAAAGTGTTTAGAGACGGCACGTGCCAAGAGAATTCCCACTCTTTAATCTCACCCAGAGCGGAAAGTGAAACGTTAAAGATCGTATGAATAAAAAACACATTAAAAGTATAAAAAAACGTTTTGCAAAAAGCAAGAAAGTTTGATTTCCACAGTGCGCTGTCGAGTTAAAACGTTTTATTGAGATTTATCTCAGGCGGAATAAATATACGTACATGTGTGTTGTGCCGCAAATAGCCATCGCGAGCACGTGCATTCTGCAGCGTGAGAGGGCTTAAAATCTCCCGCGATATTATAATACGTCTGTTAATAATAACCGCAATTCATAACGAGCGGGCATATTCCGCGAATAGTCCACAATGTTGGATCCAGAACCCGGAGGCGGGGAATCGGAACGCTGTTACTGCTGCTGCTAGGCTCACTGGGAGCCATGGATTATTGGCGTGAGGCACTACCACTAGAGTGCAACGTATACCGATCCATAACAAATCCTTTATTATTGTGCCCTGTATCCCAATGATCTTTAACTCGAAGGCGCGGAGTCAGAACGCTACTGCTGCTACTAGGCGAGCTATGAGTAATGACTTGTTGGCGTAAGGCACTACCACGAGATTAGGAGATACGGTACAGCTATCCATAACAAATCCTTCATTATTATTATTATTGTACTCTGTATGCCAATGACCCTATATCGATGCGTGGTATATAAGTTGTAGGCCTTCCTTTAGGCTCTACATTCCACGTTGAGGTTGAACAGCTGAGCAATGGCAGCACGGGCGATGCGCTCGCTTTGTCCCTGAATTACGGTGCCATCACTCATGACTTCGCCACAGGTAAAGCGGGGAGGAAAATAATTAAATGTTGGAAGGAATGAGAGGTTAAATACACGATAGATTTTTATTAATCTTTTCTGTACGGCCCTCCGAAGCCCTTAGTTGGGTCTGCTGTGTCCTATAAATCTTAATTATTAGTCGAATGAGTGATATATATTTGAAGAATTCACTCTTCGAGTCGAACGCAATGTGAAACGTTTTACGACGGTAAAGACCAACATGAATACGTTTGATTACTTCATTCTAAAAATTATTAACCTATTTCCTCGAGATCGGCCTTGGGCGTCTCGTGGCCTCAAACTGACCCTGGCCCAGCGGCACATGGAAGGGGTGGACAAAGCGCAGGTAACGTTCATATGAAAACAAAAAGTAGCCTTTTGACAAAACAAGTTCCGGAGGCGCTAAGAGTTTCTGTTGTCATCGGCGAGGGTTCACCAGCGCCGTAACTCGCCGGGAAGGTGACGGACGGCGCCAGCGGAGACAGCAGTGGAACAGAGGTTCTGGGCAAGGCAATGAAAAACAACAAAGCCTATATTGGTCTATGGGTCTCTATGTGGGTCACTGGTGACCCACACAGAGACCCATATAGAGACCCAATGACTCACATAGAGACCCATAGAATCACAATGAGCCCCACAGACTCACATGGAGACCCATAAACTCACACAGAGACCCATTGACTAACATAGAGACCCACAGACACATAGAGACCCATGCAATAGACTCAGCAGTGATTAAACCGGGCTCTCAAGCGCAGTTAATTTATAATCTCAGCCGACTCACATAGAGACCCATATACTCACACAGAGACCCACAGACTCACATTGAACCCCACAGACTCACATGGAGACCCATAGACTCACACAGAGACCCACATACTCACATAGAGACCCATATAATAGACTCAGCCGTGATTAAACCGGGTTCTCGAGTGCAGCGAGTTGGTGGTCTCAGCCCGGCCACCACCGGTGACCGCGCACACGAAGCCTCCCGCATTGACTCTGAAGCTATGGCTGCGGGGTTTGGTCGTACATGTTATGTATATCGTTTGTTGTTGGATTTGAATCACAGTTCCTATGATCACTGTTACATTGTTTTTGTGGCTTTATTTTGGTGATTTTGAGGACTGTTTGGTCTGGCCATGTTTGTTTGTTGTAGTATAGAGTTGGCCTGATAACTTTAATCTAAATTGTCTTATGGTTGTTATTTTTTGACTTGCATCCCACTGGGATCTTTGCACACAGCGTTGAAATGCGGTGTTTTTTTCTGGAAGACTTTTGCTGTTTTTTCCAGGATTTTTCTGTTGCGTGTAGTCACTTTAAGATGTTTCTTGTTCATGTTTTTGCTTTGTTGCGGTTGAACCCGAGTCAAGAGCCGCATGGCTCACAGGGTTATACCTAATAAATTAAAAACTGAAAGAAAAAATCCAGCGCAGGGAATGTAAAAAAAAACGCCCGGAGGGACTGCCACGCGACGATCATCGGTCGCTCTGCGCCCCCCCCCCCGTACCCCCCCCCCCCCATCGTGAGCGAAAATAAAATAAATCTGCCCAGCAATCAGTGAATTAAGACTCCTCCACACAAAAACACAAAGACCCCCCGCATAGCCTTAGGGGCAAGTGCTGTTAGCGAGTAGCACCTATGAAGGCCGGCACGGCACACGAGTGGGTGGGTGGCCAACACCACGCCCGGCCGCCTTTGTCTCCCCAGTAGCGATGTTTACCACATCGCACCAGGCACTCATTTGAGGCTCAGTCAACCTGGGGGAGTTCCAGGACCGGTTCAGATAATCGTCACTGGTGTTGACCGTGAGCTGGAATCGAACCCGGGTCGCCAGGTTCGTAGCGCAGCGTAGCGCTAACCGCTACACTACCGCTACCCTCCACACACACATACACACACACATGGACACACCGTAACCTCCGCGTCTCTATCACTGTAGATCTCGCAGCTCAATGTTCATCAGCAGCTGCCACCGTTGATGTAAGAATAAGAATAATGGGTGAGCGCACTGAGCTTGCGATCCGGGCTTCGCTGGTACGATTCCATCTCGCCGGAGCGGAGACTTTCCTGAACCCCTTATCAGTCGATGGGCAAAACCACGCGCGGTGGGGTAAAGCGTGGGTACTCCGGCACCCTTCCAACACGAACGTCTCCAAGGTGGAAGAGTAGGCCTAAGATGCCCTGTGAGGAAGGAGGGGCTCCCGGTTCGATTCCATCTCCAGGCGCGGAAGTTTGAACGAAAAGAGCCAGGGTTAAATCTCGGCTTAAAGCTTTCGTGACTGCAGGGATTCATATTCTTTGGGTCTTTCGGTAAAGTCACGTCGATAGGTTCAAAGAAAATGACGACTGCTTGTGTTGCGATCGAACCTATCTACGTGACTTTACCGAAAGACCCAAAGAATATGAGAGGCAGGACCCTTGAACCCATCCACCTGTAACCCATGCACCCAGCAGTGTGAATGGGTCCAACCGCAGCTGAGTCGGTCAGCGGTGTGGCGTGAGGTGGTGGGGTAAAGTGTGGGCAGCTCCCAACTCTCCCGTCACGTAGAGCCGACGTGGAAGAGTAGGCCTAGAATGCCCTCTGAGGATTGGCTTCCTCCAAGTGGAGGTTTCTGCCGCCCGGGCAGTCAGGGGCTAGCGGCCACTTGCGGGGGCTGCGCCTTTAGCTCCACGCATCCTTAACATCTTGTAGATGAAGACTCTTAATTAATAGTCATTAATAACGTGCGGGATAGCGGTGGGAAGCAGTAGATTAAACCGGTGGTGGGTGTGATCTCATTAAGGACAGAGAACGTTATGCAAATGAGGGTTAGTAGTCAGGCATCGCCGCATCTTCTAAGACGTCGGTCCAGCGTGGAAGATCAGACCAAGATTCATAAGAAATGTTGTTTATACTGGAGAAATCCGATGAGCTATGAAGCGCTTTTTCACAGATGTCCAGTCTGGGCATGGGGTCGGAACGTTACAACAACGAGCAACACAAAAACACACCAGGAGTGCAAAGCGTAGGAATTGGCAAACAAATATCTTGAAAAAAATATATAGAAATAAAACTAAACTATGTTTTTTTTATGTTACCAAGTTATTTTTGCCAAGCGACCTGGCCACAAACGATAGCTGAACAGATGTGTCGTATCATGTGGACATTTACAGCGGCAAAGCAATCTAAATAATCATCTCACGGGGTGGGCGAAACTGGGAGGGCGGAGTGGTGTGTGGATCTTTCTAGCCGGGGCTGCGACCTTCAGCCAACAGCCGCCGTGAAGCCGGCAGTTGCAGGGCTGCCCCTTTGCCGTCGCCACCGCTCTCGCCGCACAGCGATGCCGCGCGCCGCGGAATCTGCGACCGGCGGTCCCCGCAGCGAGGTTCGTGCCGCGCCGAATTCAATCGCCGGCTCCAAAAAAAAAAGACCCACACTGGTCTGTGGCCACAAGCACCCCTCCCTCTGCACGTTTATCCCCCCCCCCCATCTCCCACCAACCTCCCACTCGCCTCCCCCACCTCACCACCTCCCCCCATTTCCCCCAATCCCCCACCTCACCACCTCCCCCACCTCCCCCACCTCACCCAATCCCCCATCTTCCCCAACCACCCCCCCACCCACCCGCTGGGGATGTCGCAGCCCCGACGTAGTGAGTGAGTGGGTGACAGTCTGCACGCCGCTGACAAAATAACGCCGTTGCATCACCGCGCGCGCGCATGGTGACGACCAGGGTGACAGCTTAATTTAGGCACCATGATGTCTCTATGTATATCCGTGGGTCTCTATGTATATCCATCGCTCTCTGTGTATCTCCAGGGGTCTATATGTATATCCATGTGTCTCTATGTATCTCCATGGTTCTCCACGTATAGTCATGTGACTCTATGTATATCCATGTGTCTCTATGTATCTACATGGGTCTCTATGTCTATCCATGCGTCTCTATGACTATCCATGTGTCTCTATGTCTATCCATGTGTCTTTATATATCTCCATTGGTCTCTATGTAGATCCATGTGTCTCTATGAATACCCATGGGTCTCTATGTATGTCCATGGGTCTCAATGTATATCCATGGGTCTCTATGTATCTACATGGGTTTCTATGTATCTCCATGGGTCTCAATGTATATCCATGGGTATCTCTGTATCTCCATGGGTCTCTATGTATCTCCATGGGTCTCCATATATATCCATGTGACTTTATGTATCTCCATGGGTCTCTATGTATCTCAATGGGTCTCTGTGTATATCAATGGGTATCTATGTATATCCATGGGTCTCTATGTATCTCCATGGTTCTCCACGTATAGCCATGTGTCTCAATGTATATCCATGGGTCTCTCTGTATCTCCATGGGTCTCTATGTATCTCCATGGGTCTCCATATATATCCATGGGTCTCTATGTCTATCCATGTGTTTCTATATATCTCCATGGGTCTCTATGTATCTCAATGGGTCTCTGTGTATATCAATGGGTATCTATGTATATCCATGGGTCTCTATGTATCTCCATGGGTCTCCATATATATCCATGTGACTTTATGTATCTCCATGGGTCTCTATGTATCTCCGTGGGTCTCCACATATCACCATGAGTCTCTGTGCATATCCATGGACGTCTATGTATCTCCATGGGTCTCTATGTATCCCCATGTGTCTCTATGTATCTCCATGGGTCTCTATGTATCTCCGTGGGTCTCCACATATCACCATGAGTCTCTCTGTATCTCCATGGGTCTCTATGTATCCCCATGTGTCTCTATGTATCTCCATGGGTATCTATGTATCTCCGTGGGTCTCCACATATCACCATGAGTCTCTCTGTATCTCCATGGGTCTCTATGTATCTCCATGGTTCTCCATATATATATCCATGGGTCACCATGAGTCTCTATAGGTCTCTATGAGTCTCTATGGGTCTCTATGAGTCTCTATGGGTAGCTATACGTAGCGTGGAGCTGGCCACTCAGCCGCCCCCCCGTCGCGTGCCGTGCCGGCCTTCATCGGCGCCACTCGCTTAACGGCACTTGCCCCAACAGCTTGTTCAGCCTATACGGGGTGGTGGTGGTGGTGGTGGAACTTTGCCTTTGTGACCTGCTGCGTCATACGGAACCACACGCGCGGGACATCGACGGGGGGATACTTGGCACCAGCATCTCGAGAGCGTCTCTCACCTGTGGACGCTGATGGTGGACGTGCAGATCCTCTTGCGGCCGGGGCTGCGGTTGCCGGTAATCCGGTTCCGGCTGCTGTGGATAATGGTAGCGCTCCTGGTCTGGCGGCTGGGGGGTGCGGTGAGCCGATTCCGGATGATGCGGGTGCTGATAATCCGGTTGCCGCGGGTGGTAGCTGCCCGGTTCCGGCTGCTGTGGGGTAAATTGGCCCGGTTCGGGTTGGCGTGGGTGTGCGTGGTCTGGTTCCGGCTGCTGTGGGTGCCGGTAATCCGGATGATGGGGGTGATAGTTATCCGGCTCCGGCTCCTGCGGTGTGAATTGCTCCGGTTCTGGCTGCTGTGGGTGCCGGTAATCCGGATGATGGGGGTGATAGTTATCCGGCTCCGGCTCCTGCGGTGTGAATTGCTCCGGTTCTGGCTGCTGTGGGTGCCGGTAATCTGGATGATGGGGGTGATAGTTATCCGGCTCCGGCTCCTGCGGTGTGAATTGCTCCGGTTCTGGCTGCTGTGGGTGCCGGTAATCTGGATGATGGGGGTGATAGTTATCCGGTAGCGGCTCCTGCGGTGTGAATTGCTCCGGTTCTGGCTGCTGTGGGTGCCGGTAATCAGGATGATGGGGGTGATAGTTATCCGGTAGCGGCTGCTGAGGGGTGAATTGCTCCGGTTCCGGCTGCTGAGGGTGGCCGAAATCCGGTCCGGGCTCGCCCTCCCGGTGGTGGTCGGCACCTCCGGGCCGCCCGTCGTAGTCCGGGCCGGGCCGTCGGGGCCGCTCCTCGGCCCCGTCGCCGTACTCAGGCTCCTCGGTGTTGTACTCCTCCTCCTCCTCCTCCTCGTCGTCGTCGTCGTCGTCGTCATCGTAGCTCAGGTCGAAGGCCCCCGGGGTCGGCGGTTCCGCGTCCACCTCGGCCGCCTCCACGCCGGAGAAGGCCGAGCGCGAGCTGCCGATGTGGAAGGCCCACACGCCGCGCCGGCCCGAGTTGCTGCGCCTGCGATCCGCGGGGGGGGAGGAACATTCAGGTGAGAGTCGCGAGCCGCGGCGTTGACGGGAACTGGACACGGCACCACGCCGGGGGTGACGTTAGCGGGAAACCTCGTTATGATCACCACCCGGCGCAGACACCGGGTGAGGATCATAACTCCCCTCTCGCCTTCCGATGTGAGGAATCCGCTGGAAGCTGTGCACTTTTTTAACCATCGAGATTGTCAACTCACCCTGCCTTAGAGCTGAGCGTCGTCGTGCTTAGTTTTGTTGTCCCCCGCCCGCCCGCCCGCCCTCACCTCCGATTAGCACGGTTGGCTACGTATGGCGCGAAAGAAGTTCAACATGCGCGCGTTTCATTCCCCTCTCTCAGTCATGGCCCTTCTTCATAGCAGAGAGGTTATCTCTCTTTCTCTGGTCACAGTCCTTAAAATGTAAATAAGTTCAAAAACTTTTGAGTAGTTGTCCTGGTCTGATGCACCATATATTGTGTAAGGATGCACAGGCATTTTATGCATTTAAAACAAACATTTACTAAAGTAAAACATTTTATAAATCATGAATTGGAGGTGGCCGGGTGGCCCAGGGTGGTCAGACCCTGGGTTCGAATCCCAGGTTCGTGATTCAACCCCAGCTCTCGGCCAGGTCATCCGATGACCACAATACACACAAACACAAAGATCCCCTTGAATAGCCGAAGTAGATATGTAGAAGCAAATGTGTATGTATGTTGAACTTCTCTCGCACCGTACGTAGGAGCAAGTGCTGTTAGCGAGCACTCACGAAGGCCGGCACGGCACTCGAAGGGTGTTGCGTGGCCAGCACCACGCCCCGCCGCCTTTGTCTTCCCAGTTTTGATATTTACACGCCGCGCTAGGCACTCATTTCAGGCGACCTATGGGCTGAGTCATTACATACAGTAGGCTACTGTACACACACAGTGCCAACAATATCGGCGTGCTCACCGTGACCCACCCCCCCCCCACGGGCGTAACCTCTTGACCCCCCACTTTACCCCCCCCTCCTCCTCCCGGCAAAATCAATCAAAAATAAATTGACGCGAATTATTAACGACTTAGCGCGAATCTTGCTCCGGCCTCCACAGCCCCCTTCTCAATGTCGCTGGCGGGCAAATGGCATAACAAAAAAACGACATTGGCAAAAACGGAGAACAATAACAACTACGACAACGGTAGCACTGTGTAACGTGATGTTTGTCCCTGGGTAGTAAGTGTTACTTTTTAATTGCTTATGCCTAAAAAGTATAGAAAATGGCAATTATTCCCCACAAACTTTGCTTTTGTGATCATTGAAAATAGGTACATTTCAAAATATCACTGTGCTGGTCACAGAGGCAAAGTTTTTGGGGGAATAATAGCCATTTCCTGAACTTTTGAGGCATAACGAATTAAAAAATAACACCTACTACCCAGGAACAAAACTAGTTTTCGCTACAGTGCAGAGATAAATCTAAATATAAATCCGCGCCGCGAAAAAAAAACACATTCTCGCGGCGCTTTGTGGCCATAAGCGATGCAGGCGGCAGAGCGGGGGGGGGGTGGTGCTCGGTGGGAGATAGAACCGGAGAACTGTGGCGTTCCACCAGAACGTAGCCCCTGGGATTCACTCGCGAACGGAAGCGCCGAGGAAGGGGAACTTCCCCGGACCTTCATCCCCCTCTCCGGGGGGGGGGGGGGGGGTGGTGGGGGGGCCAAGAGCCCCAAGGACGATTTTTTATCCGTCAAAAGTTCCGTAAGAAATGTGCGGAAGCACGTGGTGCTGCGACCGAAATAAATCTCTCGGTGGAATTGACCGGCGATGATGATGGTGGTGGTGGTGGCGGCGACTGCCTCCATAGAGTGCTGCTCGCTAACAGCACTTGTCCCAACAGTCTGTCAAGGCTATACGGGGCATCTCTTTCTTTGGTGGTGACGGAGAGCGACAGACAAGAGAGGGAAGGCGCACGGGAGGATGTCCTTCCATCGTTGTGATCAGCTCGCGTGCAGGTGCCAGGCGGATTATCACTTTGCAGGATACGGAGGAGATGCCGGGAGCGTTGGCGAAGGCACCCTCCATCCAGCAGTGGATTGCTCGTGGTCCATGCTGACCCTCCATCGATTGAATGAGTTATTATTATCGAGAATTCGCGTTTTTCTCATTGCGTTTTGTTTCGTTTTTCTGCTTTAACTGCAACTCCGTCGCGAGTCTCGACCACCGCATTCACCCTTTATACAGTTATATATCTAAAAGTATAAAATGTATCTGAACTTTTTTTTTCTTTTACCAGGTAAGGCCTCACTGAGCAAAATAGCTCTTTTTCAGACGCGACCTGGCTATCACAAATGATACCTCAACGAAGTGGCTTATAATGTGGAAATTTATAGCAGCCAAATACTCCAAAGACGTGATGTTGATTCTAAATTTGAAGGGGGAAACCAAGAGGCCGTAGAATAAAATCCACTCGACCACGGACAGAGACATGCAAACTCCAAATATACAGCTGTCGGGGTCGTGATCGGACCCACAACCAGCTGTATACGAGGCGAGGGAGTTAACATCTCGCTACCACGGCACCCCAATAGCTATGGGACACCGGAAGAATGGGTTACCGTGGCTATGACTGCTCAACCCGAGCTAGCAATGCTGTGATAGTTGCATTGCCCTTCGTGCTGTTTTGCCGGTTTCCATTATTCTCGGGTCTAGCACCTGCGGCGAGACAAGGCCATTAAGGAGGCTGCAGTGGTGGTGCAGGCCAATCAGTTTCAAGGACGATGCGAACACGAGTTTCAAAAGCCGTGTTTGTTTGCATTGCCCTTGTACTGTTCGCCTTTTTGGCGTTGTTCCCTGGCCTAACACCGGCGGTGAGACAGGGGCCATGGAGGTGGCTGTAGCTCTGGCGTAGGCCAGTCAGTACCGAGGACAATGTATCGCATTATCAAAGCACGTGCGCGTGTTTTAGGGGCCGTCCATAAATGACGTCACGAGATTTTGGACGATTTTTGACCCCCCCCCCACCCTCGTCACACGGCGTCACAAAAAATCAGACCACCCCTCAAATATGACGTCACAAAGCTCTGCCCCCCCCCCCAAAAAAAAAACCTGTTACAAATCGCTTTCAACTATTGTCATTGTAGTGCGATTTTAATGTGGCGCTGCACTTTGATGTTGTAGGAGTGTTGTTATAACAATTAGTGTTGTCATAACAATTCTATATTTATTTAAAGTTGCGCATTTTTACGTGACGTCACATTTCTCAACCACCCCCCCCCCCTCGTCACACATCGTCACAAATGTCTGACCCCCCCCCCCCCCCGCAGGTGCGTGACGTCATTTATGGACGGCCCCTTACCACAATGGTGACGTGTGGTCAGCGGCGTAGCAATCAGCCCACCGATTGAGGCAATCGGTCAAGCGGGGAGCCCCCAATGATGGTGAAAACGAATTTCATGGTGGTTGTCAAGGGCGGCCGAACTCGTAGCTTTGGCAAACGCGGGGGTGGTAGCGACTCGCGATTTATGATGGTAAGGCCCGAGCGTCGAGGGGAAGGGAGCAAGCTTCACCCGTCGCGGAAAATAATAAGACTGCAGGAGGTGATTAAGATGAACACGTTGTAGGCTGTCGCGACCAATATCATCCATAATACAGGTGTTTTTGGGTGACATCGCGTAAATATATAAAAGTGTCGTTTATATATTGACGCGATCGAACCCAACAACAAAAAAAAACCTGTATTACGGTGTTTAAGATGTTCGAACACCGAACGGACGCCTCTTGCAAGCCATCATCAAAGTGCAGGACCCAAGTTCAATTCCCGGCCAGGGCTAACGTTGCTTGTGCTGCCTTGCCCAAGCTTGATTAATGGGACTTTTATCATTAATGTAGTTAACATTTATGCAATCATATTTTCGTGGCCTGCTTACCGTTTTCTCAAATGTTGCACTCGAATAGATGTTTTTTTTCTGTATTTTTGTTTTGCCACTGTAACTTGCTCACCTGGACATATCTTGGGAAGGGGGGGGGGGGCGAAGAGCTTCATAGCTCATCGGATTCCTCAGAATCAGAATCAAAATAAATTAAGATCCTGATTTTGAGAGATTATCCGAACTGATTTACTCCCCGCCTTGAGACATCTGCGCAATAACCAGCACGGTCAAAGTATAATCAATCTACCCCCTGATACAGCATGGAGGAGGGGGGTGGAGGGGGTTACAGAAGGCTGGGAGTTCCATTCCTAGTTGGAGGGGTGGAGGGGGGTGGAATTGCATACCACACAAAGTACGCACGCACGGGAGGTGAGCGCGCGCGTGAACGAGTTGCCTTCACGCCGAGAGCGGATCGGTGCGTGAACGAAACGGTGAGGGGGGGGGGGTGGAGGGGCGATTGGGAGAGGAGGCAGAGGGATGACCCAGTTGCTGATGTGTAACGGGGGGAGTGGGGGGCCGTGGAGACTGAGAGGTGGACAGAAGGTAGACACAACAACAACAGCGGTCGTGTGTGTGTGTGCGTGTGTGTGTGCGCGTGCGTGTGCGCGTATGTGTCTGCGCGCGTATGTGTGTGTGAGTGTGTTTGTGTGCGTGTGTGCGCGTGCGTGTGTGTGCGTGTGCGTGTGTGCGCGCGCGTGTGTGTGCGTGTGTGTGCATGTGTGTGTGCGTGTGTGTGTGCGTGTGTGCGTGCGTGTGCGTGCGTGTGTGTGTGCGCGCGAGTGTGCGTGCGTGTGTGTGTGCGCGCGTGTGTGCGTGCGTGTGTGTGCGTGTGCATTTGTGTGTGCGTATGTGCTCGCGCGTGTGTGCGCGTGTGTGCGTGTGTGTGTGTGTTTGTGTGCGTGTGCGTTCGTGCGTATGTGTGCGTGTGTGCGCATTTGTGTGCGTATGTGCGCGCGTGTGTGCGGGTGTGTGTGTGTGAGTGTGTTTGTGTGCGAGTGTGTGTGTGCGTGCGTGGGTGTGTGTTTGTGTGCGTGTGTGTGTGTGTGTGCGTGTGTGTGTGTGCGTGTGTACGTGCGTGTTTCGCTGTAATTGGGGTGTGTGTAGCGGTTAGCGCGCTGCGCTACGAACCCGGCGACTCGGGTTCCATTCCCGCTCACGGCCAACACCGGTGACGGATTATCTGAACCGGTCCTGGTCCTCCCCTAGATCGACTCAGGCTCAAAAGAGAACCCTGGTGCGGTGTGTAGTAAACATGGTCACTGGGGAGACAAAGGCGTCCGGGCGTGGTGCTGGCCACCCACCCCCTTTGTGCGCCGTGCCGCCCTTCATAGGTTTCTGCTACTGGCTAACAGCACTTGTCCGAGCAGTCTGTTGAAGGCCCTGCGGGGGATCTTTGTCTTTGTGTGTGGGAGTGTGTGCATGTGTGCGCGATGTGAATGCTCACAGTATGTAACAGATACAATGAAAAATATGCGCGCAAACATTTCTGAAACCCAAAACTTTCCCACCACTGACAATCTTTGAGTCTACCCCCTCCCCCCAACTCACCACCACTCCCCTCCACTCACCACCCCGCCCACCCAACCGACCGCTCGTCCATGCAACCCCCCACATCCACTCATCCCAGTCTCATCCGATGAGATTCCGCATCCTCACCACTACTCTCCTTGCTGTTCACTCACCACACAACCACTCCTCACTCACCATCCACAACCCACTCACCACACACAACCACTCCCAACTTATCACACACAACCACAACCCACTCACCACACACAACCACTCCTCACTCACCATCCACAACCACTCCTCACTCACCACACACAACCACAACCCACTCACCACACACAACCACTCCCACTCACCATCCACAACCACTCCCACACAACCATTCCCACTCACCATCCACAACCACTCCTCACTCACCATCCACAACCACAACCCACTCACCATCCACAACCACTCCTCACTCACCACACACAACCACAACCCACTCACCACACACAACCACAACCCCTCACCACACACAACCACTCCTCACTCACCATCCACAACCACTCCTCACTCACCACACACAACCACAACCCACTCACCACACACAACCACTCCCACTCACCATCCATAACCACTCCCACTCACCATCCACAACCACTCCCACACACAACCACTCCCACTCATCATCCACAACCACTCCCACTCACCATCCACAACCACTCCCACGCACCATCCACAACCACTCCCACTCACCATCCACAACCACTCCCACTCACCATTCACAACCACTCCCACTCACCATCCACAACCACTCCCACTCACCATCCACAACCACTCCCACTCACCATTCACAACCACTCACCACATACAACCACTCCCACTCACCATCCACAACCACTCCCACTCACCACCCACAACCACTCCCACTCACCATCCACAACCACTCCCACACACAACCACTCCCACTCACCATCCACAACCACTCCCACTCACCATCCACAACCACTCCCACTCACCATCCACAACCACTCCTACTCACCATCCACAACCACTCCCACTCACCATTCACAACCACTCCCCACACACAACCACTCCTCACTCACCATCCACAACCACTCCCACTCACCATTCACAACCACTCCAACTCACTACACACAACCACTCCTCACTCACCATCCACAACCACTCCAACTCACCACACGCAACCACTCACCACTCACCATCCACAACCACTCCCACTCACCATCCACAACCACTCCCACTCACCATCCACAACCACTCCCACTCACCATCCACAACCACTCCCACACACAACAACTCCCACTCACCATCCACAACCACTCCTCCCTCACCATCCACAACCACTCCCACTCACCATCCACAACCACTCCCACTCACCATCCACAACTACTCCCACTCACCATCCACAACCACTCACCATCCACAACCACTCCCACACACAACCACTCCCACTCACCATCCACAACCACTCCCACTCACCATCCACAACCACTCCCACTCACCATCCAAAACCACTCCCACTCACCATCCAAAACCACTCCCACTCACCATCCACAACCACTCCCACACACAACCACTCACCATCCACAACCACTCCCATCCACAACCACTCCCACTCACCATCCACAACCACTCCAACTAACCACACACAACCACTCACCACTCACCACTCACCATCCACAACCACTCCCATCCACAACCACTCCCACTCACCATCCACAACCACTCCCACTCACCATCCACAACCACTCCCACTCACCATCCACAACCACTCCAACTCACCAC
The DNA here is from genome assembly GCF_048934315.1 of Petromyzon marinus. Taxonomy (NCBI): domain Eukaryota; kingdom Metazoa; phylum Chordata; class Hyperoartia; order Petromyzontiformes; family Petromyzontidae; genus Petromyzon; species Petromyzon marinus. Next base: position 5,141,105 of record NC_133695.1, on the reverse strand, counting down.
ACACAACCACTCACCACTCACCATCCACAACCACTCCCACTCACCATCCACAACCACTCACACTCACCATCCACAACCACTCCCACTCACCATCCACAACCACTCCTCACTCACCATCCACAACCACTCCCACTCACCATCCACAACCACTCCCACTCACCATCCACAAGCACTCCCACACAACCCCTCCCACTCACCATCCACAACCACTCCCACTCACCATACACAACCACTCCCACTCACCATCCACAACCACTCCCACTCACCATCCACAACCACTCCCACACAACCCCTCCCACTCACCATCCACAACCACTCCCACTCACCATACACAACCACTCCCACTCACCATCCACAACCACTCCCACTCACCATCCACAACCACTCCCACACACAACCACTCCCACTCACCACCCACAACCCCCACCCCCCCCCTGCACTGTGGGTTGCGGGAGTGTTTGACCATACTTCACCACGCCGGTCAGTGCCGGACATCGCACGAGAGTAAATACATGCATTGGTCCTTACACACGCGTTGGTCCTGACGCCTGTATCGTGAAATTAAGAATCTATTTCCATCGATCAATGGTCGCAATGTTACACCCCCACTCCGCCGTGTGATTAGTCATCCTTGATGAATTAATTTCCGTAATTATAATATCGATCCTCACGCTCGCGGTACGATTTGGGAATCGAACTCTGGTTTATAATTCAGTGCGCTCACCAATGCGCCACCACTCCATCCTCGTACTCTGCAATTAACTCGCTCACCGAAATTCAAAGCCCGCTATCCTTACTGACGCTGCTACCACAGCGGAGTAATGAATGGTCAGCACACCACCGCACTACCAATAACCGAGCACGCCGGTTCGATTCCATCTCCCGGCCCGTGCAGTTGGAACGATGGGAGCCAGGATCCTTGAACCCATCCATCGGTATCCCATGCACCCAGCAGTGTGAATGGGTCCAACCGCAGCTGAGTCGGTCAGCGGTGTGGCGTGAGGTGGTGGGGTAAAGTGTGGGCAGCTCCCAACTCTCCCGTCACGTAGATCCGACGTGGAAGAGTAGGCCTAGAATGCCCTCTGAGGATTGGCTTCCTCCAAGTGGAGGTTTCTGCCGCCCGGGCAGTCGGGGGCTAGCGGCCACTTGCGGGGGCTGCGCCTTAAGCTCCACGCATCCTTAACATCTTGTAGATGAAGACTCTTAATTAATAGTCATTAATAACGTGCGGGATAGCGGTGGGAAGCAGTAGATTAAACCGGTGGTGGGCGACAGACCAGTGCCGTTAAAGGTGTGATCTCTTTAAGGATGGAGAGCGTTATAAAAATCGCATCAAAGGAAATTGAACAGACCAAGTAAACGCAGACTGCATTAATAACCCCTCGTGTATGCGCGAGGCTGTAGTTTAAAGAGTCACTGAGCCGGCATTGGTACGAGGAGCTGGGTTAAAATCCGGGTATCAGCAAGGCGACTGCGATCAAACCGCGGTACTCAGGTGCGGCGAGGTGGTGGTGGTGGTGGATGTCTGCGTGGTCACAAAACGGCTGCACCGATAGGAATAACAAGAACAAATAATTTCATCACGCACCACCATTTTCATAGGGAACGCATTTTGATTTAAAGCTTTCGTGACTGCAGTGATTCATATTCATGGTTCTTTCGGTAAAGTCACGTTGAAGGGAAACAATTAAATAATAAAATATATTGCTTCCCTTCAACGTAACTTTACCGAAAGAACCAAGAATAGGGAACACATTATTTGGTGGTGTGATGCTGCTGCTGCTGGTGGTCAGTGATGCCACATTCGTCAATAACTCCGCGTGCAAGTGTGTACGTGTGTGTGTACGTGTGTGGGGTGCGGTGGTATAGCGGTTAGCGCTGCACCGTGAACCTGGCGACCCGGGTTTGTTTCCCGCTCAACAGCCAACACCAGGTGACGATTATCTAAACCGGTCCTGGGCCTCCCCTAGATCGACTCAGCCTTAAATGAGTACCTGGTGTGATGTGTGAGCATCGCCACGAGGGAGACAAAGGCGGCCGTGCGTGGTGTTGGCCACCCACCCCCTCGTGTGCCATGTCGGCCTTCATAAGTGCTCGCAAACAGCACTTTCCCCAACAGTCTGTAAAGGCTATATGGAGGATCTTTGTCTTTTGTGTACGCGTGTACGTGTGGCCTTGGGAGGGCGGTGGCACGGTGGTTATTGCGCTGCGCTACGAACCCAGCGGTGACATCGAGTTCGATTCCCGCTCGCGGCCAACACCATTGATGATTATGTGAGCCGGTACTGGGCCTCCCTGAGGTCGACTCAGCCTCAAATAAGCACCTGGTGCGGTGTGTAGGCATCGCCACTGGGAAAACAAAGGCGGCCGGGCGTGGTGCTAGCCACCCACCCTCTCGTGCGCCGTTCCGGCCTTCACAGTTGTTCGCTAACAGCACTTGCTCCTAAAGTCTGTTAAGGCTTCTCCAGTTGGCTGCGTACGGTCTGACATAAGTTCTATGTACATACAAGGTTATGTGGGGGGGGGGGTCTTTGTTTATATTTGTAGCGACGTTTCAGGCGACGGCCCTTCTTCATAGCTCACGAATTATGCATTGGGTGGTGTTTGCACGTCACTGTGCTTTCAAGTTAAATCAGGAGGAGAATTGTGACATCACTTCCTGCAGTGGCGCACGGTCGACTTCCTGCGCACGAGGTCACGGGCAGCGAGACGATGCCAGGGGGTGCTCCATATTGCACTGTACGACGAACACCAGCTGCCAGGAATGCAAACTGGGACCGTGAATTGAAGCAACGACAACAGCGCTCGAAGCCAACTATGTAATCCTGAGCCGCGGAAATTTACAGCGTTCGGGATCTCGGTGTCGAAGGGTTAAACGCGACTGCGGTTTTTTTGTGGTCTGGACTCTCAGTTGCGTTCCAACACCACCGATTTCCCGTGGTTACAGATGCGAACATTGCCCCGGTCGTCGCGACTTTACAATAATAAGTTTTGGCACTTTCCCCCCAACCCCCCCCCCCGCCCCCCAAATTTATTGTGATTGTGCTTTCAGTGTCGCGTGAAGAGTTACCTCCGAGATCCCTTATTCAAGTGTCCTCTGGTCCATAAGTAGTAAAGGACAGCCGTGGAAGCGGATACGACACAGCTACCTTTGAAATCCCTTTTTCAAGTGACCTTTGGTCCACAATCAGTAAAAGACGGCTCACAGAAGCGGATATCACAGAGCTACCTCCGAGATCCCTTATTCAAGTGACCTCTGGTCCACACAAAATAAAGAATAACGCATTTTGTGGTGGAGCGGTGGGGGTTGTGCTAAGGGGCAGGGGTTATGGAGGGGGGCTTGGTGGTTGGGGTAGATTTCGGTTGAGTAAGTGTGTGTGTGTGAGCAGAGCCGGATTGAGATTTTGTAGGCCCCTGGGCTACAGGTGTTGTGAGGCCCCCAGTAATATTTTCAAAGGGAAAACAAAGTTAAAGAAAAATAAAATTCACACTTTGGTTTTATTCGGTAAAGTCACGTAGGTAAAAAACAAATAAAAAAAAAATAAAATAAACAATCAAAACACGACGTTTCGGAGGCAACACAAGCTTCCGTCTTCAGGTGGAAACAGTCACAGCAAAAAATCGCTGCACCAAGTGCAGAATAAAACCAAAGAGTATGAATTCTTTCAGTCACGAAAGCTTCAAATCTAGAAAAAAATTGAAATTATTTTTTTACAAGGCTAACAACAAATAAAATTCAGAATTCACAAATGACTTAACTTTTCACTTAATCTCTGGAGGCCCCCCAGCTAGCGTGAGTGGTGGTGCGTGATTGGCGGTGCAGTAGGTAGCGCACCGCACTTCAAAAACCGGCCCCCCCAAGTTCGATTCCTACTCGCGGCCAACATCAGTGACGACCATCTGAACCGGGTCACTGGGCCTCTCTCCTTAAATGACTACCTGGTGCGGTGTGTAAACCACACCACCCACTCGTGCCGGCTTTTCACAGCTGCTACTCGCTAATAACAGCATTTGCCCAATAGCCTGTTAAATAAAAGGCTAAAAAGGGGGAGGTCTTTATCTTTGTGTGTGGAAGAGGGGGGGGGGTGTTAGTGGAGGGGCTCTAGGGCATCACGGCAGAATGTATCGCAAAGGACAGAGAGCCACGCTCATTGACTCTGCGGCTCAGCTGAGCTATCGAGCGTGTTAACAACGCTCGGTCAAAACCGACACCAGCGCAGCTCGACTCACGGTTCAATTATCACCGTCTCCCCCGCCCCCTCCCCCCGATACTTCCCCCTCTCCACCCACTCCACCCTCCCTCCACGTGCCTGCCCTGCGACCGTCTCCCTGAAATTCCATCGCCAGCGATTGATTCCCCCACGTGAGATCGCGAGGATGGGGATTGCATCGCTATTTTGTCGGAGACAAAATTGCATTCAAGGGGTCCCATTATATGATGTCGAGCCATATTTAAAATATTGCAATGTTGGGTCCTCCCCCAAACCCCAACTGCCACTGCCCTCCCCCCTCAACTGCCACTGCACTCCCCCCTCAACTGCCACTGCCCCCCCAACTGCCACTACCCCACACCCCCAACTGCCACTGCCGCCCCCCAAAATGCCATTGCCCCCCCCCCACCACCCGATACCTCCACCTCCCTCCCTCCACGTGGCTGGCCTGCCACCATCTCCCCGATATTCTATCGCCAGCGATGATTCCCCACTTGAGATCTCTAGGATTGGGTTTGCATCGCCATTTGTCGGAGACAATTGCATTCAAGGGTCTCATTATATTACGATATTGTCGAGCCATATTTAAAATATTGGAATGTTGGGTCCTTCCCAAACCCCAACTGCCACTGCCCCCCCCCCTCAATTGCCACTGCCCCCCACACCCCCAACTGCCATTGCCCCCCCTCAACTGCCACTGCCCCCCCAACTGCCACTGCCCCCCCAAATGCCATTGCCCCCCACCCCCAACTGCCACGCCCCCCCATCCACCTCCCTCCGATTCACTCGACGTGATTTTCGGATTGTGATCCCTCGCGTTGCTTGCTCCCCAATGTCTGACCTTTCGCTCCGCGTGACTGCGATCTTCTCCATTCAATGCTTTATTTTGTATTACTAACCTTCACACTCTCTACGGGAGTTCTCTCTCTCTGTCGCTAATAACATTTTACTTATGTATCCAGGACAGGGCACACGGAGTCGTCTCGGAGAATATTTTAGGAGGACATTATTTCCTGCTGCTTACATTGGGTTGTCTTTTTTTTACTACTTTAAATGTTTTCAGCCCAATTAATGATGCCGAGCGTTTCATACACACAGCGGGAGGAGGAAAGCGGAGCACGCGGAGACAACCCACGCCTTTGCGCGAGGGGGCAACACTCGATCCCCCTACAGATGGATAAAACAGATGGCGGTCAGGCTCACTTGCTGCGCTTCCTCGACGCCCCAGAGGACGAAACCTCCGCGGAGATGGAGCGACGAAATGATCGGCTCTGGGTGCCAAAGCAGTGACGCTCCGATCGTGGGGTGGTTGGGGACTGCCGTGGATGGACGACTGATATTGTGATGACAATGGTGATGACGTCACTGCTGTCGCTCTTGCTGCTGATGGCCTTTGAGCACTCTACTGCTGATGCTGCTGATGATGTTTCAGCACTACTTCTACTGCTGCTGCTGATGACGATGCTTACGATGATAATAACGATGACCATGGTCATGCAAATGCTGCTGATATATTTCTGCTGGCGACAGCTTCGCTTGCCGATTATTATGCTGCTGATGATGATGATGCTACTTCTGCTGCTGCTATTGCCTCTGATGACAGAGCTCCTGCCTTATGATGACTAATGTTGCTGCTGCTGATGATAATTTAATATTACGAACCCACCCATCCGCTGTGAAACATACACACACGGCACACACACACCGCACACACACGGCACATACACACGGTACACACATACGTCACACACACACACGGTACACTCACACGGCACACGCACACACACGGCACACACACACACGGCACACACACACGGCACACACAGCTCTGGGGCCGTGTTTATTCAATGGCTACACTTCACAGGCATTCCTGTAAGCCAACAATTAGAGCCGCCTTCCTCCATCAAATAAACATCGGCGCTCGAGTGGGGGGGTCTGGCTCCGTTCTGTGTGTCAAGCACAGCGTGCGTGTCTGCGTGGTGCCGTGCCTGCCTTCACAGGTGCTCTTCTCGCTGACAGCACTTGCCCCAGCAGTCTGTTAAGGCTATACGGGGGACCTTTGTCTTTGTACATCGGTGACACTCGATCACAGCACTTGCCCCAACGGTCTGTTAAGGCTATACTGGGGAGCTTTGTCTTCGATGTACGCACGCACACGCGAGTGAGCTGTTGTCGCGTGAACTCGCAGATGCAGCGATGTTATAGTGCCACTGTTGTTGAACGATCACCCCAACTCCACTCACCCTCTACCCCAAACTCACCCATCTTCTCCACCCAACTTCACCCCCCACAACTCCCCCCCCAAACTCCACCCCCCCCCCCGAGCCACCCCCCCCCCCCCGCTGCTTTCCACGAGCCCCCCTCTCCTCTCAACCGCCACAGTTTCCGCAAGAACCGCTCTTCTCCCCCCCCCCCCCGCTTCACCTCACCCACTTCGACCCACCTCCTCACCCCCCACCCACCACGCTCACCCCCCCCCCACTCACCCCGCAGTGGCCTCGTCTCGCGCTCTAATCTCCGCGTCCATCTCCGTGTCAACACAATCCAGGGTCAACGCGTGGGGCATCGGGAATCCACAGGGACCCCTCTGCTCCCACACCTCACCCACCCCTCACCCACCCCTCACCCACCCCTCACCCACCCTCACACCCCTCACACCCCTCACCCACCTCACCCCCCTCACCCACCCCTCACCCACCCCTCACCCACCCTCACCCACCCTCACACCCCTCACACCCCTCACACCCTCACACCCCTCACCCCATCACCCCCCTCACCCACCTCACCCCCCTCACCCACCTAACCCACCTCACCCCCCTCACCCACCTCACCCCCCTCACCCCCTCACCCACCCCTCACCCCCTCACCCCCCTCACCCCCCTCACCCCCCTCACCCACCTCACCCCCCTCACCCACCTCACCCCCCTCACCCACCTCACCCCCTCACCCACCTCACCCCCCTCACCCACCCCTCACCACCCCTCACCCACCCTCACCCACCCTCACACCCCTCACACCCCTCACCAAACCCTCACCCACCCCTCACCCCATCACCCCCCTCACCCACCTCACCCCCCTCACCCACCTAACCCACCTCACCCCCCTCACCCACCTCACCCCCCTCACCCCCTCACCCACCCCTCACCCCCTCACCCCCCTCACCCCCCTCACCCACCTCACCCCCCTCACCCCATCACCCCCCTCACCCACCTCACCCCCCTCACCCACCTCACCCCCCTCACCCACCTCACCCTCCTCACCCCCCTCACCCCCCTCACCCAGCTCACCCACGCAAGGACCCCCCCCCCCCCGTGTTGGGACAAGCAGCAGCGCCTGGTACACGAGGAGGGTGCTGGGTGGCCAGCACCACGCTCCCCCGACTGCCGACGTTCACACATTGCACCAAGTACTAATTTGAGGCTGAGTCTACCTAGGGGAGGCCCAGGACCCGCTATACGCCCACTCCCACATACCCCCCCCCCGACCGCACCTACACACTGCATCAACCTCGTTAGATCTCAGAAAGCTGAGCAGCGCTGCGATTGGTGGCATCCACCATGCATAACAGGTGGTATAGGGCTGCTGCGAGGCTATTGTTTGTTGTCCGCAGAATGAATCGTTGTACTGCACTCTTATGCTCCCACCTCTACGCTCACCGCCTTCGCCAAACCCGCAGATACACTTGGTCAAATAACAGGCCACCCTCTAGAAGTGAATTTACAAAGGGCTGTGTGTTATTAGAATGACAACATAACATTATTAAACGGTAATTGTGATTAATGAAACTAAATATGAAAAAATACGATTGTGATTATCACCAAACTAGCTACCCGCTCCTCTATCTATCCACCCACCCACTCCTCCATATATCCACCTACCCACTCCATCTATTCACCTACCTACCCACTCCTCTATCTATCCACCTACCCACCCCTCGAGCTGTCTACACATCACGCCCATCGCGTTCAGAAACGTCGTCACGTGCTGGTAATGCCAGCTCGCATCCTCGCAGAACGCGGGGGCGGCGGGGGGGGTGAGTATGCGATCGAAATCCGCGGAAGCCGTCTCCTCTCAAGCAAAACGTCTTTGGCTTGGCCACCTTTAAATTTGACAGCGCGTGGCCCTGCCACGCCGCCACCGGGGCAATGAGAGACGGAGACGATTGACGAGGCGAGTGGCGGGCGAGGAACAGGACAGAAACACGTCCCCGGGGGCACGTACACTCAGGAGACGGATCTACGAAATCAGTTCGTGCGCGGTTTGACAAGTAAATATGAGCTCAAAGTGATTTCCTGCTGAACTTTTTCTTTTTAGCATCGAGGATGTGAACTCGCGACCTTTCCGATTGCGAGCCGCTTGCTCTGCCGGCAAGCCAGGATCGCGTCGACGCAGTGGCCCAAATTTGGCGATGGCCTCCATCCAGCAGCCGATTGACCATGGCCGCAGAGGCCTGTGACGGTGATGACGATGAAGCGCGCGAGGCCACGCGAGTGGAGGAGGAATCGCCGCGGATTTGCAACATCGCTGCCACCCACCCCGCTGACAACAAACATCGCCACCCATCGCCACCCATCATCTCTCCACCACGTGCGCACACGCGCGCGCGCAATCCATTCCGTGTCACGCGGAGAGGAAACAGGCGGACTGAGGGACAGTGAAACTGACTGGGTGAGGCTGACTGACATTGCGATAGACTCACAACAGATACCGAAGCAGACTGACGGACCAACGGTGGCTGACCGCCGGACTGACTGACTGCCTGCTCTAGTCAGACTGACTCACGGACTAACAGTGAGACCGACAGACGGTGAGACCGACTGACGGTGAGACTGACAGACGGTGAGACTGACAGACGGTGAGGCCGACTGACAGTGAGACCGACAGACAGTGAGACTGACAGACAGTGAGACTGACAGTGAGACTGACAGACGGTGAGACTGACAGACAGTGAGACTGACAGACAGTGAGACTGACAGTGAGACTGACAGACAGTGAGACTGACAGACGGTGAGGCCGACTGACAGTGAGACCGACAGACAGTGAGACTGACAGACGGTGAGGCCGACTGACGGTGAGACCGACTGACAGTGAGACTGACAAACAGTGAGACCGACTGACGGACAGAAACACGGATTGGTTGTGAGACTCACTCAGAGGCAGACAGACAGACACACGGACTGACAGCGTTACTAAGAGACAGACAGACTGACAGCGAGACTGACTAAGAGGCAGACGGACAACACGGACTGACTAAGAGGCAGACAGACAGAGACATGCAGCCACTTTTAGACCCCGCCACATATACCACCCGCCCGTAATGTTGTTACGACTGTGCGTGTGCTTTAAAAACTATTTTACTGCATTTCACGATTGTGTTATTTGTTATCACAAGGCACATTATTTTTACTATCTTCATACTGCAGCATCCCCGGGCATCCGTACGGCATACATTTATATTTTTATTTGCATAAATAAACTGTGAGATTGACAGCGAGACCGACCGAGTAAATATATAAATATGGGCCAACAGAAATATATTTATACATTTGTGTACACGTATAAATATATATTTTAAAACAACCACGGGCGCGTATTTCTATATTTATGTTCTGCCAATATATATTTCTACAAATAAATAAATATATAAGTATACATCCATGTTTACTTGTATACACTGTGTACCATAATAGAGGTGTTTTGGGTGAGATCGCATAAATATGAATGTGTCGTTAAACCCGCCACCACCGCCACCACCCGACACAGCCAATCAGTGAGGGCTTCGTCGCAGCAACAAACGTGGCCATTTCGTGACAAGTACGCCACTCGCCGGCTACGGGTCGGCGACTAAAAACCCCACGACAACATTCACATGTCGAGCAGACGTGACGTTTCTCCGGTGATTGCAACCACCGACATCATCAGGCGGCGGGCCGGAGTTGTGTAGAAAGCCTACGCGTTAAACTATAGTTACGTGTCACGAGCAGTGCCGGAGGAAGCTAGCGCGGGGCCTGCAGCACATGTTGTTATAAAGCGGCCCTAAATTTTATTTAAAAAAAAAACATAAATATTAAAACACGAATGTTTAACTTGCATGGTAAAGTAATTGTATTTTTTTTCATTTCATATACAGCCAGGTAATACGACGAATCGCTAACCTTAAACACCCAGTCGTTCGTAAGAGTCGAAGGCGGTATAGTACTATAGTAATAGAGCAAGTGCAGAATCACTGAACCGGAATTGATAGCTTGAAAGCCTTCAGCGCGTGGACCTTGAAAGTGCGGGGCCCGTAGCTACTACATATGTCGTAGCTACAACACATGTAGCTACTACACATGTAGCTGCTACACATGTAGCTACTACACATGTAGCTACTTTTGCTCCGACGATGATCCGGCACTGTTCATGAGACCCTCTTTCTGCGAGTATCAAAAGATATCCCGTTATTTTGCTGCTGTCCCCGAGCTAGAGATGCTTCCATGCGTGCATTGGCTCTGTTAGTGTTCGCCTTTTGGGGTTGTTCTCTTAGCCTGATGCTGGTGAGACAAGGTAAGGAAGAAGGCTGCTGCTAACTCCGGTGGAGGACAATCAGTTTCGACGACAATGCCCTTATATTATAACACCGTGTAACAAAAACAAAATTTGTCCCTGGGTAGTAAGTGTTATTTCCTAATTGCTTATGCCTCAAAAGTACAGAAAATGGCTATTATTCCCCAACAACTTTGCTTCTGTGACCGTGACAGTGATATTTTGAAATGTACCTATTTTCATAGAGAAAACGTGTGCATTTGTGCTCATTCCTTCACGTAAAGTTCTGGTCACAAAAGCAAAGTTTGTGGGGAATAATATCCATTTTCTATACTTTTTAGGCATAAGCGATTAAAAAATAACACTTACTATCCAGGGACAAAAATCATGTTACATCTTGAATTGTCAGGCCATGTTGATTTGTGTTCGTGTTCACCACGAGTACCGCGTGCGGTCAATGCAGACTCCACTCCTTGCAAGAGGTATCACTTTGCTGCTTTGAACATCTTGACCCAACCTGTTTTTCATCGCCAGCGTGGGTAAACACCGACTCATTCATTTTTCAAAATATTTTTAACATTTACGTGCTCTTACTACCCCGCGTGTCCGGGGGGTGGGGGGGGGGGGTGGGCGGGCGGGCGGGGGGGGTGGCCTCACCGGGGCATGGAGGTGGCGGGCACTCCGCCGTGGGTCACGTGGTAGGAGGGGCCCTCGGTGCTGAAGATGAAGACGACCTTGGGTCCCCTGCTGAAGCCCACGCGGGCCGGCACCTCGGAGCGGTCCCCGCGGGCTTCCTTTGGCGCGGTGCCCGACACACTGAGCCCCCCCTCGGGGTAGAGGAACACGGCGTACGTGTCCTCCTTGTCAGACACGATCGCCGCTTGGAAGGTGTTCACCTGGGGGAGGGGCGGGGGGTCGGAGCGGGGGGGTTTAGGTTGAGCCAGTCAAGCAATCGACTCGCCCTAAACTTTTGCAACCAAGGCTTCGGTGCTAGCACGTACCCAACCAGCCACTCGCACTTCAGCCATAATCCAACCACCCTCCAGCGTTAGCCCGAACCCTGAGCCAACCATCCACTGGCTCTGAAGCCCTAATTAAAGCAGCCTACCAGCGCTATCATCCTAACACGAACCTAACCAGCCACTAACGCTGTAACTCCAACTCTAACCCAGGCAGTCAACTGAGCGTAAGTAATCTCGGTTGACTGGCTGACCTCGTGGAGGGTAGGCGTGGGGCATGGGGGATGGAACTGGTTGTTGATCAAGGTGTCTCAGGGTCACAGGTGGGTCTTCCCAAGGGTGGGGGGGGGGGTGTAGAGGGGGTGTAGCGGGGGGGCGGGGGACATTCTTCAAATGTCAGTCTTTTGAACTCAGTCCCTAAGTTAATAAAATGAAACATTCAACGTTTTATATTCGCTGGTAAATATCAATAAAACATAACTTTTTGGTGCGGGGGGGGGGTCTCAAGAGAGGCTCGGTGGGGGGCGATGGAACGTGGGGAGGGGGGGGGCGATTGCCTCCCGTTGCACTCCCCCCCCCACCCTCGGGATAGTCGCCATCGCCACGGGGCAACGCTGGGCGGGAATCCTACAGCGCGTGAGCGGTTCCTGTTCCTTCTCCTAGGATGTCTCTCAGCACGTGGTGTTGGTGGTGGTGGTAGGGGTGATGGGGGGGGAGGATCGGTGGTGGATGTGTGGGCTACACAGCGCGAATAGGTTCCACAGCGGGGCTACAAAGCCTGCAGAATCAGAATCTTTATTTGATGTCTCTCAGCACGTGGTGGTGGTGGTGGTGGTAGGGGTGATGGGGGGGGAGGATCGGTGGTGGATGTGTGGGCTACACAGCGCGAATATGTTCCACAGCGGGGCTACAAAGCCTGCAGAATCAGAATCTTTATTTATGCTCGAGGAGGAGGAATCCGATGAGCTATGAAGTGGCGAGCAGGTCTCTGGCCTGGGGTCGGCGTGGGAGCGAATTGTGATCAACGTCACGATCGGCGTCCTTCTTAATCGTCGTCGTCATTGGAATTAATTTCATCGTCGTCACATCGACGTCGTCATCGTCCTCATATCGTCGTCATCATTGTCGTCATGTCATCGTCATCGTCGTCATATCGACGTCATATCGTCGTCATGATTGTCGTCAGATCGTCGTCGTCATCATATCGTCGTCACATCGTCGTCATGTCATCGTCATCGTCGTCATATCGACGTCATATCGTCGTCATCATTGTCGTAAGATCGTCGTCACATCGTCGTCGTCATCACTGTGGTCACCGTATATTTTATCGTCGTTATCGTGATCATTGCCATTGCGATCACCGTTCATGTCACCGTCATCATAGTCGTCATAGTCGTCGTCGTCGCCATCATCAGCGTTATTATGACAGCTAGCGGCGTCATCATCTCCACCATCACTGCCATCGTTCCGACCTCCCACGGCGCCGATGGGTGCAGTTAAACCGCTTCGGGCGTGAGCGGGGAGTGTGCGTGCGCTGCACGCGCGCGCGCGTGTTTGCTGCTTCGGAACATCGATGGAGCCTGGCTAGGAGACCACACCACGCACTTGGGGAGTGCGTCAAGGGCGAGCCGTGCGGACTGGTGGCCCTGCACGTGCTGGAGGAGGAGGAGGCTTTAAAGTGGCGCTGTGGCTAAGTGCAGCGCGCGCTGACCGTGCACTCAAAGAGCATTTATTTATTCATCGTAAATGTATCGGGTGTTTTGACCGTGGGAAGTTGCGCGCAACAGCATTTGGCTGAATTAAACAAATATTTCCATCATCGTCATTATCATCGCCCTGAAGCCATCACCTAGCCCTTGGCTGGCTTCCTAATCTCGTCCACTGCGCTTCTCTCTCTCTTTCACCCAATCCCCCCCCCCCCCCCCCCTCCCGTGTCCGACGGAGTCACTCCAACACGATCCTTATATTTGTCTCCGAATCTAACGAAATCACTCCACATCCATTCCTCAGCAACCCCCCCCCCGCCCCCCACATTTCTCTCCCCCCCCCCACCTCCGTCCCTCCCTCTCCCCTCTACCACCCCAGCCGCATCCTCCCTTTGGACAGAGACGCTCAACTGCAGAATCAGAAACGCATGAGTTAAATTCTTGGTCAGCGTCCCACCCAGCACCGAAATCCTCAGCAGCAGCAGCATCTGCAGCAGCGTCGTCACCATCCTGATTAGCGACAGCATCGTCATCAGCCATGGTCAATCCACTGCTGGATGAGAGCCTTCCCAAGCTGCCGCCGCCACCTCTCACGATCCTGCGGTGCGACAATCCATCCAGCGACCTGCACATGCCCCATCTCTCATCGGCGGACGTCCCCTCGGACGCGTCCCGTCCCTTGGCCTTCACTCCGTTGTGAGTCTCGACCATCGGCCGGCCGTCATCCCCTTCCACCGAACGATAAGCCCTGCCCGAGCCCCGTTTCAATTCCGTCGTTCAACCGGGCGTGCCTTCTCCAATCCGCACGCTCCCCTCTCCCCCTCTCCGCCTCTCCGCCTCTCCATACGAATTCCACCGGGAGCGGAACCGGAAGAAGAACCGACGACGACGTGCACACGTACGTCGTCGGAACGGGAAAGGGAGTTTAACGGAACAATCGGACGCGCGCGTCGCGGATTTTAAGGATTTCGCAGGGGTAACGAACCGCGCTTATGATGGTGCCAGCCGGTCCAGGGTTGGCGTTGCCCTCCGTCCACCCCCATTCCCCTCCCCTCCACGGGCTGCCCGACAGACGACGCTGTCATGGCTATGGATTGGTGACGGGCGCCAGGAGGCACGAGGAATCCATGGAGCGCACGTGCTGTCGGCCGTGAGAATTAGCCAATGGGAAGGCATCGATTGGCAGCGCCCGTTGTCGTTACACACGCGTTGATTGCCTTTTAAAGAGTAGGGGGCGAAAAAAAACGTCTCTGCGTGGTCGTCAAGTCAGTGGTGGAAATTCCACATTCCCATGGCGGGGATGTGTTTTTGTACCAGACGTGTAACGATTCCCCCCCCCCCCTTCTCAACTCACCCTCAACTAAGGAGACAAAGACAGAGGCCGCCATCCCCTTCTGCAGTGATTCGACAAATTTTCGTGACCAACTGACTCCACCTTACTACAGCGCAGTCAATGTAAGCCGACGGGTTTCTATGCGAGTCATTTCGTGACCGGACCAAAACCACACAACCCGGATTTCACGAACCCGCGACCCTCGACTGTGCCGGCTCAGTGACCCGCTGACCCCTTGACCCCATCCGGCCACTTCCTGACCAGACTGAGACCCGTCCACTCACTACGCCGGTGGCTGTGCGCACGCTGGGCGAGAGGCCATCAACTTAACGGACCCGGATTCGAATCCATATGTTGGCGTTGGTATTGGCCGCCAAGCGGCCCGTGACCGACAGACGCTGGGTCACGGGGTGGGGGTAGGCGTGGGGGGTAGGGGTGGGGGGCTGGAGGGTGGAGGGGGCAGCCGGGCGGTGCTGGGGGGAGCAGGGAGAAGAGGCAAGGGCGCGGGGAGGGGAGGGGGGCTTATTAACGCCGTTTCCCGTCGGCAAAGACAAAGTGACATTTCATTTGGCCGTGGGTGCCGGGGAAAGAGAGAGAGCGAGAGTGCTGCTGCTGCTGCTGCTGCGGCTGCTGCTGCTGCTGCTGCGGCTGCTGCTGCGGCTGCTGCTGCTGCTGCGGCTGCTGCTGCTGCTGCTGCTGCGGCTGCTGCTGCGGCTCTAACTGCGGCAGGGGTAGCCGCAGCGTCGACGTCGCCCGGCTCTGACCGGTGCCGGTATCGACGCGCCCTAATCAACACCGCGGAAAGGGCGCGTCAAGCGGGGAAGGAGAACGCTGGAGGGGGGGGGCGGGGGCGGTGGGAGGGGGGCTCGAAGCATCTCTGATGGAACCGAGCGTTCGTCAGAGAGACGACAGAGTGAGAGAGAGAAGAGAGAGCGGTGGGGAGGGAGAGAGAGAGAAGAATGTGCACTGTCGGCACCGATAGATCGGCCGAGTTTGGACGGGCTGAGCCGAGACACGGGATACGCAGCCCGGGGGGGGGGGGGGGGGGGTGGAGGTTGTTTGTGACGTGGAGGTTGTTTGTGACGTGGAGGTTGTTTGTGACGTGGAGGTTGTTTGTGACGTGGAGGTTGTTTGTGACGTGGAGGTTGTTTGTGACGTGGAGGTTGTTTGTGACGTGGAGGTTGTTTGTGACGTGGCGATTTGTGCTGCCCCTCTCCCGCGGAACCGCCGGCACCCACCTGCCCGGGGTTGGCGTGCACCGCTACCCGGTCCCACGTGGCCAGGAATCCGGCGATCGGAGCGAAATTTCCGGCCGCCGGAAACGCCCGGCGGACGTGGGCGGCCGCGGCATCGAGGACGGCGCGGTCGGCACCGGCGGCATCGTCGTCATCTCCTCGGCTCCTCCCGTCCAGCGCGCGGAAGAAGACGTTCCCCCCGGCGTGGCCTGGCGGCCCCCCGTTCAGCTCTTCGGTCTCGAGGTCGGCGAGGAAGGGGGCGATGACCCCGAACTTCGTGGGCAGCGGTCCGTCCACGTAGGAGCCCTCCTCCGGCACGTCGTGCGGGGTCACGAAGCCGTTCACGCTCACCTGCCGGTCCGGGGGGGGGAAGGGGGGTGGTGGGGGGCAGGGAGGGTAAGGGAGGGGTAAAGGGGGGTAGCGGGAGGGGAGGGGGGTGGGACGTATGATGAATATTCGGTCGAACTTCTTTCGCACCGTACGTAGCCAACGGCGCCAATCGTAGCTGCAGCTGAAAGGGCCAACAACTAAACACAAATAGCAGTTCTAAAAAATATCGCTTTCAATCGAGATGCCCTCTGAACCCGTCGACCCGAGCTCGAATCCCGCTCAAAGCCACCAACACCAGTGATCATTATCTGAACTAGTTCTGGGCCTCCCCTAGGTAGACTCAGCCTCGCACGACTACTTGGTGCGGTGTGTAGTAAACATCGCCACTAGGGAGACAAAGGCGGCCGGGCGTGGTGTTGGCCACCCACCTCCCTCGTGTGCCGTGCTGGCCTTCATAGGTGATCGCTAACAGCACTTGCCTCAACTTTCTGTTATGGCTATATGAGTGACCTTTGTCTTTGGGGTGAGGGGGGGTGAGGGGGGGTGGGGGACAGGGCTATTCGCTCGACAATTACGTCGTTTGTTTGGCCGTTTAGCTGATCTGTTATTCCGACATTCGTTTGGTCAGCCAATCATTCACTCAGTTGCAGATAGAGTCATTCGATCATTCGGTCATTCATTCGGCAGTCTATTTTTTTCCATTTCTTTGGTCCATCCAACTGATCGGGCGCTCATTCATTCCCTTGGTCCATTCGTTCACTCATGCTTCGACCACGCTGGTCAGTGCGTGGAGGGGAGCACAGAGGTGGGGGCATAGAAGTAAAGTAGGGAGTGAAGTGCTTCTGCCCTGCCCCTTCGCTGCCCACAGCCTAGCCCCGGGGGACAGCCCATAGCACCTTGCAATGCACGATCATCGAGCCTCAACAACTGCTAAGCGTACGGAGGTGCGCGATGTTCCAGGTGGACTCTGATCGTCGGTCGACGGCTCTGGCCACGGCGGTTGGGTGGACGGCAGGTTCTGTGAACACTCGTGGGACGTCGCGCGAGATCGTCAAAAAGAGCTTCGCGGCTCATCGGGTTTCTCCAGCCTCAATCGAGATTCGTGACCTCGGGGTCGTGAATGTCACGCGAGCGCTGACCCAGCGCCCATCGAGGTGCAGCGAGCGCCTCGGTTTGGTTTCTTCTCACGAGCGATCGTTGCCATCCATTGCAAACTAAGAATCACATTTTCACATTATGCCTTCCTACAAAATAATAATATTAATAACTCTTTGTGTTTAACACCTCCGCGGATTTCCATTCCGTTATTAGTTCCATCCGATTATGGGTGAGCGCGCGAGCGCGCGTGCGTATGTGTGTGTGTGTGCGGTTTCGAAGAGCACCTAGCCTGGCACGAGCGCCGTGGCGACGTCAACCGGCACGTAGCGACGAGTGGCGGTTGACGTCGTGCGAGGGAGCGGTCGCGCAAGTGACCAGCGCACCTGCACTGCGAACCCGGCGGACCTGAGTTCGATTCCCGCTCGCGGCCCAACTTCTGTGACGACTGAGCCAGGCCCTGTCCTTAGGTTAGCATTGGGGAGACAAATACGGCCGGGCGGGCGTGGTGCTGGCCACTCCATGCCCCTCTGACAAATTAGTCCGATGTGTGAACGTCGCCACTGGGTAGACAATTTTAGTCCGATGTGGTAAACATCGCCACTGGGGAGACAAAGGCGGTCGGTCTTGGTGCTGGCCACCCACCCCCTCGTGTGCCGTTCCGGCCTTCATCGGTGCTCGCGAACAACACTTGCCCCAACAGTCTGCTAAAGGCTATACGGGGGATATTTGTATTGTGTGTGTGTGTGCACGCTATGTGGGTTAAGCGATGTGGGCAGGTGTGAGACATTTTATCCACGAAAGTTGCCATCAATAACGATTTGCGTACAAATTGGGCTCGGATTTAATGCGTCGCAAACAAATCAGAACTTCACTACGGTTAAATAATGCAACAGGATAATCTGTTTGTAAACTATTATTGGGATTTTGTTGCTGCTATAACGCACCGCGACGTTGCATACCCTCCACAAATTACCGCTATTCTGCAAGTTCGTCAATTACACCGTGGCCCTGAAGGGAAAACAAAACAATACACTATATATAAACTATACTCTTTGATTATCTCGGTAAAGTCACGTAGTTAAAAATAAAATAAAACAAATCACGACGTTTCGATTGCAACACAAGCAACCTTCAAACAATTTTCTGAAGTGGGCGAGAGAGCTGCCGTAGCAGCTCTCTCGCCCACTTCAGCAATTTTTTCCTTGCTGTGGTTCTTCCCACCTGATGAAGGTCGCTTGTGTTGCAATCGAAACGTCTTGAATTGTTTTATTTAATTTTTCTACCTACGTAGACCCAAATAGTATGGATTCCTGCAGTCACGAAAGCTTCAAATCAAGATATATATAAACTATACTCTTTGGTTTTATTCGGTAAAGTCATGTAGGTAAAAAATAAAATAACAAAAAATCACGACGTTTCGGCCACAACACAAGTGGCCTTCATCAGGTGAAGGGACCGCACTGTCCAGAGGACAGCGCTGGAGTGAACACAGCCAAGCCCAGACCGCGTCCTTCAAGCTGTGTGGGAGGAAACAAAGCGCCTTGACAAAAGAGTTAGCATAAAATGTAGCATGTAATTGGGGGATTAGCATGATGCACGTAGAGGGCACATGTTCAGCCCGGCGAAGGGTGGGGAGGGGAGTTTACATAATGTTGGTGTGAAGGGAAAATAAGCAGCTGTGAAAGTTTGAGATTCCACTACTTGAAAAAAAGATACTGTACCATTGAAAATTAGTTTAATGTTTGGTATGATTTAGAACATCTTTTCAGTGATTGCTTAATTTGAAATCATCCTCTTGGTTGAAATTGTGTCTGTGTTTGTAAATCTGAATTGCCTCGTGGACACGAAAGCTTCAAATCTAGAATATAGATAAGCTGTATATATAATATACTGTAATGTTATTACTGAATTATTACTGTATTTTAAAAGGGCGACGTTTCAGGCAATGACGCTTCTTCGTAACACTTGTTTTAATGCGTTATGAAGGAAGTGCCATTCCCCAAAACGTCGCCTATTTAATATTTTCCTTTTTTATAACAAAGATTCTCCCGGATAGCCTTTAAACAGACTGTTGGGGCAAGTGCTGTTTGCGAGCACCTATGGAGGCCGGAACGGCACACGAGAGGATGGGTGGCCAGCACCACGCCCGGCCGCCTTTGTCTCCCCAGCAGCGATGTCTTATACACCGCACCAGCCACTCATTGGGAGGTCGGCTCAGCCTCAAGATAGTACCTGATGCGGGGTGTAAAACATCCCCTTTAGGGGAGACAAAGGCGGCCGGGCGTGGTGCTTGGCCACGCCACCCCCTTGTGTGCCGTGCCGCTAACAGCACTTGCCCCAGCAGTCTGTTAAAAGGCTATCCGGGGGGGCTATTTGTCTTTGTATTGAAATGGAAAGCATGTAAAAAATAGGCGAAGTTTCGGGCAATGGCCCTTCCTTCATAACACGTAAAAAAGTGTTATGAAGAAGCGTCATTACCCGAAACGTCACCGTGTCGACGCGTGCCGTGCCCCCCTTCGCCTCGGCGCCGCTCGCCAACAGCACTTGCCCCCCCCCCCGCCGCGCGAGTCCGTCTAAAGGCTACACAGGTGATCTTTGCCTTTGGTGTTGTGGCGTCTGGCGGAGGAGGACTGAGTAATGGACGCGGGGTTTAATCCGAGCGTCCGCGATCGTCGCACGCCCTTCGATGCCGCCAATGAACCACCGCCGCCCGTCTCAGAGGCCGGGATGCCCTCTTTGGAAGGCGTCGCCTGAATGGCCCCTCGTGAAATTGGTGGGCAGGCGGGCGGCACGCCGGGCGCGACGTCGGGGAGGAGTTGGCGGTCGCGTTTCCGATTGCGGCGTTTTGGAGGAGGAGGAGGAGGGGGGGGGTGGTCGGGGGGGGGTCTCCCGGTGCAAGGAATTTAATTTGGGACGAGGAAAAAGTAAGGGGGGCGGGGAGGGGTGTCACTGCCTAATGCCCCCCCCCCAATGTCCCCCCCCCACCCACCCTACCACTGCCCCTCCACATTTTGGCCATCTCGTGGGCAGTTGCATCGCCTGCACCCTCAAAGTCTGCTGCTGCTGGTGGTGGTCGTGTGGGGAGCGGTAGTGTAGTGGTTAGCGCGAGCCGAGTTCGAGTCAACACCAGCGGGGATTGTCTGAACCCGGTCCTGGGCCTTCCCTAGGTCGACTCGGCCTCAAATTAGTCCGATGTGTAAACATCGCCACTGGGGGAGAACAAAGGTGGTCGGGCGTGGTGCTGGCCACCCATCCCCTCGTGTGCCGTAATAGGTGCTCCCTAACAACGCTTGCCCCTGCAGTCTGTTAAGGCTATACGCGGGGGGGGGGGGGTCTTTGTCTTTGGTGGTGGTAGTGTAATGACAAGTGGTCATAAATTAAAAATGCGAAACTTTGTAATGAGGTGTTGGGTTAGCGGATTGCGAGGGAGGTGGAGGGGTGAGTGGTTGAGTGATCCAGTCATGCAAACGCTAATCTCGAACCCAACCAGCCACGTAACCAACACTAAGCCCTAACCCAACCAAAGCCACGAGTGTTAAGCCTCTAAACCCGAACCAGCCAGTCGACTGGGCATATATGGGCAGAACGCTCCATTCAGTGTCATCATGCTGCACGCGTAAATATACTCGGGATATATTTTAGACCATCGCCTGTTGGCATGCAGCCCCCCCCCCCCCCCCAGTGTGATCCAGCATCGCGTGTTGACGCAAGCAAAACGATGGGGGGGGTGAGTTTGACATTCTGGTTCTCATCACCAGTGAGGATTGAAAGTAGAAAATGCTTCTGGGTTGCCAGATATTGTTGGCCAAAGCACTCCCTCAAAACCAGTGGTTCTTAACCTGTGCTGCAAGCTTTGGTTCTCAATAGTAATTTGTTTTTTTATTTCTATAATGTTAAAAATTACAGCGGGTTTGATGAAACAAAGTAATTGCCTACGTGCCCGCGATTAATTTGTGTTTTCGATGTATTACCTTGGAAAAACAAATCTGACCACGTCTCGCACACCCGGAAGGGGCATCTCGCACCCCCAGGGGATGCGCGCACCCCAGGTTAAGGAGAGCCACTGCTCTAGACGAACGGAGGGGGGGCCTCTTCTTTAACACAGACTAACCAACGAGCGCAATTGGTATGTGTGTATGTTGAATTTCTTTCGCGCCGTACGTAGCCAACCGTGCTAAATCGGAGGCGCCACTGGTCAACATAGCTCAATCTACGACAACATAGATTGAGCTATGTTGTCGTCTCGAAATTCGGTCAATTAACAAACAAAAAAAGAGAAAACTCGATATTTCAAGAGCGGCAAAATGCATTTGGTGAATACGAGACGGGCGCGTCCTTAATAATTAACGGAGGGGGGGGAGGTGGGGGGGGGGCAAGGTGTCCCAACCCGCACACCACACTGGGTGGCACGTGTTGTTGTTATTGTTGTTGCCGTCAACCGCTGCGCCAAACGGGGGTGGGGTGGGGGACAATCAAACCGGCGTCGCGTGCGGGATTGGTGCGCGGGTCGGGCGGGCGGCATCGAACGCACGCTCGATCGGTCGCGTGCGCAATAATCAACACATTGATCTGTTCGCTAATTGCGTCGAGTTAAAACGAGCGTGATGGGGCCCGTGGGGGGGGGGGGGGGGGTTGGGTGGTTGTGTTTTTTTGGAGGGGTGGGGAGGGGGGGCAGCGTGTGGGTCAGCCTGTGCGAGGGACTTGGGTGTGTGTGGCAGGGGTAGCGAGCGCTTAGCGCTACGCTGCGCTACGAACCCGGCGGGCCGGATTTGATTCCCGCTCACGGCCAACACCGGTGACAATGATCTCAACCGGTCCTGGGCCTCCGCTAAGTCGACTCAGCCTCAAATTAGTACCTGGTGCGGTGTGTAAACATCGCCACTAGGGAGACAAAGGCGGTCGGGCGTGGTTCTGGCCACCCACCGACCTCGTGTACCGTTCCGGCCTTCATAGGCGCTCGCTAACAGCACTTGCCCCTACAGTCTGTTCAAGGTTATACGGGGGATCTTTGTCTTCGTCTCTTTGCACTGTGTGTCGAACTTCTTTCGCACCGTACGGTACGTAGCCAACCGCGCTCATCGGAGATGCGTGTGGGCGAGCGGTGGTGTGGAGGGGTTCGTCGCGCTGCGCTACAACCCCCAGCGACCCGAGTTCGATTCCCGCTCACGGTTCAACACCAGCGGCGATTGTCTGAACCCGGTCTTGGTCCTCCCCCTAGGTCGACTCGGCCTCAAATTACTCCGATGTGTAAACATCGCCACTGGGGGAAACAAAGGCGGCCGGCCGTGGTGCCGGCGACGCAACCCCCTCGTGCTCCGTGCCGGCCTCCGTCGGTGCTACCCTCTAACAGCACTTGCCCTAACAGTCTGTTACAGGCTACACGGGGGATCTTTGTCTTTGGCGGGAGGGCAGAGAGCTCGCTTAGCCCCCCGCTCTAGCGCCGCCTTCTCCGCGGGGAGACCAATCACAATCGCCCGCACGATTAACTCGGGCAACCCGCACTCGCGACCCCGCGATGATTGAGGGCGACGCGAGCGGGGCGGGGTTGTGTGGAAGGGGGTGGGATCCATCGCGGGATAACGAGGTCGTGGGGATCACGCGGCGGGGATGGAGACTCTGGGGAGGAGCGCTCCGCTGGACCCCCCCTACCCCCTACCCAGGCCCCCACCCCACTCACTGCGCAGCGAATTCCGCTGCTGCCAACTCGACTCGGGCGAGTTAAAGCGGCCAGCGATCCGCGCCTCTTCAAGGAACTGCTTCGTGACGTTTTTCATGAAGGAGCCCCCACCGTCTCGTGTTCGCCACGCAGTGGGACCCTTGCAATATTGAGCGGGTGGTTTTTTTTTGACCGAATTCGAAAACTGTTCTTGTCTCTTCTTGTTAATTCATTCGGTTGCCGACCCCCTGGGTCTAGGGTTAGACTATGGTTATGGCTAGGGCAGGTGTTAGGTTAAGGCTAGGGTTAGGCTAGGCTGAGGTTAGACTAGGCTGGAGTTAGACTAGACGAGTGCTAGGGTTAGACTAGTCTAGTGCTAGGGTTAGACTAGTCTAGTGATTGGCTAGGGTTAGACTAGTCTAGTGCTAGGCTAGGGTTAGACTAATCTAGTGCTAAGGTTAGACTAGTCTAGTGATTGGCTAGGGTTAGACTAGTCTAGTGCTAGGTTAGGGTTAGACTAGTATAGTGCTAGGGTTAGACTAGTCTAGTGCTAGGGTTAGACTAGTCTAGTACTAGGGTTAGACTAGTCTAGTGCTAAGGTTAGACTAGTCTAGTGCTAGTGTTAGACTAGTCTAGTGCTAGGCTAGGGTTAGACTAGTCTAGTGCTAGTGTTAGACTAGTCTAGTGCTAGGGTTAGACTAGTCTAGTGCTAGGGTTAGACTAGTCTAGTGCTAGGGTTAGACTAGTCTAGTGCTAGGCTAGGATTAGACTAGTCTAGTGCTAGGGTTAGACTAGTCTAGTGCTAGTGTTAGACTAGTCTAGTGCTAGGGTTAGACTAGTCTAGTGATAGGCTATGGTTAGACTAGTCTAGTGATAGGGTTAGACTAGTCTAGTGCTAGGCTAGCATTAGACTAGTGCTAGGCTAGGGTTAGACTAGTCTAGTGCTAGGGTTAGACTAGTCTAGTGCTAGGGTTAGACTAGTCTAGTGCTAGGGTTAGACTAGTCTAGTGCTAGGGTTAGACTAGTCTAGTGCTAGGGTTAGAATAGTCTAGTGCTAGGGTTAGACTAGATGAGTGCTAGGGTTAGACTAGTCTAGTGCTAGGCTACGGTTAGTCTTTACTAGTGCTAGGGTTAGACTAGTCTAGTGCTAGGCTAGGGTTAGACTAGTCTAGTGCTAGGGTTAGACTAGTCTAGTGCTAGGGTTAGACTAGTCTAGTGCTAGGCTAGGGTTAGACTAGTCTAGTGCTAGGGTTAGACTAGTCTAGTGCTAGGCTAGGGTTAGACTAGTCTAGTGCTAGGCTAGGGTTAGACTAGTCTAGTGCTAGGGTTAGTCTTTACTAGTGCTAGGGTTAGTCTATTCTAGTGTTAGGGTTAGACTAGTCTCGTGCTAGGCTAGGGTTAGTCTTTACTAGTGCTAGGGATTGACTAGTCTAGTGCTAGGGTTAGTCTAGTCTAGTGCTAGGGTTAGTCTAGTCTAGTGCTAGGGTTAGACTAGTCTAGTGCTAGGGTTAGTCTTTACTAGTGCTAGGGTTAGACTAGTCTAGTGCTAGGGTTAGTCTTTACTAGTGCTAGGGTTAGACTAGTCTAGTGCCAGGGTTAGTCTTTACTAGTGCTAGGGTTAGACTAGTCTAGTGCTAGGGTTAGACTAGTCTAGTGCTAGGGTTAGACTAGTCTAGTCCTAGGCTAGGGTTAGTCTTTACTAGTGCTAGGGTTAAACTAGTCTAGTGCTAGGGTTAGTCTAGTCTAGTGCTAGGGTTAGACTAGTCTAGTGCTAGGGTTAGTCTAGTCTAGTTCTAGGGTTAGACTAGTCTAGTGCTAGGGTTAGACTAGACGAGTGCTAGGGTTAGTCTAGTCTAGTGCTAGGGTTATACTAGACAAGTTCTGGTGCTTTTCCGTGCTATTCCAGGCGGTCGGCAACCAATAAAATAACAACGAGAGCCATTTTGGTCGAATTCGGTATACACATCTATCTTCAAAAAACAAACGCACCCACAATTGTTCAAGAGCCGCATACTGCACACGCGGGTGAATACGAGACGGCGGTGGTCCTTAATACAAATCTGTCACGAAGCGGCAGTCCTTTAAAGAGCCGCACGTGGCTTCCCGAGCCCCAGGGGTTTCCTGACCCCTGCCGTGGACCAAACTGCTGGGTTCACAGAAACGTCGGCTGGCGATGAGTGGGGGGGGGTAGGTGTGGATTTTAAGAAACATCTTTTTTTCAGTTTTTACAACTGGCGCGCCAGGAAATGGAATTGAACCGGTGACCTCCGGTGGCAATGATGATCGTCAGCCCGCTGTGGCTGCATCTCGCGCGCGCGCTGAAATGTCCCTCCCCCACATCACCCCGCCTCAAAAGCATCCGCTTGCATTCTGCTCACCTCCAGAGAGAGAGAGAGAGGGCACGAGAGAGAGAGAGACGCGAGAGACGGGAGAGAGACGTGAGGGATATAGGCAAAACCAATGTCGCAGCTAAATTTGGAGGAAACGGCTCGCGCGACAAAATTACCCCAGCCTGAAGCGCTCAGCTTGGCCAGAGAGATATCCCAGAGGATCAAAGAGGGCTACAATGCAACAGTTGGCACGCCAATGAGACGGTATGCAGCGCTGTTCAACTGATGCACGTGCGCGCGTGGGTGGGCTGGTGTGTGTCTCTTTGTTTTTGTACGCGCGTCTATGTGGATCTGCGTCTGTGTGTGTACGTGTGTCTCCGTGTGTCCATGTCTTTCTGAGTGTGAGTGAATGGTCGGTGTGTACACGTGGGTGTGTGTACGCGTGTCTCTGTGTGTCCATGTCTTTCTGAGTGTGAGTGAATGGTCGGTGTGTACACGTGGGTGTGTGTACGTGTGTCTACGTGTGTCCCTGTCTTTCTGAGTGTGGGTGAATGGTCGGTGTGTACACGTGGGTGTGTGTACGCGTGTCTATGTGTGTCCATGTCTTTCTGAGTGTGGGTGAAGGGTCGGTGTGTACACGTGGGTGTGTGTACGCGTGTCTCTGTGTGTCCCTCTCTTTCTGAGTGTGGGTGAAGGGTCGGTGTGTACACGTGGGTGTGTGTACGCGTGTCTATGTGTGTCCATGTCTTTCTGAGTGTGGGTGAAGGGTCAGTGTGTACACGTGGGTGTGTGTACGCGTGTCTCTGTGTGTCCCTGTGTTTCTGAGTGTGGGTGAAGGGTCAGTGTGTACACGTGGGTGTGTGTACGCGTGTCTATGTGTGTCCATGTCTTTCTGAGTGTGAGTGAATGGTCGGTGTGTACACGTGGGTGTGTGTACGCGTGTCTCCGTGTATCCCTGTCTTTCTGAGTGTGGGTGAAGGGTCAGTGTGTACACGTGGGTGTGTGTACGCGTGTCTCTGTGTGTCCCTGTGTTTCTGAGTATGAGTGAATGGTCGGTGTGTACACGTGGGTGTGTACGCGTGTCTCTGTGTGTCCCTGTGTTTCTGAGTGTGGGTGAAGGGTCAGTGTGTACACGTGGGTGTGTGTACGCGTGTCTATGTGTGTCCATGTCTTTCTGAGTGTGAGTGAATGGTCGGTGTGTACACGTGGGTGTGTGTACGCGTGTCTATGTGTGTCCCTGTGTTTCTGAGTGTGAGTGAATGGTCGGTGTGTACACGTGGGTGTGTGTACGCGTGTCTCTGCGTGTCCCTGTCTTTCTGAGTATGAGTGAATGGTCAGTGTGTACACGTGGGTGTATGCACGCGTGTCTCTGCGTGTCCCTGTCTTTCTGAGTATGAGTGAATGGTCAGTGTCTACACGTGGGTGTGTGTACGCGTGTCTCTGTGTCCCTCTCTTTCTGAGTGTGGGTGAAGGGTCAGTGTGTACACGTGGGTGTGTGTACGCGTGTCTCTGTGTCCCTGTGTTTCTGAGTGTGGGTGAATGGTCGGTGTGTACACGTGGGTGTGTGTACGCGTGTCTCTGTGTGTCCCTGTCTTTCTGAGTGTGGGTGAAGGGTCAGTGTGTACACATGGGTGTGTGTACACGTGTCTCTGTGTCCCTCTCTTTCTAAGTGTGGGTAAAGGATCAGTGTGTACACGTGGGTGTGTGTACGCGTGTCTCTGTGTGTCCCTGTCTTTCTGAGTGTGGGTGAAGGGTCGGTGTGTACACGTGGGTGTGTGTACGCGTGTCTCTGTGTCCCTCTCTTTCTAAGTGTGGGTGAAGGATCAGTGTGTACACGTGGGTGTGTGTACGCGTGTCTATGTGTGTCCCTGTGTTTCTGAGCGTGCGTGAATGGTCGGTGTGTACACGTGGGTGTGTGTACGCGTGTCTCCGTGTGTCCCTGTCTTTCTGAGTGTGGGTGAATGGTCAGTGTGTACACGTGGGTGTGTGTACGCGTGTCTCCGTGTGTCCATGTCTTTCTGAGTGGGGGTGAATGATGCATGTGCTCCGATCCTGGCGACCCGAGTCGGATTCCTGCTCACAGCCGCCAATACCCGTGACTATTATTTTGAACCGGTCCTGGGCCTCCCCTAGGTGCGCTACTCCGTGCGGTGTGTAAACAGCGCCACTGGGGAGACAAAGGCGGCCGGGCGTCGTGTTGGCCACCCACCCCTTCGTTGGCGATACCGGCCTTCGAAGGTGCTCGCTGACAACACTTTGCCCAAACAGTCTATAAAAGGCTATACGGGGGATCTTTGTGCTATTGGACATAGCTACATCTCTCACTCGCTGTGTATCCAACAGCAGTGTGCACGCAGCCATCGCGCAAACACAGCGCTCAATAAAATCAATAGCGCTACACTCGAGACAATGGCAGTGCGGGCAAGATAACTGTTGTAATGTACTTCTATGGCTCACCCGCTTACACTCTTGCCAACAACGTGCGCCGCGATGGTAAGATGTTAACTTTCTCGCCTGGTATACAGGAGGCTGTGGGTTCGATCCCGACCCTGACGCCTGCTGCTGTTGATTTGAAGTCTGCGTGTCTCTCTTTCTCTCTCGCTCTCTCTCTTCCCGTGGTCGCGTGGATTTTTCTCCGGGTCCTCCGCTTTTCCCCCCTCCACATTTAGAAACAACGTCACGCGTTCAGAGTATTTGTCTGTCACTGTACATTTCCACGTTGTAATCCACTTTCGTTGAGCCATCATTAATGGGCCAGGTCGCTTCTGAAAAAAAAGATCTACATGGCTCAGCGATGCCTTAAATGGTAAAATAACATTTAGTTTAGTTTGTGTGACTGTCGTCGCCCAGCACTGGAATAAGTGAAGGGCCATGCAGAGCCTCTGCTGTCTCCACACTGCCGCGTGTAATTCACGAGACGTGTCGACCCATTGGCTCTGCCTCTTGGCTCCACGGGGAATATTTTTTTTTATTTTTTTTTATCCAACAGTGTTTGGTTTCGGAGAGCGAACCTCTGGACCGGTTCCCACCTCCCGGGTCTCATCAGCAGAGCGCTACCGTGTAGTCGTTCTGTCGTAGTAGTAGTAGTTGTAGCATCGTGGCGATACCGATGAGGGTTTCATTTTTCTCTGATAGAAAATTTCCGGGGGGGAGGCTCGCCCCTCACGAGCCCCCCCCCCCCCCCCGCGTTGGAGGGGACGGGATGGGGGAGGGGGGATGGGGGGAGGGGCGGGGGTAGTGGGGGGGAGGTGAGACAGGCGCGCAACGAGCTTGGGGGGCCAGGGGGGGGTGCCTTCCCTCCACCCCCGCCCCCCGGTGGCTAAAGCTACAAGTTGGGGGTGGGGGGCCTTGACAACCACAACGAGATAGCCTTTCAACAACAGTCAAAAGATTAACAACAACTTATTTACAACGCGGTTTAAATTTATTTTTAAATGAAAATACTTACCGGTTCAGACGATTATCTGAACCGGTCCTGAGCCTCCCCCCTAGGTCGTTTCGGCTCAAATGAGTACTTGGTGCGGTGTGTAAACAGAGCCACTTGGGAGACAAAGGCGGCCGGGCGTGGCAAGAGGAGCCGCGGTATACAAATAGTCTCCACGTGCGATCTGTCGTGTGAGAGACAAATCAAATATTGGGTGACCCCCCCCCACGCCCACCACCTGACCCACTGCCGAACCCCCTGAGCTGATGATGTCTTTGCCACGCTGCTAGGGGGTTGCAGGTGTCGGGGTGGCCGGCCGGGGGTGGCACAAATATATTTAAAATTTCCTGCCCCCCCCCCCAGCTCCGCCTGATGAGTTCTCTCACCCGGAATGCTTCGACGGTCGTCTCAAAGAAGGGGATGGGCACGGCGAGGTTGACGGGCCACGAGGTGATGTCATCTCCCCCGGGCAGCACCTCGTCACCCGTGGCCGAGCCGTGGGACAGCAGCTCTCCCCGCGAGAGGCACCGCACCGGGGGCAGCTGAGACACCGCCAGGAGGGCAGCCAGGGGCAGCCAGCGCAGCAGCAGCAGCAGCGGCGGCGGCGGCGGCAGCGGGGACCCCATGGCACCGGCTCTGGTGGGTCTGGTGGTCAGGCGAAATGAGGGAGGTGTCGGTTTTATTTATTAGGTATAACCCTGTGAGCCATGCGGCTCTTGACTCGGGTGCAACCGCGGCCGCAACAAAAAACATGAACAAGAAACATCTTAAAGTGACTAACACGCAACATAAAAATCCTGGGGAAAAAAAAACAGCCAAAGTAAAAGCACCGTATTTCATTCAACTCTGTGTGCAAAAATCCCAGTGGGATGCAAGTCAAGCAATAACAACCATAAGAAAATTTAGATTCAAGTTATCAGGTTAACTCTGTACTACAACAAACAAACATGGTGGGTAAAGAGAATGTGAAGGAGGTGCTGGAAGGGATGATGATGGTGGTGGTGGTGATGTTGGTGGTGGAGTTACTTGTGGGGAGCAGTGGTGTAGCGGTTAGCGCGCTGCGCTATGAACCCGGCGACCCGGGTTCAATTCCCGCTCACGGCCAACACCGGTGACGATTATCTGAACCGGTAATGGGCATCCCCTAGGTCGACTCAGCCTCAAATGAGTAACTGGTGCGGTGTGCAAACATCGCCACTGGGAAGACAAAGGCGGTCGGGCGTGGTGCTGGCCACCCACCCCCTCTTGTACCGTTCCGGCCTTCATAGGTGCTCGCTAACAGCATTTACCCCTACAGTCTGTTAAAGCTATACGGGGGATCTTTGTTATTTGTGACGGTGGCGGTGCCGGTGGCGGTGGTGAACGCGGTAGGTAATGGTGATAGTCATTGTTATGGTGGTAGAATTACCGCGGTAAAGCAGCGTGGTGATGGAGCTACAATGTGATCACTGGTGGAGGCGGGGTGGTGCGAAAATGGATCGACTCGAATCTAATCTGGCAATGCTCACGTCCAGGGCTGCCACCTTCTTTCACGGTCGACCAAACCCGGACAGACGTCTCAGTCGGCGCTCGGTCTATTATCACTGTGCAGCATGTGATTAAAGTGAGTCCGTCGGTGATGTGTATGTATTGTGAGGAGCGAAGTGTATACATCGCCACAAAGGCGGGCGGGCGTTAAGGCTATACGGGGGAACTTTGTGAGTTACTTGGTAAATAAAGCTGCAAATGAACGAACGAGTGGGTGAGTGAGATCGCGGGTGGGTGGGTGGGTGAGTGCTACGGTTGCCACTTTTTCCACAGCACTGTCGACCAAAACCGGGACAGATTTCTCAGTCAGCGCCCAGGGGTCTATCACAAGAAAGTCCTACACCGGCACCGCATCTCGAAGCACAGCAGCTAAAACCGGGACTCTCCGGGCTAAATCCGGACTGGTGGCAACCCGCCTCGTGTCTATGATGCTCGTTGCGGCACACAACACGGCACACCCCTCGCTCACTTTTCACAAATAATCATCATAATAAAATGTTGCGCGTACCTACTTTATTCACGCTGCCGTGTACACACACACACACACATGTTGTACATATCATTTGCTCACAGGCAATAACGCTGAGGTTTATAGCGCGCGCGCGCGTGTGTGTGTCGGAGCGAGGTGCAATGTCTCTTCGAGTTACAAAGACAAAGATCCCCCGTATAGCCTTTAACAGACTGTTGGGGGTGCGGTGGGGTGGAGGGGGCAAGTGCGGTGAGCGAGCACCTATGAAGTAGGCCTGGCACTGCAACACGAGAGGTGTTGGGGAGGCGGTGCGGGGGGGGGTTAGCGCCACGCCCGGCCGCCTTTGTCTCCCCTAGTGCTGATATTCACACACCGCACCAGGTCAACCCACTAAAGGTTGAGTCGACCTAGGAGAGGCCCAGGACCGGTTCAGATAATCGTCACTGGGTTCACATATTCGCCACACGGTGTTGGTCGTGAGCGGAGAATCTTTACTGGGGTCGCAGGATTAGCGGCGCAGTGCGCTAACCGCTGCACCACCGCTCCCGACACACACACACACAAGACAAAGGTTCCCCCGCCTCCAGTATAGCTCTTTCACAGACTGTTGGGGCAAGTGCTGTGAGCGAGCACCAATGTGAAGGCCTGCACGGCACACGCCCGGCCGCCTTTGTCTCCCCAGTGTGTCGATGTTTACAACACCGCACCAGGCACTGATTTAAGGCTGAGTTGACACACGGCAACACACACGCACACAAAAGGCACAGATACCCCGTATAGCCTCAACAGACTGATGCGGGCAAGTGCTTTTCGCGAGCACACACGTAAAAACTCAGACATACACGCAAGAACACGCGAATTGTAAAAGCTGGCCAAATGCACACACACAAACACATGCACTGACACACACACATATTCCGACCCACACACACTCAATCCTATACACACACTTAGTCGAACACGGAATGTGTAAGAGGCGCACAAAAGCGGACACACGCACCAGACGCGCGCACGCACGCACACACACGCACACACGAACACGGCATTCCTAAAAGCAACACAAAAGATCAGACACACCAGCGCACAAGAGACACGCAGGCACACACGCACACGCAGACACAAACACACGCCTGATCGCCACCTCCACTTACCGGCAGACTGCGAGGAACGGAATGAGTGGAGGAGGGAGGTTAGCTCGCCTCGCCTTCTGCCCCCCGTTGCCTTCCCGGCCGAGGCAGAGGACGAAGGAGAGAGAGAGAGGAGACGGCGCGAGGGGAGGTCGTGCGGTGAGGTTTGAGAGAGGAAACGGCAGGGAGAAGAATGGGAGCGTCGTGGGGTGGGAGGGATGGAGAGGAGGAAAGCGAAGGGGTGGGGGGAGGTGGAAATGGGGGGGGGGGCGGTGGTGGTGTGGGGGCGAATGGAGAGAGACACGGGGGAGAGGTGGGTGTGTGTGTGGTGAGTGGTTGGTGGTGGTTGGGTGGAAAGGCGGTGGGTGGGTTGCGGGTGGCGTGTCGTGGTTGTAAGTGCTGGATGGTGGTAGGGTAGGGTGGTAGAGTGGTGGGTGTGGTGTGGTATGTTGAAATTATGCCTGGTGGGGTCGAGGAGTGGGTGTGGGTGCTGCGTGTCCGTAGCGTGGTGGGTCGGTAGGGGTGGTGGAAGTGACGGTGGTGGTGGGTATAGTGGTTGGTAGAGTTGGTGAAGGTGGTGCTGATTAGATGGTCAGTGACGGCAGCGGTTGTGGTTAGTGGTACTGAGTGGTAGAGAGTGTTGGTGGTCATTGATGTCGGGTGGTGGTGCTGAGTGATGGAAGTGAGTTGCATGGTAGTAATGGTGAGTGGTCGTGATGAATGAGTGTGTGTCTATGGCAGTGAGTGGCTGGTCGTGGAAGATGGTCAGTGGTTGGTGAGTGCTCGTCTCCCCAGTTACACACCGCACCAGGTCTACCCATTTAAGGGCTGACTCGACCTACCGCTCCCCACGAATACATAGACATCACCCACGGACTCGCTTCAATCACAGGATACTGCGCAGTGGCAATAGACCGAGCGCCGACTGAGACATCTGTCCGGGTTTGGTCGACCGTGAAAAACGTGGCAGCCCCTGGACGTGAGCATTACCAGATTCGATTCGAGCCGATCCATTTCAATCTGGGCGATCCGCAACCACGCCACCTCCGCGTGGTCGGTTCAGATATTCGCCACTTGAACTTGGTCGTGAGCGGAGAATGTTAAGTCGGGTGGCCGGATTCGTAGCGCGGTGCGTTGACCACTGCACCCCAAATCCCCCCACACACAAACAAAAATACTCAAGGTCCCCGCACCCCGTATAGCCTTGGCAGACTTTCGGGGGTGAGGCTAGTCGACTTAGGGGAGGCTCAGGACCGGTTCAGATAATCGTCTGAACCGCTTCCCAAAATACAAAGACAAAGATCCCCCGTATAGCCTTAACAGACTGTAGGGACGAGTGCTGTTAGCGAGGAGCACCTATGAAGGCCGGAACGGCACCCGAGCGGGTGGGTGGCCAACACCACGCCCGGCCGCCTTTGTCTCCCTATCGTGGTGGTGAGTGAGAGGGTGGAAGTGGTAATCGTGAGTGGCCGTTGTGAATGCATGGTCGGTGTAATGACGACGACGACGACGATGATGATGGTGGTGGTGGTGCTACTTATCGTTACGAGTAGCTGGTCGTAGTTAATAACCGTCGATGAAGATGCTGCTGAGGGTGGTGGTGTTGGTGGTGGTGGTGGTGAATGTGGCGCCGCGGTGGCTATGAGATGTTAACTGCCTCGCCTGGTATACAGAAGGTCGTGGGTTCGATCCCGACCATGACGCCCGTATATTTGGAGTTTGCGTGTCTCTCCTTTGGTCACGTGGATTTTTCTCCGGGTCCTCCGTTCTCCCCCCACCTCCCCCTCTATTTTTAGTATCGACATCACACGTTAAGAGTATTCTTGGTTCTTTCGGTAAAGTCACGTAGAAGGGAAACAAGAAAATAACAAAAATATAAAACAATAACATTGTATTGTTTTATTGTTTTATATTTTAATTGTTTTATATTTTTATTATTTTATTGTTTCCCTTCTACGTGGTGACTTTACCGAAAGAACCAAGAATATGAATCCCTGCAGTCACGAAAGCTTTAAATCAAAATTTATCGTATCTGGCTGCGATAAATTTCCACACTATGATAAGCCCACTTCGTTGAGCTATCATTTGTGCCCAGGTCGTTTCTGAAAACAGAGCTTTGTAGCTTAGTGGTGGTACCTTATCTGGTGAAACAAACAAAAAAGTTTAGTTTATAGTTTAGAATGGGTGGTGAGTGCGTGGTGAGGGTCCCGAGTAAGTGATGGTAGCCGTGAGTGCGAGGATATCTTCACAAGGCAAGCAGTCACTGTCTAGATATCTTCAAAAGGTAGACGGTCACTGTCTAGATATCTTCACAAGGTAGACAGTCACTGTCTAGATATCTTCACAAGGCAGGCAGTCACTGTCTAGATATCTTCACAAGGTAGACAGTCACTGTCTAGATATCTTCACAAGGCAGGCAGTCACTGTCTAGATATCTTCACAAGGCAGGCAGTCACTGTCTAAATATCTTCACAAGGTAGACAGTCACTATCTAGATATCTTCACAAGGCAGGCAGTCACTGTCTGGATATCTTCACAAGGCAGGCAGTCACTGTCTAGATATCTTCACAAGGTAGACAGTCACTGTCTAGATATCTTAACAAGGCAGGCAGTCACTGTCTAGATATCTTCACAAGGCAGGCAGTCACTGTCTAGATATCTTCACAAGGCAGGCAGTCACTGTCTAAATATCTTCAGAAGGTAGACAGTCACTATCTAGATATCTTCACAAGGCAGGCAGTCACTGTCTGGATATCTTCACAAGGCAGGCAGTCACTGTCTAGATATCTTCACAAGGCAGGCAGTCACTGTCTAGATATCTTCACAAGGCAGGCAGTCACTGTCTAGATATCTTCACAAGGCAGGCAGTGACTGTCTAGATTTCTTCACAAGGCAGTCACTGTCTAGATATCTTCACAAGGCAGGCAGTCACTGTCTAGATATCTTCACAAGGCAGTCACTGTCTAGATATCTTCACAAGGCAGGCAGTCACTGTCTAGATATCTTCACAAGGTAGAAAGTCACTGTCTAGATATCTTCACAAGGTAGACAGTCACTGTCTAGATATCTTAACAAGGCAGCCAGTCACTGTCTAGATATCTTCACAAGGTAGAAAGTCACTGCCTAGATATATTCACGCGCAGGCAGTCACTGTCTAGATATATTCACAAGGCAGGCAGTCACTGTCTAGAGCTCTTCACAAGGCAGACAGTCACTGTCTAGATATCTTAACACGGCAGGCAGTCACTGTCTTAATATCTTCACAGGGCAGACAGTCACTGTCTAGATATCTTCACAAGGTAGACAGTCACTGTCTAGATATCTTCACAAGGCAGGCAGTCACTGTCTAGATATCTTCACAAGGCAGGCAGTCACTGTCTAGATATCTTCACAAGGTAGACAGTCACTGTCTAGATATCTTCACAAGGTAGACAGTCACTGTCTAGATATCTTCACAAGGTAGACAGTCAATGTCTAGATATCTTCACAAGGTAGACAGTCACTGTCTAGATATCTTCACAAGGCAGGCAGTCACTGTCTAGATATCTGCACAAGGCAGGCAGTCACTGCCTAGATATCTTCACAAGGCAGGCAGTCACTGTCTGGATATCTTCACAAGGCAGGCAGTCACTGTCTAGATATCTTCACAAGGTAGTCACTGTCTAGATATCTTCACAAGGCAGGCAGTCACTGTCTAGATATCTTCACAAGGTAGAAAGTCACTGTCTAGATATCTTCACACGGTAGACAGTCACTGTCTAGATATCTTAACAAGGCAGCCAGTCACTGTCTAGATATCTTCACAAGGTAGAAAGTCACTGCCTAGATATATTCACGCGCAGGCAGTCACTGTCTAGATATATTCACAAGGCAGGCAGTCACTGTCTAGAGCTCTTCACAAGGCAGACAGTCACTGTCTAGATATCTTAACAAGGCAGGCAGTCACTGTCTTAATATCTTCACAGGGCAGACAGTCACTGTCTAGATATCTTCACAAGGTAGAGAGTCACTGTCTAGATATCTTCACAAGGCAGGCAGTCACTGTCTAGATATCTTCACAAGGCAGGCAGTCACTGTCTAGATATCTTCACAAGGTAGACAGTCACTGTCTAGATATCTTCACAAGGTAGACAGTCACTGTCTAGATATCTTCACAAGGTAGACAGTCAATGTCTAGATATCTTCACAAGGTAGACAGTCACTGTCTAGATATCTTCACAAGGCAGGCAGTCACTGTCTAGATATCTTCACAAGGTAGACAGTCACTGTCTAGATATCTTCACAAGGTAGACAGTCACTGTCTAGATATCTTAACAAGGCAGGCAGTCACTGTCTAGATATCTTCACAAGGTAGACAGTCACTGTCTAGATATCTTCACAAGGTAGACAGTCACTGTCTAGATATCTTCACAAGGTAGACAGTCACTGGCTAGATATCTTCACAAGGTAGACAGTCACTGTCTAGATATCTTCACAAGGTAGACAGTCACTGTCTAGATATCTTCACAAGGTAGACAGTTACTGTCTAGATATCTTCACAAGGTAGAAAGTCACTGCCTAGATATCTTCACAAGGCAGGCAGTCACTGTCTAGATATCTTCACAAGATAGGTAGTCACTGTCTAGATATATTCACAAGGTAGACAGTCACTGTCTAGATATCTTCACAAGGCAGGCAGTCACTGTCTAGATATCTTCACAAGGTAGACAGTCACTGTCTAGATATCTTCACATGGTAGACAGTCACTGTCTGGATATCTTCACAAGGCAGGCAGTCACTGTCTAGATATCTTCACAAGGTAGACAGTCACTGTCTAGATATCTTCACAAGGCAGACAGTCACTGTCTAGATATCTTCACAAGGTAGACAGTCACTGTCTAGATATCTTCACAAGGCAGGCAGTCACTGTCTAGATATCTTCACAAGGTAGACAGTCACTGTCTAGATATCTTCACAAGGTAGACAGTCACTGTCTATATATCTTCACAAGGCAGGCAGTCACTGTCTAGATATCTTCACAAGGTAGACAGTCACTGTCTAGATATCTTCACAAGGTAGACAGTCACTGTCTAGATATCTTAACAAGGCAGGCAGTCACTGTCTAGATATCTTCACAAGGTAGACAGTCACTGTCTAGATATCTTCACAAGGTAGACAGTCACTGTCTAGATATCTTCACAAGGTAGACAGTCACTGGCTAGATATCTTCACAAGGTAGACAGTCACTGTCTAGATATCTTCACAAGGTAGACAGTCACTGTCTAGATATCTTCACAAGGTAGACAGTTACTGTCTAGATATCTTCACAAGGTAGAAAGTCACTGCCTAGATATCTTCACAAGGCAGGCAGTCACTGTCTAGATATCTTCACAAGATAGGTAGTCACTGTCTAGATATCTTCACAAGGTAGACAGTCACTGTCTAGATATCTTCACAAGGCAGGCAGTCACTGTCTAGATATCTTCACAAGGTAGACAGTCACTGTCTAGATATCTTCACATGGTAGACAGTCACTGTCTGGATATCTTCACAAGGCAGGCAGTCACTGTCTAGATATCTTCACAAGGTAGACAGTCACTGTCTAGATATCTTCACAAGGCAGACAGTCACTGTCTAGATATCTTCACAAGGTAGACAGTCACTGTCTAGATATCTTCACAAGGCAGGCAGTCACTGTCTAGATATCTTCACAAGGTAGACAGTCACTGTCTAGATATCTTCACAAGGTAGACAGTCACTGTCTATATATCTTCACAAGGCAGGCAGTCACTGTCTAGATATCTTCACAAGGTAGACAGTCACTGTCTAGATATCTTCACAAGGTAGACAGTCTGTCTAGATATCTTCACAAGGTAGACAGTCACTGTCTAGATATCTTCACAAGGCAGGCAGTCACTGTCTAGATATCTTAACAAGGCAGGTAGTCACTGTCTAGATATCTTCACAAGGTAGAAAGTCACTGCCTAGATATCTTTACAAGGCAGGCAGTCACTGTCTAGATATCTTCACAAGGCAGGCAGTCACTGTCTAGATATCTTCACAGGGTAGACAGTCACTGTCTAGATATCTTCGCAAGGTAGACAGTCACTGTCTAGATATCTTCACAAGGCAGGTAGTCACTGTCTAGATATCTTCACAAGGCAGACAGTCACTGTCTAGATATCTTTACAAGGTAGACAGTCACTGTCTAGATATCTTCACAGGGTAGACACTCACTGTATAGATATCTTCACAAGGCAGGCAGTCACTGTCTAGATATCTTCACAAGGTAGAAAGTCACTGCCTAGATATCATCACAAGGTAGGCAGTCACTGTCTAGATATCTTCACAAGGCAGGCAGTCACTGTCTAGATACCTTCACAGGGTAGACAGTCACTGTCTAGATATCTTCACAAGGTAGAAAGTCACTGTCTAGATATCTTCACAAGGTAGATAGTCACTGTCTAGATATCTTCGCAAGGTAGAAAGTCACTGCCTAGATATCTTCACAAGGCAGGCAGTCACTGTCTATCTGCTGCCCTTGACGAGGAACACACAGGCGATTGAACTCCAGCCGTGGGCGGTTCGTTGCCAGCTTCCTCTTTCTGCGTTTTAACTTTCCCTAATAAACGTTTACGGACACAAAAATACACATTTCAAGAAGCGTATTTATTTCGCACGGAACCCCAGGGATTGATGTATGTAGCAGAGAGACAGTGCGCGAAGACGTGTGGAGGGAGGGAGGGAGGGAGCGGTGGCGCAGCGGTTGTGAGCGCAGCGTGGCAACCCGAGTTCGATTCCCGCTCACGGCCACCAAAACCGGTGACGATTATCCGAACCGGTCACTGGACGTCCCCTAACCTAGGTCGACTCAGCCTTGAATGTGCGGTGTTTGGACATCAGCGCTGGGGATACAAAGGCGGGTGTCGTGCGTGTGCTGTGCCCACCATAATAGGTGCTCGCTAACCGCACTTGCCCAGTTTACCATGGAAAAAATTGACCAACTTTGCCTTTTGTTCCCACAGAGCGCTTTTGCAAATACACTTCTGGATGAGGCACTCTTCCCACGCCCTCCCCACCAACACCGTTCACATCGTGGGGGGTTCATTGGCCATGCTTCACCACGCTGGTCAATGCGGGTTGGTGAAGTTGGGCAGGACTGGGACTCCTCAATTACGAGCATTCGACGTACGAACTTTCAGAGATGCGAACCAACCTGGTCCGTACGTCCAGCTGCCTGTTCGGACCGAGAGTCGTAAGTTAAATCGCCGCGCAATAGATGGCGGTGGTGGCATCTACATCTGCAGAACGTGAAGAACCAGTGGCATCTACAGAACGTGAAGAACCAGTGGCATCTACATCTACAGAACGTGAAGAACCAGTGGCATCTACATCTGCAGAACATGAAGAACCAGTGGCATCTACATCTGCAGAACATGAAGAACCAGTGGCATCTACATCTGCAGAACACGAAGAACCAGTGGCATCTACATCTACAGAAGGTGAAGAACCAGTGGCATCTATATCTACAGAACGTGAAGAACCAGTGGCATCTACATCTGCAGAACATGAAGAACCAGTGGCATCTACATCTGCAGAACATGAAGAATCAGTGGCATCTACATCTGCAGAACACGAAGAACCAGTGGCATCTACATCTACAGAACGTGAAGAACCAGTGGCATCTACATCTACAGAACGTGAAGAACCAGTGGCATCTACATCTGCAGAACATGAAGAACCACTGTCATCTACATCTGCAGAACATGAAGAACCAGTGGCATCTACATCTGCAGAACGTGAAGAACCAGCGGCATCTACATCTACAGAACGTGAAGAACCAGTGGCATCTACACCTGCAGAACACGAAGAACCAGTGGCATCTACCGAACACAAAAAACACCAGTGTGCATCTACATCTGCAGGAGATAATTATGCAACTTTTAAAGCCATTGCAAACACGCCGTACAGCATGTTTGGAATCGACAGGAGTGACGTCGTAAGCTGCACACTGCCCTCTGCTGCCGTCCAGCAGCGATGCGTGGCGGTCGCCCATCCGAGAAATATCGTGCCTCGACGCTGCTGAGTACATTACCCATCGACATTCCAAAGGAACAAGATTCCGAAGAATAGAATGTGTGTCTTGTAATTAGTGCAAAGTACCGGCCAGGCTTTGTATTAAAAGTACGGGCACTGTTAAAGGAAATGGAACAAGAGTTAAAAAGTGTGCACAGAAGCATTGGGAAGAGGGCTGCCATGCTTGGAATGCCATTGAGAGAACAGGGAGAGGATCACGTGGATCAGAATCAGAATCTTTATTTATACTGCAGGAATCCCATGAGCGATTATGCTATTTTTTTTTTTACAATAGATGCCCACTAGTGGCGGGTCAGAACGTTACAACGACAAACAAAATACAAAAAAGACGATAGCAGTGACACCTAAAAGGAATAGGTAAAGCAAATAACTTGTTTTAACATATATTAAAAAAATATAAGTTTTATTCCACTTCCTTCATCACATTGTACATTGCAACATCCTGACATTCTGGACGGCACGACCAATTGCATCGACGCTATCGGGCACACCGGACTCGTCACAGCAGGCCGGGGGTTGGGGGCTTGGCCAGATCATTGCCCTTCTGGGCTCAAGTATTTAGGACTCCTCTAAGGGTCAGGGATGGACCCCATGCACGCTGTGTATTCTTCTTCCTTGTCTCTGAGATTATAGCTCAGATGCTCCAGTGCTGCCATCGGGCCCTCATTAATACAACGTGAGCAAATAACTAAAAAAATAATTAGATCCGGTAGAAGTATAAGAATAGGTACTTAAAGCTTTCGTGACTGCAGGGATTCATATTCTTGGTTCTTTCGGTAAAGTCACGTAGAAGGGAAACAATAAAATAATAAAACATATAAAACAATACAATTCTCACGACGTTTCGACTGCAACACAAACAATCACCATCAGGTGTGAAACCACAGCATTAAAAAAACAAATCAAACTTTTTCAAAAAAAAATTGCTGTGGTTTTCACACCTGATGATGATTGCTTGTGCTGCAGTCGAAACGTCGTGAGAATTTTATTGTTTTATATTTTTTATAATTTTATTGTTTCCCTTCTACGTCACTTTACCGAAAGAACCAAGAATAAGAAGAACCATATTCTTTGGTTCTTTCGGTAAGGTCTGTACCTTTCACCTGAAGACGGCCGCTTGCGTTGTGGCCGAAACGTCGTGAGAATTTTATTGTGTTATTTTATTATTTTATTCTCATTTTACGTGACCTTACCGAAAGAACCAAAGAGGAATAACCGATTTTTGTTTTCGAATTTCAAAGCGAGCCGCCACCGCAGCCCTTAAAGAGCCACCGCATGTGGCCCCTGGAGCCGCATGCGGTGGCCCAAGTCTGGTCGACGCGCCGACTCACAAATGGGTCTCACCGAGAATCCGGCAACCACGTGCAGAGTCGATAGCGCCAGCCGAACGCGAGCGCCTTGCCGTGAGCAGCGCCGACAAACACGAGCGCGCCCCGTGCAACGCGAAAACTTAACTTTGGTCAAATCCACTGCTGGATGGATCGAGTGTGGGTGGTGGGGGGGTGGGGGGGTGAGTTTGTTCGTTTTTGTTCGACCATACTTCACCACGCCGGTCGGTCATGCTGCTGTGGCGCACGGTGGGCGTAGGGACGGGATGGCGAACGGCAACCACAGCAAATGCGCGCTTGCCACTGGCGCGGGAGCACAGGCGACGGGCGGTACAACAATTGACGTTGCTGAGAACGCCCCGGTAACGTAGCCACACCGTAGCCTCGAGCAAGCCGCGTGGGTCGTCGTCGTCGTTGTAATGCGTTTTATGCGTTGGTGGTCGCCTAATCCGGGCAGCCTTGTCCAGGCTAAGAAAGCACAGCCTGCCTGCTTAGCTTACCCGGGGATCTCACGCTCGCGCGCTGTGCTCATGAACCGCGAGGAGATGGACAACTATCCACCCCGGGGGAACGTCGTGGTTACCCGTGAACGCCCACGCGATTAAACCCGAGTAAGTGAACACACTTCACGGGGGATTATGCACGCTAGCAATGTGGATTGTATCGGGCGTCTGATGAATTAGTTACAATGTGGGTGAAGCAGAAAGTAAAATAGTAAGGGTAATGATATTGACTATTTTACGATGAACGTTTTGAAAAAAAAATCTTACCAGGTAAGGCTCACTGAGCTATGTAGCTCAGAAGCTACGTGGCCACAAATGATAGCTCAACGAAAGTGGCTTATCACGTCACTAAAGTTGCGAGCAATCCACCTCAAGGAAACACACACACACACGCGCCACTATGATGGTGAGTGTGCGGCTGAGAGTCTCGTGGGGAATAATGTTTGTGTTGTCTCAGGCGTTGGACTGCCCTCTGGTGGCACCGTAAGTCGACGCAGTGCCGGATGATCCTCGTAGCAAAAGTGGCTGCACATACCATAGCTACTCCATATGTAGTAGCTACACATGTAGTATGTAGTAGCTACACATATGTAG
Source organism: Petromyzon marinus (assembly GCF_048934315.1). Classification (NCBI taxonomy): domain Eukaryota; kingdom Metazoa; phylum Chordata; class Hyperoartia; order Petromyzontiformes; family Petromyzontidae; genus Petromyzon; species Petromyzon marinus. The sequence goes on along the minus strand of NC_133695.1, from coordinate 5,098,674 downwards.
TAGCTACACATATGTAGTAGCTACACATATGTAGTAGCTACACATATGTAGTAGCTACACATATGTAGTAGCTACACATATGTAGTAGCTACGACATGTGTAGTAGCTACTACATATGTCGTAGCTACGGGCCCTGCACTTTCAAGGGCCCCGCGCTAAATGCTTTCAAGCTACCAATCCCGGTTCAGTGATTCTGCCCTTGCTCTATTACTATAGTACTATACCACCTTCGACTTCTATGAACGGCTGTGTGTTGAAGGTTAGCGATTTGTCGTATTATCTGGCTGCATAGCAAATGAAAAAATGCAATTGCTTTACTATGCAACCAAAAAATGTGGGTTATAATATTTAAGTTTTTGTTCAACTTTAGTGCCCCTTCATACCATATGCTACAGGCCCCGCATTAGCTTAATCCGGCAGTGAGTCGACTCCGTTGTGAATGTAGCCGCCGCTGGTGGCTGCGAGGATCACACGTGAGCGTTCAGGGTGGCACGCGCTGTATGTGCGCGCGTGTGTGTTGAACTTCTTTCGCGCCGTACGTAGCCAACCGCGGCTGATCGGAGGTGGGAGGGAAGGACATCAAACGAACGCGCAGAAGAGAGAAACAAAAAGCAGTTGTAAAGAAATGAGTTTTCAATCGAGATGTACGCGGCGCTGCGCTCCCGAACCCGGCGACCCGAGTTGGATTCCCGCTCGCGGCCACCACCGACACCAATAACGATGATCTGGACCATTCCTGGGACTCATGTAGGTCGGCTCAGCCTCAAATGGGTACTTGGTGCGGTGTAAACATCGCCACTGGGGGAGACGAAGGCGGTCGGGCGTGGCGCTAGCCACCCACCCCCTCGTGTGCTCGCTAACAGCACTTACCCCAACAGTCTGTTAAAACAATTAGATACGGGTGATCTTTGTAATAATTCATGAATTCTACAGATGTTTTCCCTCGTAGACTTTACCCGAAGGCAAATTCGTTCGTAACAATAAAACATTTCAAGAGGCGAATGTCACTTTTAAAAAAAAAGTGCGCTTTATTTATTTAGTTTAACTTTACCACCCATATAACAACAATACTGTAAAAGGCAAATGAGATATGTCTTATATAAATAATGCTCAAATAATAACACACTTATTATAACGCGGTGAAGCCCTCGCTATAACGCGGTGCGCGCGCCCGCCATAACGCGGTTTCTGATGCGGTCGACGGCGAACTACTTTCTTGACTTGCGCGGCTCAGCGGTGTAGTGATACAGCACGCGGAACGACACAGTGACGCGGCGGCGATCCCTCAGTTATTTGTCCCGCCACCTCACTGCGTGGTGTGCGTGATAGTAGTCGTAGTGGTGGTGCTACATTGCACCTGGACACACGTTATTGTTACATTATTTACGGGGGGATATTATGCTTATCTCTGAAACGCGTTTTCCGCTTAACGTGGCACTTTCCCGGAACGCATCCACTGCGTTAAACGAGGACTTACCGTATAGACTCGGGGCGGGGGGGGTTATCGCATTGCGCTAGCAACTCTGCCAAACCGGCTGGGGTGAGTGTCATTCCCAGTCACGGCTAACATCAGTGGCGGGCGATGCCTGAAACGGGCCGTGAAAATGTCCACCTCCTTCACCACCTTCACGAACCCGCACTGACCGGCGTGGTGAAGTATGGTCAATCAACCTCCACGAACGACGCAGCGTGGGGGGAGACCATCCAGCAGTGGATTGACAAAGGGCTGTGCGTCTGTTGTTATTATCAAAGAGAGTGGTATGGGTTCGGGTCAGTGCTAGGGTTCGGGGCAGAGTATAGGCTGGTGGTCAGTGCTAGGGTTCGGGCAGAGTATAGGTTGGTGTTCAGAGTCTTAGGGTTTGGGTCCTCTGGGTTTTCCCTCCACATTAAGAAACATGCATTGAGATGATTTTGCCTCTGTCAATTTCCACTTTGTTGAGCTACCATTTGTGGCCAGGTCGCGTCTGAAAAATAAGTCAATGCCCCAGTGGGCTTTAGCTAGTAAGATAAAACAAAGTTACTTAGCTTTATTTGTATATTTTTGTGAAAGCGATTTGTTTGTCTTTCCTATACGTTACACTCCTATCGTGTGTGTTGTGTTGTTTGTTGTAGCGTTCTGACCCGCCCCTGCCGGACATCTCATTCTTCCAGTATAAATACCGATTCTGATAATCCCTCGCTGACTCTAGATTACGGGCCAATGGAAAGGACTGGACGAGGCACGTGACTACGAGTAGTTACAGCCACAGCGAGATACATATACTACTACTGGACATCTGTGAAACTACTTGACATCTGTGAAACTACTGGACATCTGTGAAACTACTGGACATCTTTTGATTCGGATATATATTCTCCACCTGTTGTGCCGGGGAATGTTTTGCAGGTAACCAGACCCAGAGTGTCAGGGTCAGGTTGAAGTTTTCAGCAATTCAGTTGATGGGTGCGAGGTGGGTGAAGGCGTGGCTATAAAATGTTAAGATTTGGGGTTGGGGTTTTGGCACAGGGTGAGGGTTCTGCGTTGCACCGTAAGAGGGATGTGGCTACAATGCGTGGGTATTGGAGTTGTGGGGGTTAGTGGTTAGGGGTTATAGATTCAGGGTCAGGGTTAAAGTGCTGATGGATTCAGGGTCATAGTGTCCGGGTTGGTGCTGGGGTCAAGATCTTAGCGTTGGAGGTGTGGATTTACGTAAAACGCCCGGGTCAGATGGTAACTGGGTTCGCGTTAGAGTCAGGGTCACGGTCTTACAATTGAAAATAGGGTCAGGATTCAGGGTCACCTTGTCTTATATTTATATAGCGGCTTTATCCAAGGCGCTTTACACGGGGTTATGAGTGGTACAATGAGGGTAGCTCAAAGTGAAATGGTGAATAGGGATGGGGGTATGGGGAGGGAGTTTTAGTGGGTACGGGAATTACGACGAGTACCCGGGGATGGAGGGAAGGATGGGGCCAGGGAGAAGAGGTTGGGGAGTCTTGAGGGAGGAGCGGAAACTCGACAAGGAGAGAGGGGTGCTGCTCGCTCCACGTGGAGCGGAAGTTTGTTCCAGTGCAAGGGGGGCGAGTCGGGAAAAGGAGCGGAAAGGGTGGATTGTGCACAAGGAGAGGGGGGGGGCGGTGAGGAGTGGGAGGAGAGAGAGCAGAGCAGCCAGGAGGGGAAATAAAACGAGCCGATGGAAGCGAGGTACGGCAGACGTTTGGGTCAGAGTTGCAGCATTCGAGGCTGGGGTTTTAGCGTCAGGGCCGCGTGCTGCCCGGTGCCAGTGGTCAAGGTCAAAGGGTCGCAAGGTCAACGTCACACGATGGAGCAGAAGAACTTCTTCTCGCGGAACGGATTCTCGGAGGACGGCACCGGTGTGAGCATCGGGTCCTCCTGCGCGCGCGCGGTGCAGTACTCCATGAGGTCCGAAGCGGCCTTGGACACCTGTGGGTGGGTGGGTGAGTGGGTCGGTCGGTCAGTGGGTAGGTGAATGAGTGGGTGAGTGAGCGAGCAGGTGACTGAGTGGGTGGGTGAGTGGGTCGGTCGGTCAGTGGGTAGGTGACTGAGTGGGTGAGTGAGCGAATGGGTGCCTGAGTGAGTGTGCGAGTGGGTTCATTAATGGGTGGCTGGGTGAGTGAGTGTGCGAGTGGGTGAATGAATGGGTGGTTGATTGAGTGGTTGACTGAGTGGGTCAATGAATGCGTGGCTGATTGAGTGGTTGACTGAGTGGGATAATGAATGGGTGGCTGGGTGAGTGAGTGTGCGAGTGGGTGAATGAATGGGTGGCTGGGTGCGTGGATGAAATACGATGTAACTTAGCGGAGGATGTGAGTGAGTTGGTTGGGGGGGAGGTCACCCTGCCATCCCCGACTATCAACGCCCTTGCAAATACCCCCCCCCCCCCAGCATATGGCTTGTACTGCGGGGGCCCTGGATGGCCCTGGGGGGAGGGGGCCCAGGGGGTACGCACGTTCACACGCTGGATGTTCGCCTCCAGCTTCAGCTGCTCCAGGGCCTCCCGCGCCTGCGCGACCCCCCCCGCCGCTCCGCCGCTGTTGTGCGCCGAGGCCTCGCCCCCTCGCCTGGGGGGCCCTCCCCCCCCGTCCGGGTCCCCGCGGCCCCGAGCCACTGAGCTGCGGCGAGAGAGGGGGGCGGGGTGATGAGGGAGGGGGGGCTGAGGTGAGGGGTGGGTTGAGGTCTTGAAGGGAGTGTGCACTCGCCCCTCCCCCCCCCTCCCCACTCCCGCTCCACTATGTGTGTTGAACTTCTTTCGCACCGTGCGTGGCCAACCGTGCTAATGTGAGGAACGGTGGCGCAGCGGTCAGCGCGCTGAGCTATGCGAACCCCGAGTTCGATTCCCGCTCACGCCCACCAGCGTCAGTGAGCGGGTTCTGGACGTACAAGTGTATGTGTATATATATAACAACAAGATGGAAGGATGGGTTCATGCAGCCGTGGATGCGTACGAAACGAAGTCAAACCCGGCCGTGTCTGGCACGCGCAGGGCATTTAAATGTGTGGATGGATTAGGGGTCCATTAAAACCAATGTAAAAAAAAAACTAAATTGCAGAATGGCCATCAAGAAAGACGTTTTTAATTACAATTCAAATCAAGGCCACCCCACCCCATGGTGTAAAACGCATGCTGACAACTCTTACAAATCCACTAAATATCTCTCTGGCCGCTCTATTCAAGTGCCGTTCAGGGAGGGTGGGGGATGGTTTGACTTCATCCACACACACACACATATATTAGCCCCGTTATTTGACGAGAGCGCTGAGAGTGCGGTTTAAAAGTGAACACCAATGAGGGAGTCATTAAAAGTTCTCTTTGAAGTACGTGACAAGCGTAAATGGCACGCGCACTTTAAAGAGATTAATTATTTCACATCCACACAGATCCACCCCAGCGTGTGAATATTCTCCGTTTTCAATATTTCATCACAATTCATAGAAGAAGAAGACGTCGTCACGGATGATTGAACGAACGAAAGATGCCAACATTTGGCGAAATCAACTAGTGTGCAGAATAAATCACGCAAATGGCAAAGACACAGATCCACCCTTCCCCCCCCGTGGAGCCTCAACAGCCTCTTTGGGGCAAGTGCTGTTAGCGAGCACCTATGAAGGCCGTGACGGCAGACGAGGGGGGTTGGTGTGTTTATCACCACGCCCGGCCGCCTTTGTCTCCCCGAGTGGCGATGTTTACACACCGCACCAGGTACTCATTTGAGGCCGAGTCGACCTAGGGGGAGGCTCAGGACCGGTTCAGATAATCTCCCGAACCGGTAGTGCAGCGCCAAGCCGCGCCGAGCTACTCGTTCGAGTCTACAATCGGGGTAAGGCCACGACCGGCTCAGACAATCGTCACTGGCGTTGGTCGTGAGCGCGAATCGAACTCGGGTAGCAGTGCGCTAACCATTGCGCCACCGCTCTCCTCCACCCCTCCCCACCCCAGCCACACTTGGACGCTCACCCCACACGCTCAACCTCTGCTCACATTCTTTGGGTCTTTCGGTAAAGTCACGGAGATACAGGTTCAGTGAAAATGTTTCATTGCACTATCGACGTGACGTTACCGAACGACGCAAAGATTACGAATTCCCGCAGTGACGAAAGTTTGAAATCAAGATTTAACCCTGCTCACCTGGTATACACTCACCTGGTATACACTCACCGGGTATACACTCACCTGGTATACACTCACCGGGTATACACTCACCTGGTATACACTCACCTGGTATACACTCACCTGATATACACTCACCTGATATACACTCACCTGATATACACTCACCTGGTATACACTCACCGGGTATACACTCACCGGGTATACACTCACCTGATACACACTCACCTGGTATACACTTACCTGGTATACACTCACCTGGTATACACTCACCTGGCATACACCTGGTATACACTCACCTGGTATACACTCACTTGATACACACTCACCTGGTATACACTCACCTGGTATACACTCACCTGATATACACTCACCTGGTATACACTCACCTGATTTACACTCACCTGGTATACACTCACCTGATACACACTCACCTGGTATACACTCACCTGATATACACTCACCTGGTATACACTCACCTGATACACACCTGGTATACACTCACCTGGTATACACTCACCTGATACACACCTGGTATACACTCACCTGGTATACACTCACCTGGTATACACTCACCTGATATACACTCACCTGGTATACACTCACCTGATTTACCCTCACCTGGTATACACTCACCTGATACACACTCACCTGGTATACACTCACCTGATACACACCTGGTATACACTCACCTGATACACACCTGGTATACACTCACCTGGTATACACTCACCTGATACACACTCACCTGGTATACACTCACCTGATACACACCTGGTATACACTCACCTGGTATACACTCACCTGATACACATCTGGTATACACTCACCTGATACACACTCACCTGATACACACTCACCTGGCATACACTCACCTGGTATACACTTACTTGATATACACTCACCTGATACACACGCACCTGATACACACTCACCTGATACACACTCACCTGGTATACACTCATCTGATATACACTCACCTGATACACACTCACCTGGTATACACTTACTTGATTTACACTCACCTGATACACACGCACCTGGTATACACTCACCTGATATACACTCACCTGGTATACACTCACCTGATATACACTCACCTGATACACACTCACCTGGTATACACTCACCTGATACACACTCACCTGGTATACACTCACCTGATATACACTCACCTGGTGTACACTCACCTGATACACACTCACCTGATACACACTCACCTGGTATACACTCACCTGATACACACTCACCTGATACACACTCACCTGGTATACACTCACCTGATATACACTCACCTGGTATACACTCACCTGATACACACTCACCTGATATACACTCACCTGATACACACCTGGTATACACTCACCTGATATACACTCACCTGCTATACACTTACTTGATATACACTCACCTGATATACACTCACCTGATATACACTCACCTGGTATACACTCACCTGATACACACTCACCTGGTATACACTCACCTGGTATACGCTCACCTGGTATACACTCACCTGGTATACACTCAACTGGTATACACTCACCTGATATACACTCACCTGATACACACCTGATATACACTCACCTGGTATACACTCACCTGATACACACCTGGTATACACTCACCTGGTATACACTCACCTGATACACACCTGGTATACACTCACCTGGTATACACTCACCTGGTATACACTCACCTGATATACACTCACCTGGTATACACTCACCTGATTTACCCTCACCTGGTATACACTCACCTGATACACACTCACCTGGTATACACTCACCTGATACACACCTGGTATACACTCACCTGATACACACCTGGTATACACTCACCTGGTATACACTCACCTGATACACACTCACCTGGTATACACTCACCTGATACACACCTGGTATACACTCACCTGGTATACACTCACCTGATACACATCTGGTATACACTCACCTGATACACACTCACCTGATACACACTCACCTGGCATACACTCACCTGGTATACACTTACTTGATATACACTCACCTGATACACACGCACCTGATACACACTCACCTGATACACACTCACCTGGTATACACTCATCTGATATACACTCACCTGATACACACTCACCTGGTATACACTTACTTGATTTACACTCACCTGATACACACGCACCTGGTATACACTCACCTGATATACACTCACCTGGTATACACTCACCTGATATACACTCACCTGATACACACTCACCTGGTATACACTCACCTGATACACACTCACCTGGTATACACTCACCTGATATACACTCACCTGGTGTACACTCACCTGATACACACTCACCTGATACACACTCACCTGGTATACACTCACCTGATACACACTCACCTGATACACACTCACCTGGTATACACTCACCTGATATACACTCACCTGGTATACACTCACCTGATACACACTCACCTGATATACACTCACCTGATACACACCTGGTATACACTCACCTGATATACACTCACCTGCTATACACTTACTTGATATACACTCACCTGATATACACTCACCTGATATACACTCACCTGGTATACACTCACCTGATACACACTCACCTGGTATACACTCACCTGGTATACGCTCACCTGGTATACACTCACCTGGTATACACTCAACTGGTATACACTCACCTGATATACACTCACCTGATACACACCTGGTATACACTCACCTGGTATACACTCACCTGGTATACACTCACCTGATACACACCTGGTATACACTCACCTGGTATACACTCACCTGGTATACACTCACCTGATACACACCTGGTATACACTCACCTGATGTACATGGCACGCGCCTCGACTCGTTCCCCGTTGGCCGTGCGCGGTGCAGCAGGGAAGTCGCGGCCACGTCCACCCTGTGGTGAGTAGATGTCCACCCTGTGGTGAGTAGGTGTCCACCCTGTGGTGAGTAGATGTCCACCCTGTGGTGAGTAGATGTCCACCCTGTGCTGAGTAGGTGTTGAGTAGGTGTCCACCCTGTGCCGAGTAGGTGTCCACCCTGTGGTGAGTAGGTGTCCACCCTTTGGTGAGTAGGTGTCCACCTGTGGTGAGTAGATGTCCACCCTGTGGTGAGTAGATGTCCACCCTGTGCTGAGTAGGTGTCCACCCTGTGGTGAGTAGGTGTCCACCCTGTGCTGAGTAGGTGTCCACCCTGTGCTGAGTAGGTGTCCGCCCTGTACTGAGTAGGTGTCCACCCTGTGGTGAGTAGGTGTCCACCCTGTGCTGAGTAGGTGTCCACCTGTGCTGAGTAGGTGTCCACCCTGTGCTGAGTAGGTGTCCACCCTGTGCTGAGTAGGTGTCTACCCTGTGCTGAGTAGGTGTCCACCCTGTGCTGGGTAGGTGTCCACCCTGTGCTGAGTAGGTGTCCACCCTGTGGTGAGTAGGTGTCCACCCTGTGGTGAGTATGTGTCCACCCTGTGCTGAGTAGGTGTCCACTCTGTGCTGAGTAGGTGTCCACTCTGTGCTGAGTAGGTGTCCACTCTGTGCTGAGTAGGTGTCCACCCTGTGGTGTCCAGGTGTCCACCCTGTGGTGAGTAGGTGTCCACCCTGTGGTGAGTAGATGTCCACCCTGTGGTGAGTAGGTGTCCACCCTGTGCTGAGTAGGTGTCCACCCTGTGCTGAGTAGGTGTCCACCCTGTGGTGAGTAGGTGTCCACCCTGTGCTGAGTAGGTGTCCACCCTGTGCTGAGTAGGTGTCCACCCTGTGGTGAGTAGGTGTCCAGGTGTCCACCCGCCGTCTCCGCTTCACCGCGGCCGCTGCGGCTCGAGTCACGTTACAAGTGAGAGTCAATTTGAAGTCTTCCCTGCGGTGGGAGATGGGAGGAGGGTGATGTCGCCTTTCCCGTTGCGCTTCTGCATTTCGTCGCGTTGCACCGCTTCCCCCCTACCCCTTCCCTCGCTCTTTAGAACGATGTCGGACGTTTCGCACCTGCAAGAAGTTGGATTGCGCGCAGGTGGAACTTGCATGGATTCGTCCACTGGGACCCATTCGATTCGTTGTCCCGATGCCATTCATTATAATTTTAATTATCGGGGTTTATTTTGTTTGCGACGGTATTTACATGGATTGTATCAATCATCGAACGATGAAAATAATAATTGTGTTGATTCAAAATCATTATCTATCACTCGTTTCAGTCATTCATCATAAATAATAATTATCATTCATTGGCGTCCGTATAATCATCGTCCGGCAGTCAGTTCTAAATGGCCTCGCTCATTAATGAATCGTAATCATCATCATCACCCATTCAATAGTGATCACCTTCCATGTAACATGTCATTCATCCGTCAATAATCTCAAGCAATAAAATAATCATTATCAATCCAGCTTCTTATCCATCATCAATTAATTATCATCATCATTAATAATAATGCTCATCACCAAATCGTTATCATCCATCAATCAATTGTTTATCCTCATTGATCAATCAAATAAATCATCAATAATGACAAGTTATGAAATGCATTATTTTGCCCAACATCCTCGGAATTGTTTAATTAGCAGTACGGGAGCCGACGGCTTAGCTGTCAAAGCAAAACGTGTTTGTATATTGGCAATGACTCATCTCGGGTGTGACTCGTTTGTCTCTGCCAACGCATCGCAACCAGCTGTACTAATTTGAGGCTGAGTCGACCCAGGGGAAGCCCAGGACCGGTACCAGATTTTCGCCACTGTTTTCATACCAAAGATGAGTTCATATTGGATCGTCCTTACGAGAGAAATATCGTTGCATACCCGGTACGGACAGGCAGGCAGAGCAAGCGCTTACACGCCTCGGGACCTTAAATGGGCAATGTTAAAGTAATCGATAAATACAACCAATGATCTCTACCATAATGATGATTATCATCATAATGGTAGAGATCATTGGTTGATCATCATCATCATCATGATTTCTACCATTTTTACGATGATCATCATAATGGTAGAGATAATTTATTGTATTTATCGATTATCATTATCAGCATCACTCCTTAACGGGGAGTCGGCCAAATTATTGCAATGGAGCAGGATCCTCCTGCGCGAAGAGTCTTAATACTCTTCTTGGAGGTAACATTATCGGTAGTAATTATAATCACGCAACCTAATAATAGTAGTAATTAATTAATTGATCGTCGTCATCATCCACTCATTCATATCGACAACACAAGGATGCAGGCACTCCCCGCTTAGCCGCTCAGGATGCGTTCGTGGAGAAACGAGCGCCAATGATATCGGCGCTAAAAGGGGCGGGGGGGCTGATTATACCATTGTATACTGTATCATAATTTGTGAATTGCGTCTCTTACATATGGTTCACGTGTACTGCTGTACGCGTGAACCATATCTCAGAGACGACAACCACATCACCATCGTCTCCGCCATCATCATCATTAATCATTGGTCAATGAAATAAATCAACAATAATAGCGGCGTTGTGAAATGCATCATTCTGCCCATTCGGTGGATTGCGTGAGGAGGCTTCCCCTAACCTGCGACTGTCTTCGCAGCGCCGACGAGGTACAGTGAGGGAAAAAAAGTATTTGATCCCCTGCTGATTTTGTACGTTTGCCCACTGACAAAGAAATGATCAGTCTATAATTTTAATGGTAGGTTTATCTGAACAGTGAAAGACAGAATAACAACAACAAAATCCAGAAAAACGCATGTCAAAAATGTTATAAATTGATTTGCATTTTAATGAGGGAAATAAGTATTTGACCCCTCTGCAAAGCATGACTTAGTACTTGGTGGCAAAACCCTTGTTGGCAATCACAGAGGTCAGACGTTTCTTGTAATTGGCCACCAGGTTTGCACACATCTCAGGAGGGATTTTGTCCCACTCCTCTTTACAGATCTTCTCCAAGTCATTAATGTTTCGAGGCTGACGTTTGGCAACTCGAACCTTCAGCTCCCTCCACAGATTTTCTATGGGATTAAGGTCTGGAGACTGGCTAGGCCACTCCAGGAGCTTAATGTGCTTCTTTTTGAGCCACTCCTTTGTTGCATTGGCCGTGTGTTTTGGGTCATTGTCATGCTGGAATACCCATCCACGACACATTTTCAATGCCCTGGCTGAGGGAAGGAGATTCTCACCAAAGATTTTACGGTACATGGCCCCGTCCATCGTCCCTTTGATGCGGTGAAGTTATCCTGTCCCCTTAGCAGAAAAACACCCCCAAAGCATAATGTTTCCAACTCCATGTTTGACGGTGGGGATGGTGTTCTTGGGGTCATAGGCAGCATTCCTCCTCCAAACACGGCGAGTTGAGTTGATGCCAAAGAGCTCCATTTTGGTCTCATCTGACCACAACACTTTCACCCAGTTGTCCTCTGAATCATTCAGATGTTCATTGGCAAACTTCAGACGGGCATATACAGTATATGTGCTTTCTTGAGCAGGGGGACCATGCGGGCACTGCAGGATTTTAGTCCTTCACGGCGTAGTGTGTTACCAATTGTTTTCTTGGTGACTATGGTTCCAGCTGTCTTGAGATCATTGACAAGATCCTCCCGTGTAGTTCTGGGCTGATTCCTCACCGTTCTCATGATCATTGCAACTCCACGAGCTGAGATCTTGCATGGAGCCCCAGGCCGAGGGAGATTGACAGTTCTTTTGTGTTTCTTCCATTTGCGAATAATCGCACCAACTGTTGTCACCTTCTCACCAAGCTGCTTGGCAATAGTCTTGTAGCCCATTTCAGCCTTGTGTAGGTCTACAATCTTGTCCCTGACATCCTTGGAGAGCGCTTTGGTCTTGGCCATGGTGGAGAGTTTGGAATCTGATTGATTGATTGCTTCTGTGGACAGTGTCTTTTATACAGGTAACAAGCTGAGATTAGGAGCACTCCCTTTAAGAGTGTGCTCCTAATCTCAGCTCGTTATCTGTATAAAAGACACCTGGGAGCCAGAAATCTTTCCGATTGAGAGGGGGTCAAATACTTATTTCCCTCATTAAAATGCAAATCAGTTTATAACATTTTTGACTTGCGTTTTTCTGGAATTTCTTGTTGTTATTCTGTCTCTCACTGTTCAAATAAACCTACCATTAAAATTATAAACTGATAATTTCTTTGTCAATGGGCAAACGTACAAATTCAGCAGGGGATCAAATCCTTTTTTCCCTCACTGTATTTACCTCATTAAAATGCAAATCATTTTATAACATTTTTGACATGCGTTTTTTCTGGATTTTCTTGTTGTTATACTGTCTCTCACTGTTCAAATAAACCTACCATTAAAATTATAGACTGATCATTTCTTTGTCAGTGGGCAAACGTACAAAATCAGCATGGGATCAAATACTTTTTTTCCCTCACTGTAGCTGGCAAGGGCGCTCTACGCATTCTAAATAGAATCCACTCACTCAAGATAACGATAACGGTACATCAACATGACGACGACGATGATGATTTGTACGACGCTTATACCGCGAGCTTCACGAAACTAAGTCAACTCAAATCTAATTCTGTTGACGCGACCCCTAATGAGATAACAGGTGGCGTGGCATTCATTAATCATGCATGGGGAGTTGGTGTGGTGAAGAGGTGGAGGTGGTGGAGGGGGATAATTTTGAGATGGCTTAGCCACGCGGTAAAAGGTCTCGCGATTGAGGTGGTGGTGGTGGTGGTGGGGGTTGTGGGGGTGGTGGGTAATTAGCGCGCTGCGTGAGGTCAGGAAGAGGGGGGGTGGTGACACCACCCGTGCCCCCCCCCCCCACCCTAATGTTTATTTAACCCAGACCTAAATGGCGTGACCATAATATTTAAGATCGAAACGAGAGGAGGATTCCTCCGCAATTCTGCCTGTAGTCTGATGAGGCTGGTTGGAATTACCGGCGAAACGTCGAATTGGAAATGGAGCAAAAACGCGCGTTGTGTGAACACCGCGCGTTAAGCGAGGACTTGCCGTATCCAGTTGGGTAAAGTCACAGAGCAAACATCGCCCAACTTAATCGAGGTTGTGTTGGGTTAAATCGCGTAAGTATAAATGTGTCGTTAAACCCACAGGCAAGTACTCGAATTGTAAATGTTGTGGTGTTTACTCTGCAACACACCGGTGTACTGAACCAATCACGAATTGGCACGTTTTGTTAACGTGACAACCTTACTAATTGGTTGTGTCGGGTGGTGGCGGGTTTAACGACACATTTATACTTACGCGATCTAACCAAAATAATAATTTAAAAAAAAAACCTCTCATGGATAATGTCACTCCTATTCCTGCACTTTTCTTATCTTGTACGGCTGCTGATGCAGAGCATCAACCACAATTTCACATTCGGGTGGTCGAGCCGAGACAAACCGGGTCAGGAGCAGTGGAGTTCTACATCGCTGCGATGTCTCCTTCGTATTTGTGGATGGGGGCATTGCGTCCTTACGCGTTGCACGGCCTCTGTTCTGGATGACCACCAAAGTCGCACACCGCTGGAGAGTTTCACCATTTGTGCATCATAAAGTGTCCGCATCTACTGCCGTGGTTTGTGCAGTGGATGCTGTTTAGGGTGGACAATGAGCTTAAAGCAACACCAAACCCAGGGATTGTCTATATTCCTACACTGGCTCCCTGTGCAGTACAACATCGGCCTTTAAGATTCTTCTTCGTCTTGAATGCGCTGGCTCCTACAAAAACTCCGCCGTTATTCCAATCTCCGTGATCGTAGATCTGAGTCCGTTACACTTTTTAAATCTCGTATTAAGACCCACCTGATTGAGATATTTTTTCTACAACATGCGTTCTCCGTAACTTAAGCAGCTTTTATGTAAAGTTATTGGAGACCTTCTGCCAATTGCACTATTATATAAAACCAAGTAAACTGTTATTATTGTTTTGCTAGCTTACTGTAGCTTAGCTTACTCGCGCAGTCACCAACCACTCAACTACCCACTCCCTCACCTACCAACTAGCTCGCCAACCAATTCACGCGCTCACCTACTCGATCATTCACTCACCTGCTTAACCACTCGCCTACCGAATAACTCCTCACTCTCACTCATCCACTCACTCACGCAATCACCTACTCAAACATTCAGTCACCTACTGAACCACTCACCTACCTAATGACCCCTCATTCACTAACTCAGCCACTCACTCACCTACTCGATCATTCAGTCACCTACTGAACCACTCGCCTACCGAATCACTCATTCACTCACTCTCCCACTCACCTGATAAGACACCTCGCTTACATCCATTACCCGCTACATCATTCACCAACCTACCACATCACTCACCTCGAATGTACTGTATTCACTCGGCCATTCACACACACACATCCACATACACTGACACACAAAAATATCTCTCGTATAGCCTTCAACTGGCTTTTGGGGCAAGTGCTGTCACAGGGAGGACCTATGTAGGCTGGCATGGCCAGTGCTGATTTTTTTTTACACACCGCACCAGGTACTCATTCAAGTGTGAGTCGACCTAGGGGAGCCCCAGGACCGGTTCAGATAATCGTCACTGGTGTTGGCCGTTAGAGAGAATCCAACTTGGGTTGCTTGGCTCGTATCGCAGCGCGCTCACTGCTACACTACCGCTCCCCACACGAATACAAAGACAAGACAAAGATCCCCCGCGTAGCCTTAATGAACTTTCGAGGCAAGTGCCGTTAGCGAGTAGCACCTATGAAGACCAGGCACGGCACACGAGGGGGGGAGAGGGGGGTTGGGGTAGCAAACCACGTCCGGCCGCCTTTGTCTCCCTAGTTGGGGTGCACACACACAACGCAGAAGATGCACACGCGCGCGCTTGTGGAAGGGACGGATGGACGGATGTTGGACTCTCACGCTAATTAAATCCGTCCGCGTGGCCTCCGCCGTTGTTTCAGATTCCGCGAGACGCGCGCGCGCGCACGCGCGCCGCACGCGGCACCCGGGGGGGGGGTCTAAGTTATAAATAAATAAACTATCTTTAAATATTGAATGAGGCGTGAATATAATAGATGCGAAATCGTCCACAAATCCATTTATCTTCAGGCGCTCCCGTTCGCAGTTTGAAGTCGTTTCCTGTGACTGCGAGGTTCATGGCACGGAATGTGTTCAGTTAGAATCATCCGAAGAGCCCTTGTTGATGGGGGTCGAGGTGGGTATGAGGGCGGTGTCCCGGCACATCATCCCTACCTCCGAGGGTCGATAAAAGCGAGGATCCTAGACCCCCCGCAGCCCCCCCCCCCCCCCCCCCGTTGGGGGCGCCAAGGGGCTTAGCTGTTTGGGGATCCTGAGCCCCCAGCAGCCCCCAGCAGCCCCTCCCCTCTTGGGCTGGCGCTGCAGCCCCTCCCCTGACGGTACAAGGTACCGTTCCATTTATGTTGCTACACAAGGATCGTGAAGGGCGGTGGTCGGCGACTTTGGGAGGTGTTCATCCAGCAGTGGATTGACCATGGCTGATGATGATGATGATGTCAATCCACCGCGTGATGAAGGCATCTCCACCGCTTGTTCGGTTGCGAGGGTTGATTGACCATACTTCACCACCCTGGTCAGTGCGGGTGGCGGAGGGTTGGAGCGTCCATGACAGGATCAGATATCACTCGCCACTGATGTGAGCCGTGGTCGGGTAAATTGAACTCAAGTTCTGGGGTCAGGGGGCGCACTGCGCTAACCACTGCGCCACCGCTCCCCCACCCCCCTCCCAATTTAGAGTGCGATCCATTTAAAGATGCCCCAGGGGGCACCATATCGTAGAGAGAGAGTCCCTTTGCGAGAAACATCGCAAGTTCACCGTCACCGATTCAAGCGAAGACCGACTCGGGCTGCTGATGAGACACTGCGTGGTGAAACCGGGCCAAAGTGGTTTTCTCGTCTTGAATCAACTCTGCAGCAATTGCGCACTCCCACAAGGCCGTGTGTGCGGCTGATGGAATGTTTTTAAAAAAGTATATGTTTGTTGTTATGTGCAGACGGACACGTGAATGAGACATTGTCTGCTCGGCTGTTGTCAGTATGCGACTGATTTCGTACGACACAATCGTACTGCCTTCTCGACAGCCGATTGGGTACTGTAAAAGCGATGGTACGCACGTGGCAGAGAGCGGTTACGATGTTGAACGAGTTGCATTGAGATTGATGGCAGGTGTGTAGTCGAGAGGGCTTTGCAGATCACGTATTTAGTTATATTATTTTAATGGCGCATCTGTAAATGGATCGCCCTGTTCTATTTAATTCTCAAAAGACATCGCAGTGATTGTAAAACGACGTTTACGGGATGATGACTTATTGGATTGTGCTCAAATATGTGATCATGATGATGATGATGCTCATGATGATGGAATCATCATCATCATTGCAGTCAATTATAGTTTCACCATCATTACTCTGGTGACATCATCACTGTCAGCACAAAGGACCATCATCATGCCATTATCATCATTAGATGCGGCATCAGTTCCCTCGATATAATTTATAACGCCAATGGTCATCGTCATCGAGTAATATTCATATCACCATTATCATCATGTATTTTTCATACCATCATCATGTATTGTACATATCATCGTCATCATCATCAAGTACTGTTCATATAAGCGTGTACTGTTCATATAATCATTATCGTTACACTCATAATGCTAAACGATTATATTCCATAGTCATTCACCGTCATTCCCTACACTCACTCACTCCCATTCAATAAACGCTGTTATTCCCTTCTCATTCACTGATATTTACTAAAATCATCCATTGTAATTCCAGATTCATTCCCTAGAGTCGTTCAATGTAACGATTTCCAAAGATGCTGTCGTTCACGAGACTTTCCCATTCCCTGGACACTAGCTCTTATTCACTGCTATCGCCCAGGGTCAGTGATGCACTGGGAACTCCTATCGACTCATTCTCCATCGTTCTATGATTCACTCGGACTTCACCACCACCTCCACCACCACCTCCACCAGCACCTCCACCACCACCACCACCACCACCTCCACCACCTCCACCACCACCACCTCCACCACCACCACCTCCACCACCACCTCCACCACCACCATCACCTCCACCATCACCACCACCTCCACCATCACTTCCACCACCTCCACCACCTCCACTACCACCACCACCACCACCTCCACCACCACTTCCACCACCACCTCCAAAGATCCCCCCGTATAGCCTTAACAGACTGTTGGGGCAGGTACTGATAGCGAGCAGCAACCTATGAAGACCGGTAAGCTACACGAGGGGGTGGGGGCGGCCAGCGCCACGCCGGGCCGCCTTTGTCTCCCAAGTGGCGATGTTTGCTGCACACCGCACCAGCTACTCATTTGAGGCCGAGTCGACCTAGAGGAGGAGGAGGCCCAGGGCCGGTTCAGATCATCGTCATCGGTGGTCGTGAGCGCAAAATATCGAATTCGGGTCGCCGGGTTCGTGGCGCGGCTCAGGTCGCTAACCGCTACCGCCGCCACCGCCGTCACCGCCACCGCCACCACCACCACCACCACCGCCACCGCCACCACCACCACCGCCACCACCACCACCACCTCCACCATCGCCTCCGCCACCGCCGCCGCCGCCACCGCCACCGCCACCGCCACCTCCACCATCACCACCACCACCACCGCCACCACCACCGCCGCCACTGCCACCGGTAGCCTCTCCTCCACAGCTGCGGTAGCCCCCATCGCGGCGCCGCTGGGTGGTGGCGCAGTGCGAGTGGTAGCCGCTGTCCCGGATCCGCGGCGTCTCCAGGAATTGCCACTCGCCGGGGTCGCCGGGGTCACCGGGGTCGCCGGGGTCACCGGGGTCGCCGGGGTCGCCGGGGTCATTGGGGAAGTGGGGATTGAGAGAGGCGGTGGTTTCGGGGAGGAAGATGATGGAGCTAATGGTGCTGGTGATGATGGTGGGGATGGTGGGGATGGTGGTCATTGTGGGATTTATGGTAGTGGGGATTATGGTGGTGGGGGTGATGGTGGTGGAGATGATGGTGGTGGTGGCAAGGATACTGGTGATAGTGGTGATAGTTGTGTTGGTCGGAGTGGTGGTGGTTTTGGTGGGGATGATGGTGGCGACGGTGGTGGTGATGACGGTAGCGGTGGTGGTGGTGATGGTGATGGGGGAGCGATGTCCGTCCAAGCTGCGGCTCCTGGGTCGTGAGGTCCGGCCGACAAGAGGAGGAACCGTCGAAGATGACGTAGACAAACCCTGTGGCCACGAGAGGATGGAGAGGGATCAGGTGGATGATGATGATGATCATGACGAGGGTTGTGATGGTAGTGGTGAAGATGATGGAGGTTATCATTATGATGGTAGTGATCGTGCTGATGATGATTAACTAATCTCTTCTGTTTTATTTTTCGATTTAAAGCTTTCGTGACTGCAAGGATTCATCTTCTTTGGTTCTTTCGGTAAAGTCACGTAGAATGAGAATAAAATAATAAATTGATAAAAATAAAATAACACAATAATATTCTCACGACGTTTCGGCCACAACACAAGCGGCCTTCATCAGGTGAAGGGACGAGACTGTCTGGTAGGACAGCGCTGGAGTTGTCCTACCAGACAGTCTCGTCCCTTCACCTGATGAAGGCCGCTTGTGTTGTGGCCGAAACGTCGTGAGAATATTATTGTGTTATTTTATTTTTATCAATTTATTATTTTATTCTCATTCGACGTGACTTTACCGAAAGAACCAAAGAAGATAATCTCTTCTGTTCAATGAACAATGGGCATTAGGGTTGCAAAGGTCCACTCTCCCAGAGAGTGAGTGAGTGAGTGGGCGAGTGAGCCAGCAAGCAAGCGGATGGGTTGGTGATTGAGTGGGTGGGTGAGTAGGTGGGTGAGCGGGTGGGCGAGCGAGCGAGCGGGCGAGTGGATGAGTAAGAGAGCGAACGAGTGAGTGAGTGATTAAGCGGCTGAGTGAGTGAGCAATCAGCTGAGTGAGCGAGTGAGCAAGCGGCTGAGTGAGTGAGCGAGCAGTCGGCACCTGGAAGCTGTGTCTCCGAGCAGTCGTGCCTTCCACACAGGGGCGCTTGTGTGACGTCTCCTGCACGACTACAAACAAAACGAGACCAGCTCTACTTCACCATGAATCAACAACACATGTCTGGCATAGGCCCGGGTCGAGGCATGGATTCAGCATCGTGATCACCAACAGAAGCAGTGGTCATTTTCTATCAACTGCTATGTTGATGACTTTCTGTCCCACTCTCACATATTTTGGATCGAAGCGTCATCATCAGCTTCAGCATCAATAGCTATAATCATCATCAGCTGCAGTAGCGATATCTATAATCATCATTGTTATCATTATCATCATCAACTGCAACAGTGTCAGCAGCAACAACTATAATCATCATCGCCATCAATAGTAGTAGCAACATAAGCCATTATTCATCCACTGCTGGTTTAATCTCCCCATACCCCCCCCACACACACACAGCACCGCACGTGTTTTTGGGGGTGTACCTTGTGAACGTGCGCGTCTGAGCGTGACCCCGCGCGGACCCCGAGGCAGCTCCTCTGCAGCCGCTCGCGAGATGAAACACAAACAGACGCCACACAGCAACACACAACGGAGGCAATGAACGACCAAGCCGAATGATTAAAAATCAACAGCGGCGTTATATGAATTCCGTCCGGTTATTTGTCGTTGTCGTCGTTCGAGGCATCGGCGGTGCTCACATCTCGTGGTTTTACAAGCCCCACGTTCCCATCGCGGAGGAGGTCCCTCCAGAGTGGCACTCGTTTAATCGCCCCCCCCGCCCCGCGCCTTCCGGAGGGACATTCAATTCCACATTCACGTGGCGCGAGCGAGCATCTCTCTCCATCCACAGAACGGAACGCTCAACGCTGACTTCCACGCAAAGTGGTAGGCGCTTTATCGGCCCTCAAAAGGACGATGGGCCGAGTAAAAAAAAAACGTGTCTTTCTTTCTTTCTTTGATTCAAACAAAATTCTCCGCTCAGGGCACAGGTGCAAGCAATCGAGCGGCCGGGATGGCATGCCAGGGTAGAACGCCAGGACGCAACTCGCGTCTTTTATAGCGCGCACCTGGCAGGGGGGGGGAGGGGTGGGGGGTAGAACGTGCGAGACGCATCACCGCGGTATGTTCGCTATTCGACGATTCAAGCCAGAGCGCCGCACGCGGAACCGCTCACCGCCTGCACGCCACCCCCCCCCGCCCCCCTACTGCATCGATTCGTGAATTATTATTATTATTGTTGTTGTTGTAGTCGTCGTTATGAGTGTGCATCGGGGGCGACTCGGCGCCTCGCGATCGCAATGTCGCGAGTTCAAGAACCCAGCTTGGGGGTGGTGTGGGGGGGGAGGGAGTGGTGGGGGAGGAGGAGGGGGGACGAGGAGGAGGGGTGGGGAAGGAGGGGGGGGGGTGTTGACTCGGCGCAATCATCCCGACGAGTGACGTCACAATCGGTCCTGGGGCCCCAGTGACCGACTGACCGGCGTGGTGAAGTATGGCCAAGGAACCGCAGTGACGGACGTGGCGTGGAGATGAGGCCTTCATCCATCCGCCAGTGGGCTGATAAAGGGCCTATGCTGTGTGCGCGTGTGTGCGTGCGTTACTGGTAACGTTGGGGTGAGCGGTGGTGCATCGGTTAGCGTGCTGCGCTACAAACTTGGCGACCGAGGTTCGATTCCCGCTGATGGCCACCAACATCAGTGATAGCGATTATCAGAACCGGTCCTGGGCCTCCCCTAGATCGACTCAGCCTCAAATGAGTACCTGGTGTGGTGTGTAAACATCGCCACTTGGGAGACAAAGGCGGTCGGGTGTGGTGTTGGCCACCCACCCCCTCGTGTACCGTCCTGGCCTCCATAGGGTCCTACTCGCTAACAGCACTTGCCCCAACAGTCTGTTAAGGCTATAGGGGTGGGGTGGAACCTTTGTCTCTGTCATCACCTTGAGTCTCGTCTTGTCCGACGTCTGCCGCGACCCCCGCTTCTCCTCCGAGAGGGTCCCCGCAGTCCCCTCGCTGCTGCTGCTGCCGGGCCCCCTGTGGTCTTGCGGGGTCAAGGTCGGCGCTGGGGGGCTCCGGGGGGCTCGAGTCGGGGTAGTCGCTGATGAAGCATTCTCGGTAGGGGAGGCCGTCTGCAATCGTGGGGGAGACGGAGCAAGCCATTGTACCCCCCCACCAGGGGGGGGGGGGGTGACGGAGCAAGCCATTGTACCCCGCACTAGGGGGGGCGGGGAGACGGAGCAAGCCATTGTACCCCCCCACCAGGGGGGGGGAGACGGAGCAAGCCATTGTACCCCCCCACCAGGGGGGGGGGGGGGAGACGGAGCAAGCCATTGTACCCCGCACTAGGGGGGGGGGAGACGGAGCAAGCCAATGTACCCCCCTCTGCGATCTTACATTTACTTGCAAATTCCAGCTCTAGCCCCGCCCACTTACCCTTGGGTTGTCCCCACCTGAAACCTCTATAACCTTTGGCTGCGGTAGCTCTCTCGCTACATTTCTTCCTGCCTCAGCAGTCCGCCTGCTGTATTTTTCCACCTGGAGACGATTGCTCGTGTTGCGATCGAAACGTCGTGATTTCATTTTTATTATTTTTCTCTCTACGTGACTTTACCGAAAGACTCAAAGAATAATCTTATATATGCACAAACATGTTGATGGGCCACTTAAAATCGAGATTTGGGGGACCTTAAAATGAAAAATCTCGGATTTTCAGATGTTTCGCTGTTGTGTGTTTCCTGAAAGCTTCCTTGTCGGGAAGTACCCTAGAGGTCTTTGAGACACACAGATGAAGGTTTTATTTGTTTAGATTCTGAAAAGCGTGACCACCGATAAGGCGAGCACCCCCGTCTGTGTCAACCAGATCGCCTCCCTCCCTCCGCGTGGCGCTCGCGCTTTGAGAACAGTCGGCGACGATGCCAAAAAACGCGCGCACGTGACTTGTGATCATTATCACCATCACGA
Source organism: Petromyzon marinus (assembly GCF_048934315.1). NCBI lineage: Eukaryota > Metazoa > Chordata > Hyperoartia > Petromyzontiformes > Petromyzontidae > Petromyzon > Petromyzon marinus. The sequence continues at coordinate 5,076,163 of NC_133695.1, read as the reverse complement.
ATTACGAGCGCGGGGTCGTGCCCTGGGGATCTTTGGCAAAAATTCGGGAGGGAGGTGGTGGGGAGGGGGGGGGTGGGGGGTGGTGGTCAGTCCGCGCGTCCGTCGGTCCAGTCCACCCACCCTGCTCCCGCGCCCGCATCCTCGCCAGCAGCGGCTGCAGCTGCACGTGCAGCTGGTGGCAGCGGCGCACGTGGTGCAGCAGGCCGCTCGCGTGCCGCGGGTGCCCGGTGCACAACGTCAGGCGGCCGCCAGTGGACGCCCGGCCCTCGAGGCGGACCACGAACCGTGAACCCTGCGGGGGATGGGGCGGTGGGGGGCGGGGGTAGTGGAGGGAGGGGGGCAGGAGGTGCTGTGTGTGTGTGTGTGTGTTCGCGTTGAACTTCTTTCGCACCGTACGTAGCCCACCGTGTTAATCGCAGGTGCGGGGGGAAGGCGGCGGGCAGTGGACAGAACAAGAAGAAGAAGAAGAAGTCGCAGTCGTGGTCATCACCATCATCATCTCTGTGTGTCTCAATCGGCTCAAGCCTCCACGTGACTCCCGTGCCCCCCCCCCCCACTCTGAGCCCCCCCTCCACCCCTCCCCCTTGCCCACTGTGAGAACAGCAGACGCTGCTTCTCAAGATGAAACATAAGGATGGGTTTTTTTTACCCTTTCTGGCAATAAAACAGGGCATGCACAATGTGCGTTGATTACTATGTGAATAAGCCAAGCGGAAATGGACACCCATTGTAATTTATTTGCAGTCATTAATTCCCCCCCTCCCCCCACACTTCGCACGTGAAGGACTCACAAGTGACATCATCACGTCTACCCACTCTATATAAGGAACGAAACAGGAGGATTTCTCCACAGATCTGGCTGTCGCCTGATGAAGCTGGTTGTAATTACTGGTGAAACGTCGTACTCAGATTGTAAATGTTGTGGTTTTGCTCTCCAACACACCGGTGTGCTGTACTAGCAAAGAATTGGCCACGTTCTGTTTGAAACCTCACTAATTTTCTCGTCTGCGTCTGGTGGTGGCGGGTTTAATGACGCATTCACATGTACGCGATCCAACCCAAAAACACCTATATTATGAATAAAACAGGCGTTAAGATGTTCAAACACCAATTAGAAACGTTTTGCAAGGCATCAAGTCTGCATTAACCACACACAGTACTTGTGATGAACATACAAACAAAACATGCTCTGATAATAATATATTGCCATTGTCCTTGTAATTGATTGGCCGACACCAGAGATAACTTTATTTAGGGCCTAGTCTGACGCTCTCTCTCTCCACTCTCACTCTCCATTCTCTCTCTCTCCCCTCGTCCCCCCTCTCTCACCTGTGCCCCCCTCTCTCACCTGTGCCCCCCTCTCTCACCTGCGCCCCCCTCTCTCACCTGCGCCGATATCTTCCTGATGTTCGTCCACGGCACCGCGTAGAGAAACTCCCCCTGGTGCTTCCCCGGGCCCTGAGAGAGAGTGGGGAGAGTGTGGGAGGGAGAGTGCGAGAGAGGGCGGGCAAGATATGTTTATACCGTGCCTATTAAAGTTCCCATTTACAGGCGTTCGTCACTCCACTGCTGTACGAAAGCCGTCATGCTCAAGCGGGGTTATTTTTTGCCATACGTCACCACAGTGCTTGTGTGAAGGATGTGAAGCCCGGGACCGGTTCAAAATGTTCAGGTGAGCGGTGGGGTGAGCGATGTGGCGAGCGATGTGGTGAGTGTATCACCACTCACCTGAAAAATCTGAAGTCCATCGAACGACACTCCTAGGATGAGTTCACGGTCCACGTGTTTATCCTGCAGAGATCGTCAACTCATTCGTTGTTTCAGTCGCTCACTTCACTCCTTTCTCCTGAATCATTCAGCTCACTCTCACCCACACACTCTCCAACTATAACTCATTCACTCATCCAACCACCCACTCACTTACCAACTCTCCCACTCATTCAATCACTCATCAACTCTCCCACTCATTCAATCACTCACTTACCAACTCTCTCACGCATTCATTCACGATGGTGATGATGATGACGATGGTGATGATGATGACGATGGTGATGATGATGACGATGAAGATGGTGATGTCGACGACGACGATGACGATGAAAATGATGATGGAGATGACGGCCGGTGCACTCATCACGTGAAGCAGCAGGTGGTAGCGCGTGATGGGCACGTGACAACGATAGTGACGACGACGACGACAATGACGATGAAGACAATGGTGACGAGGGTGACGTGCGGTGCGCTCGTCACGTGGAGCAGCAGGTGGTAGCGCGTGACGGGGACGTCGTCGGCGAGCCGAGTGCACGCCTCGCGCACGAAGCGCAGCAGCGCGCGGCCCCGCGCCAGCCCCGCCAGCTCAGCATGGGCACGCGGCGCGTGGCGCAGCACGAAGCCACGGCCCCGGCGGGACAGCACCTGGCACGCGCCCACATCGCCACCCATCGTCGTCATCGTCGTCGTCATTGTCACCATCATCCACATTAATTCCTAGCACGTGCGACACCAGCTGCATCACCGCCACCATCAAAGACAAAGACCCCCCCGCTCCCCACTCCGTAAAGCCTGAACAGACTGTTGGGAGCAAGCGCCGTAAACTTTCCCCACCCCTGCGTCTCCTTCTCCTCGCCGCGACTGTCTCGCTGCGTACCCACGCGGGGAAGTAATCGCTGGGGTCGAAGTACTCCGCGTCGCCGTGGCGAGTAGGCGGCGGCGGCGGCGGCGACGGCGGCGGCGGCGCCGGTTCCCCCTGGTCCCCACCTCGCCCCGTCGGGTCCCCGTGCGCCTCCGCGTCCTCCCGCGTCGTCTTCCCCGAGGCGGCCCCGGCCGGCCCCACCGCGAGGTCCCCGAAGTCGCACTGCAGCGCGAGCGCGGCGAGCGAGAAGAAGGCCTCCTCCCTCCCCGCGCACCGCGACGCGCGCACCTGGGCTCGCACCTGCGCGTAGTACCAGTGCCTCGAGACCGGGTCCCTGGGGACGGGGAGCAGGGGGTGGAGCGGTGGCGGGGTTGCGGGAGGCACAACGCGCACCACAGGTGAGAGGGGCTCGTCATGATAACGGTGAACCGGCCAGGTGGCTCCATGGCACGGCACGTGAGAGGGTGGGTGACCAGCGCACACACACACACACACACCGGGTCCGCGACACGTGCGTGCGTGTGTGTGTGTGCGTGCTCGCTAACTTGCCCCGACGATTTGTTAAAGGCTATACACGGGGGTCTCTGAACCGTTCCTGGGCCTCTTTTGGTGTAGCGGTTAGTGTTCTGCGCTACAAACCCGGTGACCCGAGTTCGATACAGGCTCACGGCCAACACCGGTGACGATTATCTCAACCGGTCCTGGGCCTTGCCTAGGTCGGCTCAGCCTCAAATGCGCACCTGGTTACGGTGTGTAAACATCGCCACTAGGGAAGACAAAGGCGGCCGGGCGTGGGGCTGTCCACGCACCCTCATGCACGTGTGTTGAACTTCTTTCGCACCATGCGTAGTCAACCGCGCTAAATTGGGGCTGCCTTACCATGGCCTTCATGGATGCTGCTCGCAAATAGCACTTGCCCCCACGGTCTAATGAGGCTATACGGGGGGAGGGAACCTTTGTATTTGTGTCTGTACCGTACACGCACCGGATGGCGCGGGCCAAGTCCACGTAGCACTGGGCTCGGAAGAAGACAGTTAGAGGGGGTCCACTCCTCCCGGCAGCCTGCGCCTGGGGCGGGCGGCGGCGAGGGGCGAGGGTTGGGGAGGGGTTTGAATGTTGGTGAAAGGTGAGGATTGGTGAAGAGTGAAGATGGGTGAGGTAAGGGTTGGGACAGGGTCAGGGTTGGGACAGGGTCAGGGTTGGGACAGGGTCAGGGTTGGGACAGGGTCAGAGTTGGGACAGGGTCAGGGTTGGGTCAGGGTTGGGACAGGGTCAGGGTTGGGACAGGGTCAGGGTCGGGTCAGGGTTGGGACAGGGTTGGGACAGGGTCAGGGTTGGGACAGGGTCAGGGTTGGGACAGGGTCAGAGTTGGGACAGGGTCAGGGTTGGGTCAGGGTTGGGACAGGGTCAGGGTTGGGACAGGGTCAGGGTCGGGTCAGGGTTGGGACAGGGTCAGGGTTTGGACAGGGTTGGGACAGGGTCAGAGTTAGGGTTTGGGACAGGGTCAGTGTTGAGCAGCGTCTGTGGGTTAGGTTCATCTGCGTTAAGTGTCGAGCAAAACACCCCCAAAAACACCACAAGAAGGGGGTGCGCGTGTGCGTGGTGGTGGGGGAGGGGGGTGGGGTTTGTGGTGGCAGTCTGTGGATGTGCGGGTGCCACGGGGGTGTCCCCACACAAACCTGGGCCACCTCCCGGAGCCACTGCTTGGGGCAGTACTTGCCGAGCTTGCCCTGGGGCTCCATGAACACGTGCTCGTTCCCTGCAGCGCACACACACACACACACAGCGGCGGGCACACGCGCGCATTGCACGTGTGTATAGAGGCACAGGCATCGGATAGCCTGGATTTGCTTTTGGGGCAAGTGCTGCTAGCGAGCAGCGCCCATGTCGGCCACAACCGCACATGGAGAGAGGCTGTGTGGCCAGTCTAAAACTACGCGCCGGTGAGGGTAACTCTCTTGAGTTCTATATTGCAACTCTCCAAGGGAGACATCAGGTGGACGGACGCTTGTGTTGTGCCCGAAACGTCGTGATTTAATTTAGTTATTTTCATTTTATTATTTTCATCATTATTTTTATTTTCTACCTACGTGACTTTACCGAAAGAACCAAAGAGTATGGATCCTTGCAGCCACGAACACTTCAAAATCTAGAATTAATGTCTCACACGTGCACGAGAGAGTGAGTGTGTGCAAGTGCGTTGGAGTTTGATGGGCTAGAGAAGGTATGGACTAATGCGGTACAGAAGGATTGTAGAGCTGAGTGGACTTTCCGATAACCAGTACCAGCAGTGTCAAGATCGGCCTCTGTGAAGGAGGCTCCTCATGAAGGAGTTGGAGGCAGTCGCCCTCCAACAACAACGGAGAGGAGCGACGCTCACAACAACGAGCAGAGCTCCGGGTGGCTAAAACATAGGACGTTGGGGAGCAGAGTCGGTGCATCTGCCAGTCATCTCAGTCAACCCACGGCACCTGGATCTGTTCCGTGACCTCCTGCCAATGGGCCTTCCACACTTCAGGTGGCCGCTAGCATGGCACCAGCGCTCTGGTGACATCACCGCCACTTGAGTGGAGTGTGAATGTGAGTAAGAGTGTCGCGAGTGTGAGAGAGCCAGCGTGCAAGGGTGAACGTACGAGCGTGTGAATGAGCGAGTGTGAGAGTGAATGGGTGTCGGTGAGTTTTCATGCATGGGAGTGTGACTGAGAGGGTGTGGTTGTGAGTGTTCGTGTGTGTGGTGTCGTGGTTAGTACGCAGCGCTATGAAGCTGGTGATTCGAGTTCGATTCCTGCTCACGGCCGCCAACACCAGTGACGATTATCTCAACCGGTCCTGGGCCTCCCCTAGGTCGACTCAGCCTCAAATGAGTACCTAGTGCTGTGTGTAAACATCGCACCGGGGGAGACAAAGGCGGTCGGGCGTGGTGCTGGCCACCCACCCTCTCGTGTCCCGTGCCGGCCTTTATAGGTGCTCGCTAACAGCACTTGCCCCTACAGTCTGTTAAGGAATATACGGGAGATCTTTGTCTTCGTGTGAATAAGAATGTGTGAGTGTGTGTGTGAGAGTAAGGAGTGTGTGTGTGAAAGTAAGGAGTGTGTGTGTATGATTAAGTGCATGTGAGCGCAGGAGTGGGTGTTAAACTATAGCAGAATTATGCTATATTGAGGGTGTAACCATGCACGGTGTGGGTGTAAACACCGGGAGTGCAGGGCACGTGTAACAGTGCACGGTGTGGGTGTAAACACCGGGATTGCAGGGCACGTGTAACAGCGCACGGTGTGGGTGTAAACACCGGGAGTGCAGGGCACGTGTAACAGCGCACGGTGTGGGTGTAAACACCGGGAGTGCAGGGCACGTGTAACAGCGCACGGTGTGGGTGTAAACACCGAGAGTGCAGGGCACGTGTAACAGCGCACGGTGTGGGTGTAAACACCGGGAGTGCAGGGCACGTGTAACAGCGCACGGTGTGGGTGTAAACACCGGGAGTGCAGGGCACGTGTAACAGCGCACGGTGTGGGTGTAAACACCGGGAGTGCAGGGCACGTGTAACAGTGCACGGTGTGGGTGTAAACACCGGGAGTGTAGGGCACGTGTAACAGCGCACGGTGTGGGTGTAAACATCGATAGTGCAGGGCACGTGTAACAGTGCACAGTGTGGGTGTAAACACCGATAGTGCAGGGCACGTGTAACAGCGCACGGTGTGGGTGTAAACACCGGGAGTGCAGGGCACGTGTAACAGCGCACGGTGTGGGTGTAAACACCGGGAGTGCAGGGCACGTGTAACAGCGCACGGTGTGGGTGTAAACACCGGGAGTGCAGGGCACGTGTAACAGTGCAGGGCGCTCACGGATTGAGATGCTGATTCCAAAAAACCTCGAATCTCGGACCCGCAGCAGCGTACACACCTGCGCCAGCAGCTCCTGCCCGGTCACACTCACCTGCGCCGCTCAGGGTCACGGAGAGGTACAAAAATAAATCACGGCCGGTTAACGGTCACGGCCGCGGGTCAGAGAGTGAGCGGCGGAAGGGTCAGGGGTCGCGCTCGTGACCTCACCGCGGCGGCCAGCTCCAGCGCCCGTCCGTCGGGCAGCGCCACCCGCAGGGCGCAGTGCGGCCCCCCTCCTCGACGCCGCGACTTGGCCCCCGGCACGCAACTCGCCGGGGTCGGCAGGGACATGGCGGGGTCTGTGGGGGGGGGTCGGATAAGGTGGGAGGGGGAGAGGGGCTAGGGAGAGAAACACACACACACACACCGTCGTCGTCATCGTCGCCAGATGTTTATGTTGAACATCTTTTGCACCGTACGTAGCCAACCGCTGTGGTGGAAAGACTATAAATTGAACAAAAAAGAGCCGTTCTAAAGAAATTAGTTTTCAATCTAGATGATTAGAAATTGCATAACTCCAGTGGCTTCCTAATATGGGAAGGGAGAGCGTTCCAGACGGCCGCAGAAGCGCATCTGAAAGCGCGCGACGCGGTGACCACCACCGTCTTTGTTTAATGGCCAGCCAAAAGTCGCTGCTTCGAGTATGACCAGATTTCGCGTGATGGTTTATGCTCATCATCATCATCATCGTCGCCATCACCGCCATTGTCATCATCATCATCATCGTCGTCGTCATCGTCAAGGTCGTCGCCGAGTCTCCGTTGACACGGGGGTTCATCCAGCCCGGAAGATCGTAGCGGCAGAGCGAGCGGCTAGCAATGGGAAAGGTCACGAGGTCAAATCCCGGTTGGGCGGTTGACTCAGCCCATCACAGCTTTGGGAGGTGGGGTATATAAAAGGAGCACCACGTTGTGGGGAAGCCAAACGGTAGATGTCCAAGCGAGACACTGCACTCGTCAACCGTCCGCAATAGGGAACGGGGAATTTCCACCACGGGCTCAGCAGAAAGATGATCACTGCATTCAATGGTCGTTTGAGTGGGAACTTCCTTCGACTTCCCTTGAAGCAGTTCAACCCCCCCCCCCCCCCCCTGACGCCAGTCTAAGCCTTGGGATTCCTCCCGTCAAAGTGAACATTCTGATTCTGACATGGCTGGCTGGCTGGGAGGCTCAACGGGGACGCAACGGCGAGGCTCCTCCCACCCAGATGCCCCGCCCACCTTTATATAGTCACGCCCACATCTACTAAGCCCCACCCAGGTGGCCGTAGGCTTCCAAATACTCTTCACGTAGCAGGGCCCACTGTTTGCGTTACTCCGCCCACTACTCAGGTGGCCCCGCACACGAAGGTAGCTCCACCCACTGCTCAGGTTGCCCGGCACACGACTCGGGTAACTCCACCCACTGCTCAGGTAACCCTGCCCACTACACAACGTTTTAATACGTTTTTTTTGTGTGTGGAATATTTGCTGGTTTATTCCAGGATGTTTCTGTTACGCGTTTGTCGCTTTAAGATGCTCTCTGTTCAAATTGTGTTTGTTGCGGTTGCACCCAACTTAAGAGCCGCATGGCTCACAGGGCTATACCTAATAAATTAAATTTGAAAACTTGAAACTTGAAAGGTAGCCCAGCCCACCACACATGTAGCCCCACCCACTACTCAGGGAGCTCGTCATTGCTCAGGTAGCTCCGCCCACTGCCCAGGTAGCTCCACCCACTTCTCAGGCAGCCTTAGTACTCAGGTAGCTTCGCCCACTGCCCAGGTAGCTCCACCCACTGCTCAGGTAGCCCCGCCCAGTGCTCAGGTAGCTCCGCCCACTGCTCCGGTAGCCCCGCCCAGTGCCCAAAGTCAAGCATAATGCCTTCTCATTGTTTTTTTCGGTAAAGTCACATATGTAGAAATACCATAAAATTATATTAAAATATATCAATCACGACGTTTCGACCGCAACACAAGCGATCTTCATCAGGTGTAAAGAACAAATAATGGAGGTAAATACAACAAGAAGATGAGAGACGAGAATTCAACAAACCTAAGAAAAAACATTAAGAAAAGCACAACCAGTCAGGCCAACAACACAGTTAGACACTTACCTGGCGGACCACGAATTTCAGAAGAGTGCTAAATTTCGTGTTCAACCTTTGGATTCTTAGGTTTGTTGAATTCTCGTCTCTCATCTTCTTGTTGTATTTACTTCCGTGATTTGTCTGTCTATGCTGTCGCGTTGTCACCACAGGTGGACAGGCAGCCAACTGCCCGTACAGCTCGTGCTTAAGGTTTCCTTTTGCTCGAATACAGAGCAGCAACCACGCCTCGTGACCATCCAGCGGTCATCATTGAAAAACTCGGATCCCAGCAGCACTCGGTCCCATCAACACTCGGATCCATCAACACTCGGATCCATCAACACTCGGATCCGTCAACACTCGGTCCCATCAACACTCGGATCCGTCAACACTCGGATCCATCAACACTCGGATCCTTCAACACTCGGAATCATCAAGGCTCGGATCCATCAACACTCGGATCCTTCAACAATCGGATCCCATTAACACTCAAATTCAACAACAATCAGACCCAACAACGCTTGGACTCGACACTCAGACCCATCAACTCTCGGACCCATCAACACTCGGACACATCAACACTCGGACTCATCAACACTCGGATCCATCAACACGTGGACTCATCAACACTCGGATCCTTTTACACTCGGACTCATCAACACTAGGAGCCACCAACACGTGGACTCATCAACACTCGGATCCGTCAACACTCGGACTGATCAACACTCGGACACATCAACACTCGGATCCATCAACACGTGGACTCATCAACACTCGGACCCATCAACACTCGGAGCCATCAACACTCGGACCCATCAACACTCGGATCCTGTTACACTCGGACTCATCAACACTAGGAGCCACCAACAAGTGGACCCATAAACACATGGACTCATCAACACTCGGATCCATCAACACCCAGACTCATCAACACCCGGACTCATCAACACTCGGAGCCACTAACACTCGGATCCATTAACACCAGGACCCACCAACACTCGGAGCCACCAACACGTGGACCCATCAACACGTGGACTCATCAACACTCGGATCCATCAACACTCGGATCCATTAGCACTCGGACTCATCAACACTGGGAGCCACCAACACGTGGACTCATCAACACTCGGATCCTTTTACACTCGATCCATCAACACTCGGATCCATCAACACTCGATCCATCAACACTCGGATCCATCAACACACGGATCCATTAACACACGGATCCATTAACACTCGGACTCATCAACACTCAGATCCTTCAACACTCGGACTCATCAACACTCGGATCCCATTAACACTCAAATTCAACAACAATCAGACCCAACAACGCTTGGACTCGACACTCAGACCCATCAACACGTGGACTCATCAACACTCGGATCCATCAACACTCGATCCATCAACACTCGGTCCCATCAACTCTCGGATCCATCAACACTCGGATCCTTCAACACTCGGACTCATCAACACTCGGATCCCATTAACACTCAAATTCAACAACAATCAGACCCAACAATGCTTGGACTCGACACTCAGACCGATCAACTCTCGGAACCATCAACACTCGGTCCCATCGACACTGGGATCCATCAACACGTGGACTCATCAACACTCGGATCCTTTTACACTCGGACTCATCAACACTAGGAGCCACCAACACGTGGACTCACCAACACTCGGACCCATCAACACTCGGATCCATCAACACGTGGACCCATCAACGCTCGGATCCATCAACACTCGGACTCATCAACACTCGGACTCATCAACACTCGGACACATCAACACTCGGATCCATCAACACTCGGACTCATCAACACACGGACACATCAACACTCGGACTCATCAACACTCGAATCCATCACCACTCGGATCCATCAACTCTCGGATCCATCAACACGCGGACCCATCAACACTCGGACTCATCGACACTCGGATCCATCAACACTCGGATCCTGTTACACTCGGACTCATCAACACTAGGAGCCACCAACAAGTGGACCCATCAACACGTGGACTCATCAACACTCGGATAGATCAACACTCGGATCCATTAACACTCGGTCCCATCAACACTCGGATCCATCAACACTCGGATCCATTAACACTCGGACTCATCAACACTCAGATCCTTCAACACACGTACTCATCAACACTCGGATCCCATTAGCACTCAAATTCAACAACAATCAGACCCAACAACGCTTGGACTCGACACTCAAACCCATCAACACGTGGACCCATCAACACTCGGATCCATCAACACTCGATCCATCAACTCTCGAATCCATCAACACTCGGATCTTTCAACACTCGGACTCATCAAAACTCGGATCCCATTAACACTCAAATTCAACAACAATCAAAACCAACAACGCTTGGACTCGACACTCGGACCCATCAACACACGGACCCATCAACACTCGGACCCATCAACACTCGGACCCATCAACACTCGGACCCATCAACACCCGGACGCATCAACACTCGGACTCATGAACACTCGATCCATCAACGCTTGGTCCCATCAACACTCAGATCCGTCAACACTCGGATCCATCAACACTCAGACTCTTCAACACTAGGAGCCACCAACACGTGGACTCATCAACACTCGGATCCATCAACACGTGGACTCATCAACACTCGGACCCATCAACACTCGGATCCATCAACACTCGGACTCACCAACACTCGGATCCATCAACACGTGGACCCATCAACGCTCGGATCCATCAACACTCGGACTCATCAACACTCGGACTCATCAACACTCGGACACATCAACACTCAGACCCATCAACTCTTGGAACCATCAACACTCGGTCCCATCGACACTGGGATCCATCAACACGTGGACTCATCAACACTCGGATCCTTTTACACTCGGACTCATCAACACTAGGAGCCACCAACACGTGGACTCACCAACACTCGGACCCATCAACACTCGGATCCATCAACACGTGGACCCATGAACGCTCGGATCCATCAACACTCGGACGCATCAACACTCGGACTCATCAACACTCGGACACATCAACACTCGGATCCATCAACACTCGGACTCATCAACACACGGACACATCAACACTCGGACTCATCAACACTCGAATCCATCAACACTCGGATCCATCAACACTCGGATCCATCAACACTCGGACTCATCAACACTCGGTCCCATCATCACTCGGATCCGTCAACACGTGGACCCATCAACGCTCGGATCCATCAACACTCGGACTCATCAACACTCGGACTCACCAACACTCGGATCCATCAACACGTGGACCCATCAACGCTCGGATCTATCAACACTCGGACTCATCAACACTCGGACACATCAACACTCAGACCCATCAACTCTCGGAACCATCAACACTCGGTCCCATCGACACTGGGATCCATCAACACGTGGACTCATCAACACTCGGATCCTTTTACACTCGGACTCATCAACACTAGGAGCCACCAACACGTGGACTCACCAACACTCGGACCCATCAACACTCGGATCCATCAACACGTGGACCCATCAACGCTCGGATCCATCAACACTCGGACTCATCAACACTCGGACTCATCAACACTCGAATCCATCAACACTCGGATCCATCAACACTCGGATCCATCAACACTCGGACTCATCACCACTCGGTCCCATCATCACTCGGATCCGTCAACACTCGGATCCATCAACACGGGGACTCATCAACACTCGGATCCATCAACTCTCGGATCCATCAACACGCGGATCCATCAACACGCGGATCCATCAACACTCGGACTCATCGACACTCGGATCCATCAACACTCGGACTCATCAACACTCGGACACATCAACACTCGGATCCTGTTACACTCGGACTCATCAACACTAGGAGCCACCAACAAGTGGACCCATCAACACGTGGACTCATCAACACTCGGATCAATCAACACTCGGATCCATTAACACTCGGTCCCATCAACACTCGGATCCATCAACACTCGGATCCATTAACACTCGGACTCATCAACACTCAGATCCTTCAACACACGGACTCATCAACACTCGGATCCCATTAGCACTCAAATTCAACAACAATCAAACCCAACAACGCTTGGACTCGACACTCAGACCCATCAACACGTGGACCCATCAACACTCGGATCCATCAACACTCGATCCATCAACTCTCGGATCCATCAACACTCGGATCCTTCAACACTCGGACTCATCAACACTCGGATCCCATTAACACTCAAATTCAACAACAATCAAACCCAACAACGCTTGGACTCGACACTTGGACCCATCAACACTCGGACCCATCAACACTCGGACCCATCAACACTCGGACCCATCAACACTCGGACCCATCAACACCCGGACGCATCAACACTCGGACTCATGAACACTCGATCCATCAACGCTTGGTCCCGTCAACACTCAGATCCGTCAACACTCGGATCCATCAACACTCAGACTCTTCAACACTAGGAGCCACCAACACGTGGACTCATCAACACTCGGATCCATCAACACCCGAACTCATCAACACTCGGATCCATCAACACTCGGACTCATCAACACTCGGATCCATCAACACTCGGATCCCATTAACACTCAAATTCAACAACAATCAGACCCAACAACGCTTGGACTCGACACTCAGACCCATCAACTCTCGGATCCATCAACACTCGGACCCATCAACACTCGGTCCCATCAACACTGGGATCCATCAACACTCAGACCCATCAACACTCGGTCCCATCAACACTGGGATCCATCAACACGTGGACTCATCAACACTCGGATCCATCAACACTCGGACTCACCAGCACTCGGATCCATCAACACGTGGACCCATCAACGCTCGGACCCATCAACGCTCGGATCCATCAACACTCGGACTCATCAACACTCGGACACATCAACACTCGGACACATCAACACTCGGATCCATCAACACTCGGACTCATCAACACACGGATCCATCAACACTCGGATCCATCAACACTCGGATCCATCAACACGTGGACTCATCAACACTCGGACCCATAAACACTCGGATCCTGTTACACTCGGACTCTTCAACACTAGGAGCCACCAACACGTGGACCCATAAACACGTGGACTCATCAACACTCGGATGCATCAACACCCGGACTCATCAACACCCGGACTCATCAACACTCCGATCCACCAACACTCGGATCTATCAACACTACGATCCATCAACACTCGGACTCATCAACACTCGGATCCATCAACACTGGGACTCATCAACACTCGGATCCATCAACACTCGGATCCATCAACACTCGGATCCACCAACACTCGGATCTATCAACACTCGGATCCCATTAACACTAAAATTCAACAACAACCAGACCCAACAACGCTTGGACTCGACACTCAGACCCATCAACACTCGGATCCATTAACACCAGGACCCACCAACACTCGGGTACATCAACACTCAGTTCCATCAACACTCGGATCGATCAATACACAGATCCTTCAACACTCGGTCCCACCAACACTCGTATCCAACAACACTCGGACTCATCAACACTCGGAGCCATCAACACTCGATCCCTCTCCACCGCCACCACCGTGTTCGCTCTCGCGTGACTCACCACCTGTGCGAGTTTATCGCTGGGCACAGAGGCCCGCGTCACTCGCTCTTCCCACCCACGCCACGGTGTTAGCGAGCACCTATTACTGCATCACCTGCGCGCTAACCACGTGGTTTGCGAGTCGCCCCCCTCCCCTCTCCTCCATCGCCCCCCTCCCCTCTCCTCCGTTGCCCCCGACTCACCTGTGGAAGTTGAACCAACCCAACAATTCGAGAGAGCGATTCACAGCAGTCCTCGTCGTCAGGACCAGGGATCAGTCCTTCTCAGCCTGCAGCGGGGGACGGGGAGGGAGGGATGGATGGAGGAGGTGGGAGGGATGGATGGAGGAGGTGGGAGGGAGGGAGGAGGGGGTGGGAGGGAGGAGGGGTGGGAGGGAGGAGGGGATGGGAGGGAGGGAGGAGGGGGTGGTTAGGAGGGAGGTAGGAGAGGGAGGGAGTGGGTATGTATCTCAAACAGATAAAATGTCCACACCACGTCCACGTGTCGCTCAGACTTTCATACTTTACCGTTTTGTAGCGCGGGGATGATGTCTCCTTTTCTTAAAAAAAATGAAATAAACGCTTGTGATGGTAGTGATGGTAGCGGCATCAGCAGCAACCCGCTTGTAAATATTACACTTACGACTGAGAGGCAGAGAGGGACATGGGAGGGGAGGGGAGGGTTGGGGAAGATTGGGTGTGGATGGGAGGGAGGGATCTTTAGGGTAGGTGGGAACTTTATTGTAGAAATGTGCCTCAACCGCTTTCACTTCTCCGATGTGGCACTGCGAAATGTGTTTTGATTTATAAGATAATAATAACAACATTTTTTCACATGTAAAAAAAAAACTCAACACATGCGTCAATAACACTGTGGGCTTTACAAAATATATAATACAGGCGATATTTCTGGAAATGGTCCCTCTCTCTATGTGCTGTTATAGATGGGCCATTGTCCGAAACGTTGGCTGTTATTATTTGTTTGTTCTCTTGAAGGCTACGGTGTGTGTTAACGAATGTGTGGAGTGTTGTTGTTGTTATTTGTGATCGTGCACCCACTGCTAACGCAGCAGCACCATCGCCAAAATGTTTTTTATTATTTTGTATGGCTTCACGTGGCTCACACAGCCACCAGAGGTCGTATTTGTGTATGCATGTTGAACTTTTTTGCACGGTACGTAGCCAACCGTGCTCATCGGAGGTGCGGGGGAAGGACAACACGCAACACCAAAACATTGAATTCGTGAAGTGACCAAATTTGTGTCGCTCAGAACCCCTCCGCCACCTGACCCAACCAAAACCAAGTTAAATTGTCACGTGGCGTGCACGAGTTTAACCACGCGGCCGAATTACCGAATTGCTATCGTCCCAGCTTCGCTCACCTGGTGAGCGGAAGAACAATTCTTCAGAATACAGGGACTCCTCAATTTACGAGCATTCGACTTACGAACTTTCAGAAATACGAACAAACCTGTCCGTATGTTCAGTCGCCTGTTCGGACCGAGAGTCATAAGTTCAACCGCCGCGCAATAGAACGTGAAGAACCAGTGGCATCTACATCTACAGAACGTGAAGAACCAGTGGCATCTACATCTGCAGAACGTGAAGAACCAGTGGCATCTACATCTGCAGAACGTGAAGAACCAGTGGCATCTACATCTGCAGAACGTGAAGAAACAGTGGCATCTACATCTGCAGGACGTGAATAACCAGTGGCATCTACATCTGCAGAACGTGAAAAACCAGTGGCATCTACATCTGCAGAACGTGAAGAACCAGTGGCATCTACATCTGCAGAACGTGAAGAACCAGTGGCATCTACATCTGCACAACGTAAAGAACCAGTGACATCTACATCTGCAGAACGTGAAGAACCAGTGGCATCTACATCTGCAGAACGTGAAGAACCAGTTACATCTACATCTGCAGAACGTGAATAACCAGTGATATCTACATCTGCAGAACGTGAAGAACCAGTGGCATCTACATCTGCAGAACATGAAGAACCAGCGGCATCTACATCTGCAGGAGATTATAGAACTTTTAAAGCCATGCCCCGTATTTCGTGTACATTGCCGTACAACATGTTTGGAATCGACAATGGAATTACGAACAAATCGACTTATGAACATACGTCTGGAACCTACCTCGTTCGTAAGTAGAGGAGTCCCTATATCACAATCTTTATGTGGACTGGAGGAAGGTGTGAATCTTTTTGTCACAGATGTGCAGTCAGGGATTAGGGCTCAGCAAGGTTCATCAACAAAGAATACAATAAATGAAATCAGGGTATGATAGAGGAAAGTCAAGCAGGTCACTTCAAAATAAATCGACGTTTAATAAAGCGTGGAAGTACTGTGCAAAATGTACTCGTGCAAACATTCTTACAGATCGGTCAACAGCAAATACAACCTTGGGCAAGGCAGCAAAACAACAACAAACAAACAGTCCAAGACACAACAATAACCGTTGGATCCGCGACGTCTCGATGTTGAAACTTACGCCAAGCGCCATCAGGTGGTCAATCAAGCTCCGGGAAATCAGAACGACGTTGAGGAATTCACAATTCTGACATCCAAGGAGGAGGCTTTTTGATTTAACTTTGGTTTCGTGAAAATTCCCCGCTCATCTGTCCCCCTCCGATGAGTGAGCCGATCGAACCGAAATAGACGATTTGGTCAGGTGCGCCACGGTGGCTAGGAGATGTTAACTACCTCGCTTGGTATACAGGAGGACCTGGGTTCGACCCCGACCCTGGCGCCTGCTGTATATTTGGAGGTTGTGGTGTCTCTCTCTCTCTCTCATCATTATCACGGTGGCTAGGAGATGTTAACTCCCTCGCCTGGTATACAGGAGGTCCTAGGTTTGACCCCGACCCTGGCGCCTGCTGTAAATTTGGAAGTTGTGGTGTCTCTCTCTCATCATCATCACGGTGGCTATGAGATGTTAACTACCTCGCCTGGTATACATGAGGTCCTGGGTTCGACCCCGACCCTGGCGCCTGCTGCTGTATATTTGGAGGTTGCGGTGTCTCTCTCGCCGTGGTCGCGTGGATTTTTCTCCAGATCATCCGATTTTGTCCCCCTCCACATTTTAGAATCGACGTCACCACGCGTTCAGAGTATTTGGCTGCTGTACATGTCCACACCATGATGAGCCCACTTCGTTGTGATAGCCAGGTCGATCTTGAAAACGAACTAAACAGCTCAGTGCGCCTTACCTGGTCAAATACAAAAACAATGAGACTTGATTCGAAGCTTTCGTGACTGCAGGAATTACTCTTTGTTTTTTTCGGTAAAGTCACGTATAAATAAGAAATAATAAAATAACATAATAGCGTACGAAGTTTCGGTTGCAACACAAGCAGCCATCATCAGGTACAGAAGAGCTAAATTTACGAGAGAGAGGAAAGACACAACCCCAGATGTATATACAGACACCCAAGTAGGGGGGAACTAACACAGATACAACAGGGGACACAGAGAGAGAAGCATACCAAACACACAGGGTTTAGCAACGAACTATACAGCTCGTACGCTATTATGTTACAATAACAATGTTTAGTTTAATAGTTTAGTCGTGTCGGGTGGTGTCGGGTGGTGGAGGTTTTCACGACACAAATTAGGAATTTGGCCAGAATCGTAACGCAACCCAAATCAAATATCAATTTAAACACATATAACATTGCCTGCGAAATCCTTCTCGTTAAAGTCACCACAATGATTATTTTAACAACGACGATGACGATGATGACGATACTACTAATCGATTGCTTGATCGAATCGCGGGGATGGAGGAGGGTTATTGTTGCATGCCACTCTTCTCTCCCTCGTGCACCCTTCCTGCACAATTCACAAGCATCGCCTCCCCCTGGCTCTCGCCCCCCCACCTCTCTCTTCGCACGGCAGTGGTGGCACCGTGTGCTGCGATCCGTAAAATATGCACTGTGCGTGAGAGTGTCAGAAAGTATTTCTGTGTGTGTGTGTGAGTGTCAGAAAGTATGTCTGTCTGTCTGTGTGTGTATGAGAGTGTCAGACAATATGTCTGTCTGTGTGTGTGTGAGAGTGTCATAAAGTATGTCTTTCTGTGTGTGTATGATTGTCAGAAAGTATGTCTGTCTGTGTGTGTGAGAGTGTCAGACATTATGTCTGTCTGTGTGTGAGAGTGTCAGAAAGTATGTCTCTGTGTGTGTGAGAGTGTCAAAAAGTATGTCTGTCTGTCTGTGTGTGTGAGAGTGTCAGACATTATGTCTGTCTGTGTGTATGTGTGAGTGTCAGAAAGTATGTCTGTCTGTGTGTGTGAGAGTGTCAGAAAGTATGTCTATCTGTGTGTGTGTGTGTGTGAGAGTGTCAGACAGTATGTCTGTCTGTGTGTGTGAGAGTGTCATAAAGTATGTATTTCTGTGTGTGTATGATTGTCAGAAAGTATGTCTGTCTGTGTGTGTGTGAGAGTGTCAGAAAGTATGTCTGTCTGTGTGTGTGTGAGAGTGTCAGAAAGTATGTCTGTCTGTCTGTGTGTGAGAGTGTCAGAAAGTATGTCTGTGTGTGTGTGTGTGAGAGTGTCAGAAAATATGTCTGTGTGTGTGTGTGAGAGTGTCAGAAAGTATGTCTGTCTGTGTGTGTGTGTTGGAGAGCGATAGTGTAGCGGTTAGCGCGCTGCGCTATGAACCCGGCGACACGGGTTCAATTCCCGCTCACGGCCAACACCAGTGACGATTTTCTGGACCGGTCCCGGGCCTCCCCTAGGTCGACTCAGCCTCAAATGAGTACCTGGTGCGGTGTGTAAACATTGCCACTAGGGAGACAAAGGCGGTCGGGCGTGGTGCTGGCCACCCACCCCCTCGTGTACCGTTACCGGCCTTCATAGGTGCTCGCTAACAGCACTTGCCCCTACAGTCTGTTAAGGCTATATGGGGGATCTTTGTCTTTGTTGGAGAGCGGTAGTGTAGCGGTTAGCACGCTGCGCTATGAACGCGGCGACCCGGGTTTGATTCCCGTACACGGCCAACACCGGTGACGATTATCTGAACCGGTCCTGGGCCTCCCCTAGGTCGACTCAGCCTCAAATGAGTACCTAGTGCGGTGCGTACACATCGCCACTAGGGAGACAAAGGCGGTCGGGCGTGGTGCTGGCCACCCACCCCCTCGTGTACCGTTACCGGCCTTCACAGGTGCTGCTCGCTAAGAGCACTTGCCCCTACAGTCGGTTACAGGCTACACGGGGGATCTCTGCGTGTGTGGGGATTGCGTGTGGAGCTCGCAGATCCTTGCAAAAATCTGGACACCGTTCCATCCGATGAGCTCTTGCTGCAAGGCGGGCGAGGTATGCTGCGTTGGCTGGGTCGTGTAGAAGCTGCACGAGCAGCTTCTGCCTTGGCCGGATAGAAGGGGGGCTAAACGTGCGCCGCACGCGCTGGAGAAGCGATGGAATGATGCGGTACAAGCGCAGTGGTCTCTGTTGTCTGGTTTGAGTTGAGGAGGCTCATTTATTATTCGCAAATAAATTCTTTATTCGTACAAAATGGCTATTGACGAGAGCTGAAATGTGTCCAAAGAAGCAACGAGAGCTCAGAGACTCACGCGTGGATGTTTCACTGAGCGAGCCCAATCGTGTACATAAGGAGGGTGGTAGGTGCGTTAGAGCGCGTCGACCGTCATCAAACAATAATCATCATCATCATGATCATCATTCATCTTTATTTATCATCATAAATCATTATCAGTCATAATCTTACATTTTCATCGTAAATAATCATCATTCATCATCATCATTCATCATCATTCATCATCATAAATCATCATCAATCATCATCATTCATTATCATAAATCATCATCATCAATCATCATAAATCATCGTCATTCATCATCAATCATCATCATTCATCATCATAAATCATCAATCATGATTATAAATCATCATCATTTATCATCAATCATCATCAATCACCACCACTGCCGCCATCATCAGGATCAGCAGCAGCATCGATGAGTACAAAAAACCACTGTGCAAGGTCGACAGTGTTAGGCACATGGAGAGACTCGCCCCTGTCATGGGAATGTGGAATTTCAACTACTAGTTCTCAATACAGATGGTCACCGGTGGCTACGGACTTGGCACTGTGGAGTTCGCGAGGGTTGATGGATCACACACAGATCTCGTGACGCTCACCGTCCCCGTGTGCGTCGAGGAGTTTGCCATACCCTGCCTGGCTCGCCAGGAGAAGGGGAGACAGAGCAAAAAAAATGTGAACTCCACCTATTGCGTCTGCGTGGAATCGAGTGTTGTCCCCTCGCACGCGTGGATTCCCTCCGGTTTCCTCACACGTGTACAAACACTCATTGTTATTTTTGGGTCCTTCGGTAAAGTCACGTAGATAGGCACCTTCATTTTTTGTTCTTTTCTTTGGACCTATCTACGTGAACTTTACCGAAAGACCCAAGAATATGAATTCCTGCAGTCACGAAAGCTTTAAGTCAAGATTTAAACACTCATTGATTGGCTGAAAACATCTGGCCATACAGAGAATCGCAGAGCTTAGGGAGGGGGTGGGGGGATTTAGCGCGAGCTCATCATCGCGTGTCTGCTGCTGCTGCTTTCTCGCTCCTCGTCTGCGGATCCTCTTCCTGGCGCCTCTGAGTCGCCCCCCTCCCTCTCTCCCGACGAGAGCGAGCGAACTCTGTGCAGCGGTGGGGGCGGCGTGTTACGAGTTGACACAGGGGAGTGAATTGACGGTGGACAGCCACAAGAGGTCGCTATTGCCCCGCGTGTGCTGCCACTGGCGACGCATACAATAATGGTGATGATGCTCATGATGACGATGGTGCTCATGATGATGATGATGCTCATGATGATCGCGCTCATGATGATGATGCTGCTCATGAAGATGATGATGCTCATGATGATAAGCCTGCTCATGATGATGATGCTCATGATGACGATGGTGCTCATGATGATGATACTCATGATGATGCTCATGATGACGATGGTGCTCATGATGATGATGCTCATGATGATGATGATGCTCATGGTGACGATGGTGCTCATGATGATGATGATGCTCATAATGACGATGGTGCTCATGATGATGGTGCTCATCATGATGATGATGCTCATGATGATCACGCTCATGATGATGATGCTGCTCATGAAGATGATGATGCTCATGATGATAAGCCTGCTCATGATTATGATGCTCATGATGATGATGATCCTCATGATGACGATGGTGCTCATGGTGATGATGCTCATGATGACGATGGTGCTCATTATGATGATGCTCATGATGATGCTCATGATGATCACGCTCATGATGATGATGCTGCTCATGAAGATGATGATGCTCATGATGATAAGTCTGCTCATGATGATGATGCTCATGATGATGATGATGCTCATGGTGACGATGGTGCTCATGATGCTCATGAAGATGATGATGCTCATGATGATCACGCTCATGATGATGATGCTGCTCATGAAGATGATGATGCTCAGGATGATAAGCCTGCTCATGATTATGATGGTCATGATGATGATGATGCTCATCATGACGATGGTGCTCATGGTGATTATGCTCATGATGACGATGGTGCTCATGATGATGATGCTCATGATGATGATGATGCTCATGATGATCACGCTCATGATGATGATGCTGCTCATGAAGATGATGATGCTCATGATGATAAGTCTGCTCATGATGATGATGCTCATGATGATGATGATGCTCATGGTGACATTGGTGCTCATGGTGATGATGCTCATGATGACGATGGTGCTCATGATGATGATGCTCATGATGATGATGATGCTCATGATGATCACGCTCATGATGATGATGCTGCTCATGAAGATGATGATGCTCATGATGATAAGTCTTCTCATGATGATGATGCTCATGATGATGATGATGCTCATGGTGACGATGGTGCTCATAGTGATGATGCTCATGATGACGATGGTGCTCATGATGATGATGCTCATGATGATGATGATGCTCATGATGATCACGCTCATGATGATGATGCTGCTCATGAAGATGATGCTCATGATGATAAGCCTGCTCATGATGATGATGCTCATGATGATGCTCATGATGACGATGGTGCTCATGATGATGATGCTCATGAAGATGACGATGCTCATGAAGATGATGATGCTCATGATGATCACGCTCATGATGATGCTCATGATGATGATGATGCTCATGATGATAAGCCTGCTCATGATGATGATGCTCATGATGATGATGGTGCTCATGATGATGATGCTGTTTCGGCTGTTTGTGAGAACCTGTGTCAAAGAGAACTAGAGTGTTCATGAGAGTCTTCGAGTAATATAGATTTACGTTTTGAATATAGTGAGGGGTAGGGGGAGACCATAAGTTAGGGTTAGGGGTAGAGGGTAGCGTTAAATGGTAGGGGGTAAGGTTAGTGGATGAGACTCTGAGTTAGGGGGTAGGTATAGGGGTAGACACTCAGTTAAAGTTAGGGTTAGATTGAGAGTTTGGGCTTAGGAGTTATGGATAACCGCTTAGTTAAGAGTTAGGGTCATGGTTAACTTTAGGGGTTTGGATTCGAGACCCTGAGCTAGTGTGTAGGGGTAAGGTTAGAGTTAGGGGGTTAGACCCTGATTTGGGGTCAGTAGAAGGTAGACCTTTATTTAGGGGGTATTCGTCGGGAAAAGGGGTAGACCCCCCCCCCCCCCCCCACGTAAGGAGTCGGGGAGGGAGGAGGGGGCGAGGAGTGGCTAGCGGGAAACTTGTAAACAGGAAGCCGCCTGTTGGGTTTGAGGTCTGTTTCTCGTCACTCCTGACGACATCCTGAGCTGCTGATGATGACGACGATGATGATGGTGCTGGTTCAATGGGTTTCATGTGTGCGTTTAAATGTGCGCGCGCGTGTGTGTGTGTCTGCCTGTGTGTGTGTCTGTGTGCGGTGTGTAAACATCGCCACTAGGGAGACAAAGGCGGTCGAGCGTGGTGCTGGCCGCCCACCCCCTCGTGTGCCGTTCCGGCCTTCATAGGTGCTCGCTAACAGCACTTACCCCTACAGTCTGTTAAGGCTACATGAGGGATCTTTGTCTTTGTGTCTGTGTGTTTGTGTGTTGCTGTGTGTGGGGAGCGGTGGTGTAGCGGTTAGCGCGCTGCGCTACAAACCTGGCGACCCGGGTTCGATTCCCGCTCACGGCCAACATCAGTGACGATTATTTAAACCGGTCCTAGGTCTCCCCTAGGTCGACTCAGCCGCAAATGATCACCTGCTGCGGTGTGTAAACATCGCTGCTGGCGAGACAAAGGCGGCCGAGCGTGGTGTTGGCCACCCACCCCCTCGTGTGCCGTGCCGGCCTTCATAGGTGCTCGCTAACAGCACTTGCCCCTTCAGTCTGTTAAGGCTACACGGAAATTCTTTGTTGCTGTGTGCCATCGCGGTAGTGTAACGTGGATTAATATTGTTGACATTATTTATCGACGCGGTTGATGTTAATCCCTAACCCCGGTGAAGAAGAACATCGGTACAGAAGACGGTCAAGCTTCCTTCACGTATCTTTCCCTCCACTCAAAGCAAATAAGGACTGGAGGTTTTGTTTGTTTCAATATACGCATCCCATCAGCAACAACACGACCCTGGACCGGTTTCGACATTCACTGCCTTATCAGCAGCAGCAGCAGCAGCGCCAGGCTCTTCTGCTCCAATGCTGTTGAACTGCCCAGATGTTTATAGGCAAGCCCCCCCCCCCCCTGTTAGACACGGGTCCTTAGCTGGACGCACAACCCCTGTAGCACACAGGGGGGGCTGTGTGTCGAGCGAGTGGTCGTGCTGCTGCTGCTGGTGGCGGTGGTGGTGCCAGCGGAGCGCGGGTGACGTCATTTGGGTGTTTTCGCGAGTCGCGTTTTGACGTCCCGCCAAGTAAGACAGCCAATCAGAGCGAGCCTGCCACAACAAAGACTAAGATCAAACAACACCCCCCCCCCCCCGCCGCCCCCCCCCCCCCCCGTAGCCTTCACAGAATGTAGGGGCAAGTGCTGTGAGCGAGCAGTAACCTATGAAGGCCGACAAGGGCGCACGAGGGGGGTGTGGGTGGTCAGCATCACGCCCGGCCGCCTTTGTCCCCCCCACTGGCGATGTTTACACACCGCACCAGGTCCTCGTTTTAGGCTGAGTCGACCTAGGGGAGGTCCCAGGACCGGTTCTGAGAATCGTCACTGGGTGTTGGCCGGGTATCGAACTCGGTTCGCCGGGTTCGCAGCGCAGCGTAGCGCTAATCGCTACACCACAACACCACAACACAAAGACAAAGTTCCCCGTATTGCCTTGACAGGCTGTAGGGGCAAGTGGTGAGCACGGCACACGAGGGGTTAGTGTGGCCGAGTGTGGCCCAGCCGCCTCGATGCTGGTATTTTCACACCGCAAATCGTACTCGTTTAAGGCTGAGTCGACCTAGAGGGAGGCAAGGCAAAGATCCGACGTTACTGTATAGCCTTCACGGACTGTTGGAGCAAGTTGCTCGAGGCACTCGCACACAGCCTCACCTCACGCACTTACACACACCTCATGCACACACACACACCTCATGCACACACACACCTCATGCACACACACACCATTATCACACACACACACCATTATCACACACACACACCTCATGCACACACACACACCTCATGCACACACACACCATTATCACACACACACACCTCATGCACACACACACCATTATCACACACACACCATTATCACACACACACACCTCATCCACACACACACACCATTATCACACACACACCATTATCACACACACACACACCATTATCACACACACATACATCATCATGCACACACCATTATCATGCACACACACATCATGCACACACACCATTATCATGCACATACACACCTCATGCACACACACACACATCATGCACACACACCTCATGCACACATACACACACCATTATCACACACACACCTCATGCACACACACCATTATCACACACACACCCCATGCACACACACACCATTATCACACACACACACACCTCATGCACACCACCTCATGCACACCATTATCACACACACACACACCATTATCATGCACACACACCTCATGCGCACACCATTATCACACACACACACACACCTCATACACACACAACATTATCACACACACACCTCATGCACACACACACACCTCATACACACACCTCATGCACACACACTATTATCACACACACACATACACCATTATCACACACACACACCTCATGCACACACACCATTATCACACACATACACCTCATGCACACACACACACCATTATCACACACCTCATGCACACACCATTATCTCACACACACACACACCTCATGCATACACACACCATTATCACACACACACACACCATTATCACACACACATCATTATCACACACACCATTATCACACACACACACCATTATCATGCACACACACACCATTATCACACACACCATTATCACACACACCATTATCACACACACCATTATCACACACACCATTATCACACACACCATTATCACGCACACACCATTATCACGCACACACCATTATCACACACACCATTATCACACACACCATTATCATGCACACACACCATTATCACACACACCATTATCACACACACCATTATCACACACACCATTATCACGCACACACACACACCTCATGCACACACACACAGCCCCACACCGCAGAACTTCCAAGCGGAAGAGGTCGTTCCACCGCTGTCGCTTTCAGCAGTGAATTTACAGCAGCAGCACCACCACCAACAACAGCAGCAGCAACACGTGTGTGGGGTGACACAGAGATAAAGATCCCCCGTGTAGCCTTAACGGACTGCTGGGGCAAGTGCTGCTAGCGTAGCGCCTATGAAGGCCGGCACGGCGCACGAGGGGGTGGGTGGCCATCACCACGCCTGGCCGCCTTTGTTTACTACACACCGCACCGGGTACTCACTTGAGGCTGAGTCGACCTAGGGGAGGGCCCAGGATCGGTTCAGAGTGTTGACTGTGAGCGGGAATTGAACTCGGGTCGCCGGGTTCGTAGCGCAGCACGCTAACCGCTGCACCACCGCTTCCCACACACACACACAGCGACACACGCACACACATATGTACACACTTGCGTGCAGACCCTGTGTCTGTTTCGCTGTCTGTCTCCACGTTTCTGTGTCTCTGTTTATGTCTCTTGTTGTATGTCTCTCTTTTAATCTGTCTCGCTGTGCCTCTCTGTGTCTTTGTGTTTCTGCCTTTGCGTCTGTGTCTCTTTCTCTCTGTTCCGCTGTGTGTGTGCCTCTGTCTCTCTCTCTCTGTACGTCTGTGTGGCGTGGTCAAGTATGGTCCATGGACCCGCGTCGTTGGGCCAACAGCGGATAGAGAAAACTCTACAAACAAATATGTAAATTGGGTTCGTAATTAAGCGTTACGTTGCGATTAGTTTGTGCTGATGTTGCGGTCTTCATTGAATACCACGTTTATACTTCATAATAGTACGGTAAGTCCTCGCTTAACGCTCACACAACGCGTTTTCGCTTCCATTGGGGGAGCATTTTTCGCACAACGCGGAACGCGCCCCCATTAAAAGTCGGAACGCATCCACCGCTTTAAACGAGGACTTACTCTACAAGCCCTCGCTTATTACAGGCATCTCACAATCAGCAAAGTATTTATTTATTTCTCAAGTAAACATCGAGGAGGTTGTTCATCTCCTATTTTTTAGCCCTGAGCCAGCGGTGGAAATTCCACATTCCTCTGGCCGGGGGGAGGGAGGGGGGATGAATCTAAACCCATGTCCAAAAAACTAGCTCGACTTCTAGCTTCAATCGTAGCGCTTGACCGTAACCCGAACACACACACACACACCGATTATTCCATTAATTCCCTTGTCTAAACTTATTTTCAGCCAAAGTGTTGCCTCCTCGTGTGCCATTGCCATGGAGACAGATGGGTGGGGGCGCGGGGAGGACCGGAGTGGGGGGGGGTGAAGAGGGGTGGGGGTAGGGTATCAACCGTTGCTATGGCAACCCCATCATCATCATCAGCGTTACCACCACCCCTCGGGGTATAGCTGGCGGCCAACTTATTTTATCTTTTTTTTGTGATGAATCGCCCGCCTCTCGAGAGCTGCCGCTGAGGATACCTCGGCAGAGAGAGGGAGAGAGACAAAGGCGGACGGGACGACTGTAACGCCAAGAAGCACGGCGTAGCGACCTCTAAATGGCTGGAGGAAGGTCACATTAATATGCTTACTGCACAATATATCTTTTTTATTAAAGTAATCCACTGCTGGATGAAGGGTCGGCACAGCGCAGTGTCAGTCATGGGGATTTGTTTGTCCATACTTCACCGCGCTGGTCAGTGCGGGTTTGTGAAGTTTGAGGGGGGGGGGTGTGGTTGAGTGTGGGGTAGGGGGGCTGCCCGTGGACTCCTGTGCAGTTGCACCGCCTGCTCACTTGACTTTATTTCCCCACTATTACGCGTGTGTTTGTAAATAGCGAGGAGCACGTGTGAAGGCCGGCACGGCCCACGAGGGGGTGGGTGGCCAACACCACGCCCGACCGCCTTTGTCTCCCAAGTGGCGATATTTTTACACACCGCACCAGGTAGTCATTTGGGGCTGAGTCTACCTAGGGGGGGGGCATTACCGGTTCAGATAATCATCACTGGTGTTGGTAGCCGTGAGCGGGAATCGAACTCTGGCGGCCGCTAATCACTCTACCACCGCTCCCCCTTCTGCATGTACGTATGTTGAACTTCTTTCGCACCGCACGTATCCAACCGTGCTAATTGCGGGGGAAGGACAATAAACTAATAGTCAGTTGTAAAGAAATTAGTTTTCAATGTAACACACACTCACTCATTCTCACACTGACACTGCAGAACAGGGGGAGCACAGACAGTACCGACCCCACTCACTCATTCACGCACTCTCACTCTGCAGTACAGTGGGAGAACATACAAACTCTACTCACTCATTCACACACGCTCACTCTGCCGAACAGCGGCAGTGCATGCCAAATCCACTCACTCATTCACACGCTCACTTTGCAGAACAGTGGGAGTGCATACCAACTCCACTCACTCATTCACACGCTCACACTCTAAAGTACCTGGTTGAACATACAAGCTCTACTCACTCACTCATTCACACACACTCACTCTGCAGAAAAGTGGCAGTTCATACCAACTCCACTCACTCATTCACACACACTCACTCTGCAGAACAGGGGTGGGAGAGAGGTACAAATTCCACGCAGAAATGCGCCCGAGTCGGGAGCCGAACCCAGGGACCTTCTGTTGCCGCGAGACGCGCGTCTTTCCCACTGCACAACTCTCATTGCCA
Organism: Petromyzon marinus; assembly: GCF_048934315.1. Lineage (NCBI taxonomy): Eukaryota > Metazoa > Chordata > Hyperoartia > Petromyzontiformes > Petromyzontidae > Petromyzon > Petromyzon marinus. The sequence goes on along the minus strand of NC_133695.1, from coordinate 5,047,597 downwards.
AGGCAAGCTGGTCAATCTCCCTCGTCACTCTTCGGCAACGTCCACGACTTGGATCCGCGATTCCTGGGCCATCGCCTTCAACATGCGAACCGATCGCAAATGCCCAAACAGCGGCTCAGGCATCCCACGGCCACCGGCGTTCAGCCCGCGGCGGGGAATCCAACGTCAGGTTTGGTGACGATCCTGCCTGCGTTTGGCGTTGGTGTGCACGGGCACAGATCACGTGACAATAGTGTGTGTCGGACAATGACCCTATCACGCGAAGGGGGACCATTGCCCGAAACGTCGCCTATTATCCGCATTTCCCTTTCAAGGCCACACACGCGGTGTTAGTGACGAACGTCAGTGGTTTTTTTTTCCGGCCCCGAGCCTGCCAGGCTCGATTTCAAGAGGGTCCTGCCGCTAGGTTAACCAGAGTGGTGAAGTATGGCTAAAAAGAACCCCGCCCCGCCCCCCCCGTGACCGACACGCTGTGCCGTGTGTGTGTGTGGGGTGGTGTGGGGAGCGGTTGCGTAACGCTGTGTGGAAGCTACCTGGTCTGTCGCTCCGCACGAAGCTTCAGGTCTTCTCGGCCACGGTCATTCCCTCCCTTCTCTTGGCTTGCGAAACGTGGACCCCCCCTAATGGAGCATCTTCGCCTATTGGAAACATTTAGGCTGGTCTGCCTACGATCCATCCTGGGCTTAACCAGGCTGGATTGTGTGAGGAGCTCACAAATCCTTGAAAGATCTGGACAAAGTCCCATCGGTGAGCTCCTCCGGCAGGCAAGGCTGCGTTGGCTGGGTCATGTAGCCCGCATGCCCAGTCACCGCATGCCTAAACAGCTTTTGTTCGGCCGGATAGAGGGGGCTAAACGGGCGCGGCACGGGCTAGAGAAGAGATGGAGTGATGTGGTACAGGAGGACGTGGAGCTGAGTGGACTTGCCGATGACTTGTACCGGCGGTGTCAAGATCGGCCTCTGTGGAGGAGGCTCGTGAAGGACGCTACTGTGCAGTTGGAGGCAGTCGCCCTCCAACAACAACGGAGGGCGGAGGAGCGACGCTCACAACGAGAGGAGCGCCGGGTGGCTAAAGCACAGCAAGTTGGCACAATAGGGGGCACAGGTGGTGCATCAGCCAGTCATCTCAGTCATCTCAGTCAGTCGACTCGTGCTACCTGGGTCTGCCCCGTGACCTCCTGCCAGCGGCGTTCGACACTTCACGTGGCCTCAAGGTGCACATAGCCTGGCACAAACGTCGTGGTGATGTCACTGCCACTTAGTGGTGAATGACGCTTGTTTTTATTGTTGTGGGGAGCGGTTGTGTAGCGGTTACCGCGCTGCGCTATGAAGCCGGCCACCCGGGTTCGATTCCCGCTCACGGCCAACACCAGTGACGATTATCTGAACCGGTCCTGGACCTCCCCTAGGTCGACTCAGCCTCAAATGAGTACCTGGTGCGGTGTAGTAACATCGCCACGGGGGAGACAAAGGCGGCTGGGCGTGGTGCTGGTCACCCACCCCCTCGTGTACCGTTCCGCCCTTCACAGGTGCTCGCTAACAGCACTTGCCCCATACAGTCTGTTATGGCTACACGGGGGATCTTTGTCTCAGTTTTTTTGCGTGGGCTGGAGAGGGGGGAACGTGCTCCCAACGGCGGTGCTCTTACATCAATCTAAACAACCATCGTCTTACCACATTGAATGTGAGCAGGTGAGCTCAGGTGAGCAGCAGGTGATGGCTGGAGGGTGAGTCAGGACGGGCGGATGACGGGGTGGGGGATTTGGGGGGCCGGGGGGGGGTGTAACATGTCTGGACAAGCGCCGCCTTTCATCGCGAGCCATTCCAGGGGCGGCTATATTAAACTATTAAACTATGGGGGGTGTTTTGTTTTATTTTACCAGGTAGAGCTGTATAGCTCTTTTTTTTCCAGAAGCGTCCTAGACCACAAATTATATGTGAACGAAGTGGCTTATCGTGCGGACATTTAGAGCAGCCGAACACTCTAAACGCGTGACGTTGATTCTGAATGTGTCACAGAGGACCCGGAGAAAAATCCACGGCGAGAACATGCACCTCTGATTACGTGCGGTGCGAAAGAAGTTCAACATACACGCTCCATCCATAATAGATTATATTGGTCGCGAAAGCCTACGTGTTAAGCATACACACTCCAAGTATACAACAGGCGTCAGGGTCGGGATCGAACCCACGACCTCCTGTATACCAGGCGAGGTAGTTAACATCTCGCTACGGCGCTCCCCCCCCCCCCTATATCATTTCACATTCATCGCTCCATCTCCACGGCGTCGTATTTTTTTATACCTCGTTTTGGGCTGCCACTCCCGTCACTCGCCTGGACCGTGCGTGCGCGCCTTGGGACAGTTGTAAATCGAGTACACGACACGGCGCTTGCGATGGAATCTCCCTCCCCGCCACCAAATCTCTCCCCCCCCATCTCGCCACCGCCAGGACTCATCATCAGAAGCAGTTTCACCTCCGCCTAGAAACGCGGCAGGTTGGGGAATTGTTTTACACGCTTTTATTTAACTCTGTCTGTTGTCGAATCCTCAACAAAAATCTTGTAACTCAATTTTAACCCACTTCCCAATGTGCTATCGACTGCAAACTTGGTATACTTGTGTCATACTGATGACAATACTAGATTCTATGATAATAAAAAAACATCCAAAACATATTTTAAAACATTTTACACGGTTTTATTTCACTCACTCTGTCTGTTGTCGTATCCTAAAAGCTTGTAACTCAATTTTTATTTTTCTCATCTCTCGACGGGGAGGGAGGGGGGGGAAGGCAGGAGGCAGGAGGCAGATGATGATGATGATGGTGGTGATGACGATGGCAGTTGACGGTGGTTGGTTGGCGATGAGGGAGGTGGATGTTCCGGGGTTGTGCAACTCCACTCCACAGTTGAGCCTCTTGCTAGAAACTACAGCAAGCTTGACGTCACCTCGCATACCCCGTCAACTCCCCCCCCCACTGATCCCCCTCCATCCCTTCACAACCCACCCACACCCCGCTGCAACATCAACCCCTCCCCCTGATCCCTTCTCCGCCCTTACACAAATACCCCTCCCACTGATCCCCCACAACCCCTCCCCCTGATCCCTTCCCCCCTCCGCTTACACAAATACCCCTCCCCCTGATCCTCTCCCCCACACCAACCCCGTTCCTTGATCCCCCCACCCCACACACACCCCTCCCCCTGATCCCTCCCCCCTACCCCACACACACCCCTGATCCCTCCCCCCTACCCCACACACACCCCTCCCGCTGACCCTACCCCCACCGCGTGGTACCACGCAGGGCACAAAGGAGGAAGGGCGAATGAGTCGCTTCCGTCTGCCAAGAGGCGCCATTCGCCAGCCTCGAGGCAGGCGACGTCACCGCGGCGGCTGTACCAGGCTGGGTGCACCTTGAGGTCATCACGTGACGTGCGAACAGCTCGCGGTGCAGCTGTCCACGTGGTGTGGGCTTTGACTTCACTGGCAGACGTGGACCACCGTCACCTTATCACGACCAGTCCAGACGTTTGCAGGTTAAGATTTAAGAAATGGATTCATTGTTTTGATTGCATCATATTTAGATTTGACATCTAGTGGCCGACTAGGAAATCCCCCGTCAAACCCATTGCATTAAAAGTGACGAATTAAAAAAATAATAAGCTAATGATCCTCGTGATTTTTCAATGCTGCGTATCGTGAGCTGAAGAATCGATGTTGATCGTGATTCGTTGACTACGCCACAGTGCCGCTAATGAGCCCCACGCGCAAGTATTCAAGAGGGCCTTGAATCGTCGATTCATCAGCGTGGAATTCCAATTCCCAATGCACCGCTTGCGATAGGAGGGCGGGGGGGGGAAGAGTCGTGACGCACTAATAACACAGAGAGCAGGGTTGGTTGAGTGCATGCTGCCAGTGATGGAGGGAGCGGGGGAGGAGGCGAGTTAGGGGGGTTGATGGCTGGAGGGGGTAGGCGACCCCGCGTGATAAGTAGGGGGAAGGGGTTATGGATGGTGGTGCGGTGAGTGTAGGTGAGGGTGTGTGTGTTAAGAGTGGGGAGCGGTAGTGTAGTGGTTAGCGCGCTGCGCTATGAACCCGGCGACCCGAGTTCGATTCCCGAGTGACGATTATCTGAACCAGTCCTGGGCCTCCCCCTAGGTCGACTCAGCCCCAAATGAGTACCTGATGCGGTGTTTAAACATCGCCTCTGGGAGACAAAGGCGGTCGGGCGTGGCATGCTGTCCACCCACCCCCTCGTGTACCGATCCGGCCTTCACAGGTGCTCGCTAACAGCACTTGCCCCAACAGTCTGTTAAGGCTATACGGGGAATCTTTGTCTTTGTGTTGAGAGTAGGCGCGTGGTTCACGGGATTGACAGCGTAGCCCACACACTCAGCTGCACCATCGCCGACCACGACCCCTGACAGGAGTCGTCCCAACCCCACGGACCTGCTCCGTCATTGCACTCATCACGGAGGAGCGGTGGCGCAGCGGTTAGCGCACTGACCTATGAACCCGATAACAACTCGTTTATGCTGAGTCTACCGCTGCTGCTGCTGCTGCTGCTGAAGAAGGTGCGCATGGTTCTTCCCCTGCTGCTGCTGCTATTATGGCCAAGTGTTTTTGTTTTTTCCGCTGCGGATGATGATTCTGCTGAAGGTGACGCTGGCGATATTGATCGGGGTCCCTTCCGAACACCCGTCACTGCGGAATGGTAGACGTGGATTAGTGGGGTGCCAAGAGAGAGGGGAGGAGGAGGGAGAAGGCAGAGGAGGTCTTTTATAAGAGTATTTCCGTACATGTGTGCTCACGCCCGTGAGCGGTTCCGGTATAACATCAGCGATCGCTAACTGCACTTTCCCGAGCAGGCTACGCGGGGGACCTCTGTCATTGGTTGCAGAAGTGGCGGCGGGGAGGGGCCGTTTGTTGACGCGGCTCAGGAATGTGAATGTTCTGACAGCGAGAGAGGATGTGGTGATGGTGGTGGTCATGGTGGTTGTTGGACAGTAGCCTCGCGATCAACTGCGCAGGTGGTGCAACTGCACAGGGACCCACAGGCCGGAGAGAGGGGGGCCCGAGAGGTGGGAGGGGGGGGGGCTGCTGCCAATGGGGGAGAGGTAAAATTGGACAGTGGGGGACCCAGTTTCATCCATTCACCAGGGCCCATGCCAACGACCCCAACCCACTGAGACCCATAGACTTACAAAGAGACCCATAGACTTACAAAGAGACCCATAGACTTCAAATGCAACCATAGACCTGTATTCAGACCCCATAGGCTTACAATGCAACTATAGACTTGCATAGAGACGCAAAGACTCACAAGCCACCCATAGATTTCCATGGAGACCTATGGACTTGCATAGCGACCCAGAGACGAGGCATCACCGGTGGTGCTATTGTTGTTATTGACGGCAGTGGTGGTGAGGATAACGATGGAGATGAGAGAACTCTAGTGGCGGTGGTAATAGTGGTGGTGAAGATGACTATAGTGGAGAGTGGCGATGATGGTAGTGGTGATAGTGGTTGTGGTGGTGGTGTTGGCAATGGTGGTCGTGGTGGTAGTGGTGATACATGGTGGTGGCGATGATGATGGTCGTGGTGGTAGTAGTGATAGGTGGTGGTGGCGATGATGGTAGTGGTGATAGTGGTTGTGGTGGTGGCGATGATGGTGGTCGTGGTGGTAGTGGTGATAGGTGGTGGTGGCAATGATAGTGGTTTTCGACAGAGACAGACAGACGGAGAGAAGACTAAGAGCAGAAAATGGGACGGCGATAGGGTGAGACAGCCAAAGACACGAAATACAAAGATCCCCCGTATAGCATTTAAAGCCTGTCGGAGCAAGTGCTGTTATCGAGCACCTATGAAGGCCGGCACGGCACACGAGGGGGTGGTTGGTCAGCACCACGTCCGACCGCCTTTGTCTCCCCAGTGGCGATGGGTTTTTTTTCTACACACCGCACCAGGCACTCATTTAAGGCTGAGTCGACCTAGGGGAGGCCCTAGAACGGTTCGGATAATCGTCACTGGTGTTGGCCGTGAGCGGGAATCGAACTCGAGTGGCCGGGTTCACTCCCGCTCCCCAGACGCGGAAAAACAGACACAGACACACACAAAGACAATAACAACAACAACAACCGCCATTCGCCACCTATTGGCGGTGACGTCACCACGACGCTTGTGCCAGGCTGTGTGCACGTTGAGGCCAGGTGAAGTGTCGAACGCCCGCTGGCAGGAGGTCACGGGGCAGACCCAGGTGCCACGGGTCGATTGACTGAGATGACTGGCCGATGCACCACCTGTGCCCCCTACTGTGCCAACTTGCTGTGCTTTAGCCGCACGGCGCTCAGCTCGTTGTTGTGAGCGTCGCTCCTCTGCCCTCCGTTGTTGTTGGAGGGCGATTGCCTCCAACTACCCAGTAGCAGCGTCCTTCACGAGCCTCCTCCACAGAGGCCGATCTTGACACCGCTGGTACCAGTCATCGGCAAGTCCACTCAGCTCCACGTCCTCCTGTACCACATCACTCCATCTCTTCTCTAGCCCGTGCCGCGCCCGTTTAGCCCCCTCTATCCGGCCGAACAAAAGCTGTTTAGGCATGCGGTGACTGGGCATACGGGCTACATGACCCAGCCAACGCAGCCTTGCCTACCGGAGGAGCTCACCGATGGGACTTTGCCCAGATCGTTCAAGGATTTGTGAGCTTCTCCCACAATCCAGCCTGGTTAAACCCAGGATGGATCGTAGGCAGGCCAGCCTTAATGTGACTAACCGTCGAATATGTTTTATTTGGGGGGTCCACGTTTCGCAAGCGTCGAGAATGGAAGGGCATGACTGACCGTGAAGACCCGCAGCTTCGTGTGGAGCGACAGACCAGGTAGTTTTCACACAGCGTTACGCAACCGAGACACGCACACACGGACACACACGGAGACACACACACACGTAGACAGACACACACGGACACACACGGAGACACACGGCAATCTGCGCGTCAAAGTTACGTGCGATTCATATTTTGCTTTGAGTAGAGAGAGCGAGGAGGGAGGGAGAGAACAACTGAAACAAACAACACGAGACTTGAGCGAGTGAAAAAAACCGAGAGGGTAGGCCGGGACGGACGGATGGAGGGGAATGAGGGCAGAGAGGGTGGGTGGGTGGGAGTGAAAGAGGCAGGGAGAGTGAGGGAGAGACACGAACTCTCCCTTTCTCTCTCTGCTCTCCAGTCAACCCGTGCTAAATACAGTGGCCATGGCGCTGACTCTGCATCCTCACTCAGCCTGGCACCGCGTGACGTGACGGGGGTCTTCCAGAGAGATGGGAGGTGGGAGGGTGATGGAGAGGGAGGGGAGAGTCAAGCAGAAGGGGAGAGGGGGGGGCTGGCGATTCGTCGTGCGTCTGATCGTGCGTGCCCCCCCCCCCTCGTGCGCAGTGCCCGCAATCATTGATCCTCGCGAACAGCACTTGCCCCCAACAGTCTGTTAAGGCTACACGGGGGATCTTTGTCTTTGTAGTGAACGTGTGTGCAAGAGGGGAGTGGAGTTGGTGGTGGGCGCACTGCGCCATGAACGCGGCGATTCCCGACCACGACCGATAGCAGCGGAAGCGGTTATTTGAAAACTGGACACGGACCCCACCCCCCCTAGGTCGACTCAGCCCGAAATGAGTAGCGGAGTGGCCGGTGCGTCGTTGCGTCAACGTCAGCACTGGGGAGACAAAGGCGACCGGGCGTGGTGCGGTATAGCCACACACGCGCGCAACTCCTGCGCGGCCGCGTCTGCTCGCAGCAAACTCGCCCCGACAGTCTTTGTCAAGGCTCTGGCCGGGATCCCTTTGTCTCGAGTGCGTGGCCATTCATCGTCTTCTTCGCGTGCCGCCGTGTGCGATGCGTGGCCGTGTGCTCGGTGACGCTATCGGAACGTACCCGACGAGTCCCCCCCCCCCATCGCCACCAATCTCTCTCTCTCTCTCCCGGCGTGTGCATATTTATTTATACCTCGTACGCGTGACGGCGTCTCTCCTTCTTCCTCGCCCCGTGGGGGTAGGGGGGGGGAGGTGGACATGCATAAGCATGCGACTCTCTCTTCTGCGCGTTGTGCATATGCATGCGCGTCTGTGCCCGTCTGTGCGTGACGCGTCGGGGAGTTGGCGGCTGGCTGGGTGGGTTTGGTTTTAACGACGAGGGGGGTGCTGAGTGTCTGGGCACGGGGATGGACTTGGCAGCTTTCCCGACAGCGACAGAGGGAGGGGTTGAGATGTGGGTGGAGTGGGGGGTTAGAGAGGCGGTGGAGAAGGGTAGGAGTAGAGCCGTGTGACGGTGACTACGGATGAGGAGCAGGAGGAAGATGGGTGGGTGGGTGAGTGTTGGGGAGGGTTACGGAGATGACGCGAGCGAGGGAGAGAGATGGCGAGAGAGGGCAGGGCCGGGGCTTGCGGTGGTGGTGGTGTGGCGAGAGAGAGAGAGGAAAGAATGATGACGCTTACGAGGGAGAGCGAGAGAAAGGGAGGGCTGCTGCTGCTACTACTACTGGAGGTGGCGCTGATGATGATGGTGGTGGTGGTGATGGGTAGGGAGGGAGAGAGGGAGAGGAATGAGGGCGGGGAGGAGGAGGAGGGGGAGGAGGTTGCGCGGCTCCACACATCGAGGGCCGTCGTCACAGCGCGCACTCAGACGCCACTGCCCGCCGTCACGTGTCTTGCTATTGTCGATCTCAACGTCGTATGGGTAGTAGTTTATATTTATATTTATCTGTATGTTACCTTTACTCTTATTAAACTTGCGTCTTACGCTTTGTTCTCGCCGTTTCTGTAAGTTTGTTATTTTGGTTTAGTGGGGGGGGGGGTTCAAGATTGTAAACAAGCCCCAAGCCGTCTCTGCAGCAGCGCAAGGATTCCTCTTCCCGGGCTGGTCGACCCCTCCCCTCTCATCCCCCCACCCACCCCCACCCCTCCTTAAACCCCCGGCACAGAACAGATTCCTTTACCCCCCTCCCCACCACACCAGCCCCTCCCTTCCTGCCTCTCACCCACCCAGACCTCGACTCCCTTAGCTCCCTCCTCCCCGTGAACCCCTCCTCCTCCCTCCCTCCTCCTTCCCCCCACCAATCCCCCCCCCCACCACCGTGTGCCACCACCACCACCACCACACTCCGTCTTACGCCTCCTCCCACCCTTGCTCCCTCCCCCGATTCTCCGCGCGTTCGCTGTGCTCAAGGCGAGAGTTGAACCGACTTGACTCGGGAGTTGTGAAGGCGACAGAGTAGAGGAAGGGGGGGGGCGTTGTTGTTGTTGCTGCTGCAGCGAGACTTGGAAGTGCGTCGTAGTGGTTACGACAACATCACCACCACCATCACCGCAACAACAACAGCTCCAGCCGAAAATAAACGGCGACTAACGCAGCGACCATGGCTTCGGCGGCCACGTCGCGTCGACAGTCTTGCTATCTGTGCGACCTTCCGCGCATGCCGTGGGCCATCATCTGGGACTTCTCGGAGCCCGTGTGTCGTGGCTGCGTGAACTACGAGGGCGGGGACCGCATCGAGTTGGTCATCGAGGCCACGAGGGCCATGAAGCGAACCCACGGCTTCCAGGATCACCGGCGGTCGCCTGGACCCATGGCTCAGCATTCGGGCCCCAAAATCGTCAAAGAGCTGTCGGCGTCTTCCGCGGGACTTGCGTCCAGCCACGTGGATTGTAGGGGAGGCAGCTTGCAGCAGCAGCAGCAGCATCAGCAGCACCAGCAACACCAACAACACCAGCAGCAGCATCAGCACCAGCAGCACCAGCAGCATCAGCAGCAGCAGCAACACGAGAGGTACGCGCGCATGCTCGAGTACCAGCCCGTGTCGCTGAGCCGCATGCAGGCGAACGGTTTGGCCGCGGCTGTCGTGGGAGTCAACGGACTGGGCCACGGTTCGCACGGCTCTTCACACGGCAGCAGCAGCAGCAGCAACAACAACAACGGCGGCGGCGGTAAGGGGTCCAACAACGAAGATCCACCCGAGCTGAACCGACAAAGTCCCACTCCGCCCCGCAGGGCGGTGTCCATCGCCGCCGTAGCCGCCGCCGCGGCGGCCGCTGCCGCAGCCGGGCAGCCACCGAACCTGTTGCCCCACGGGCTCATGAACGGCCCCGGGGGCACGCAGCTTGCCGTGCACCCGTTGCTGGCCGGCGGCGGCGGCGGGGTGGTGCCCGTCAACAAGCGCGTGTCGGTGGAGCACGAGCACAAGGGTCTGCCCCCCGAGATGGGTGCAGGAGACGGGCTGCACGCGCGCGGTGGCCACCGCGTGGAGGACCCCTGGGTCATGGCGAGCGGGGTCGGGAAGCCCAAGACGGTGCGCGAGACGCTCATCTCGCTCAACGGGGGGTTCGAGAGCAGGTTACGGAAGGAGCACTCGCTCCTCGGCAGAGTCTTTCCCTTCGACGGAGGTGCCAAGCAAGGTGAGTTGGGGGGGGGGGGTGCGAGCGCCTGTGTACACGTGTGTATGTGTGTACACGTGTGTATGTGTGTACACGTGTGTATGTGTGTACACGTGTGTATGTGTGTACACGTGTGTATGTGTGTACACGTGTGTATGTGTGTACACGTGTGTGTGTGTACACGTGTGTGTGTGTGTGTACACGTGTGTGTGTGTACACGTGTGTGTGTGTACACGTGTGTGTGTGTACACGTGTGTGTGTGTGTACACGTGTGTGTGTGTGTACACGTGTGTGGGGGGGGGAGCGGTGGTGTAGCGGTTAGCGCTACGCTACGCTGCGGACCCGGCGGGCCGAGTTCGATTCCCGCTCACGGCCAACACCAGTGACGATGATCGGAACCGACTCTGGGCCTCCCCTAGGTCGACTCAGCCTCAAATGAGTACCTGGTGCGGTGTGTAAACAACGCCACTGGGGAGACAAAAGCGATCGGGCGTGGTGCTGGCCACCCACCTCCTCGTGTACCGTTCCGTCTTCACAGGTGCTCGCTAACAGCACTTGCTCCAACAGCATCTAAAGGCTATACGGGGGATCTTTGCCTTTGTGAGAGAAGAGAGTGCACGTGTGTGTGTGTCGTTTAGTAAAAGCCTTGCAAGGTGAGAGTGAGATTGTGAAAGCGAGCACGTGTCTCCTTGTGTGTGTGTCATAGAGTAGCCTCATCAGAGCATCTGTCAACAGGACGGAACTGCACCACGTCACCTTGATAAATGGAGTTACTCAAGACACGAGCCACAGTGGTTCGACTGTGGCCATTCAACCCAAACTCTGGGACCGCACAGTAAACCCAATGTCGTTTGCGCTTCTTGAGCGAAGGAGATTAAGCTGAAAAACTATCACTAATTCTCCGTGGCTCGCAGATCTCGACATTTGCATCTAGCTCATGCACATATTGCCATACACAAGAAGATAAACATCTACAGAGAGATGCATAGATATGCGCAGACACCTGTGAGGAAGACATTGAGATACAGATACACTTAAATAAATCGACATTAAAGACAAGCCCGCAGTGCGGTTATGGCTACCGTGCCTCCCACAAACGATGGACCGTACAGTAAACAACAGCAGTCTGTGCTATGTAAACTATTTTTTTTTATTTTACCAGGTAAGGCCCACTGAGCTATGTAGCTCTCTTTTTTTCTGAAGCGAGCTGGCCACAAATGATAGCTCAACGAAGTTGGCTTATCACGTGGACATTTAGAGCGGCCAAATACTCTAAACGAGTGTTTTTTTTTATTTTTAATGTGGAGGGGCGTGGAGAAAAATCCACGCGACCACGGCGATAGAGACACCCACAGACTCCAAATATACAGCGGCAGGCGTCAGTGGTTGGGATGGGCCTCATTCAATCAACACGAACTCTCTCTCTGCCACTGCAGATGTCTCGCCCGCACGGGTTTTACTCCGTATTCTCGTCCGGGGAAATCGAGTGTTGAGGCTCACACGACGTACAGCCGTTTAAATACGGGGCAACAACAACAACAATCTATTTGTGTTTCTCCCTTGTCGGACGAACGATGAGATGTATAGGGGGCACGCGGGTGCCCAATAGGGTCTGAATTGGTCTGTAACAAGGTAGGGCACTGATAAGGGGTTGACGGGTAAATATGCTCTGCTGAAGCTCTCTCATCGTGGCCAGCGTCAGAATCAGCCATCGACGTTAGAATGTATCCCACCGAACCGCATTACTGCGTCCATCCGTGCGCGAGAATGGAATTGTGGGTGCGGGAGTCGTAAGTGACCTTGCAGTGTTGGAGGGAGAGCGGTGTTGATCCTGTGAGAGCGGGGACGTGTCTCGGTGTGACGGTGTCTGTGGGCCTTCATAGGTGCTGCTGCTGCTCGCTAACAGCACTTGCCCCAAACAGCCTGTTCAGGCTACACGGTGGGGGGGTCGGGGATCTTTGTCTGAGCTTTGTGTGCGGTAGTGGCGGCGGTGGTGTAGCGCTTAGCGCGCTGCGCTCCGAACCAGGCGACCCGGGTTCGATTCTCGCTCACGGCCAAAACCGGTGACGGTTATCCGATATCGGTCTTGGGCATCCCGTGGGTCGACTCAGCCTCAAATGAGTACCTGCTGCGGTGTGTAAACATCGCCACTGGGGAGACAAAGGCGGCCGGGCGTGGTGCTGGCCACCACACCACCCCTCGTGTGCCGTGCGGGCCTTCATAGGTGCTGTTCCCGCTAACAGCACTTGCCCCAACAGTACGTGGAGCCTACACGGTTGGGAGGGCGATCTTTGTCTTTTGTTCCGTGCGAGATGGACGGATACAACTATTTGACATTCTACCGTTCACCGCTGACGATTCCCCCGGGGCTAGAATCACCACCGTCAGAGGAATGTAGAATTTCCAGTACAGTGCAGGGATAGGGGGGGGGACCTCCACCTGGCGTCGTTTCGCCTCCGTGGCCTGAATGGTCCTGCTGCTCGTGGAGACTGAACATCGCTTGAACAACAACAGATGAGCAATCGGGGTTTCATTTTCCTCCTATTATTATTATAATCTCCACACATTTGTCTATCCACGTTGACACGCGCACACAAAACAAAGTATTGTCGAGGCAACGCGTGGGTGCCACGGCCTTCTGGGATCGCACGGGTTCAGTGCGAGCAACACGCCGGACCGCTGGCTCTTCTGCGTGCCGTGAAAGAAGGGACGTTGCCCGAAACGTCGACTATATATATTTTTTGTTGCTTTGAGTTTCGTCGATTGTTGCGGCGAGCGAGCACCACGGCTCTCTTCGCTTTCGTCCTGCTTGCCTGTCGGAGTGTCATTGGTTTATTTTGGTACGTTGTCCGACGTTTCGTAACGCGTGCTTGAGAGCTTGTTCAGGACCCGGTAGGCTTCAATTCTGCAGCAACTCCCATCGTGCCGAACAACACGCGTTGCACGGCCCGAATCGCATACGCACACACACACACGTCGGAAAATTCACCAAACAGCCGTCTGCCGTCCCCGCCATAAGAACGTGGAATTCCCGTCACTCGCCGCTTTTGAAGTTGATTCCCTTCAAACATCCGAGCCGTGCAGGCTGGGGGAATGTAATAAACTTACCGTGTTACTGCGGCTTGCGGTGTGACAACAACGAGCGGAGCGCCGGGCGGCTCAAACGCAGAAAGTTGGCACAGTCGGGGGCATCTGCGGCAAAGAGCTTTATAGCTCATCGGATTCCTCCTGTATGAATACATATTCTCATTCTGCATAATCATCTCAGTCGGTCAACCCATGGCACCTGGGACTGTCCCGTGACCTCCTGCCAGCGAGCGTTCGACACTTCACGTGGCACTTAAAGTGCACCTAGCCTGGCACAAGCGCTGGGGCGACGTCACCGCAACCTCGTGGCGAATGGCGGTTGTTGTTGTTGGTGGTGTGACTCGGGGGGAATCCTGACGTCTTAACGCTGACTGCACGTGAAGGGGAGGGCAAAAAGCCGAAGTGCCCGGAGAAAAGTCGCGGTTCCACGTTTCCATTCACAGCGAACCGCCCTGCTTATACCTGCCGGTGTACTCTGTTAATCGTTAAAAACATATAAATATATACGACAGTATTGAGCGCCCTCTGTTTCACGCTGGAGGTTAAAAAAGATCCCGCGATTTAATTCGCTAAGGGCAGGCCATTGTGTGCCACATTTAGCTAACATTGGAAACACACACCACAGTTGAACGTACACACACCACAGTTGAACGTACACATACACACTCCGCAGTTGAACGTACACACACCGCAGTTGAACGTACACACACCACAGTTGAACGTACACACACCACAGTTGAACGTACACACACCACAGTTGAACGTACACACACCACAGTTGAACGTACACACACCACAGTTGAACGTACACACACCACAGTTGAACGTACACACACCACAGTTGAACGTACACACACCACAGTTGAACGTACACACACCACAGTTGAACGTACACACACCACAGTTGAACGTACACACACCACAGTTGAACGTACACACACCGCAGTTGAACGTACACATGCACACACCGCAGTTGAACGTACACACACCACAGTTGAACGTACACACACCGCAGTTGAACGTACACACACCGCAGTTGAACGTACACACACCGCAGTTGAACGTACACACACCGCAGTTGAACGTACACACACCGCAGTTGAACGTACACACACCGCAGTTGAACGTACACACACCGCAGTAGCAGCTATCATCGCCCCCTAGTGGCCACTTCGTCTCCAGGGAACTCTTGCAAATGAGACTCATCCTGAGACTCATCACAACTGGTTGAACAAAATAAACACAAACGTCTAAGAATGAAACGATGTTTGTTTACTCCATCATCGCCATCATCGACATCATCATCCTATTGGCTGTCCAGACGAACATTATCAATCGGCGTTTGTTTCATGGAACAAACCCCGGGTTGGTTTCCACCTTCCGGGCCTCATCAGCAGTGCCGAGCCCGCCAAACAGATGCCGCTGTGTCGTTCGCGGCTGTCAATGCTACACATTGTAACACGATCGTCGATGCCATTAACGGGTGCGCGATCAGTCTCGGATGCGGTGCACACATTTCTACAACCGCGATTCCGATGCGATGGAACGTTCGGCAGCGAAACCACCCTTCGGAAGTGTCTCGCGCCGCGATGCACCGCTGAC
Organism: Petromyzon marinus; assembly: GCF_048934315.1. Classification (NCBI taxonomy): domain Eukaryota; kingdom Metazoa; phylum Chordata; class Hyperoartia; order Petromyzontiformes; family Petromyzontidae; genus Petromyzon; species Petromyzon marinus. Next base: position 5,032,491 of record NC_133695.1, on the reverse strand, counting down.
GGACCGGACCCCTGTGGCCCTCGCTCGCTCGCTCGCTCTCTCTCTCCTTCGACGTCCCCGTCCCACGCACGCTCCCGACGAGCGCCAGTGACGACGACGACGCCGCCTTCTGTGCGCGCTTCTCGCACGCGCCCTGCCATCTCGGCCGCTTTCGAAAACGGCAAAAGCGGCGTGCGCCCCGAAAAACAAGGAGGGCCTTTCTGGTGTCATCGCGACGTGCCAAGCGCCCCGAGAGTTGACCCTGAACACTGCATTAGAGCGCTGTGTTATGCCACGGAGGGGGCTTTTTTTTGGAGGAGAGGGGGGGAGGCTCGGATCGCGTAATAAATATATAAATGTGTCGTTGAACACGCCAAGCACACGCCGCAGCCAATCGGTGAGGTTCGGCACGTCAGCAACACATGGCAATTGCGTGACTAGTTCAGCACACCGCTTTGTCGGGAGAGCAAACCGCACAACGTTAACACTTCCGAATGCAGCGTTACACTTCGCGTGGCTGAGCAGCAGCAGCAGCAGAGGCGCAGTGCAGCGAGACCAATTGTTGTACCGTACTTCTACGCGTCCACGTAAGAGTACAGTGCAACGAGGGAGGCACGGAGGAGGTGGGCGAGGGGGGGGGGGGTTCTTGGGTTTTCCTGCCACACTCGAACGCACGAATCTCCACCGCTCATCAATGGAACGGGCCAAACATAACAGCGTAGCAGGACCCTCCAGGCTCCAGACACATGAGCCTTGAGACTCGGTGAGGATTTTTTTGCGTGTGGTTAATTCCTGTGTGAAGCAAACACCGCTCACGTATGTGCGTACCATGTTGAACTTCTTTAGCACCGTACGTAGCCAATCGTGCCAACCGTGCTAATGGGAGGTTGCGGGGGGGGGGCTAAGGACAACACGTGACGCAGGTGCGAGGTTGATCAATTTTAAACCCCTAAGATACGCGGCCTGATGCACAGAGGGAACGATGGTGGTGGTGGTGATGATGAATTGCGAGTGGCAGTCGAGACTAACCACGGATCGGCAGACAAGCGGTGTGGAATGGGGAACGTGACCGCAAGACGTAGCGAGAGAGAGAGAGAGACAGAGAGATGGAGAGGCTGGTACGCGCCCTTGCGGAGATGGAACGTTGGAAGCAGCTCGTGGTTGCAAGCAAGCAAGCGTTAGGCCTCGGTGGATCGTTGCATTGTCATCGCGGCACCGTGGTGACAAGGATCGTGAATGGCTCGCGTGTGCGCGTGTTTTGTGTGTGCGTGTGTGTTTTGTGTGCTTTGCGAGTGTGTGTTTTGTGTGCTTTGCGAGTGTGTGTTTTGTGTGTGTGTTTTGTGTGTGTGTGTTTTGTGTGTTTGGGGCGGCCTTCAGAATCATTCCATTGCTCAGGTTGTTGTTTTTTTTGTGTTTTGGACTAAATTTCTTGGGGGCGGTTGCTCGTGTTACGACTTGCAAAACAAAATACCTGGCGCGCCTGTGGGGGGGGGGGGATTGGGACGATGGCTCCTGAGAGAGATGGGGGGGGGGGACCGTGGGGTGACGAGGGGGAGGCACGGGGTGAGTGGCGTGGTCGTACGAATTCTGCTCATGGTTTACAGAGTTTGTTGTTGGTCGAATTCGTAACGGTTATTTAATTACATTTGGTAATGATGCTGCTGCGTTGGCGGTTGTTGTGCACAAGCGCAACCAACAACAATGATGATGATGAGAGAGAGAGACACGCAAACTCCAGATATACAGCAGGCGTCAGGGTCGGGATCGAACCCACGACCTCCTGCATACCAGGCGAGGTAGTTAACATCTCCTAGCTACGATGATGATGAGAGAGAGAGACACGCAAACTCCAGATATACAACAGGCGTCAGGGTCGGGATCGAACCCACGACCTCCTGCATACCAGGCGAGGTAGGTAACATCTAGCTACGATGATGATGATGATGAGAGAGAGACACGCAAACTCCAGATATACAGCAGGCGTCAGGGTCGGGATCGAACCCACGACCTCCTGCATACCAGGCGAGGTAGGTAACATCTAGCTACGATGATGATGAGAGAGAGACACGCAAACTCCAGATATACAGCAGGCGTCAGGGTCGGGATCGAACCCACGACCTTCTGTCTACCAGGCGAGGGGTTAACATCTCGACACAGCGGAGCCCAGTATTTTTAAGGTTAATCAGTACACATCGTAGTATTAACAAGGTCGGCCGCTGGAATTTGAACCACGAAACTCTGCAACAAGCGGTGAACGCGCTGCTGCTGCTGGGGCTGTATCCGAAGCAAGAGGTGGGAGTACCCACGCATTACCCCCCCCCCCCACACGCCACCTACCAATTGACCAATATGTGATCGACTAACTTGTGGTGAGTCCATTCGTCACTTTTTCTGGCTGTAGAGAGAGCGGGGGTGGGGGGGAAGGGGTGGGGGTGATGGGGGGAGGAAGTGGCGGGGGGGGATTTAGGAGATCCCCCCCTCCCTTCCATTATTCCATCTGCCACGCCGGGAGATATAATCGAACAGGCGCCCTCTGGATTGCCAGTGAGTCCAGTGAGCTCACCAGAGAACAGCTGAGAGCAAGAGGAGCCTTGTTAATGCATTGCACTATTTAGTGCCTCTTTTTATTATTGCATTTACAAACTAGTGAATGAGAAGTATTAACAGTATGTCAAGGCTATACGCGAGATCTCTGTCCTTGTTCCAGCCTAAAGTGTGTATCTGGTGCAGTATATAACATCAGCGCTAGGGAGACAAAGGCGGCCGGGCGTGGTGCTGTTCACCCACCCCTGCGTGTGCCGTGCCGGCCTTCATAGGTGCTACTCGCTAACAACACTTGCCCCTAGAGCCTGTTAAAGGCTACTAACTCGCCTTTTGCCCGTGCAAGGACGGGTGTTTTGCAGTGAATCTGAAACTTGCAAGCGAAAAGCAGACCGCGAGGTGATATTCATTGCATCAATTGGCGTGCAATTTGTAAGGCCGCGGTGGCACAGATTTATTTCATTTAAAGGTTATAATCCCTTGATCATTATGACGTCATTTTTACTTCTATGTCTCAACAGCGTGACGGAGATCACGTGACGTGAGGCTTCTGCCTTTGTAGTGAGGGTTGTGAGCTGACGCCGAGGAGGGGGGAGGAGGCGCCTCGGCCCCCCATGTGGAGTGACGTCAGCCGCTAATTAATATTAATGAGGGGGGGGGTCCATGCGGAGGACGTCACCTGTTCATGATTATTAATGAGGGGGGCTTGCCGACCTGGAGTGAAGTCACGCGCGTTGCACACAGACATTCTTGGCTCATTATAGTAGTGAATGTTGGTGGCAGTGGGGCGGCGGTGGGGTTAGATCTTTGGCCTTGTCGTAGAGTCTTGCTTTGGCGTGCGGTAAGAAGGCGTGAAAGAGTTTCCCGGAGAAAGTCCACACACGTCTCTCTCTCAGTTTATCGCGAATCATAACACGGGAGCAAAGATCGATGCCCCCCCCCCACCCTGCGCCCCCCACTGCTCATACATTAAAACAGTTGACCTGCTCGGTTACAACAACCTCTGACGTTGTCACCTTCGCGATACAGCAACGAACACTGTGTCGCAGCGCGGTGCGCACGTACGGCGTTCGAATAAATGACACAGAGGCAGAGTTCACCCGTGTAGCCTGTAGCAGACTCTTGGGGCAAGTGCCGTTAGCGGGTAGCAGCACCTATGAAGGCCGGCACGGTGGCACACGAGGGGGTGGGTGGTCAGCACCACGCCTGAGTGGCGATGTTTACACACCGCACCAGGTACTCATTTGAGGCTCAGTCTACCTAGGAGAGGCCCAGGACCTGTTCAGAGAATCGTCGCTACCGGTGTTGGAATCGACCCCGGGTCACTGGGCTCGTAGCGCACTGCGCGAACCGCTACGTCACCGCTCCCAGGACGTACGGCGTTGAAGTAATAACACAGACCACCACCACCATCATCATCATCATAATTTGCCACCAATCTATCGATCAATCCACTTGCTGTGGTCGCTGCCACGGCTCTCAAAATCCATCAAGCGAGACGCCCCGCTCCATCGCCCTGCGGTTGACGTCCTCTCTGTTTAACACGTGGTGGTAGTAGTAGTAGTGGTGGTCGTAGTGGTAGGGCTCTCTCGACCAATATTATACGTAACAAAGGATTGTTTTTGGGTTAGATCGCGTAAATATCGACGTGTCGTTAAACCCGCCACCACCCGGCGACACAGCCGCCAGCTGGTAATGTTTGTCACGTAGAAACTAAGTGCCAATTGGTTGCTACTTCAGCGCACCGGCGTGTTGGAAAGTAAACCGATAATGACATCTTACAATAATTATTGTAGTACAACATTATCGCAAAAGTGATTAACAACCAGCATCATCAGGCGATTTTAACAGAATTGCCAAGAAGGCTTCCTGTTTCTGTCCCGTCACTCTCTCTCTCTTCTCCCTCTATCCCGGGCGTGTTTTCTCTCTCTCCTTTGGCTGCTATTCCGTTGTTAGTCCTGACCAGAGGCCGGCAAACCTTGCGGGCAGCCGTTTTTTTTACTTAAATCTTCACCCACAATTTAACGTAAAGATAATTGTTTCAATATGGCTGGGAATAGGGGGCCACTATGGAATATCTTGGTGACAACAACATGTACAACAGTCAAATTGTATTCGTGAAGAATAACTAAGGGGGGGGAGGAGGGGGGGGGGGTTGATGTAAAAACGAAATAGACGCAGTTTATTCCATCACCAATCTTCTTTAATCAAGCCAGTATGTGTTTGTCGTCTGCTGTATACCTACTGCTGCAGCCGTATCAGTGTCCAAGTGGCTCTGCGTTCGGACGCCGACTCGCGAACTCTTTTGGTCACGAAGTCAAAACCGATGCGTCTGCCACCTCTTCGTCGAAAGGTCGCCGACCCCTGGGTCTTGACCCGCCGCCCGTCGCCCCCTCCTCGTCGCGACGACGACGAGGAGGGCCCAACCAAGGCCGCACGGCGCCTACCCTGGCACGGGTTGAATGTCACTCTTCGGACGGAGTGCGTGTTCTCTCGTCCGCGCGTTCACCGTCCCCTGTCGCGGCATACGCGTTAACGCATCCACGCGTGAACCTCTCACCGCTGGCGGAGGGGCAGCCCCAGCAGGAGGGAGCTGCAGAGGTGGGGGGAGGGGTGCTGTAGTACAGGGGGGGGGGGCTGTAGGGGGAGGGGGGGGGCTGTAGGGGGAGGTTTGTAGAGGGAGGACAGGGGCGGGGTGTATTTTTCCCAGACGTCACGAAACGCGTCCCAATCTAAATAAAGAATCAGTTCGTGCACATGGCGATGATTTATCGATCTTTAAATAAATCGATCGACGGCCGATATCTTTGATGCCAGACCGCATGAGTAAAATTCCCATTTGCTTGTAAGCAGGTTGAGGTGAAGGAGGGTTGTACGACACACAATTTCCATTTTGGTGTTGACCCACGCTGCCCTGACCCAAATATAAATTATTAATCACAACATTGATCGCGAAAGCGTACTGGACACGTGCTAAGTAGGTGCAACGCCGTTGAACGTCGATTAGAATCGTTACCGCCTCCGCCCCGCGTCCTAGCAACACGTGGAATTCACTGTCGATGGTGACGGGGCGGTGACGTCACCCGAGCCATTGTTCGACACGCGGGTGACGTCATTGGCGGGGAGAGTTACGAGATGGGGAGGGATAGAGGGAGAGTGGGGAGGGAGAGAGGGGAGAGTTGGGGAGGGAGAGAGGGGAGGGAGGGGAGGGAGAGTGGGGAGGGAGAGATGAGCGAAAGAGGGATGGGGAGAGAGCGAGAGAGATGGGGGGGAGATGGGAGAGGAAGGGAGATGAGAGGTGGAGCAGAGGGAGAGAGAGCGGGCGGGCTGAGTGTTGATGACGCTGTTGCTGCTGATGCAGCTGATGCTGACTCGGCACAGTGCCTACCGCCCATGACTCACCACTCACCCCACCTCACCCCCCCCAAACTCACCGCCCCACCAACATCCAATTCCACAAACAGGGCGGCGTGTTATGGAACCGGGCCCGTAAACACGTTCGTATAATATTCTTTGGTTCTTTCGGTAAAGTCACGTAGATAGAAAAAATAATACAGATAAAGTGAAAAAAAAATATCACAATGAATATATCCACGTTCAGCAGTTACCTCCATACACGTAAATTCGATAAACGTCCGGAGAGACAAAGGTGGCCGGGCGTGGCTCTTCAAGCACCACCCCCCCACCCCACACGCGCGCCGTGCCGGCATTCATAGGTGCCATCATTAGGTGCTCTCTAACAGCGCTTAGCCCCAGCAGTCTATGAGGCTGCACGGATAATGGTTATGTTTGTGTATCTCTGTGGCGTGTGTATGGGGAGCGCCCTGCGCTGCGAACCTGGTGATCCGGGATCGATTCCCGCTCATGGCCAACAGCACCAGTGACTGTTTTCTGAACCGATTTGGGCCCTCCCCTAGGTCGACTCAGCATCAAATTAGTACCTGGTGCGGTGTGTAGTAAAACATCGCCACTGGGGAGACAAAGACGTCTGAGCGTGGTTGCTGGCCCGTGCCGTGCCGGCCTTCATAGGTGCTCGCCAAACAGCACTTGCCCCAACAGTCTGCGCAGGCTATACGGGGAATCATTGTGTGAGTGTGGGGAGCGGTGGCGCAGCGGTTAGCGCGCTGAGAACCCCCCCCCCCCCCCCCCACTGTGAGCCCGGCGACGAATATCTGAACCCTGAACTGTGAACTCTGAACCCTGGTCCGGGGGCCATCCCCCTAGTTCAGGGGTCGGCAAGCTGCAGCTCTGCAGCCGCACGTGGCTCTTTGACGACTGCTTCGTGACGTAATGTGTGTGTGATGTGTGTGTGTGATGTGTGTGTGTAATGTGTGTGTGTAATGTGTGTATGTAATGTGTGTATGTATGTGTGTGTGATGTGTGTGTTGTGTGTGTATGTAATGTGTGTATGTAATGTGTGAATGTAATGTGTGTATGTAATGTGTGTGTGATGTGTGTGTGGTGTGTGTGTGTGTATGTAATGTGTGTATGTAATGTGTGAATGTAATGTGTGTATGTAATGTGTGTGTGATGTGTGTGTGATGTGTGTGTGTGTATGTAATGTGTGTATGTAATGTGTGAATGTAATGTGTGTATGTAATGTGTGTGTGATGTGTGTGTGGTGTGTGTGTGTGTATGTAATGTGTGTATGTAATGTGTGTATGTAATGTGTGAATGTAATGTGTGTATGTAATGTGTGTGTAATGTGTGTGTGATGTGTGTGATGTGTGTGTATGTAATGTGTGTGTGATGTGTGTGTATGTAATGTGTGTATGTAATGTGTGTTGTGTACATATTCATGGCCACACTGGCTCTTGAAATATTGAGTTCCGTGCCGAACAGAAAAAATGCCTCTCGTTATTTTTATTGCCGGCTCCTCTGTCCCTGCCCGACTCCGCCGCTACTGGACATCCGTGAATAAGAGCTTCATAGCTCACCGGAGTCCTCCAGCACAAACAATATTCTATTCTGACTTAAAACTTAAGTGAGCATCTCGTGCCACGTGTAAACATCGCTCGCCCCCCTTCCCACTCGCGTCCCCGTAACCCGCGCGTCCGCTGCGTGTCTCTCACTCGCTGCTCGCCCCAAGGTGGCCGCGGGGTGCGCAAGCGCAAGGCCTCTCCGGAGCCCGACTGCGACCCCGGCGGGCCCCCACTCGGGGATCTCCTCCGGCATCCCCTCTTCGGTGGCTGCGGGGGTGGCGTCGTCGGCGGGGGGCGTCGGCGGGCCGACCAAATTGGAGGGGGCCGCGTCGGACGACGGCCCCGGCGGCGGCGGCGGCGGCCCGCCGGGGCCGCTCGCTCACGGCTCGCGGCCCCCCCCCGTCCCGTGGATCCCGGCGTGCGAGGCCCTGAAGCTGACGCTCAGCTCCAACGCATTCCCCGGCTCATCGTCCACCGCCGCTGCCTTGCAGCAGCAACAAGCGTCGAGCAGCAGCGGCGGCGGCGGCGGCGGCGGCGGCGTCGCGGCCACCGCGTCGTCGTCCGACGGGAACCGCACCACGCCACCCGACTCGGTCGCCTCGTCCAACGGGACCAACGGCGCCGCCGCCGCCGCCTCTTCCTCCACCGCCACTTCCTCCACTTCCTCCTCGTCGTCGTCATCAACGGCCGCTGCCTCCGCGTTGGCGACCCTCATGTCGTCGTCGTCGTCGGCTGCGGCGGCGGCGTCGTCCGCGGCGGCGGCGGCGGTGGCGGCGGTGGCGGCCGACTCGATGCAAGACGAGCCGTCGCCCGGCAAAAGACGGCGGCTCCAACGCCGTGCACTCCACCACCACCACCACGGCGGTGGCGGCGGGTGGCGCCATGCGGGGGGCGGGCAGCCCCGGCTCTCCCGGCAGCAGCGGCAGCGGCAAGAGGCTGGCCGGCGCGGGCGAGCAAAGTGGCGGCGGCGGCGGCGGCGCCAACAACGCCAACGGATCGGCGCAGGGCAGCAACGGCAGCGGCGGCAGCAACGGGGTGAACAACAACGGCGTGCCTGCCGGGAGCGGCGGGGCGGGGGGCCCGGACTCTGCGTCGGCGGGTGCCGGTGGCGCGGGGGGCCCCCTGTGCTGCACCAACTGCCACCAGCGGCTGGAGGACACGCACTTCGTGCAGTGCCCGGCGGTGGCGGCGCACAAGTTCTGCTTCCCGTGCTCGCGCGACAGCATCAAGAAGCAGGGCACGAGCAGCGGCGAGGTGTACTGCCCCAGCGGGGAGAAGTGCCCGCTGGTGGGCTCCAACGTGCCCTGGGCCTTCATGCAGGGGGAGATCGCCACCATCCTGGCCGGCGAGATGACCGTCAAGAAGGAGAGGGACACCTGATGGTCGGGGGATCGTAGGATGGGATCGTCGGATGTGTTGGAGGATTTGCATGGATCGTGGTGGCAGGAAGTTGTGGGGGCACGTGTCGGTTGTGACCGGAGTGATGGATCTGCGTGGTTGAGATTGCGTGGCTGCAATTGCGTGCGTGATTGAGTGATTGGGATTGCACGGTTGGGATAGTGTAGTTGGTCTGTGTGCTTGAGATGGCATGGTTGGGATTGCAAGGTTGGGATTGCGTGGTTGAGATGGCAAGGTTGGGATTGCGTGGTCGGGATTGCACGATTGGGATTGTGTGATTAGGATTGCATGGTTGAGATTGCGTGGTTGGGATTGCGTGGTTAAGATGGCATGATTGGGATGGCGTGATTGAGATTGCGTGGTTAGGATTGCACTGTTGGGATCGCGTGGTTGAGATTGCACGGTTGAGATTGATGGCAATCCGATTGCCAGCCGGTTGTGGGCAGTCGCGCACCCAGTTGGAATGATATTAACCGAGAGCAACACCCAGAGGCAGCAAGTAACCGAGGTGGAAACAACGTTTTTGCTGCCGTCACCGAGCTCAGGCCCAAAGCGTCGAGCGGCCAGCAACAATCGTCACGAGCATCGACACCCCCCCCCCCCCCTTGTGGAGCGGCGCTACGGGACTCACGAAACGCCCGTCGCTCGAACGCTTTTTCTTCCGCATGTAGCTCAGTCTGGCGGGCACCGCCGCCGGAGGGCCTCTGGCGGTGGGAGCGAGCGAGCGGCCGGTGCTATCGGGGAGGTCGCCGGTCACACGTCCCCTCCCCACCCCTCCCTTTTCCCCGGTGGGTTTGGGGTGGGGTGGAGGGGGCCGATAAAAACGAGCACCACTTTTTTCAGCAACTTCAACGGCGGTTGTCCTGTCGGAAAGACTCTCGCTCCCCCGCCACCCGCCCGCCCACTCACACGCCATAGGAATGTGGAATTTCCTGCCACGGCTCAGGGCCGCAAACGAGAGATCACTTTCGACCGCTTGCCACCTTCAATATGTAAATCAGGAAGCGAATCTTAAAAATGGGTCTGCAACGTCCACGTTTTGGGGGGGGGGCGCCCATTTCCGCTTTGCCCCGCCCCCCACCCCTCGGGCCCCCCCCCACCCCCACCCGTCCCTTGAGTCTTGTTCTTTGTCCGGAATTTTTCCGTTCCAGTTGGAGTGGGACTCAGAAGGCGGCGGATGAGTAGGATGATGATGAAGAGGATGATGAGGAGGAGGATGGAAGACGTTTGTGATTTCGGTTGGCTTTCAAACGCCACACCACGACCCCGAGTGAACGACGGCGACGGTGGCGATGGCTCGTTGGAGGGTGGCAGGGTCGAGTCTGCTCCTGCTCCTCCTCCATCATCATCATCGCTGCCGCCGCCGGCTCTCCGCGGTGTGGCTCATGTGACCACGGCAATTCGTGGGCGACGACGACGATGGCCGGCCGTGCCATTGAAGATGATCCACACCCGCAACCCCCTAACCGCCCCGTCCGCAGGTACGTGGAATTTCCGCAAAACATGCAACTTGAGCCGAGGGACAGCCACCCCGCGCGGGAGACAGAGCGACGGGACTGGCCCCTGAACGCCAGTGGATCCGTTCCATCGCGGGAGGTCGCACCGTCAGCCTGAGAAGCGGAGGCCTTCATCCAGCGGTGGACTGACCATGGCTGGGTGATGGTGACGATGAGCGATAGATACGCAAGATTTTGTTCGCCGGGTGTGAAACCGGCTCACAACAACAAAAAACTGCACGAACGCCCGTTGTTGTTGTCGTCGCTTGTTGTTGTTATGGCCCCGAAAAAAACTTGACGACGCCCACAGCTGCCAAACGGAGAGAGACTCTCCAGCTGAAGTGCGGAGATAAGGTTCGACTCCCGGCCGGCGAGCGAACACCGGCGAGAGCAGGAACCCACGCGACCACGAACGAGAGCGCTGGCGGGCGGGCGGGTGGGATGGGGTAGGGGGGCACGTGTACATTTCTCCAAGCGGTGATGACGTCGTGCGCGTGTACATAAGATGCGAGAGTGGCGTCAACACGAGAGTGGAGCGTGCACGCGCCCGCGTGCACCCGCGCGCACACTCGCACGCGCGCTCACGTGAACGCCCCGTACACATCGTACACTACACGCGCACGCGCGCAAGCGCACACGGACAAAAGGAAACTTGGGTCTGGTTTAAAAAAAAAACTTGTTCTGATTTGTGTTGCTGTTTATATTTTTGTGTGGGGGGTGGGGCGGAGGCAGGGGGGTGGGGGAGGCACGGGGGGGGGGTGTTTTGATTTAATTATTTTTGTTGGGGGGGGGGGGGGGGGGGGGGTCTGGGACAGAGGGACGGGGCGAGCTGTGGGTTGAGATGGGAAGCAACGCGGGGATGTGGTTCGGATTTAAATTACTCATTTTTATTTGAAGTCAAAATGAGGGGGGAGGTGGGAAAGGCTGTTGGGGGAATCGGGTGAAAGAGTGGGTCAGGGGTTGGAGGTTCACGTTGCGATTGCCCTGAATGATGGAGGAAGGTGGGCGGTGGGCGCGGTGCCGGGTACTGCTGTGTCCGTGCGTGTCTGCGCGTGCCCACGAGTGTCTGCGTTGGCGCACCCCTGTCTCTCCGTGTTTGTGCGTCTGCGCTCCGTGTGTCCGCGTTGCATCTACCGGCGCACGTTCACGCGAGACCTGCGTGTGTTTGCGTGCCGTGCCTGCGTTCGCGTCGACAGGTGGCGCGGTGTTTACCGCACTGGCGCCACAAACCCAGCCACCTTAGTTCGATTCCCGCTCACAGTCAACACCGGTGACGAGTCTGTGTAATGCATTCGTCTTGAGCCCCCCCCACCCTAGGTCGACTCAGCCTTAAATAAATACCTGGCACAGTGAGTAAACATCGGTGACACAAAGGCGGCCAGGCGTGATGCTGGCCACACCATCCCTTCATGTGACGTGCTGGCCTGGAAAGGTTCTCGCCAAGAGCTCTTGCCCCAACAGACTGGTCAAGGGCTATACGGGGGACCTTTGTTTTATCGCTGCCCACGTGTCTATCTGGAGTGTCGATGAGTGTGGGTCGCCATTCACGTGTGTGTGTCTGCGTGTGCCTGCGTTCGTGTGTCTGTGTCTACGTTCACGTTTGCGAGCGTGGGTGAGCATGAGCGAGCGAGTGTGCGAGCGAGTTTCTTGCTCCCCGCACTCCTCATCCGTTCGTCGCCCCTCCTGACTCGGCTTGCGAGTGACCACGTGGCTCGCATTCGTCTGTGACCACGTGAGCTCCCATTCGTTTGTGACCACGTGGCTTGCCTTCCTTTGCGACCACGTGGTTCGCATTCGTCCGCCTCCATCGCCGTGCGTTGCACCGCTAGCGTACGTGGCAGGCGGATCGTACAAATCATAACAATAACAACGGATAATAATAATAAAAACATGTAAAAACATTACGTTCGCATTCCTCTGCTTTATTTTCTCAATTGGGAAATGCAACTGCAGCGGTGAGCGAAGAGTAAATCGACACGGACACCCCCTCCTGAAGCCCCTCACCTCGTAGCCGGCAGTGGGACCTCGACATTGGAATCGAGCTCTGGAACGTATTGCCATCACCTGAAGAAGACCGCTTGTGTTGCGATCGAAACGTCGCGGGTTTTGTGCTTTTAATTTAGATTTTTGTTTTCTATCTACGTGACTCTACCGAAAGAACCAAGAATATAGTAGTAACTACTGATGATAGTAGTATCCACTAACTATAGTAGTAACTACTAACTCTACAGCAGTATCTACTGACTCTATAGTAGCATCTACTGACTGTGGTAGTATTTACTGACTGTAGTAGTATCTACTGACAGTAGTATCTACTGACTGTATAGTAGTATCTACTGACTGTAGCAGTATTTACTGACCGAAGTGGTATCTACTGACTAGTAGTATCTACTGACTCTACAGTAGTATATGCCGACTCTATAGTAGTAAATACTGACTCTACAGTAGTATCTAATGACTATAGTAGCATCTACTGAATCTATAGTATCTATTGACTATAGTAGTATCCACTGACTATAGCAGTAACTACTAACTCTATAGTATCTGCTGACTCTATAGTAGTATCTGCAAACTCTATAGCAGTGTCTGCTGACTCTATAGCAGTATCTACTGATTATACCAGTATCTACCGACTATAGCAGTAACAACTCACTCTACAGTAGTATCTACTGAATCTATAGTAGTATCTATTTACTCTATAGTAGTATCTACTGACTATAGTAGTAACTAGACTCTAGAGTAGTATCTTCTGAATCTATAGTGTCTATTGACTCTATAGTAGTATCTACTGACTATAGTCGTAACGACTAACTATATCAGTATCTGCTGACTCTATAGTAGTATCTGCTGAATCTATAGCAGTATCTGCTGACTCTATAGCAGGATCTACTGACTCTACAGTAGCATCTACCGATTCTGCAGTAGTATCTCCCGACTTTACAGTAGTATCTACTGACTCTTCAGTAGTATCTATCGACTCTATAAGTATATATCGACTCTGTAATAGTATCTAGTAAGAAAACAATGTGCCGTTGTGAGGCCTAGTCCCATGGAGAGCTCCCGGCCTTGTCTAGATCTCCCAGCCGGCTGAGGTGGCACCTTGGCAAGCTGGGGATGGGCTGCTATACCCCCCTCCCACCGCCCGCTCTATAGTAGCGGTAACTACAAACTCTACAGTAGTATCTACCTACTCTACAGTAGTATCTACCCACTCTAGTCGTATATACCGACTCTATAAAAGTATATATTTACTCTATGATAGTGTAGAGAAGGGATGTACGCAGTGAGCGTAGTTGAGAGGGTGCATTTGGGGACAAACAGGTGTGAGCATTGGGGCACGGAGTAGGTGCTGCAGAGGCGGAAGCTGGAGGCGATAATTAGCGAGTGCGAGAGGCGCTGTGGAGACACCAGCTTAAGAGGGGGCACGTGAGGACTCGGAATGAGGAGGGGTATATAAGCAGGAGTGTGCGTGAGTAGCGGGAGGTGTTGTTCGGGGACCAAGAGAAGAGACGTCTCGTCACTGCCGCTCGGACCGTCAACGGGACCTCGCCCCTCACTTCGGCGCCGGGCGGGTGTTGGCTGAACCCCCCGCCCGGGACAGACCGGTGAGTGGGTGCGAGGCAGCATAGGTGAGAGCAAGGAGCAGCGGCGAGATAGAGACGAGTAGGTGCGGGGCAGAGTAGATGAGAGCAGGTAGGGGGAAGTGGCGTTGTGTGATCACAGTGAGAGGCAGTCATAGGCGTGCCTACAACTGTTGCGAGAATAGGATTAATAAATTGTAAGCAGGTGATCTGTTACTCCGTGTCAGTGTGAGTAATTTGATACACTACAATAGTACTAACTTCACAGTGTAGTGGTGAGGCCTAGTCCCATGCAGAGCCCCCGGCCTCGCCTATATTGCCCAGCCGGCCGAGGTGGCACCTTTGCATGCTGGGGCTCAGCTGCTTCCCCCCCCACCATCCCCCCGCCCGCTCTACAGTAATAATATCTAAGGGCTATAATAGTAGTATCTACCGACCCAATAGTATTAAGTGCACTAATTGGGATGGGGGAACATCACACTTTGAATAATTTACCTCAGCGTTATGTGAATTTTTTGGGGGCATTTTTAACGTGGATGAGAATTTCCCCCTCCCCCCCCCCCCCCCACGGATCGCGCGTGTGTGCATTGCTAAGGCAACCACCCTCACGGAGCCAGCTTTCTCGAGCATGCGCAGAGGCGTGCTCTGGTGCCACCCTGTGCGTATGAAAGGAATAAATTGTTAATTTAGCTACTTTAAAGTCGACAGATGTGAAATACCAATAGCGCTTGTTTGTCCCGGGGCATACGGCGTGGTATCCGTTGTATTCTTTCGATCCGTAAACCCCACAGCTTGTCAGTTAGAAAACGTCTCAAGGTACCCGCGCAGACAGACACGCAAAAAAATAACTTATACTGGTAGGGACCTCCTGGTTACTACACCAGCAGCCCACAGGGGATTATTGTGTCCGTCCGTCCGTCTGTCGTGCATCCAAAAATGGGAGGGGTGGGGCTGGGTGGAGAGGGGAGGGGCTGGGTTGGGAGGGAGGGGCTGGGTGGGGAGGGTGGGGCTGGGTGGGGGGTGGGGAGGGGCTGGTCACCCCGTGGTGCCCTTATAAAACTCAACGTTTAACCTACTCACGCCGGCTTGTGCCCGCCCTCACAGTCGGGCATATTGTGCGGAATACACCACGTGGTGCCGCCGTTGGTGATCCTGGCCATTGACTGAGCAACCCAACGTGCCTACCAGCTCCCTCCGCAGGAGAATGTGTTATAGGTAAGATGCTACTGACCCCGCACCAGCTTAATCCTGCACTGAGTGCGCTAACCACTACGCCACCGCTGCCCATACCATTGCCGCACACGCGTGGCCACACAAATAAAGACAAAGTTCCCCCAGTTTAGCCTTAACAGACTGGGCAAGTGCTGTGAGCGAGTAGCTTCTATGAAGGTGTGGACGGCACGCCCGGTCGCCTTTATCGCCCCACTGATGATGTTTACACACCGCACCAAGGTACTCGTTTGAGGCCGAGTCTACCTAGGGGAGGCCCAGACGTGGGGAGCGAGATGGAGAGAGAGAGGTATAGAGATCTGGAGAAATAGACCACATCTGGGGAGAGAGCTGAAGAAAGACTGGGGGAAATATGGAGGGGGGTGAAGGAGAGTGAGGGGCCGTCCATAAATGACGTCACGCGATTTTGGATGATTTTTGACCCCCCCCCCTCGTCACACGGCGTCACAAAAAGTCAGAACCCTCCCCTAAAATATGACGTCACAAAGCTCTGCCCCCCCCCCCAACCCAAAATAAAACATGCTTCAAATCGCTTTAAACTATTGTAGTGCGTATTTAATGTGGCGCTGCACTCGGATGTTGTAGGAAAAAACATTGATTAAAAAGTATATTTAATTAAGTAGAACGTGTTGTCTATGTTTATTTAAAGTTGCGCATTTTGATGTGACGTCACATTTCTCAAACACCCCCCCCCCTCGTCACACATCGTCACAAATGTCTGACCCCACCGCCTAGGTGCGTGACGTCATTCATGGACGGCCCCTGAGAGAGAGATAGCGAAAGAGACGAATATGGAGGTGGAGATAAGCAGAGGGTTGGTTTATAAACTCGACAGTATGTAGGTGAAAGAGAATTGGAGAAGTATGAAAGGAGAAACTGAGAGGCCGTTAATTTTGGAGAGAGAGAGAGAGATGGTTACAGAGAGCTGGAGAGAGATAAATATAGACATGGATACAGAGAGCGTGGGGTCGAGAGAGAGATATGTATGTAGAGACGTGGAGGGATGGAGATGTGAAGAGAGATTCAGAGAGAGATGGTTACAGAGATAGCTGGAGAGAGATAAATATAGACATGGATACAGAGAGCGTGGGGTAGAGAGAGAGAGAGATGTGTGTAGAGACATGGAGGGATGGAGATGTGAAGAGAGATGCAGAGAGAGAGATGGTTACAGAGAGAGCTGGAGAGAGATAAATATAGACATGGATACAGAGAGCGTGGGGTAGAGAGAGAGATGTGTGTAGAGACATGGAGGGATGGAGATGTGAAGATAGATGCAGAGAGAGAGATGGTTACAGAGAGAGCTGGAGAGAGATAAATATAGACATGGATACAGAGAGCGTGGGGTAGAGAGAGAGAGAGATGTGTGTAGAGACATGGAGGGATGGAGATGTGAAGAGAGATGCAGAGATAGAGATGGTTACAGAGAGAGCTGGAGAGAGATAAATATAGACATGGATACAGAGAGCGTGGGGTCGAGAGAGATGTGTGTAGAGACGTGGAGGGATGGACATGTGAAGAGAGATGCAGAGAGAGAGATGCAGAGAGAGATGTGGAGAGAGATGTAGAGAGATGTGAAGAGAGATGTAGAGAGATGAAAAGAGCTCTTGAGAGGCAGAAAGAAATGTTGTGGGGTGAGTGGTGGTGGTAGTGGTGGAGAAAGACTGCGTGTTTGGGGTGTGACGTCAACCCCGGATAACGGAGGGCAGTGACGAGAGGGAGGGGGGCAGGGGTTAGGGGTAGAGGGCAGCGGACGCCGAGGATTCGGGGAGGATGGAGAGGAGGTGGGGTGGGTTGAAGAGGGGGGGGGCAGGGAATGTGGGCTGGAAGGGAGGGTGGGGATTGGGTGGAGATGCAAAAGAGAGAGCGGATGGATCTTGTGGCGGAGCAGGGGGGTTGGTGGGGAGGGGTTGGATGGAGGAATGGGGGGAGTGGAGTGGGAGGGGGTTGGAGAGTCGTGACAGGCGCCCACAGCCCCCCCCCACACCGCCGCCACACCGTCCAGACGCACTGTATCCACGGCGAGAGCGAAAACACGATCGAGTTACGGGGCCACGCTCACCCGTGTCAACATACAAAGGTCCCCCGGGTAGGCTGCTGGGGCAAGTGCCGCTCGCGAGCCGCCTACAAGGAAAGCCGAGTCGGTTTCCACGGGTGACGTCATGACGGTGCCGGTGCCAGGCTAGGTGCACACACACACAAGCCCCCCCCCGCCCGGCCGCCTTTGTCTCCCCAGCGGGGATGTTTGCTACACACCGCACCGAGGTACTCAATTCGAGGCTGAGTAGACCTAGGGGGCAGGCCCAGGACCGTTTCAATATAACCGCAACACACACACATAGCCACGTGTGTGTGTGTGTTTCACGTGGGGGGTAGAGGGGGGGGAGCACGTGGGGTTTACAGTGGACGCCGCATCACAGGGACGTCCAGGGCGTCACATCACTGCAGACACACGTGGCAAAGGTTCCCCGTGTAGCCTCCAGCAGTCTCGCG
The DNA here is from genome assembly GCF_048934315.1 of Petromyzon marinus. Taxonomy (NCBI): domain Eukaryota; kingdom Metazoa; phylum Chordata; class Hyperoartia; order Petromyzontiformes; family Petromyzontidae; genus Petromyzon; species Petromyzon marinus. The sequence continues at coordinate 5,014,854 of NC_133695.1, read as the reverse complement.
GGGCAAGTGCCGGCAAACCGGCGCACGAGGGGCGTGCGTGGCCTAAACGACCACGCCCGGCCGCCTTTGTCTCCCCAGTGTGGCGCATTCGGGTGCTCGTTTGAGGCCGAGTCGACCTAGGGGAGGGCTCGGGATCGCTCGGGATCGCCGCAGATAGCCGTCTCTGGCGTTGGCCGTGTTCGTGGCTCTCAGGGCGCGCTAACCGTTGCACCACCGCTCCCCCACACACACGTACAAAGACAAAGATCCCCAGTGTAGCCTGCAACAGACTGTTGGGGCAAGTGCTGTTAGCGAGCACCTATGAAGGCCGGCACGGCACACGAGGGGGTGGGTGGCTAACACCACGCCCGGCCGCCTTTATCTCCCCAGCGACGATGTTTACACACCGCACCAGGTACTCATTTGAGGCTGAGTCGACCTAGGCGAGGCCCAGGACCAGTTCAGAAAATCGTCACTGGGTGTTGGCCGTGAGAGCGGGAATCGAACTCGGGTCGCCGGGTTCGTGGCGCAGCGCGCTAACCGCTGCACCACCGCTCCCCACTACACACACACACCGCGACACACAGAAACTTCGAGGCCCGCGGAATCCGGCGCCAGTAAATCTCTCGCTCACCGCACAGCCTCGTCACGTGTCCCACTAGAGGCACATGTCACCCTAACCCGACCCCTCTCCCTTCCCTCTCATTTTCCTCTCTCCCGTCTTTCAATTCCTTCTCCACGTCTCCTGCTCCCTGTTGTCTCATCTCCCTACCTTGCTCTCGCTCCGTCTCTGTCTCTCTCTCCCTTCCTCTCTCCCTCTCATTTCCTCTCCGCCACCGTCCATCCACATCCCGTCATCCAACCGCTCTCCAAGTCGTCGCCACGCCGCCACCCTCCCCCCTCCCACCCAGCCACTCACCCACGTTGGCCAGTGTTGGGGTCAAATATGGGCAACCCCCCCCTTCCCCGCCCTCAAAACCACACTTCCTAACACCAAGCCACGTGAGCCCCCCCCCTCCCGCCCTAACCCCCTCGCCATCACACCAAACCCCTAACTCCAGCTCTCAGCGTCAATCGCAGCCACAACTGAACCACAAAGTGACCCTGGTGTAGCCTTAACAGATCGTTCCAGTGCTGTTTGCGAGCACCCATATAAGCCGGCAAGGCACACGACGGGGTGGGTGGGCCAGCAAACCACGCCCGGCCGCCTTCGTCTCCCCAGTGGCGATAATTTCCACACCAGGTACTCGTTTGAGGCTGAGTCGACCTAGGGTAGGCCCACGGCGGGTTCAGATAATTGCCACTGGTGTTGGTGGCCGTGATCCGGGATTTGAACTCGGGCCGCCGGAATTTGTCGCCCGGCGCGCTAACCGCTACACTGCCGCTCCGCCACCACCCCACCACCGCCACCTCCACACCCAACCGCAAGGCCAACACCTGCTCAGCTCAAGCCACGTCGTTCCTCCGAATCCCTCCCGAAATCAGCGACCTGGTCAGCGCCGTCACTGACCTGACCCTCACCCTCCTAACCCCGCAGAGTGAACGCTGCTTTTGTTTGTTTAAGCAGCGCGCGCGTGTGTGAAAGATAGAAAAGAGAGAGAACAGGGCGAGTGTCATCTGCAAGGGTCAATTGCCCCCTCCCCCCGCCCGGGTCACCGAAACGGCAGAAAATAGAAATCAGTACAAAAGCAACTACGCTAGAGTAGACTTCACAACAAAAACCACACCACAGCATAAAATCAATATTTTCAAAAATATTAGAAATTGTAAATACAAAAAAAGGTCATGTAACGCGAGTTGGCTCAGACGGAGTCATTTTAAACCTTTTGTTTGTAGCCCAATGAAGGTGACGAGGCAACATGAGCCCTGCAGTGGCGTAGCTGGCGAGGGTGTGCAGGCGGTGCAGCTGCCACAGGGTCCACACGGGGCCAGAAGGGGCCCCAAAGGCGACCACGACGAGCAATCAGAATCTGTGTATTTATACTGCAGGGGAAATCCGATGAGCTATAAAGCTCATTGTCACAGATGTCCAGTAGTAGGAGCAGGTCAGAACGTTACGACTACAACAACAACACAAACGCGTTAGGAGTGCAAATTATCGGCAAGGTAAACTAATCATTAAAAAAATATATATACGCAAGTAAAACTAAACATTTTTTAAAAATCTGACTAGGTTAAGGCCCACTTAGCCATCCGTTTATTTATTTTTTCAGAAGCGCGACCTGGCCACGAGGAGGAGGCGGAGGAGGCAGCGGTAAATCCCTCGTGCCGAGAGCTATCTGCAACATCGCGACTCCACTGCAAGCTGGCAACATCATCAGGCCACGATCAGAGCCCAACCATCACCACCACCCACCCACCCACCCTTCCACACCACACAACCATCCCCACTCACTGCCTTCCCCAACTCAAACTCCCCTAACCAATGACACAACACGGCAAATTCGTCACTAGCACCGCACTCAAGGTGGGTGGGTGGGGACGTGTAAAATGGCGACGTTTCGGGACATGACCCATCTTTATAGCAGGGAATTGAAGAAGAAGAGTCATTGCCTGAAACGTCGCCTGTCAAGGCCACTGGGGGTGTCGTGCCTGTGCAAAAGAATCACAACAACCCTTACGGTTTGACCCCTTGGCAGCCAATCCAGAACCAAACCCCAACCCAGCATCTTCACGAGATCGCGGCCGCTCAGCCCAACCTCAGCATCATCGTCAGCCTCACGGTCTGTCCACTGCTGGATGAAGGATGGGGATCAGCGTCATCGTGACGACGACACGTGTGCTGTCCACTGCTGGATGAAGGCCTCTCAATAATGTCGCAATCTTTCGCGGTCCACGCAGCTTACCCATCCATCTCCCCCCTCCCCAGACACCCCTTCCAACCCCCCCCCCCCCCCCAAAACATCTCCCTCCACGGAAAATTCACCGATCTCATCGCTCCATCTCCGTGGTTGGTGGTCCTCATACCGCTGCCGTACACTTCTCTACTAAGCTTTAACGTCAACAAAATGAAAACCTCCCCCAGCATCACCATCATCAGCATCATCAGCATCATCGTCATCCACCGACCTGGGCCCAGGAAAAAAACGGGGGTGGGAAATAAAAGAAAACCTGAACGGGAGAATAACACATTCCTCACACGTGACCCTGGGTAACTTGACGCTGAGCCCCCACCTCCCTCCCCCCGCCCGCCTCTCTCTACACCACGACATCAACGACCAACAACCACCTCACCACCCACACACCCCACTCCAATCCCGGCCAAGCCGCATTCCTCACGGCCCAGCCCGGTCACGGTAACGAGAAATCTGCGCGTTTTTTTTTCTCCCAGAGGCGAGGAGCATTGGGTGGAGGGGGTAGAGGAGGGTGGGGGAGTGGGGGGGTTGAGGAGGAAGAGGAGGTGAGGGGCTAGTGGACTCAGGAGGGAGTGAAACGGAGATGCCGAAGAGGAGAGAGAGAGAGAGAGAAACGGAGATGGGGATGATGATGATGATGATGAGGTGGTGATGGTGGTGGTGGAGGTGTGCGCTGGTGATACGAGGAGGTAGATGGCGAGTGAGGAGGGGATTTAAGGAGATGGATAGGACAAGAGACGGCGCATCAAGAGGTGAATACAATGAGATAGCGACGTGGAAACAGAGAAGAGGGTAGGAGCGGGGAGAAGGGTAATGGAGGAGGAGAGGACAGAATCAGAATATTTACATAAACTATAGAAATCCGATGAGCTATGAAGCTCTTTTTCACAGATGTCCAGTAAGTGGCACGGGATCAGAACGTTACAACAACACAGTACAAACACACAATGGGAGTCCAAATTATAGGAATTGGTAAACAAATCACTTTCAAATGTGCACATCATAATAAGAGAAGGGGGAGAGTGGAATGGAGCAGAGAGAAATGATGGAGGAGTAGGAGGAGGGAGTGTGAAATGATGGGGAAGTGATAAATCGGAGGAGATGGAGAAAGTGAAAGTGAGAATCGGTGGAATGGGAATCGAGAAGAATACGCGGAGCGAGTGATAAGAGAGCGGAATGGAGGAGGAGGAGACGAGATGGGGAGATGCGACCCATATTTTAGATTCCCTTGGCCTGATTTCGTGGAATTGAGCTCTCGAAATAGGGTCACGTGAAACGAGACACGCCCAGGATCCGAGTCCGATTCCGCGAGCTTCTCGCGAAGGACTGTGCTGTTGTAGTGGTGGTGGTAGTGGTGGTTGTAGTGGTTGTGGTGGTGTAGGTTGTGGTTATTGCTGAGGACACGGTTTCTGGCTAAAACGAGGGGCTTCTCCTCCTGCCAACAGCCACCAGCTGAGCGGGGGAATCCATCAGTAGGACAACCGCTGACAGATTTCACAGTGGCTTTGTACACCACTACCACCATCATCATCATCATCAACGGCCATTGTCAATCCACAGTGCTGCATGAAGGCTTCTCTCCTCCATCGCTATCTCTCGCGATCCATTCCCCGAACCTCCCGACGAGCACGGTGCGAAAGAAGTTCAACGCGCACACGCGCAAGCACACGTGATGTCAACAAACCCATCACCACCACCACCACCATCGTCACCTTTCGTGTGCACACATAAACGGCCGATGCCACCACCACCACGTCCTCGGTGAGCGCGTGGCGTTCGATCGTCCGTCCGGCGGTCGCTCTTCTCGAACTGCTCTCGGAGACGCATTCCATTATAAGACGCACGGTGCCTTTGCGCCCCCCCCCCCCGCGGCGAAGTCACGTGGAGTGGGGGCGGGGGGGGGCTGCGTCTTATAATCGGGTTACGAGTGCGAGTGACCGAGAGTTCGTATAAAACTCTGGCGACATCGTGGAAAACGTTCGTCGGATGCGTCTTACTTTTTTTCCTGGAGCGTCTTACAATCCGGACCAAAAAAAAAGAACCAAAAAAAACCGGTGGTTATTGTTAGTGGTTAGTTCGTAGTAATAACTTTTTTTTAAAAGTTAATTTGTGAATGTCAGTCTGCTCGCTTCGTTTGCGCCGTGGTGTCACGTCCACCCCGGGGTACATTCCCCAGCAGCTCTTACCGCTATAGGGACTGGGGGAAGGCGGCGGCGGGGGGGGATAGAGGGAGGTGGAGGGAGGGGAGGAAAGTTTCAGAGAACTCAATAGAGGCCGCGTGCGTCCGCGGTTCCGGCCTTCTTAGGTGCTCGCTAAGACCGCTCGCCCCCAATAGTGTGAAAGCTATACCCGATAATCTTTGTATTTTTCGTTTTGGATGTATGCATTTACGTATGTGATCCTGGGTGGCCTCCCCTAGGTCGACTCGGCCTTAAATGAGTACCCGGTGCACCTCCGATTAGCACGGTTTGGAGACATACGGTGCGAAAGAAGTTCAACATTGGCCAGCCATCGAACAAAGTTACTCGCCGCATCGCGCGCTTTCAGATGGCTTCTGCGTCCGTCTGGAACGCGCTCTTCCTTCCGATATTAGGAAGCCACTGGCGCTATGCACTTTTAAATAATCTAGATTGAGAACTAATTTCTTTAAAACTGCTTTAGCTTGTTGTCCTCCCACCGCACCTCCGGTTAGCACGGTCGGCTGCTACGTACGGTGTGAAAGAAGTTCCACGCACGGTACATACGTGGTGCGGTGTGTGGACATCGGCATTGGAGAGAGAAAAGGTGGCACGTGGCGTGGTGCTGCTCGGCACCCACCCAGCCAGCCACGCCACGTTAGCCTGGACACGTGCTCGCGAACAACCCTTGCCCCAAGTCGGTGTAGGTGGCGATCTTTATCACTGCTTATACGTACGTGTCAGCGTGTATGTGCGTGTGCACGTTCGTTTGTGTGTGTGTGTTTGCGTTCGTGAGAGAGGGCATGCGCGCGTCTCGAGCTGCACATTGCACCTTGGAATCTTAGATCGCACCTAGCCTGGCACGAGCGCTCCAGGTGACACCAACGTCCGCGTTCGTTGCGAACGGCAGCTGTTACCGTTCCCCGTATGCGCGTGCGTGCGAAGTGACGCACACCGGGCAGTTGGAGGCAGTCGCCCATCCAAAAGCCGGGCAGGGCAGAGGTGGAGCGACGCTCACAACAACGACCGGAGCGCCGGGCGGCTAAAATACAGTTGGCACCTGGGCCTGCCCGGTGACTTCCTGTCAGCGAGCCTTCGACACTTCACGTGGCCTTAAAGCGCACGTAGCCTGGCACAAGCGCCGTGGTGACGTCACCGACACTTGGTGACGAATGGCGTCATGTTGTTGTGCAGTGGGGAGCGGTGGTGCAGCGGTTTGCACGCTGCGCTACGAAGCCGGCCACCCCGGTTCGATTCCTGCTCACGGCCAACACCGGCGACGGTTATTTGAACTCGTTCTGGGCCTCCCATAGGTCGACTCAGCCTCAAATGAGTACATGGTGCAGTGTGTAAACATCTCCGCTGGGGAGAGACAAAGACGGCCGGGCGTAGTGCTAGCAACCCAACCCCCCCTCTCCGTGTGCCGTTCCGACTTTCATTCGGTGCTCGCTAACAGCACTTGCCCTCTTAGTTAAATGACTTCACGGGGGCCCTTTGTCTTTACACTGTGTGTTTAGAGTGTGCGTGCGTGTGTGTTGTGATGACGACAGCAGTCTGTCTGGATAACAAAACGGACTTTGCACCCGCACCTCTATCAACAGCGTCCCGCATAACAAAAGGCAAAGAACCCCCGTATAGGCGCAGACGGTTGGGGCAAAGTGCCGTTGGTGAGCACAGGGAATGGACGATGGAACGGTGTGGCAATCACCGTGGCACCACGTGATCCACGCACAAAGGTCGCCCGTGTAGACTTCGAGGATGTTGGGGAAAGTGCTGCTCGCGAGCACCCGGCACGGAGGTTTTTCACGACCAATATTATTCACGAGAACGTGTTCTGGGGTTATATCGCGTAGCTGTAACTGTGTCGTGTACCCACCTCCACCCGATGCGGCCAGTTAGTAAGGTTTGCGCGTGAACAGAGCGTGCCAATCTATGACGACGACCGACCGCCTTGTGACTCCCTAAGAATTGCCGCTCTACACACACACATAGGCGGTGCCATATTTACGGCTGAGTGGACTTAGGGAAGCACCAGCCCAGGACCGGTTCAGATATCGATCGCCACTCACGTGAGCCGGGATTCGAACGCTGTTGACCAACTTAGCTGCAATCTGTAGGGCAGCATGGTGGTGCAGTGGCAACGCTTCACGCCTCCACAGCCAGGAAGGGGCAGCTCTGGGTTCGATTCCCGACTAGGGTGCCTTTGTGTATGGGGGATATAGAGCTATACGACTATCAACTATTTTTTTTACTTTATCAGGTAAGACCTATACAGCTACTTTTTTTCTTTCAGAAGCGACCTGGCCACAAATGATAGCTCAACGAAGTGGCTCATCGCAGGGAAAGTTATAGCCGTCAAGTACGCTTAACGCGTGTTTCTAAATTCGGAGGGAAAACCCCTGGAGGACACGGAGAAAATTCCACGCGATCACGGTGGAGTGAGAGATACATTCAAACTCCAAATATACAACAGGCGTCAGGGTCGAGATCGAATCCACGACCTCCTGTATACCGGGCGAGGTAGTTAACATCTCCTAGCCACCGTGACGCACCTGACCAAATCGTGCAACAACGCGCCGATTTTAGATTCGTTCAGCTCACTCACCGGGGTCAGATGAGCGGAGACTTTTCACAAACCTGTATACCAGACGAAGTAGTTAACATCTCCTAGCCACCGTGTGTCTGATCAACCCATGTTCTGCGTGGGTTTCCTCCTGGTTTTCCCATCCCATAGCTAAAATAAAACAAATACCCCCCCCCCCCCCACACACACGCAATGTCACGAGCAATTGGCCGAACAAAAAAACATATCCCAATGCTCAAAATGTCCATTGGGATTACAAAAGAAGAAACAGCAGCAAGATCGTCAACCTTGTACAATCAACTTGACAGGACGCTCCTGAAAACAAGAGTTGCTGTATGCAGACAGCGAGGATTTCCCGGGTGAACGAGCGTTATAGAAATCATACAATACGACGGGAGGTGTTTGTCTTTTTCTCACACACCCAGCTGTAAAGTTCAACGACAAAGATCGTCCGTGTAGCCTGTGACAGACTCTTGGGGAAAATGCTGTTTGCGAGCATCTATGAAGGCCGGCACGGCACACGAAGGGGTGGGTGGCCAACACCACACCCGGCCGCCTTTGTCTCCCCCAGTGGCGATGTCTACGCACCGCGAACTCATTTGAGGCTGAGTCGACCTAGGGGAGGACCATGATCGGTTCAGATAATCGCCACAGGTGTTGGTGGCCGTGAGCAGGGAATCGAACTCGCGTCGCCCGGTTCGTACCGCAGCGCGCTAACCGCTACGCCACCGCTCCCCACGCTGTAAAGTTCTCACACACACGGACGCACAACACTCCCTCCGACACGCTGCCGCAGAGCGAGTCGCATCATAGCGCTTTATGATGTTGACCAGAGGAGCAGCGTGTGTGCGTGTGTGTGTGCGTGTGTGCGTGTGTGTGTGCCTGTGTGCGTGTGTGTGTGCGTGTGTGTGTGCCTGTGTGCGTGTGTGTGCGTGTGTGCGCGTGTGTGTGTGTGTGTGCGTGTGTGTGTGCGTGTGTGTGTGCGTGTGTGCGTGTGTGCGTGTGTGCGTGTGTGTGTGCGTGTGTGTGTGCGTGTGTGCGGTCTTTGGCCACCCACCCCCTCGTGTGCCGTGCGGGCCTTCATTATGTGCTCGTCGACAGCACTTGCCCCAACAGTTTGTTGAGCCTATACGGGAGATCTTTGTCTTTGTGTGCGGTTAGCGCGTGGTTCTGGCCAAACCACAAACCTCCGTATGCCGTGTTGGCTTTAATAGGTGCTCGCTAACATATTTCTGGTCACGAATCCAATAATATTAACTAGAAAAACAGCTAATTATCATGCTGCTGCTGCTGCTACTGATGATGATGATTGAAAACTAATTTCTTTCGAATTGCTGTTTGTGTTTAGTTTGTGGTCTTTCCCCCGCAACTCAGACGTATGGCGCGAAAGAAGTTCAGCACACATACACATACAGTACACACTTATAGACACACATACACACACATACACACACATTCGTGAATATTATTGATAGCGTCATCTTTCAGGGCCATCATTCTTCCCTTGGCCAATCGCGGAGTCTCAGCGACTCCGTCTCCAGGAGGGTCCTGTCGCATCGGGGACTTTTGGGCTATTCCATTCACGAGTTTGGCTTTCCGTGGGAGGGGGCGGTTACCGGCGAACCGGGATACCCCCCCCCCCACCCACGCGTAGATGGCGGCACCCAATATTAGAGCCTGCCCTAGGGTCTCCCCTAGGTAGACTCAACGTAAAATGAGACATGGGGGTTTTCCACGGTGTGTGTCAACCTCCAGCCACCGCCACGACTCACCCCTCACCCCCGTGCTTCCGGATTAGATTGGTAGCCCCCTCCCGCGCTCCCCCTCTCACTCATTCATCCCTCGTCCCCGCTACTCCGACGTGCACGGTGTGTTCCGCGCGAGATGCGAAATAAGTTCAACATACTTACATACACACACGCGCGCGACCACAAACTTACGCTTACCGTATTCACCCGATTAGAAGACGCACTAACCCACCCCCCGCCACCGCACCCACCCAATCACCATTCCGTATTTAAAACAAAAGTTGAAAATTTGGGGTTGTCGATTCACAGACAACCCCAAATTCCATCCCGACTCCCAGCTCCATCAACCCACCACCCCCCACACACAACCGGCCGTTGCCCCCCCCCACCTCCCCCCCCCCACCACCACGACCCCCTCCCCCACCCTCGCCCCACTCCACCACCACCGCCCATCTCTGACGCAGCCCCCTGCCTATGTTTGGTAACGAACCCGCAGCGGTGGCCGTGTGCGTGAGGATTGGTGGGTGGAGGGGGTTTAGTTCGCCTTGGTCGAGATCGCCACGGTAGTTCCTTAGTCCCCCCCCTCTCTATCTATCCCCCACCAGCCTTTTAAGGGGTTGGGGGAGCGGTGTGGGTGGGAGGGAGTCGACTCAGCCCATCATCCTTCCAGGGTCGATAAAACGGGTACTGTATTGTAACTAAAATGAGTAATTACCTCCGTGAGGAAGTCGTCAGTGGCTTGCCCTATGTGTAGATACACTCGCGCCCCACCATAGCAACGTGGAATTTTCACCACTGGCTCTAAATCCCGTGCATACGCACGTGGGGACGTGTAAATCACGTGGGCGTGTAAGAGCGGCTTATGCATCAGCGTGCCCCACACATGGGCGTGACTTACACATCGGGTTAGTTAGATCGGGTTTCGTTAGATGGGGTTGGTTAGATCAGCCTAGTTAGATCGGGTTAGTTAGGTCGGGATAGTTAGATCGGGGTAGTTAGGTCAAGATAGTTAGATCGGGTAGTTAGATCGGGATAGTTAGATCGGGTTAGTTAGGTCGGGATAGTTAGATCGGGGTAGCTAGATCGGGATAGTTATATCGGGGTAGTTAGACCGGGTTAGTTAGATCGTGTCGGCTTGAATATAATTTCTTCTTTAACACCACGACCCTCCACCACCCGACAAAGCCAATTACCTCGTGACTTGAAAAATTCAGAAATCTTCCTTGCCCCCCCTCCGCCATACCCCCCTCTTTGCCTCCACCCCGCCGCGACCCAGCGAGCCTCTCGTGTTCCTGCTGACGGCCCGAGGTAGAGGGGGGGGGGGCCGGGGCGTTTTGGGGGGGGGGGCCGGAGCTAATGTAGAACGCGCGGCTCGAGGAGTATTTTCAGAAGCGCGCGTGGGCTGGCTGGCTGGCTGGCTGCGCGCCGCCCGCTCGCCACTAAATTTAGCCTCGATGACTCTGACCCCAGCGTCTAGAATTCGGTGGGAGGTTCCACGCGTGGAAACACGCACGCACGCGCGCGCACCCACGCACCCACGCACCCACGTGTACAATACAGTACGCGGTGTATACATGCATACTTTACAGGTACTCGTTTGAGGCTGAGCCGACCTAGGGGAGGTTTCAGATAATCGTCACCGGGTGTTGGGTGGCCGTGAGCGGGAATCGAACTCGGGTTTTGCCGGGTCCGTGGCGCGCTCGCGCTGATCACTGCCACCGCCGCTCCGCGTGCTGTTATCCGCACACAAGACAAAGATCGCCCGTATAGCCTGAACAGACTTGTATGGCAAGTGCTGTTACGACGAGAGAGGCCAGTGCGGCACATGGGTAGGGTGGGTGGCCAGCACTACGCCCGCCCGGCCGCCTTTGTCTCCCTAAGTGTTGATGTTGGCGTTTAAATAACAACAAAAACGAACCGCCGTACATACTGAGTCGACCTAGGGAGGAGGCCAAGGGATCGTTTCAGATATTTCCTCGTCGATGCTAAGGCTGTGAGCGGGAATCGAACTCGCGTGAAGCGGAGGTTCGTAGAGCAACGCGCTAAACCACTACGCCACCGCTCCCCACGACAAAGAGGGGAGCTCCCCCCGTATCGCCTCCTCACACTCTCACACTCTCACGCGCATGCACTCGAAACACTACATTTAGCTACACTGACCCAGTCTTGAAACGTCTGGAAGGAATCCCCCTTCACACCCACACACACAAAGATCCCTACCCGTATCGCCTTACAGACCCAGGTCAAGGAAAGTACTGTTTGCGAGCACCTATTAAGGCTCGCGGGGGCACTCTGGGATTGGTCGAAACCACCCGCTCCGCCCTTTTTGTTTTGCCCCCTTGTCGACGCTGATGACAACGTCGCACAAACAAGGTTGTTATTTAAGGCTGAGTCGACCCAGAGGTGGCACAGGAACGGGCTTCACTCAGACCACTGATGGCATCTCCGTTGCACACGTACACACGTGCGCACACACACACGTGCACACACACGTACACACGTGCACACACACATACACACGTGCACACACACACGTACACACGGGCATACACACACGTACACACGTGCACACACACACACGCGCGCGCGCGTTGTTAATTGACTAATCAATACTGCACCCAAGGCGATTCGGAATCACAATAAACATATGTATCCTGGAAGAATCCGATGAGCTGTAAAGCTCTTTCCCACAGGTGTCCAGGAGGGGCGTGTCAGAACGTTTCGCCGAGAAACAACAGAACGCACACGATGGGAGAGTGCAAAAGATCGGATATGGAACACAAGATGAAACGGGCTACGACTTAGGGCTGGTTGGACTCGATCTCGTAACGAGTTCGTTGCCGCTAGGGCGAGAGCCGTGGCTCACCCCGAGTAACTGGTCACGAAAGGTTTATGGCCACGATTATCGTCTGGTTGGTTACAGCGCGAGGATCAGTGGCTGGATGGCGAGCCGGTTAGGTCTAGGGCTTGGGCGAGCATTTGATTGGCTCGTGTGCTCGTCCACCCTCGTTCCCCCACGTCCACCATCCTCCCCCGCGTCCACCCTCGTTCCCCCAGGTCCACGCTCCTCCCCCGCATCCACCCCCACCCCCACGTCTACCCCCTCCCCGACTTCCACCCTCTTCCTCCACGTCCACCCTCCTTCCCCCATGTCCACCCTCTTCCTCCACGTCCACTTTCCTTCCCCCACGTCCACCCTCCTCCCCCGCGTCCACCCTCGTTCCCCCAGGTCCACGCTCCTCCCCCGCGTCCACCCCCACCCCCACGTCTACCCCCTCCCCGACTTCCACCCTCTTCCTCCACGTCCACCCTCCTTCCCCCATGTCCACCCTCTTCCTCCACGTCCACTCTCCTTCCCCCCACGTCCACCCTCCTCCCCCGCGTCCACCCTCGTTCCCCCACGTCCACGCTCCTCCCCCGCGTCCACCCCCACCCCCACGTCTACCCCCTCCCCGACTTCCACCCTCTTCCTCCACGTCCACCCTCCTTCCCCCATGTCCACCCTCTTCCTCCACGTCCACTTTCCTTCCCCCACGTCCACCCTCCTCCCCCGCGTCCACCCTCGTTCCCCCACGTCCACGCTCCTCCCCCGCGTCCACCCCCACGTCTACCCCCTCCCCGACTTCCACCCTCTTCCTCCACGTCCACCCTCCTTCCCCCATGTCCACCCTCTTCCTCCACGTCCACTCTCCTTCCCCCCACGTCCACCCTCTCCCCCGCGTCCACCCTATCGCGAATCCACGTTTTTTGTCGGCCGTGTTCTTCTTCTGGTTTTCCCTGCGAGCCGCTTGACCAAATGCGAAATGAGACCTCTGACCGCGCGGCTCGCGACAAGGCGACTCCATTAGGAGATCCGTAAATAAATGAATAAATACCAATATATTGTTGGGCAAACAACCATTCCATGCTTGGTTTATAAAAAAAAAAGTACATGTATATATGTATATAAATAGATTCCAAGGTGAGCATCCATACGGTGCATATCTTCTGTTTACATCCCTGAGCCAGTGGGCGGACATTCCACATTCCTATGGCGGGGGGGGGGAAGGGGTATCTCCATAGGACAGCCACGTGACTTCCTCACAAAGCAAGTGGGGGACTGTGCATGCTAATTTTAGCGACCCCAGAGATGATGATTGGCTGAGTGGCAACCCATCACAACCGGGATTTGATCTCACAAGCCTCCAAATTGCTCCCAGTTGATCAAGAGCGCTAGAGGCTAAAGTAAGCTGCAGTCGTCTGCTCGCGACTGAACGATCTAGCGGCACGTGGAACCGAAACGTCGGGACATCCTAACGACCAACACACGCGCGGTATTAACCCGGCGACAACAACGACTGCGCTGGCGATGCAGCAGCAGCAGCGGCATCACCACCGGCACAGTCGTATACATGTGAATATTATTTTTGTACGCGTGCGTGACGCGGGAGGCGAATACGAGACGCAGAGCGGATATTTATAGAGCCCCAGTCTCGCCCGGGACGGAAAATAACAAGCGGGAGTGATGGTGGGAAGGGGGGAGGTGGGAGGGAGGGGGGCAGCAGTCACGTGCTAGGACCCCCCCAAGACCTTTCAAAACACGAAGTGTTTACACCATTGTGCCAAAGACCGATCCGGATTCTCAAAGGAACTTGAGGTTAAAAGGCTAGACTCGTGATGAATCGCTTCCAATTTAGAACAGATAAGCGAACGCGATATATCTCCATCATATGTATGCACAATATATGTGTGTGTCTATCCTCATCACCAAAATAAATATCTCTGACATTCTTACACGACCCATCAGCCTTCTGCGAGTGCATCATCTCATCAGCGGCAGCAGCAGCATCGTTTGATTTCAAGGCAAGCAAATCTGATGAAAACATTTAAGAATAGGCTTTACCCTTTCTGGCAATTAAACAAGTTTTAAGATGTTCAAACACCAACATAGACACCTTTTGCAAGGGAACAATCAGAGGGTTCGGAGAAAAATCCACGCGACCACAGGGAGAACGTGCAAAATCAAAATATACAGCAGCAGGCGTCAGGGTCGGAATCGAACCCACTACATCCTGCATACCAGGCGAGGTAGTCAACATCTCATAGCCACCGTGATGATGATGAGAGAGAGACACGCAAACTCCAAATATACAGCAGCAGGAGTCAAGGTCGAGATCGAACCCACGACCCTCCTGCATACCAGGCGAGGTAGTCAACATCTCATAGCCACCGTGGCGAGCTGTTAACGAGAGTATCGCCCGCCGCTTTGACGACCTTGCGTCTCACGCCGCTGCCGGTCGTCAACGCCGACCGGCGTTCGTTGAAGTCACCGTTGGAAATTCCACGTTACGACGGCGACGTGGCCGAGTACGTCCGTCAGCACACGCGCGCTCTGCGGCGGCGCGTCAATTTCCAACTTCCTGCCGCAGGTTTCCTCCGCGACGCTGTTTCAGCTCCCACGTGCGACCTTTGTTAGCGGAGCGCGGCAGCGAACTCTAAATTTAGACCCTGCAACAATTAAAAAAATAATGTTTAAGACAATGGACCTCCTGCTAACTGTACGCAGATGCAAGCCTCTTTTGGAGTGGCAGATTTGTGCCAGGGAGGCTCGCCACAACATGACTGCACTAAGACATCCACATTAGAGACAAAGATCCTCCGTATAGCCTCAACAGACTGTTGGGGCAAGTGCTGTTTGCGAGTAGCACCGACGAAGGCCCGGACGGCACACGAGGTGGTGGGGCGGCCAACACCACGCCTCGGCCGCCTTTGTCTCTCCAGTGGCGATGTTTGTACACCCCACCAGGTACTCAATCGAATGCCGAGTCCGAACCAAGAGAGGCCCAGGACAGGTTCTGGTTTGAGCCGCGATCGGGAATCAAATTCACGTCTCCGGATTAATTAATCCAGAAGTCCGCTCACCCGATGCACCACCTCTCAGTAATATCTGGGCACCAGGCGGCGTGGCCACGCCCGTGGGGATACCTTTATGCAGCAGTGGATAAATGAAGATGATGACGACGATGATGACAACATTGATAATAATCGGTTAGACTATGAGGATTATAGACAATGAGTTAGATGAAGATGACGGTGATGATGGTGAGTGGGGTGATGGTGATGATGGTGGGTGGGGTGATGGTGAGTGGGGTGATGGTGATGATGGTGGGTGGGGTGATGATTGTGAGTGGGGTGACGGTTACGATGGTGGGTGGGGTGATGGTGAATGGGGTGATGGTGATGATGGTGAGCGGGATGATGGTGAGGATTGTGAGTGGGGTGACGGTTACGATGGTGGGTGGGGTGATGATGGTGAGCGGGATGATGGTGAGGATGGTGAGTGGGATGATGGTGATGATGGACAGTAAGACGATGATGATGGTGAGTGAGACAATGATGAAGACAACGATGGCGGTGATGATGGTGATGATGTTGGGTGTGATGACGATCATCACGATGGCGAGTGAGACGATGGCGGTGCTAATGCTGCTGCTGCTAATATAATAATAATGATGATGATCCAGAATGTTGAGTGCTCTAGACGTCAAGGAGAAATGCTCGCGTGAGCGCAAAGCGATCTTTGATCGAGATCGCAATGACGCTCCGCGCCGGCCCTGACGGTGACGCACGCGCGCGGGGTCAGAGTTCAGCGGCGAAATTCGTCTCTGGAAATTCCAACCGCGCGCCTATGAGGTCATCACCTACATCGCGATCAACAATATCAACATCACTATCATCACCGCCATCATCATCTCATGATCGTTGTCGTCTAACCATGACTCGCTCTCACATCTCTCACACACACCACAGCTTCCACCCCCGCTATACCCGGTGTAGATTGTGAGTGGAGTACAAAAGACAAAGATCCACGGTGTAGCCCCTGGCAGAGTGTTGGGGCAAGTGCTGTTATAGCGAGCACCCTATGAAGGCCAGTACGCCGTGCGAGGGGGTGGGTGGCCAGTACCACGCCTGACCGCCTTTGTCTCCCTAGTGCCGATGTATATGCACCACACCAGGTACTCATTTGAGGCTGAGCCGACCTAGGGGAGGCCCATGACCGGTTCAGATAGTCGTCACCGGTGTTGGCCGTGAGGGGGAATCGAACTCGGGTCGCCGGGTTCGTAACGCTAACCGCTACACTACCGCTCCACACACACAGACACGCACACACACAGACACGCACACACACAGACACACACAGACACACACACACACAGACACACACACAGACACACACACAGACACGCACACACACAGACACGCACACACACAGACACACACACGGACACGCACACACACAGACACACACACACACACAGACACGCACACACACAGACACACACACACAGACACGCACACACACAGACACACACACACAGACACGCACACACACAGACACACACACACAGACACGCACACACGCACGCGCGCGTTCCGTGGTAACTGGGAGCACGTGGCGACCCCTAAGTGGACACAATCATTCCAAGCCGCGACCCCAGCGACCTCTCCCCTCCCTGTCCCGCTCGGAGCTCCAAGCGCGCTGAGCGAACAATGAGCACCAGTCAGAGCCCTTCCGTGTCCTCACCACCCCGTGTCCTCACCACCCCGTGTCCTCACCACCCCGTGTCCTCACCACCCCGTGTCCTCACCACCCCGTGTCCTCACCACCTCGCGTCCTCACCACCCCGTGTCCTCACCACCCCGTGTCCTCACCATTCTCCCCCTCCCCATCAACCAGTCTACTTATTTCACTATTACTATTTTCCAAAAATAGATATTTTATTGGGTGAGGCCCACTGAGCTGTATAGCTCTTTTCAGACGAGACCTGGCTATCACAAATGATAGCCCAACGACGTGGGCTCATCATGGTGTGGACATTTACGGCAGCCGAATACTCTTAACGCGTGGTGACGTCGATTCTAAAATGTGGAGGAGGATCCGGAGAAAAAAATCCACGCGACCACGGCGAGAGAGACAGCGCAACCTCCAAATACACAGCAGCAGCAGCAGGCGTCAGGGTCGGGATCGAACCCACGTCCTCCTGTGTACGAGGCGAGGGAGTTAACATCTCATAGCCACCGCAGCGTCCTCATGGGCGGAGCAGTGGCGCAGTGGTTAGCGCGCCGCGCTATGCGAACCCGGCGACCCCGGTTGGATTCCCCGATAGCTCTACCATGAGTGACAGTGACATCTGAACAGGTCCTGCCCCCCCCCTCCCCCTTCTCGCCACCACTCCCCTCCCCTCCCCACCCCACCCCGCGCCTCCATCCACGACATTTACTAACCCGCACTGAGCCAGCCTGGTGAGGCATGGCCAAACAACCGCTTCGACTGACGTGGCGCGGGTGAATAATAACTTCGCCCAGCAGTGGATTTGACTAAAGACTGCTAATTTGGTGAACTGGGAACGACTGCGTCTCGCGGTTTGTGGCGGTGGGGGGGGGGGGTCTCCTTCAGTGGGGGGGGGGGGCAGTGGGGGAGACGAGAACATTTTCCGGACCACAGCCTCGGAGAACTCCCTCCGCTGAGCATGAATCCGCGTTGGGCAGCTCCGTTCGTGTGGGGGAGGGGGGGAAACCACGGGCGCCGGAGGAAATCGATCCGTTATTACGCGCCGAGCTACGATTTGGAGAAAAAGAATCCGCAGAAGCGTTCCTTGCGCCGTCGCTATTTATAGCCTCGCTCGCCCTCGCACGCTGCCCGCCCAGCCATCACGCGTTCTTCAAAAATGAATCGCTCACGTTCGCTCGGTTTCATCCAACTGGGCAAGTCTACGGTCGCTTCTCTGTCCTTCTCCAAAAGACAAAGCCATCCATATCGATACACTATCCCTCGGGGACCCAAACACGAGCCCTACGGC
This sequence comes from Petromyzon marinus, assembly GCF_048934315.1. Classification (NCBI taxonomy): domain Eukaryota; kingdom Metazoa; phylum Chordata; class Hyperoartia; order Petromyzontiformes; family Petromyzontidae; genus Petromyzon; species Petromyzon marinus. The sequence goes on along the minus strand of NC_133695.1, from coordinate 4,996,671 downwards.
AAACCATATAACCAACTACAAAATATTCGGAGTGTGATCCCGATTGAGGAATGTTGGATGCTTGGCCAATGCCATTTCGAGCGCTCGGTGGCGAGATGTTAACTACCTCGCCTGGTATGCAGGAGGTCGTGGGTTCGATCCCGACCCTGACGATGCCTGCTGTATATTTGGAGTTTGCGTATCTCTCTCATCATCATCACAGTGGCTTTTAGATGTTAACTACCTCGCTTGGTATGCAGGAGGTCGTGGGTTCGATCCCGACCCTGACGATGCCTGCTGTATATTTGGAGTTTGCGTGTCAGCCTCCACATTGAGAAGCACGCGTTTGCTGTATTTCAGCAGCGATAATTGTCCACGTGATAAGCAACTTCATCGGGCTATCATCTATGGCCAGGTCGCTTCTCAAACGTTGCCTATACAGCTCAGTCGGCCTTACCTGGTAAAATAACAAAACTAGTTTTATAGGCTTTAGTTTAATTTTAAGCATGGGAGGAAGCCGGAGAACCCGGAGGAAGCACACGAAGAATAGGCGGGAAAGAATACAAACTTCATACAGATTGACGCCCTAGTCGGGAATCGAACCCAGGATCGTTCTTGCTGTGAGACACGCGCGTTCACACCGCGCCCCTCTGGATCAATGTAAAGTAACCGACTCGTTATCGGCGCGTGTCTGAACGGGAACTGGCGAACGTGAGAATCTCTTGTAAAACTAGAGAGGCCAAAATACGTAGAGTGAATCTTTGTGCTGTGAAGAAGGGTCATCGCTCGAAACGTCGACTGTAATATTTTTTTTACATTTTTTGTTACCGCTGTAAGTGTCGAGTTTATTATCGCGTCATTTGTTATTGTGCACCACGATCGTCGCAGCAGCATCACCGGATACGACGCGTTTGATGGGATAACGGTCGATGCGTGCGACCCACGTGGTGTGACGATTATGACGATTATGATGACGACGACGACGTCGATGCTGCTGCCGCTGCTGCTCGCCATTGTCTCATTCTGAACACGTGCGCGCCGCGTGACGTCACTGCGCGGCGAGAGATGCACGGGCAGAATGCGGAATGCCACGGCCTGGTGCTGACGTCAGCATAATCCATCAGCCCTCCACGCGTGTGGATATATATGTGGGTGGAAGCGGTCGTGTAGCGCTTAGCGCGCTGCACTACGAACCTGGCGCCCCGAGTTCGATTCCCGCTCACGGCCAACACCGGTGACGATTATCTGAGCCGGATCTGGACCTCCCCTAGGTCGACTCAGCCTAAAAATGAGTACCTGGTGCGGTGTGTAAACATCGCCACTAGGGAGACAAAGGCGGCCGGGCGTTGTGCTGGCCACCCACCCCCTCGTGTGCCGTGCCGGCCTTAATAGGTGCTCGCTAACAGCCCTTGCCCCAACAGCCTGTGCAGGCTACAAGATATAACGTGTTGCGATTCGGGGTTGGCGAATCGATTAGGTAATCAATCATCTGCAGCGCTGTATATTTTCAACGCTGCCGTGAATGTAGCGGACTCTAGCGGCTGACGAAGGGGTCACGCGAACGAGCCCACGCCTGCATCGTGTAGGGAAGGCGCTCCTTGGCAAGGCACCACACACGCGAATCAGAATCTTCATTTTCGACGGGAGGTCGAATCCGAGGGGCTGTGAAGCTCTTTGTCACAGAGGTTACAATTCGACGACACGACATTAACCGACGAATGGGCGCGTGGCCCGTCACAGCCCAATCCATTACGAGACGGTCTTGGTGGAGTTTGCAGCTTCAGCGATGTTCGTAAAAGCCGCATTGCTGCCACGATGAACGTGCTCGCAACACTGAATGCGCAAAACGTGGCTTGGGGGGGGGGGGTCGGTGGAGGGGCGGGGGCAGTGGAGGGGAGGGCGGAAGGGAGGGAGGGGGAGGGGTGGAATCGAGGGCGGGGGGGACAGGAGGCAGAGGAGGGGAAGCGGGGAATGGGAAGCGAGAGGGGAGGGAGGAAGGGGTTCAATGTGCGGAGGGGTGAGACGACGGGGGGACAGGGGGCGGGGCAGAATGGCAGTAGGGGGAGAGGGGCGGGGAGAGGGGGGGGCTTGGCAAAGGAGAGAAGGGAGGGGTTAGGGGGATGGGACGTGCGATGGGGAGGGGGGTTGGCGGGGGGGGGGCCATGGCGTTCCAACCTCGCACACGGGGGGGTAGGGGACTCGGGAGGGGGGGTGCCACCCCCCCCCACACACACACGGGGGGGGCACCCCCCCCCCCACACACACGGGGGGGGGGGGTGGTGGTGTCCCCGTGACTGTTGCGTGGACCGCGTTTGTATTCCGCCTGGCGCTGCTACCAACAACGACCACGACGCGTGCGGTAACAGCGCAAGCAGCAGCAGCAGCTGCTACTGCTGCAGCAGCTGCTGACATTCGCTCGCCAAGTGGCCGAGGCGTCGCGGAGACTTCGCCCAGGCGATTGTCTCCAGGGCTCGGTGCACACCACCACCACGACCACCACCACCACCACCACGACCACCACGACCACCACCACGACCACCACCACCACCACGACCACCACCACGACCACCACCACCACCACCACGACCACCACCACCACGACCACCACCACCACCACGACCACCATCACGGCCACAACCACCACGACCACGACGACGCCCGGCTGCGAGGCCCGCGACCGGTTCGGATCATCGGCACCAGTGCCTGATGATCCGTGGAATCGAACTCGGGTTCGTAGCGCGGCGCGCTGAACAGCCGCAAGAGGAGTTCCCCGTGCCGTTAGCCACGCGCAAGGCAAAATATCCCCCCCCCCCCTCCGTATAGCCTGAACAGACTCGTATGGCGATTGCTGTTAGCGATCACAAACGAGACAAAGACAAAGATAGCCCGCGTAGCCTTAAACCGACTTTTGGGGCAAGTTGCTGTTGGCGACAAAGGCATGGATCACTCGTTTAGCCTTCACGTACTTTTGGCACAAAAGTGTTGTTAGTGAGCAGCATCTACGAAGGCCGGTACGGAACACGAGGGAGGGGCGGTGCGGGTACACAAAGACAAAAATCCCCCGTATAGCTTTAACAGATTGTTTGGGCAAGTGCTGTTAGCGAGCACCTATGAAGGCCGGCACGGCGCACGAGGGGGTGGGTGGCCAGCACCACGCCCGGCCGCCTTTGTCTCCCCAGTGGCGATGTTTACTACACACCGCACAAGTTCAGATACTGTAATTGTCACTGGTGTTGGTCGTGAGCGGACATCGGGCACGGGTCTCTGGGTTGATAGCGCAGCGCGCTAACCACTGCGCCCCCACCTCCCCACGCACACACGGACGCACACACACACACGGACGCACGCGCACACACACGCAAACACACACACACGCAAACACACACACACACGCAAACACACACACACGAGTGCGTGCTTGCAGGGTTGTTTAGCTGCCACGGTCACGTAGCGCGGCTCAATGGGTTCCCCTTGGCTCGCTCTCTGCTCTCAACGCCCTGCAGACCACCCACCTCCGTGCGAACACCGCGCGCCGCCGGGGTCACGGGGCCATAATTCACGAGCACGCAGCGGCCCGTGCAGTGGGCCACAGTAAAACATCTCCCGATTTTTCGATTGATTCCTCCGCACCGCCGTTGAGAATTCCGGATCTACCAAACGGGAGGGAGGTGACCAGCCTCCCACCCCCGCCACCTTCTGCAGTCTTCGAGTCAAGTCAAGAGAATGTTGGTCTCATATTTCACACCAGCGGTGATATCTTCGGGACCTATTTTCCAGCGTCCAAAATTGTATATATATGACAACAATAAGAATAGGTGTTACCATTTCTGGCAATAAAACAGGTGTTAAGGTGTCAAAACGCCAAATGGATCATCTTTTTCAATGCATCAAGTCTGTGTTAACCACACGTGCGTGTGGCAAAACATGCAAACCAGCATGCTCTGATGATCATATCAACATTGTCCTTGCAACTGATTTTCCTACACCAGCGACGGCCTCCTTCATGGCCTCGTCTCACCAGTGTGGCCGTGCAACCCAAACGATGGAATGCGTAGTCAACCCACCGTGGTCTGAGCTCCTTCAACGGAGGAAATAGCACAACTATGCGACATAGAGAGAGAGATGATTAAGATAGAGAGATACATTGAAGAAACGAGCCACAGGAGTGCGACAGTGTTAGACCAGAGAAGGCCAAAATGCGGACGCATATCCAGCACTCGCTCACTCATTCAACGGGTCGCTCAGTGGTGGTCAGGTCCGCCTCCTTTGGTACTGGAAAAGGAGGCCTCATGATGCAGATGCTTACCCCGTGAGCCCTCATTAACTACTCTGATAGTGCGTTGTCTTTGAACTGTGCGCCTTTTGGCGTCATCTGGTCGAACACCGTATGAGACTAGGCTCTAAGGAAAGCTGCCTCTGGTGTGGACCAATAAGTTTCAAGGACAATGCACAAATGATCAGAGTGTTGTTTTTTGTTTGCATTCTGACTGCAAGTATTGTGGTTAATGTAAACATTATTCCTTGGAAAAGGTTTCAGTTTTGTCGCCAGAAAAACAAGGGGAAAACCCCTGTTATTTTATTTTGGTACTGACAAAGGAGGCCTCATGACGGTAGTGTAACGGTTAGCGCGCCGCGCTACGAATCCGGCCACCTAAGTTCGATTCCCGCTCACGGACAACACCAGTGACGATTATCTGAACTGGTTCTGGGCCTCCCCTTGGTCGGCTCGGCTTCAATTGTGTACCTCGTATGGTGTGTAAACATCACCAGCGTGGAGACAAAGGCGGTCGGGCGTGGTGCCGGCCACCCCCCCCCCCTCGTGCGCCGTGTCGGCCTTCGTAGGTGCTACTCGCTAACAGCACTTGCCCCAACAGTTTGTCACAGGCTACACGGGGGACCTTTGTCTTTGTTTTGTATTCATTTCACTCGCTATGGACGTTAAAGATCCCCGTGACGTCATTCTCCGTGACGTCGTGGTCAAATGTTTATTTAGTTGTTTTTGTTGCCACATTTAGGGGAAGAAAACGACTTGGCTCTGATCGAGACATTAAAACGGCAAAAAAAATCGTCGTCCTCACAAAACACAGCAGTAACCTCCTCCTTTATATAAAAAAGAGTCGCGTGACTCGGCTATGATTGCCAACTCTGACTGATGCTTCGTGCCGGGAGATTTTTGTTGTTGTTATGTTGTGTTGTCCTCCATGATAGAGGTTGTCCTTCCAACATGACCGTCATGTCATTGAGTTTACCGTTTAACCCGTTTCGACTTATCAACCCATCATAGTAGTGGGTGCGCGCGTGCGTGTGTGTGTGTAATGAGTGTCGTCTATTAAAATGTAATTATGTACATTCAATTTATTTTCCTAAACAAAATATCCCTCCGTGATTAAAATCTTGCCGCATTTGCTTTCGATGGTCACCGAGAGGAGCGAACCGGCGTTGGCCAATTCCGGTGGAGACTCCCGGCCAATCCGGGAGGGGTGGCAACCCCTGGACTCGGTGAGACATTCCCTTGGTCACTTGGTGGACTCAATCCCAGCGGTGGCGTCTGACCAGCCGGCAAGTTTACCCCCCACTACCCCACCCGCCACCCCACCCACCACCACCTCTCCACCCACCACCCCTCACCCACCGCCTCCCACCCACCGCCTCCCCCACCCACCCACCACCTCCCACCCACCACCCTCCCACCACCCCCCCACCCACCGCCTCCCACCCACCACCACATCCCACCCCCCATCCACCACTACACCCCCACTCACCGTCTCCCACCCACCACCACCACCACCCAACCACCCACCACCACCCCCCACCCACCACCGCCCCTAGCGTCTCTTTAAAAATCACAACACACACACACCATGATTACGACGACCACGACGACGACACGAATAATATTATTAAAATTCTCATTGTTTGCGAAATATTATCATAACGTACAAAAAAACAACACGCACACAAAACAATCGTGGGAGAGGCGCCTTCGTGTCCACGGCTCACGCACGCAGCGCATCCTTCCCCTCCTTCCTGTGTTCAATGCTCCAGGTCACCCCCCCCCCCCCCAACACCGCCCTCACTGGAATGTTAAAATTCGACGGAGCGATTCGACTCCCCTCGTCCTCATTCACGCATCCCGCACCTCCCACGTGCACGGTCGGCTCCGTACGGTGCGAAAGAAGTCCAGCAGCCATACATCTGTCTCTTGAAGGTCTCGCCTCTTCCCCTATTGTCCATTATCTTTCTACTTCCCTCCCCCTCGCTCCTCCTCCACTCCTTCCCGGCCCTCCCCTATAGCCCTTTCGTGATTCCTCAATCCTTGCACCCAGTGCCGGATTAAGCTATTGCGGGGCCTGTATCATATGCTTAAATGAGCCCTAAATTAAAAAGAAAACACTTAAATATTAAAACACGCATTTATGTACTTGCACAGCAAGGTAATTGTATTTTTTTATTTGTTATTGAGCCAGATAATACGACAAATCGCTCACCTTCCACACCCAGTCATTCATAACAATTGAAGGCGGTATAGTACTATAGTAATAGAGCAAGTGCAGAATCACTGAACCGAAATTGATAGCTTGAAAGCGTTTAGTGCGGGGCCCTTGAAAGTGCGGGGCCCGTAGCATGTCTAGCTACTTTTGCTACGACGATAATGATTAATCCGGCACTGCTTGCACTGTTATCTACGTGTGGCGCCGCCGTAGCGAGATGTCATCTCCCTCGCCCGGCATGCAGGAGGTCGTCGTGGGTTCGATCCCGACCCTGACGATGTCTGCTGTGTATTTGGAGTTTGCATGTCCTCCCCGTGGTCGCGGGAATTTTTCTCTGGTTCCTCCGGTTTTCCCCTCCACGTGCAGAATCAACATCACGCGTTTAGAGTATTTGGCTGCAACACATTTCCACGTGACGATGATAAGCCACTTCGTTGAGCTATCATTTGTGGCCAGGTCGCTTCTAAAAAAATACCTATGTAGTTCAGCGGTTCCTTATCTGGTAAAATAAAAAAAAATAGTTTGATCGTTTTAATTTTCACATCATTATATTCTTGTTACCGTTTTGAAAAAAAACTAAATCAAGCGCCTTGAATGAAAACGCTCTATGTAAATATATAATTAGATATTAAAACCATCACTCATCCCATCATCCGCATGGCATTCGTTCTGGGAGTGCGGCCGGGCGCGGTGCTGGCCACCCACCTCCCTCCCTCGCGTGCCGTGCCGGCCTTCGTAGGTGCTCGCTAACAGCACTTACCCCAACAGTCTGTTCCAGGCTGTACGGGGGTGGATCTTTGTCTTTGAACTTTCCACCTGTGTGTGTGTGTGTATGATAACTTTACAGCTGTGTGTGAGTTGGTTTAACGCAAGGTACACTCTGGACAGGATTCGGAATTCATTGTCGCATCAGCAGAGTCGGGCTCGATTAAACCAATTCTAGGCGAAACTACCGGATGTGTGCAGGCAGTGACTGGATTCCACATTCAGTGTCTCATCAGCAGAGTCGGGCTTGATTGAACCAATTCTAGTCGAAACTACCGGATGTGTATAGGCAGTGACTGGATTCCACAGATGTGTATTGGCCCTTCTCTGCTGATATTGAAGGAGGCGAATATTGCCAGCTTTATTTCCCGCGCTGCTTACATTCAACACAAGGACGCAAGTTATTACTTGTGTCTCACCGATTATTTTCGTTATTGATGTAGCTCTGATGCAGTTATCGGATTGTAAATGTTGTGAAATTACTCTTCAACGTGCCGGTGTGCTGTACTAGTAACTGTTGGGGCAAGTGCTGTTAGCGAGCACCTATGAAGGCCGGCACGGCACACGAGGGGGTGGGTGGACAGCACCACGCTCCACCGCTTTTGTCTCCCCAGTGGCGATATTTACACACCACACCACAGGTACGTATTTGAGGCTGAGTCGACCTAGGGGAGGCCGAGGACTGGTTCAGATAATCGTCACTGGAGCTGGCCGTGAGCGGGAATCGAACTCGGGTAGCCGGGTTCGTGCGCTAACCACTGCGCCGCCGCTCCCTACAAACAGAGACGCGCGCGCATACGTGCGCACATCCATTACCATCAGAGCAGCGACGCAGCGTCTAAACATTCACCTCCATCCCTACAGGGGTCGCTTGCGCAAGGGTTAAATTGTAACGTGCAGATGTGATGACTTAACGGGTAACAGGATGAGACTTCAGGAAACTCGTTGTTATGACGACAGCTCCCCCTCCTCCTTCTTCCCTGCTCCCTCCTCCTTACCCGCCGGTCCCCCAAGCCCTCCCCTCGTCATCCCTCCACGCAACAACCCCCAGGAAGAGGCACCCGCTCCACCAGCAGCAGCATACCAAAGCCCCCCCCCCCCCCCTTCCTCCTCCCCCCTCCGTTTCGTCTTCCTCCTCCTCGTCTTCCTCCTCCTTCTAATACCTCACTCTCTCCTCTCCTTGCATCTCCTCCACTCCCCTCTCCTCTGCCCTCACTCCCCCATCTCTCCCAGCCCCCTCCCCTTGCTCCTCTCCTTCCTCCAGCGCCCACCGTCTCGGTCGCCCTGTAAGTTCACAGCCTCAGCTTCGTTGCGTGCGTACAACAACAACAAAAAGGGGTGGGGGTAAAGGCGCAGCCCCTGCAATTGCCTGCTCGAACCACTCCTGGCGGAAGAAGCCTCCAATCGCCGGAAGCAATCCAGGGCCCCACTCGCAGGCTGCTCTGTTACTGTTGTCGCAAGTGCTGTCAGGGAGCGCCCATTATAGGCACTGCATGAAGTTTGTTGTCTGGAGAGGCGTGGGAGGGGAGGTTGTTGGTGAGACCACCACACACACGCCCGGCCGTCTTTGTATCCCCAATGCTGTATGTTCCAGTCACCAAATACTCCTTTGATGTCATAGCCGTGCTCGGTAATTGAACTCGGGTCTGGCCGGGTTCGCAGTGCAGCGATGACCGCACCACCACCACCGACTCCTTAAACACAAATATTCCCCCCATAGTTTTGGGGAGACACACACACACACGCGTGTGCACACACGGACACACACGATACACACGAGTGTGCACACGCGGACACACGCGCTCGCGCGCGCAAAGACGAAGACCCTGCTATAGCCGTGCACACTGCTGGGGCAAGTGTTGTTAGCGAGCGCCTATTAAGGCTGGCAAGCCGCATGACGGGGTGGTGTAGCCAGAACGAAGCCAACACACACACGCGTGCGCATTGACACAGACACGCGCGCGTGCACACACCGACACACACAACGAAAACATCCGCCGCTCACCACAAAGTGGCGCTGACGTCACCACGGCGCTTGTGCCATGCTAGGTGCACTTTGAGGCTACGTGAAGTGTCAAAGGGCCCGCTGACAGGAGGCCACGGAACAGACCCGGGTGGCATGGGTTGACTGATTGAGATGACTGGCAGATGCACCAACTGTGCTCCTCACTGTGCCAACTTTCTGCGTTTTAACCACCCGGCGTGTTGTATTTTTCGAGCGCCGTTCCTCTGCCTCCAGCTACCCAGCAGCGTCCTTCACGAGCCTCCTCTACAGAGGCTGATCTTGACACTGCTAGTACCAGTCAGCTCCACATCCTTCTGTACCACATCAGTCCGTCTCTTCTCCAGCTCGTGCCGCGCCTGTTTAAGCCCGACTATCTCGCCAAACAGAAGCTGCTAGGGCACGCGGTGGCTAGGCAATGCGGGCTACGTGACCCCGCCAACGCAGCTTCGCCTGCCGGAGGAGCTCACTCACGGGAATGTGTCGAGATCTATCAAGGATCTGTGAGCTCCGCACACAATTATCCAGTCTGGATAAACGCAGGATGGATCTTAGGAAGGCCAGCCAGAATGTGTCGAACCGGCTCAGATGTTCCCCGAGTGGGCTCTACGTCTCACAAACATTGAGAAGGGAGGGAATACTTGTGGCTGAGAAGGCCCGGAGCTTTATATCGAGGGACAGGCCAGGTAGCTTCCGCACGGCGTTACGCAATTGATGAAAAAATAACGCCGTTAGACTGATTCAGGTGTACACACACACAGTGGGGAGCGGTAGTGTCGCGGTTAGCGCTCTACGCTACGAACCTGGCGACCCAGGTTCGATTCCCGCTCACGGCCAACACCAGTGACGATTATCTGAATCGGTCCTGGGCCTCCCCTCAAATGAGTACCTGGTGCGATGTGTAAACATCGCCACTTAGGAGACAAAGGCGGCCGGGCGTGGTGTTGGCCACCCACCCCTTCGTGTGCCGTGCTGGCCTTCATAGGTGCTCGCTAACAACACTTGCCCCAACAGTTTGTTAAGGCTATACGGGGGATATTTGTACACACACAAGGCAGGGAAGACACCGTGTTCGTGTGTGGACGAATTATTCATCAGCGTCGTCATCACGATTATCGTCATGATCATTGTCAACATCAAAAGAGCAGCATCAAATCGACGTGGTCACCGTTGTCATCGCACCTCCGATGAGCACGGTTGGCTACAGACGGTGCGAATAAAGTTCAACATGCATACATAATACATCATCATGCTGCATGATCACCGTTATCTCACTGGAACAGCACGTGCTCCAACAGTCTGTCAAGGCTATAACGGGGGGGTAGGGGGGTATCTTTGTCTTTGTGCATCCGTGTGTGCGCGCGCGTGACGTGGCGTGCGCGCGTGTCACGTGCACACAAACACACTCCCATCCATTCATGCGCACAGCAGAATTCGCGTGCGCGCGCGCACACACACGTGGCTCGGGGTGCGTGCGTGATCGTGACGTGGCTGAGGCAGCGCCCGCACAGACAGAATTCCTGAGCGAGCGGCATTTTTTCGTCTGCAACTGTCTCCGCCGCTATCCCGTTGTGCAAGTGCGCGCGCGCGTGCGAGTGTGGGAGCGGTGGCGCAGCGGTTAGCGCTACGCTGCGCAAACGAACCCGGCCACCCGAGTTCGAATCCCGCTCACGGCCAACACCGGTGACGATTATCTGAACCGGTCCTGCGTCTCCCCCTAGGTCAACTCAGCCTCAAATGAGTACCTGGTGCAATGTTTAAGCATCGCCACTAGGGAGACAAAGGCGGCCGGGCGTGGTGCTGGGCAACCCACCCCCACGTGTGCCGCGCCGTCTTCATCGGCGCTCGCGAACAGCACTTGACCCCATAAGTCTGTTAAGGCTATTCGGGGGGTCTTTGTTTCCATATGTGTATGTATGTATCTGTGTATGTGTGTGACGGTGTGTGTATCCGTGTATGTTGTTTGTATGTATGCATGTGTGTATCTGTATGTATCCACGTGTGTATCCGTGTGTGTCTGTATGTAACCGTGTGTGTGTGTCTGTATGTATCCACGTGTGTATCCGTGTGTGTCTGTATGTAACCATGTGTGTGTGTCTGTATGTATCTACGTGTGTATCCGTGTGTGTCTGTATGTAACCATGTGTGTGTGTCTGTATGTATCCACGTGTGTATCCGTGTGTGTCTGTATGTAACCATGTGTGTATGTATGTATCCACGTGTGTATCCGTGTGTGTCTGTATGTAACCATGTGTGTGTGTCTGTATGTATCCACGTGTGTATCCGTGTGTGTCTGTATGTAACCATGTGTGTGTCTGTATGTATCCACGTGTGTATCCGTGTGTGTCTGTATGTAACCATGTGTGTGTGTCTGTATGTATCCACGTGTGTATCTGTGTGTGTCTGTATGTAACCATGTGTGTGTCTGTATGTATCCACGTGTGTATCCGTGTGTGTCTGTATGTAACCATGTGTGTGTCTGTATGTATCCACGTGTGTATCCGTGTGTGTCTGTATGTAACCATGTGTGTGTCTGTATGTATCCACGTGTGTATCCGTGTGTGTCTGTATGTAACCATGTGTGTGTGTCTGTATGTATCCACGTGTGTATCTGTGTGTGTCTGTATGTAACCATGTGTGTGTGTCTGTATGTATCCACGTGTGTATACGTGTGTGTCTGTATGTAACCATGTGTGTGTGTCTGTATGTATCCACGTGTGTATCCGTGTGTGTCTGTATGTAACCATGTGTGTGTGTCTGTATGTAACCATGTGTGTGTGTCTGTATGTAACCATGTGTGTGTGTCTGTATGTATCCACGTGTGTATCTGTGTGTGTCTGTATGTAACCATGTGTGTGTGTCTGTATGTATCCACGTGTGTATCTGTGTGTGTCTGTATGTAACCATGTGTGTGTGTGTGTATGTATCCACGTGTGTATCCGTGTGTGTCTGTATGTAACCATGTGTGTGTGTCTGTATGTAACCATGTGTGTGTGTCTGTATGTATCCACGTGTGTATCTGTGGGTGTCTGTATGTAACCATGTGTGTGTGTCTGTATGTATCCACGTGTGTGTGTGTGTGTATGTATCCACGTGTGTGTGTGTCTGTATGTAACCATGTGTGTGTGTGTATGTATCCATGTGTGTGTGTCTGTATGTATCCACGTGTGTGTCTGTATGTAACCATGTGTGTGTGTGTGTATGTATCCACGTGTGTATCCGTGTGTGTCTGTATGTAACCATGTGTGTGTGTGTATGTATCCACGTGTGTATCCGTGTGTGTCTGTATGTAACCACGTGTGTGTGTCTGTATGTAACCACGTGTGTGTGTCTGTATGTAACCACGTGTGTGTGTGTATGTATCCATGTGTGTGTGTCTGTATGTAACCATGTGTGTGTGTGTGTATGTATCCACGTGTGTGTGTCTGTATGTAACCATGTGTGTGTGTCTGTATGTAACCATGTGTGTGTGTATGTAACCATGTGTGTGTGTCTGTATGTAACCATGTGTGTGTGTGTGTATGTATCCACGTGTGTATCCGTGTGTGTCTGTATGTAACCATGTGTGTGTGTCTGTATGCATCCACGTGTGTATCCGTGTGTGTCTGTATGTAACCATGTGTGTGTGTCTGTATGTATCCACGTGTGTGTGTGTATGTATCCACGTGTGTATCTGTGTGTGTCTGTATGTAACCATGTGTGTGTGTGTGTATGTATCCATGTGTGTGTGTCTGTATGTAACCATGTGTGTGTGTCTGTATGTATCCACGTGTGTATCTGTGTGTGTCTGTATGTAACCATGTGTGTGTGTGTGAATGTATCCATGTGTGTGTGTCTGTATGTAACCATGTGTGTGTGTGTATGTATCCATGTGTGTGTGTGTATGTAACCATGTGTGTGTGTCTGTATGTAACCATGTGTGTGTGTGTGTATGTAACCATGTGTGTGTGTGTGTATGTAACCATGTGTGTGTGTGTGTATGTATCCACGTGTGTGTGTGTATGTAACCACGTGTGTGTGTGTATGTAACCACGTGTGTGTGTGTGTATGTAACCATGTGTGTGTGTGTATGTATCCACGTGTGTGTGTGTGTATGTATCCACGTGTGTGTGTGTGTGTATGTATCCACGTGTGTGTGTGTGTATGTAACCATGTGTGTGTGTGTATGTAACCATGTGTGTGTGTGTATGTATCCACGTGTGTGTGTGTGTATGTAACCATGTGTGTGTGTGTATGTAACCACGTGTGTGTGTATGTAACCATGTGTGTGTGTGTGTATGTATCCACGTGTGTGTGTGTATGTAACCATGTGTGTGTGTGTGTATGTAACCATGTGTGTGTGTGTATGTAACCATGTGTGTGTGTATGTAACCACGTGTGTATCCGTGTGTTCGTGCTCGTGATTGCGTTGGCTGAGCTCACGCACGCGGAATGTTAATGCGCGCCGCTGGGGAACCACGACTCCCCCCTCCCCTGCACCCCCCTGTCCCCTCCCCTCGCTCCGCACTTCAAGCCCGGGGCCTGACCCTCATTGCGTGTCCGTGTGCGTGTCCATGTGTCCGTGTGCGTGTCCGTGTGTCCGTGTGCGTGTTCGTGTGTATGTCGGTGTGTCCATGTGCGTGTCCGTGTGTCAGTGTACCCGTGTGTCTGTCAGTGTGTCCATGTATCCGTGTGCATCTGTGTCAGTGTGTCTATCCGTATGTCCATGTGCCCCTGTGTGTCCGCGTGTCCATGTGTCCGTGTGTCTTCGTGTGTGTCACGTGAGTCCGTGCGTGTCAGTGTGCCCGTGTCCGTGTGTCCACGTGCGCGCGCCTGTATCTGTGCGCACTAAATGGTTACCTGGTGCGGTGGAGAGATAAAGGCGGCCGGGCGTGCTGCTGCTGCTGCTAACAGCACTTACAACAACAGCTTGTTTTCGGTTATATGGGGGATCTTTGTCTTTGTGTGTACCTCCTGTGTGTACACACACGCACAGCAACAACACAGCACGCACGCGCACAAGCACGCGCGTCTGCCTGGCCGCGATAACTGAAAATTGCTCCGTTTCTCGCATTCATTGCGCGCCTCACGTCGCGCGTAAACATCGCTCAGAGAGTTATTGGCACCGGGATCGAGAATAAATACTCACGGGGGTGGAGGCGGGGGTTGAAAGGCGGGGGGCGGGGGGTGATGCTGCAGGGTGGCTGGGTCGGGTGTTTGTGGTAAGGGTGGTGGAGGTTGATTCAAACACGAGCCCGTTTTGGTGTTTGCACCGAAAAAATAAGCTCGTGCACGAATCAACCTCCTTCGACACCTCACGTGGCCTCAAAGGTGCACCTGGTCTGGCACAGACGCCGTGGTGACGTCACCGTCACTTAGCGGAGGTCGACTCAGCCTCGAATGAGTACCTGGTGCGATGTCTAAACGTCGCCACTTAGGAGACAAAGGCGGCCGGGCGTGGTGCTGGCCACCCACCCCTTCGTGCGCCGTGCCGGCCTTCATAGGTGCTCGCTAACAGCACTTGCCCCAAGAGTCTGTTAAGGCTACACGGGGGTGGGGGATCTTTGTCTTTGGAGGTTGTAAGAGAGAGTGATGGTCGCGGTGCTATTGATTGAGCAAAGACAAAGGCGGCCGGGCGTGGTTCCGGCCACGTATCCTATAGCCGTGTGCCGTTCCGGCAGACCCCTTAATAGGTGCTCGCTAACAGCATTTGCTCGAACCGTATGTCAAGGCGACACGGGGCCGGTGGGCCTTGTAACAGCAACGCTGAATGGTCCTCGTGATGGTGAGCGGTGGTGGTGCCTATGGTGATGAAGGTTGGATGCTGGCTGGTGGTGTCGTGGTCCCGGTGATTATGGGCGCTGGCGGTAGAAATTAACGGTGCTGGTGGCGGAGGGCACGATAAGGTTCATGACTGACATCCTCACGAGTGTAGGAAGGTGGCCCCACGTGGAAGGGAGGTGGTGGTGGTGGTGATGTTGCCAGGCAGTGTGCGATGAGAGGATGTGTGGCTGTGTGTCGTTCATAGGTGCTAGCTAGCAGCACTTGCCCCTACAGTCTGTTAAGGCTATATGGGGGATCTTTGTCTTGTGTGTGTGCGGGAAGGTGAGGGCTCGTGCTCGACGCGTTTCGGTCCAGTTGAAACCGGAATTAAACTATCATCAGCGCATGCAAAGACAAATATCTCGAGTATAGCCTGAACAGACTGTTGGGGCAATTGCTGTTAGCGAGCACCTATGAAGGCCGGCACGGCACACGAGGGGGTGGGTGGCCAACACCACGCCCGGCCGCCTTTGTCTCCCCAGTGGCGATGTTTACACACCGCACCAGGTACTAATTTCAGGCTGAGTCGACCTAGGGGAGGCCCATGACCGGTTCAGATAATCGTCACTCGTGTTGGCCGCGAGCGGGAATCCAACACTGGTGGCCGTGTTTGTAGAGCAGCGTAGCGCTAACCGCTGCGCCACCGCTCCCCACATCAGCCCCTGCGGCGGTCACTGGTCCAGACGCGTAGCGGCATCCACACCGAGCCATCGCTTCATTCCATCTGCTAGATCCAACAGCTCTTGCGCAATAGACGAACGATATGCAAGATTGTACCTTAGTCTCATCATCACCACCGCCACCTTGTGAAAGAGTTAACCTGTCCTTGGATGACCTATCTTACAGTCTGATCATCAAAACCACCACCACCATCGTCCGGCTTGAGGCCTTCTCTTGACCTTCGTTGCCGACCTTTGGGGGCCTCTCCACGGCCCGTCTCGGTGAGCTGGACTCCTCCAACCCGCGAGCGAAGGCTGCAGTAAGCTTCTTAATTCTCTGACGTGGGATGCTGTAGACGATGACAGTGGGCCTGTCACTTTTTCTCAGCCAGCCTGAACACCTCCTCTGTCAGCCAGGCTCTCTGGAGAGGTCTGGACCATGTACTCAAAGCAGCAATTGCAGCTGCATGAGCCACAGTCCTAAACCTCGCCCATTCCCCGTCGACATCTGAAGGAGTGGGGGACGATGCCAACCCCAGCCGCAAGCGATGATGAAATTCTCGCTTTCAACTTTCATCAGCTAGCTGAGACCAGGCCACTTTTGGGTTTGAATGGGGTCCTGGGTGTACATCCACCACCGGAGTAGAAGAATGGTAGGCACATCTTACAGATGACAAGTTGATGGTCAGTGGGCAGATCAGCTCCACGGTAGGTCCTGGTGTCAAGGACATGGGCCCGCATCCACTGTTCCGTCATTATGTAGTTCATCAGATGTTCTTGCTTGGACCCGACATGCATCCATGATGTTGTGTAGATGCGCAGATGCCGGAACAGCGTGTTGATAATTACAAGCCCATGGGCTGCACAAAAATCTAGCAGCCTCTTACCGTTGTTATTGAGCTGATCTGGCCAGGTACAGCATCATGACCAATTCGGGCATTGAAATCGCCTAACAAGATGACTCTATTCCGAGGGGTCACTTTAGCTAGCACCTGTGACAGGAGGTCATTGAAGGCATCTGACTCATCGGCCTTGCCTGCATCCCTCCACGGATGTTCGTCTTCAGTAGGGGCATGAGTAACCACGACCACCACTCCTCGTCTCTGGCTGATGGGAAGGCGAGCCCAAAGTAGCCCGGGGCTTACCGCTTCCCACACCTAACCGCCACGCTCCCACGCCCCCTTCATTCTTTTGTTCAGAAGAAGAGCCACTCCCTGTTGTTTGGCAGTCTCCTGCCCCGAGTAGAGGGCTGTCCACCCCTCATGCTGGCACGAGCCAGAGCCGGTCCACATGACCTCCTGAATACCACAGAGATCCAGGTGGCACCGGTCCAGCTCCCGACAGAGGAGTGGCAGCCTCTCCTCCGCAATGAGCGTTCGAACATTCCACATGGCCACCCACAGTGGGTTTTTGTTGTTTCTGGAGGAGCTCCAGGGGTAAGGATTCAGTCTCCTGGCTGCGCCAATTTGGGTTTGGCCAGGAGACGTCATGAATGCCTGTCCCCCTGGGACCTCCGGCAAAAGCTTAATTAGATATTTTAGATGTGGTTTTTGGTAATTAATTGAAGGTGGAGGGGTTACCAGCCCCTCGTACCCGTCCAGAGCCCCCATTTGGCCGCTGTGGTGGTCACAAACGCCATGAATGGCAAATCTAAATTGGCCCTCCCCCCCCCCCACGGCACTGCTCACCACAGCGTTGCCGTCCGGCATCAACGAGGAGGCAGGGGGTTGTTTTCACCGCCCACACACACAGACAGACACACACACCCACCGAGGCCGATTTGTCGCGGCGGAGATGATGTCTCGTCGGGAATTCCTCCCTCGCCCCCATGTCTGCGGTCTGCTGACTCATTCGTTGCATCATGGTGTCATTAACCCGCACGCCTTGATAAGTGCGACGCATGCCACCGAGGAGCGGTGGCGCAGTGGTTAGCGCGCTGCACAATGAACTGGGCCAAGACCCGAGTTCAAAATCCCCACCAGGCCGTAGCAAAGCGATGATATCTGAAAGGGTCACGGACATCTACATCCCCCCCCCCACCGCTTCTTCACGCCATCAAACCATTGACAAGTGTCGTGAAGTATGGTCATCATCGAGTATCACGGGGCCAAATGCAAACAATACATAAATAAAGATCCCCCGTATAATCTTAACGGACTGTTGGTGCAAGTGCTGTGAATGATGCACCTATAAAGACCGGAACCGCACACGAGATGGGGTGGTTGGCCAGGGCCACGCCCGGCAGCCTCAGCCTCCCCCGGTGCTCATGTTTTTAAACACCGCACCAGGTACTCATTTAAGGCGAAGTCGACCTACGGGAGGCCCAGTACCGTTTCAGATAATCGTCACTGGTGTTGGCCGTGAGCTGGAAACCAACGGGGGTTGCCAGGTTCACAGAGTGCGCGACAATTACTACTCAGAATCAGAATATCTATGTCTACTGGAGGAATCCAATGAGCTATAAAGCTATTTTTCACAGATGTACAGCAGGGGCAGGTCAGAACGTTACAACAACACGACAGTAGTGCAAAGTATAGTAAAGGTAAACAAATCACTTAAAATATATACAACTAAACCATTTTTTATCTTGCCAGGAAAAAGCCCACTGAGCTATTAGCTTATTTTTCAGAAGCGACCTGGCCCAACGAAGTGGCCCACGATGTGGACATTTATAGCAACTAAAATATTCTAAATAATATAAACGCGTGTTTCCACACTACCTCTCTCCAAATACGAGGAGACATTGAACACGCACCACGTGCACAAAATATTCCACACGTCTCGTGCCGGTTAAGTGCGGCGAAGATCCTTCCAGTGTCGGGAAGTTTTTTTTTTGGGGGGGGGGGGGGGGGGTTGGGAGTGGGGTTAGATCGCGTAAATATAAATGTGTCGTTAAACCCGCCACCACCCCACGCAGCCAATGAGTAAGCTGCGTGACGTCAAAATAAAACGTGCCGATTTTGGTGAATTGCTTCGGCCCACCGGTGTGCCGGCAACAATCACAGTGGGACGTGCTCGCGAAAGCCTCCACGTGTTCACGAAAGCCTCCACGTGTTCACGAAAGCCTCCACGTGTTCACGAAAGCCTCCACGTGTTCACGACAGCCTCCACGTGTTCACGTCGGGAGCGGGCGGCCGTCACGTGGCCGCGGTGCCGTACTGCGTAAAGTCGCGGGGCCCGACTCCGGCCCCGTGGGGCTGTGAGGTCGCCCCCCCCTACCACCCTCCGCCCCCCACCTCCGAATCCGCAGGTAATTTAATTCGATTTCGTCGTCAAAAAAAATAATTACCGCAACATTCCTCTCGATTGCGAGAAGTCACGTGACGCTGCGCCTTCTCTTGCCAAAAGAAGAGACCGAACGAGTCCGGGCGGAGTGACAGCCAGAAATGAAAGTGAATAAAAAATATAAAAAGTGACTGCTTGCTCGGCCCTACCCCCCCAATCCTCACCAACTCTATAGGCGCTGCTCTAGTCTATGGGTTCCTGTGTTAGTCTATAGGTTATGTGCTAGTCTATGGGTTCCTGTGTTAGTCTATGGGTTCTGTGTTAGTCTATGGGTTCTGTGCTAGTCTATGGGTCCTGTGTTAGTCTATGGGTCCTGTGTTAGTCTATGGGTCCTGTGTTAGTCTATGGGTCCTGTGTTAGTCTATGGGTCCTGTGTTAGTCTATGGGTCCTGTGCTAGTCTATGGGTTCCTGTGTTAGTCTATGGGTCCTGTGTTAGTCTATGGGTCCTGTGTTAGTCTATGGGTCCTGTGTTAGTCTATGGGTCCTGTGTTAGTCTATGGGTCCTGTGTTAGTCTATGGGTCCTGTGTTAGTCTATGGGTCCTGTGTTAGTCTATGGGTCCTGTGCTAGTATATGGGTCCTGTGTTAGTCTATGGGTCCTGTGTTAGTCTATGGGTCCTGTGTTAGTCTATGGGTCCTGTGTTAGTCTATGGGTCCTGTGCTAGTATATGGGTCCTGTGTTAGTCTATGGGTCCTGTGTTAGTCTATGGGTCCTGTGTTAGTCTATGGGTCCTGTGCTAGTATATGGGTCCTGTGTTAGTCTATGGGTTCTGTGCTAGTCTATGGGTCCTGTGTTAGTCTATGGGTCCTGTGTTAGTCTATGGGTCCTATGTTAGTCTATGGGTCCTGTGTTAGTCTATGGGTCCTGTGTTAGTCTATGGGTCCTGTGCTAGTATATGGGTCCTGTGTTAGTCTATGGGTCCTGTGTTAGTCTATGGGTCCTGTGTTAGTCTATGGGTCCTGTGTTAGTCTATGGGTCCTGTGCTAGTATATGGGTCCTGTGTTAGTCTATGGGTCCTGTGTTAGTCTATGGGTCCTGTGTTAGTCTATGGGTCCTGTGCTAGTATATGGGTCCTGTGTTAGTCTATGGGTTCTGTGCTAGTCTATGGGTCCTGTGTTAGTCTATGGGTCCTGTGTTAGTCTATGGGTCCTATGTTAGTCTATGGGTCCTGTGTTAGTCTATGGGTCCTGTGTTAGTCTATGGGTCCTGTGCTAGTATATGGGTCCTGTGTTAGTCTATGGGTCCTGTGTTAGTCTATGGGTCCTGTGTTAGTCTATGGGTCCTGTGTTAGTCTATGGGTCCTGTGCTAGTATATGGGTCCTGTGTTAGTCTATGGGTCCTGTGTTAGTCTATGGGTCCTGTGTTAGTCTATGGGTCCTGTGCTAGTATATGGGTCCTGTGTTAGTCTATGGGTTCTGTGCTAGTCTATGGGTCCTGTGTTAGTCTATGGGTCCTGTGTTAGTCTATGGGCCCTGTGCTAGTCTATGGGTTCTGTGTTAGTCTATGGGCCCTGTGCTAGTCTATGGGTCCTGTGTTAGTCTATGGGCCCTGTGCTAGTCTATGGGTCCTGTGTTAGTCTATGGGTCCTGTGCTAGTCTATGGGTCCTGTGTTAGTCTATGGGTCCTGTGCTAGTCTATGGGTCCTGTGTTAGTCTATGGGTCCTGTGCTAGTCTATGGGTCCTGTGTTAGTCTATGGGTCCTGTGCTAGTCTATGGGTTCCTGTGTTAGTCTATGGGTTCTGTGTTAGCCTATGGGTTCTGTGTAAGTCTATGGGTCCTGTGCTAGTCTATGGGTGCTGTGCTAGTCTATGGGTTCCTGTGTTAGTCTATGGGTCCTGTGTTAGTCTATGGGTTTCTGTGCTAGTCTATGGGTCCTGTGTTAGTCTATGGGTCCTATGTTAGTCTATGGGTTCTTGTGTTAGTCTATGGGTCCTGTGTTAGTCTATGGGTTCCTGTGCTAGTTTATGGGTCCTGTGCTAGTCTATGGGCCCTGTGCTAGTCTATGGGTCCTGTGTTAGTCTATGGGTCCTGTGCTAGTATATGGGTTCCTGTAATAGTCCATGGGTCCTGTGCTAGTCTATGGGTTCTGTGTTAGTCTATGGGTTCCTATGTTAGTCTATGGGTCCTGTGTTAGTCTATGGGTTCTGTGCTAGTCTATGGGTCCTGTGCTAGTCTATGGGTCCTGTGCTAGTCTATGGGTCCTGTGCTAGTCTATGGGTCCTGTGCTAGTCTATGGGTCCTATGTTAGTCTATGGGTTCTGTGTTAGTCTATGGGTTCTGTGCTAGCCTATGGGTTCCTGTGTTAGTCTATGGGTCCTGTGTTAGTCTATGGGTCCTGTGCTAGTCTATGGGTCCTGTGCTAGTCTATGGGTTCCTGTGTTAGTCTATGGGTCCTGTGTTAGTCTATGGGTCCTGTGGTAGTCTCTGGGTCCTGTGCTAGTCTATGGGTTCTGTGTTAGTCTATGGGTTCCTGTGTTAGTCTATGGGTTCCTGTGTTAGTCTATGGGTTATGTGCTAGTCTATGGGTCATGTGCTAGTCTATGGGTTCTGTGTTAGGCTACGGGTTCCTGTGCTAGTCTATGGGTCCTGTGTTAGTCTATGGGTCCTGTGTTAGTCTATGGGTCCTGTGCTAGTCTATGGGTCAAATGCAATTTTAGGATTCTTATTGTAGAGTATTCTTACTGTAATACATTAAATGAATATAATATAAGTGATCGACCCGAAATGTCAGTGTTCTGATGCACGTGCATTGTCTTTGTACTGGTCTTTTTTTGGCGTCGTTCTCTTGTCTGACATTGGTGAGACTAGGCCATGAAGAAGCTTCCGGTCTCTGGTGAAGGCCAATCGGTTTCAAAGACAATGCCAATATATTATCAAAGCATGTTTGTTTGCACTCTTTGCCAGGAGTACGTGTGGCTCATTCATACTTGCTTGCTTCCTTGCAAGAGGTCTCGATTTGGTGTTTGAACATCTTAACACCTCCTCTTTTATTACTGCCAGGATGGGTTAAACGTGTTTGTATCTTTCTTAATGTTGTGTTTTATTTTTGTCTACGAATCCTTTACCGCTCTCTGGTCCTAAGTGGGTCTGGAAGTTCTGAATCATTCTATGATTGATATGTGAATCTCTGACTCGTGCATGAGTCTATGGTTCCTTTGTAAGTCTGTAGATCCTTTGTAAGTGTATACTTCCTTTGTAAGTCCAGGGGATCCCGAATCTATGGGCCCTATGTATTGAGCACCGAACTAAAACCACACCCAGCCACGCGCACACACAGACACAGCCACGCGCACACACTGCCACGCGTGAACAACGTTCCAATGGAAAACGGCTCATTCATTCATTCAAATCGGATCTCACGTGACCGAATCCACCCCCCTCCCACTCCCCAAAATCTGTCCCACACTCCGAGCCCAGGAATGCATCACCTCTTGTAGCATTACAACTTCATCAATGGTGCTGTTTGTTACTCGCCGTTTGACGTTCTGGGGCTTATTGGGCATGTGCTGAACAACCGTGATGTGTGTGTGTGTATATATATCGTGTATATATGAAACAAAAATTAATAATGAAAGCTAGGACAATGTGGTTTACACACCACGTGGAGCGATGCTGGAGGGTTACGTAACACGTAGCCATGAGCGTGGAGAATATCGATAGAGATCAGCGGCGTTTGTTTTGTGTTTTACTCACACAGCCCATCGGAGAGGTAGGGCATAGGAAGCAATACAAAGTATTGAGCGCCACGGTGACTAGGAGATGTTAACTACCTCGCCTGGTACACAGAAGATCGTGGGTTTGATCCCGACCTTGTCGCCTGCTGCTGCAAATTTGGAGTTTGCGTCTCTCCCTCTGTTTCTCTCTCCGCGGTCGCGTGGATTTTTCTTCGGGTCCTCCGATTTTCCCCCTCCCCATTTAGAATCCATAAAATCACGCGTTTAAAGCATTTGGCTGCTGTAATTGTCCACACGACGACGATCCCGTTTCGTTGGGCTATCATGTGTGGCCAGGTCGCTTCTGAAAAAAAACGAGCTATATAGCTCAATGGGCCTTACCTCGTGAAATAAAAACATGTTTAATAGTATTTATTTTAAACATGAGACGTATCTGAGCCGAGGGTCTGTCCCTAGTCTGGAGCGCCCTCTGCATTGCAAACCAAACACTGCACCACTACTCAGAATCTATACAATTAGAATGTTTATCCTGGAAGCATCCGATGAGCTATGAAGCTCTTCTCAACAGGCGCCCAGTAGGGGGTGGGTCAGTAGCTCACAACAAGAAAGTGCAAGACGTAGTAAAGGTAAGCAGGTGACGACAGTGGCGTATACAGTCCTCGTAATCATAATTTCAATATAGCCCTCATGCACACGCATGCAAGCTTGGGGCAAAAAATAATTATGTATGAATGAATTAATGAATGAATTGAGGAACACGTCTATGGAATGAACGAGTCAATGGTGGAATTAATAAATGGATCCCACTGCCTCTGCTCCGATGTGTCTGAAGCGAGAGTCGCCTCTGGTGGGCCGGGTCACGGTTGATGAGATCCGAAGTTGAATTTCGAGACGAGTTGAAACGAACGTGGAGCTGACCGCGACTGCCAGCTGGTTGTCCAGTTGAGCGTCGAGTCGAGTCGGAGCGAGTTGAGATTTGGAGGTGAGTTCAGTTAAGACTGTGGAGTTGGAGGCAGTGCGGGAGTTGATCTGGATGTGAATTTGAGTGTAGAGTTGAACGCGACTTTCAGTTGAGTACAATGCACAGTCGCGAGTGTGGAATTGAATCCATTGTCCGGTTACACGTGGAGTCGAGTTGAACGCTACGTTTGTGTCGGGTTGAATGCACAGCTGAATGGATCGTTGCGTGCAGGTATGCACGGCGACGGAGTAAGTTCACGCCCGGTCAGATTCGAGAAGTCGACTCGACCTTTGAACACCAAACAGCAGCGCGACTCCGAGACACGACGAGGCGGATGAAGAGGAAGAGGCGGAGGATGACGAGGTGGAGATGGAGATGGGAGGACCACGCCAGAACAACAACAAGCAGAAGAAAGAAAAACAACGCAAACAAACACCTCCTCTAAACCTCGTCGTATTTTCTCACCAAACCGGATTGCGCCGATCACGCAAATGATCTCTGTGATCACGGCACCCCCCCCCACCACCTCCAACACAGCTGACCCCCCCACCCCGAATCCCCCCCCTCCTCGAAACCCCCAACCCCGCCTCCCCCCCCCCCCCCACCTCAACTCTGGTAAAGGCGCAGCTCTGCAATTCCCTGCTCTCGCCGCTGACGGTGGAAGGAACCTTCACTGGAGGCGTCTCTAGAGGGGTCCCTCTCTCTCTCTCTCGAGGGAATTTTGGCCTCCTCTTCCACGCAGGCCAGACGTCTCTTTGAAATAACGGGCAGTACCCACACTTTACCCAACTACGCGCGACCCGCCGATCTACGAACTGTGGTGAACCCGATGTGTTCTGCTCAGTGCTGGATTAAGCGAGCGCGGGGCCTGTAGCAAGATGTTATGAAGGGGCCCTATTTTTTTTTCTTTCAAACACGTAAACATTAAAACACTATTTTTTTTAATTGCATAGTAATGTAATTGTATTTTTTCATTTGTTATGCAGCCAGATAATGCGAGAAATCGTTAACCTTAAACACCCAGTCGTTCATAAAGGCTGAAGGGGGTATAGTATTATAGTAATCGGGCAAGTGCAAAATCACTGAACCGTAATTGATAGGTTGAAAGCATTTAGCGCGGGGACCTTGAAAGTGCGGGGCCCGTAGCTACTACATATGTAGGAGTTACTACATATGTAGGAGCTACTACATATGTAGTAGCTACCACACGCATATAAAGTGAGGGAAAAAAAGTATTTGATCCCCCGCTGATTTTGTCAAGGGGTGCCTCTGCGGATGTGTATGCTTTAACTTAGCTATTTCAATGCTAAATTCTATGCTAATTCCTTTGTCAAGGGGTGCCTCTGCGGATGTGTATGCTTTAACTTTAACATAGCCATTTCTGTGACCAGTCACAAGCTAATCACTCAGCCATTTCAATGTTAAATTCTATGCTAATTCCTTTGTCAAGGCGCTTTGTTTCTTCTCACACAGCTTAAAGGTCGCGATCTGAACGTGGCTTTTTCACTCCAGCACTGTCCTCCAGACAGTCTCGTCCCCTCACCTGATGAAGGCCGCTTGTGTTGTGGCCGAAACGTCGTGAGAATATTATTGTGTTATTTTATTTTATCAATTTATTATTTTATTCTCATTCTACGTGACTTTGCCGAAAGAACCAAAGAAAATGTATCTTGTTTGATGCTTGAACATCTTAACACCTGTTTTATTATTGTCAGAAATGGGGTCAAACCTGTTCTTATTTGTCATACTTTGATATTGGCAACAACAACAACAAAACGTTCCCATGGTATTGTATCATCAGCCACCACCGTAAGATTGCATCGAGCGCGCTAACGGCCAGGTGCTCAGCAGCTGCTATGGCCCTGGAGCCGCATGCGGTGCCTCTATTAAAGGACTGCTGCTTCGTGACAGTTTTTATTATTAATTTTATTAAGAACCAGCACCGTCTCGTGTTGGCCACACGGTTGTTGTTGTTTTTTTGGTGCCGAATTCGAAAAAAAGAATTGCTCTTCTTGTTATTGTGGTTTGCCGAACCCCTGCGCTAACCATTGCACCACCGTTCTCCGATTCTATTTTTTTTGCGGTAGAGTTGAATTGTAAATGCTGTTAGTGGGTTTACTGACCAACACACCGGTGTGCTGAACTAGTAACTAATTTGCATGTTTCGTTTACGCGATGAAACCTAATCTAATTGTCGGGTGGTGGCGGGTTTAACGACGCATTTATATTTACGAGATCTACCCCCCCCCCCCCCCAACAACACTTCTTTATTAATAATTTCATTAAACAGAAATAATATTATACTCTTTGGTTATTTCGGAAAAGTCACGTAGGTAAAAAAATAGTATTAATATTATTAACAACAATAATGAGACGAGCCACGGGGAGGCGCTGTGGGCGTACGATGGTCGAGGACAAGAGTTGGTGTCCTGACGGAGCTTCGAAGCGAGAGACTTTCATGACGAAGCTGACATCACCAACGAGACGAGATGGCCCTGGGGAACGCACCACCC
Organism: Petromyzon marinus; assembly: GCF_048934315.1. Taxonomy (NCBI): domain Eukaryota; kingdom Metazoa; phylum Chordata; class Hyperoartia; order Petromyzontiformes; family Petromyzontidae; genus Petromyzon; species Petromyzon marinus. The sequence goes on along the minus strand of NC_133695.1, from coordinate 4,970,539 downwards.
ACGGACCGATCCCTGACCCTCGGCCACACGTCACACGTCACGCGACGCGCCTTACCGCTTATAAGCGGCCCACAGTCGAGATTTCGTAATCCGTTCTCCGGTGATGAGATTTTTTTGGTGGTTGTGCCGCTAATCGTTCCGCGCTGCGTCCGACGTGTCGCACCGCGTCCTCCCCCCCTCCACCCCCAATGCCTTCTTCAGCAACCAGAGCTGAGATATGTTCATATTGATCACTGCAAGCGTCCTCGCACGGGAGTGATGCCCATTTTGCGCCTGGCAATTGAGTTTGTGATTTGGTCGCTGTGCTCGGTGTTTCACGTTTGGTGGTCCAGGAGAGCCACACTGAGTCACACGACTCGTTTTCAGGCCAGTCCTACCACCTGGGAATTTGTGTTTATTTATTTGAAGATTGTTTCCGACCAATACATGGGCGTTTTTTTTGTTATGCACGTGGTAGGAAAACGGAGCAGCCGGGTAAAAAATAAACCCCCAACGCCTTGCGCGACGGGGCAACGCTCTATCCCCGCCTTCGACCGGGCGAGCCAGAGGCAGGGCACCTCCTAGACGCCCACGAGGGGAAGGGAGTTTCACAGCCCGTCTGTACGGTAGTCCACCAACCCTCGCTTCCTCCACAGTGCCGGATGACTACAATTTACTTATTTCTCGATTTAAAGCTTTCGTGACTGCAAGGATTCATCTTCTTTGGTTCTTTCGGTAAAGTCACGTAGAATGAGAATAAAATAATAAATTGATAAAATAATTTAACACAATAATATTCTCACGGTCTGAGCGTGGCTTTTTCACTCCAGCGCTGTCCTCCAGACAGTCTCGTCCCTTCACCTGATGAAGGCCGCTTGTGTTGTGTTATTTTATTTTATCAATTTATTATTTTATTCTCATTCTACGTGACTTTACTTATTTCTGTCACTGTAACAATCTCCTCCCATCGGAGGAAGTTGAACATACACACAAAGACAAAGATGCCGCGTATAGTCTTAAGAGACTGTTGGGGCAAGTGCTGTTAGCGAGCGCCTATGAAGGCCGGCACAGGATACGAGGGGGTGGGTGGCCAGCACCACGCCCCACCGCCTTTATCTCCCTCGTGGTGATGTTTCCACACCGCACTCGGTAATCATCTGAGGCTGGTCGACCTAGGAGACGCTCAGGACCGGTTCAGGTAATCGTCACTGGTGTTGGCCGTGAGCGAGAATCGAACTCGGGTTACCGGGATCGTAGCGCAGCGCGCTAGCCGCTACACGATCGTTCCCCACAGACACGTGTACACATAAACACACACATACATTAATAATAGGGTTCTCCCCTTTTTTTCTGGCAACAAAACTGAAACCTTTTTACAAGGATTCATGTCTGCATTAACCACAATAACTGCAGTCAAAATGCAAACAAAAAACATACTATGATAAAATATGCATTGTCCTTGAAACTGATTGGTCCACACCAACACACATACATATATACAAATCTCCTCCGTTATAGCCTAACCCAGTAGTTATCAACACGCGCATCACGGGACGCCACGATAGCGAGATGGTAACTACCTCGCCTGGTAGACAGGAGATCGTGGGTTCAATCCCGACCCTGACGCCTGTTGTGTATTTGGAGTTTGCACATTCTCCCTGTGGTCACGTCGATTTTTCTCCGGGTCCTCCGATTTTTCCCTCCACATTTAGAATTAACATCACCACGCGTTTAGAGTGTTCGGCTTCGCTGCTAAAAATGCCCACGTGATGAAAGCCACTCCGTTGAGCTATCGTTTGTGGCCGGGTCGCTTCTGAAAAAGAGCCACGTGGCTCAGTGGGTCCTTACTTGGTAAACATCAAATAAAACAGATAGAATAATTTACGTGTTGGCGTAGGTCGTGCAGGAGAGGTGTCGAACGTGCGCGCGGAACGCCAAGCGACACGTTGATCCGGCGAAAACATCACCAATACACAACATGAAGCAAGCGCCTCGTGTGATCTCTCTACATATTGCGGCCTTAATCACCTTTAAACCACAGTTAAACTAGTTAAGGCAGATTCAACATTAAGCAGTTACCTATTTTATTTTACCTGGTAAGGCCCACTATGCTACGTAGCTATTTTTTTTTTATAAAGCGACCTGGCCATCACCGAATGATAGCTCAATGAATTGGCTTACCACCACCACCACCATCATCACGTGGAGATGTATAGCAGTTGGCCAAACTGATCTCAACAACCCGCACCTTTCAGAGGTGCGGGGCGCGGGGTAAGCGGAGGAGGGGGGGGGAGTGATCTTTATGCTGGGATGGTTGTGGTGGGGTGGTGGTGATATGGTGGTGATGGGGTGGTGGTGGTGATGGGGTGGTGGTGGTGGGGTGGTGGTGGTGGTGGTGATGGGGTGGGATGGTTGTGGTGGTGGTGGTGGATGGTGGTGGTGGGGTGGTGGTGATGGTGGGGTGAGGGTCACAGCAATAATATAGAGTGGTGAGACGCGTGGTGTTAGAGAGCACCTAGTGCTCACCCACTTGACCCTCCCGTCGACGGGGGAGGGCGGGGTGGGGCCCGGCCATGCGGCTGTTTGCAATCTCGTTGTTTTTTGTCGCCCACGTGACAATTAAACATCCGAGCTAATTCGGATCTCGCGAATTGTGTCGACTCAGCGCGAACCCGAGGTGGGGGGAGGAGGCGAGGTGGGGGGAGCGGGCGAGGTGGGGGGAGGGGGCGTCGCGCGTGCCCGCGTGCGCGTGCCCGCGTGCTCCGTCAAAGCGCCCCCCCCCACCCATCCACCCCTTCCTCGACAACATTACGGTACTTAGTCAAACCCAATGGGGGGGGGGAGGGGGGGTGGTCGATAAATCGAGTACCACTTTGTCAATACCGCTTCATGCGTTCAACGACCGTCGTCCGAAAGAGGACGGCAGAGTGCAGTTCGCCAGGAACTGCCGCCGGTTTATTTGCATTTTTGTTGCATGATGCGCAAAGGCCGAGCGATTCAATTCCGTGGATTTTTTTTTCGTTCGGGCCCTTGATTGTGTGCTTGTTGATTGAAACTCGTGTCCAAAGACAGACCACCAACGCCTAACGGCGCTCGGTTAAACACCTCCTGGTAGGCGTCGTGGCAGGGGGCTCTCGCGACCAATTTTATCCATAACAAGAAGGGTTTTTTTTTTTAGAGCGCGTAAATATGAATGCGTCGTTAAACCCGCCACGGCTAATTAATAGGGGGTTTGTCACGTAAACTAAATATGCAAAGTCGTTACTAGTACAGCAAACCGGCTCTGTGTGTGTGGTGTAGAGTAAAGCCACTACAACATTTACAATTCGAGTACGACATCTCGCCAGTAATTACAACCAGCTTCATCAGTAATCCCAACTGTCCGCCTGATTATGCTAGTTGTAATTGACGGCGAAACGTCGTACTCGAATTGTAAATGTTGTAGTGGCTTTGCTCTCCAACACACCCGTAGTAACTAATTGGCAAGTCCTGTTTATGTGACAACCCCTTACTAATTGGCCGTGTCGGGTGGTGGCGGGTTTAACGACACAGTCATTTACGCGATCTAACGCAAACAATCTCAATTATTAACCTAACGGTGCTACGATGCGTCCATTAATGTCAAGCGCACGAGCCACGTATCGAATCGCACGCGCCCGACACGATCTTCCACCCCCCCCCCCCCCCTATTAATTTGTTATTTATAATAAAAAATTGAAAATGTTTCAACAACACACACAACACACAGTGCGCACACTCTACACACACTATTGTCCCACGTCCGACCGCATTAGCCGCATTTCAGCGAATTCAAACGGCACGAGACAGCAAATTTTTGGAACCCAGGTTAACCGCGTACGCGCGAAATCTTCGCACGCAAAGCAAATCCGCACAAAGCAAATCCGCACGAAGCAAGGGCAACCTGCACCCGATGCGCTCGCGACTCCCCCATTGCAGCCATCAGAGGCGCCACCACGTGGGGCGAGCGAGCCGCTCAACTAGCGACGATGCTGCGGTAGCACCAGTGCCGGATCATTATCCTAGCAGCAAAAGTAGCTGCATCTGCAGGAGCTACTACTAGTGCAGTACCAGTGTAGTAGCTGCATGTGAATGATTTAAAGCTATTAATTCCGGTTCAGCGATTCTGCACTTGCTCCATTACTATACCGCCTTAAAAGGTTATGAACGACCGGGTGTTTAAGGTTAGCGATGTCGTATTATCTGGCTGTATAGCAAATGGAAAAAAATACAATTGTTTTACTATGCACGTTAAGTGTTTTAATATTTACGTGTTTTTTATTTATTTAGGGCCCCTTAATAACATCTGCTACAGGCCCCGCACGAGCTTAATCCTGCACTGGGAAGCGTCCAACCCCCACCCCTCGCGCATGACGATAGCACCAATATTTTGATTTAAAGCTTTCGTGACTGCAGGGATTCATATTCTTGGTTCTTTCGGTAACGTCACCACGTAGGTGGGAAACAATAAAATGATAAAAATATAAAACGATATTCTCACGACGTTTCGACTGCAACACAAGCAATCATCATCAGGTGTGAAAAACCACAATAATTTTTTTCAAACTGTGGAAACCACAGGAAAATTTTCAAATTTTCTTGTTGTGGTTTTCACACCTGATGATGATTGCTTGTGTTGCAGTCGAAACTACGTGAAAATTGTATTTTTATTATTTTATCGTTTCCCTTCTACGCGATTCGCCGAAAGAACCAAGAATATACTCTTTGGTTCTATTCGGTAAAGTCACGTAGGTAAAAAAAATTAGAACCAAAGAGTGTGGATCCTTGCAGTCACGAAAGCTTCAAATCTAGAACCAAGAATATAGCACCAATATTGTTCAGGCGCACCGATGCCAGTTTTGAAGTCTTCTGCTGGCCACGACGAGGGGGCTTCAGCAGAGACGTCGTGTCGCTGCCCCTCCTCGTCCGTTGAAGGAACGCAAACCACAGTGGGTTTACTGCGCTGGTCCATAGTGTGGGGCTTGTGCCTTAAAAGTTTCTCCATCTCCGTGTGCCTATGGATATCTATAACATCGTACAATCGTCACTCCGCAGTTGAAGGAGCGCAGGGTTTACGACGCGATCCGTAGCTCGTGGCCTCAATCGTACTCCTGCGGCTCGTGGCTTTTGAAATTTCCGCCCCCCCCCCCCCCCCCCATGTCACGAAGGCCCGATTATGATCTTCTGATGCGGTCGAGTCGCACGGTTGGCTTACGTACGGTGCGAACGGTGTTACACGTACGTACGTAACATGGTGTAATCGTGGTGTAATCATGTTATGTTACACCAGCAATGTCTTCGAAGCGTAGGAACGTTAAATCCAGGCGATGGTGCGATCAGGGTTGGGGCCACGAACGAGGCTGGGTTAGAATTCACGACGTCCAGTTCGTCCATCTATATATAGACGACAGTCTTCGTGGTAGCGTTAGGCCCAGTTGAGACGATTGGGCTAAGCCACGGGCCGGCACAATATGCGGCTCTTTAAGGATTGCTTGTGACGTTACTTATCATGGACCACCGCCCTCGCGTATCTCATCCATTGCGGATCATGAAAGTTGTTTTTACCGAATTCAACAAAAGGGACACTTGTTAATTCAGTTGCAGACCCCCTGGGGATAGGCCTTCATCCAGCAGTGGATTGACAGGGCTGTAGCTCCAACGACCATTTGCAGCAACACTTCCACACAAAAAACACAAAATGCGGACAAGTATCGTATTTCTTTTTTTTTGTAAATCAACTTTATTTAAATCGTTGTTCGCAACGGCTAAAACAAACGGGCACGCGCGCGGTCACGGAGTCCACGCGGCACAACGATGTGTTATAAATTAGGCGAGAGACTGCATGGTAATGGTTACACGGGCTCCTGTGAGACCACCACCCATCATCATCACCATCCCCAGACGCGAAGATTTATTAATAAACACAATTGGGTAAAAAGTTGTCGGTTTTTACGCATGTCGTGTTTGTGCAGCAGGAGTATAAAGTTACGATCAGGACGGAGCATTTTAAAAAAACTACCACCGTAATTTAGCTGAAGACCGCATTATTATTTTTTGTAAATTTTATATATTATCATTAAAAAGTAAATGGTCTAGAACGTCATTTGACTTGCGGCTCCAAAGACGCGAACGTTTTAAAAGGAGACTACATCGACGCAAAACAAGTTTGTTAGGATTAGTCAGACATTCAAATTTACATTAAAAAGGCGTCTCGCGATCCGTTTAAATTATTCCACGCATTTAAAGGGTGCCTCCGAGACACACGTACCACCCCCCCCTCTCCCCCCCCCCCGAAGCACGCACCATGCACTCCTACACATCACCCTATGCAATTACACACACGATGCACTTACAATCAATCCCCCCCCCCCCCCCTAACATTCACCCCCACTAGGCAAAGACCCTCCCCGTATAGCCTTTAACTGTTGGGGGAAATGTTGTTAAGGGAGAAGCATCTATGAAGGCCGGGACGGCACACGAGGGGGGGGGGGTAGTGTGGCCTGCACCACGCACGGCCGCCTCTGGCTCCCGAGCGGCGATGTTGACACCGCACCAGAACATCGAACCCGGGCCATCGTAGCGCACACACAAGCACCACCACCCACACCCCCCCCCCCCCCCCCCCCCAAAGGACACAACAGCGCACATTCCGCATACACACGAGACGTAACTCACAGCAGACACCCAACACACACGGGCACATGGCGTCCCCCCCCCCCCCCCATTACACACAAACTGGCACACAGACACTGACCCACTCATCACCTGCAACACACACACACACATGGCCACGTTACCACCACCACCTTCAATCTCATTCGCTCCCCGCTAACGACCTCGGCGAACGCCCTGAGCTGTGCCCCCCCCCCCCCCCCCCCCCCGAGGTGGAGTGGGGGGGGAGAGAGATTGGTGGGAAACGTAAAACACCATGTTTGGGTGGGATGTGTACTGTACAGCCCCCTTGTTTTGTCAATCCACTGCTGGATGAGGGTAATCCGCCCACACTCGCACGAGGGGACCAACCCCGGCACGTGTTTGAAGAAACTAAACTCTTCTAAACATCGTATTTGTATTTTACCAGCCGAGGCCCACCGAGCTTAATCGGCCACAGGCGCCCAAGGAGCTGCAGCCCGCCTCCTGCTGCGAATGTCTCGACGCGCGAACCAGGAACCAGGCCACGCGCTTGCGGAATCTTGTGGGAAGGACTCTGCAACATTTCCCCTCTCCCACCTCGTGCAATCGTCTCCAATTTGACACCAAGAAGGCATTCCCCCCACCCCCCCTCCATCACCACCGCCAAAATGTCACTCTCGCACGCGGTCCACAACCTCGCCAAAAACCACCAACAACCTCATCCCCCAACAACAAAACAACCTCAACCACCCCACAACGACAGAGATAGGCGATCTCAGACACCCACCACCGCCACAACAACCACACCTCATCGGTTAAAAAAAAAACACAAATGAGGTTTCAGTATCACAGGAATATAAGAATTAGGGACCCGTAATCGACCGGTTCTCCTCGTCATCATCATCATGGTCGTCGTCTCAGCCGAACATCTCCTGGGAGGCGTAGGTCATGTAGAGGAATCCATCCTCGTCCTTGTGCTCCACGTAGATGTCGGCCATGTTGGCGGCCATGGAGGGGACGACTCGACCGTTCACCATGAGGTAGAAGGCGTGCGTGGAGCGCAGGAGCAGGCGGTTCCTGGGAGAGCCGCGGATTGGTCGTCGTCCAATCAGTCAGTCGACCAATCCACGGGACAGAACACCACGGCGAGCCCGCCCCATCAATAGACGAAGCCACACCCACCCACCACCACGTGACCACGTGGCGACCACAACGAAGAGGTAAGAGAACGAAACACGAGTCAGGGGGAATGAAATCAGTGTGTGGGGGGGGGCGAGTACGTGGAGCTTACGGGACGCTTCCCACCAGAAGCCACGGGAGCTTCTCATTCCCAGGATGGAAACGGACGGAGGAAGCAGTCGAGGAGAAAACAAAATCAATAAGCAATCTTTAAAATAAACGCGGCCGATGTTAAATAGCGCATGCCCGTAACAGCAATGCGACTGCGATTACGTTCACATCGCAACTGGCTTTACCAGAGTTGGTACCCCCCCCCTCCCCCCCACCCCTTCATCCAGCAGTGGATTGAGAAATGGCTGCAGGTATTGGAAGACCGACCAAGAACATGGAGGACGGGAGTGGGATCGAGGAATCTGGATTGGTGGCGCAGTGGTTAAGGAACTGCTCCATTAACCCAGCAGGCCGAGTTCGATTCCTAGCCACTGTTCTCACGTCGGTGGCGAAGTGACGACCGCTCCAGGTGCTCGCTCTAAACCACCAACCCCCCCCCCCCCCCCCCGTGTGGCTCACCTGATGATGCTGACGAACTGGCTCATGGTGACTTCGCGAGGCACCAGGAACTTGGTTTTGTCGAGAGGAGGAAGCGTTTTCTCCCGTGAGTAGCGCTCCACAATCACCTGGGAGGCACAACCACAACGTCACCGACACCATCAACACCACCCCCCCCCCCCCCACCTCTCATTCCTCACACTATCCCCCTTGCATCATGCGAATGCATCAACCCGCCACACCACTATAGCCATATCTCATTACACGTCGTAGGTTGTTATTATCACAGATTTTATTTTGTTTTTAAAACTCAGAATCGTACTCTTTATTTCCCTAGGTGGGAATCCGATGAGCTATGAAGCTCCTTATCACAGATGTCCTGTACGGGGAAGGTCAGCGAGTCACAACAATACAAAAGACGATATCGGTGAAAATTAGAGGGAAATAAAAGAAAATCACTGTATAAATAAAAGTAGAATTACAAACATTTCAAGGAGGTGCAAACCCCCCCGATACGCTTCTCATAATCTGAAATTTTCGTGACTGCAGGGATCCCCATATTCTGGTTCTTTCGGTAAAGTCACGTAGGTAGAAAACAAAATAAATAAAATCACGACGAATTTCGATTTAAAGCTTTCGTGACTGCAAGGATTCATCTTCTTTGGTTCTTTCGGTAAAGTCACGTAGAATGAGAATAAAATAATAAATTGATAAAATAAAATAACACAATAATATTCTCACGTCGTGAGAATTCTCACGTCGTGAGATTATTATAATAATATTCTCACGTCGTGAGAATATTATTGTGTTATTTTATTTTATCAATTTATTATTTTATTCTCATTCTACGTGACTTTACCGAAAGAACCAAAGAAGGAAAAATCACGACGTTTCGGAAGCAACGCAAGTAGCTATTTTGCCCACTTCAGCAATTGTTTCTTGCCGTGGCTTTCCCACCTGATGACGGACGCTTGTGTCGCTTCCTAAACGTCGTGATTTAATTTATTTTGCTTTATAACCTACGTGACTTTACCGAAAGAACCTAAGAGTACGTGTGCGTCTCATAATCTTGAGTCCCAGCCACCGACAAATACATCACACGCCGGCTCTGTGGCCACCCACTCGCCGTCTCACGAAACCCACAGCCCGCGGCTGCTGCTGCTAACCTCGGGTGCTGGTTGTCATTCCATTGGCTTCTCCAGCCATTGGGAAACAATCATCAACATCATCGTCGTCGTATCGAGCAGCGCGTCCGGCCCAAAGCCGTCTCAGTTCTCACGTCCCGGATGATTTACAAAGCCCACGTCGTGCGAGGTCTTCCAAGCCACGCGTTCTTCCTCGGCGTGTCAACTACAACCACCACCACCACCACATTACACAGATCTCTCCCCCCACCCCCCTCTGCACTACTCACCACCACCACATTACACATCTCTCCCCCCCCCCCTCTGCGCTACTCACCACCACCACATTACACAGATCTCTCTCCCCTCTGCACTACTCACCACCACCACATTACACAGCACAGATCTCTCCCCCACCCCCCCCCCCCTCTGCACTACTCACCACCACCACATTACACAGATCTCTCTCCCTCTGCACTACTCACCACCACATTACACAGATCTCTCTCCCTCTGCACTACTCACCACCACCACATTACACAGATCTCTCTCCCTCTGCACCTACTCACCACCACCACATTACACAGATCTCTCTCCCTCTGCACTACTCACCACCACCACATTACACAGATCTCTCTCCCTCTGCACTACTCACCACCACCACATTACACAGATCTCTCTCCCTCTGCACTACTCACCACCACCACATTACACAGATCTCTCTCCCTCTGCACTACTCACCACCACACGATATAGACCCCCCCCCCCTCTCCACAACAACACCGATCAACCACCACGAATATTTTCCCGCACCTCCAATTAAACACGGCTGGCTATGTGCGGTGCTAAAGAAGTTCAACTTGCATAATGTATAGATAGATCTCCCTCCTGCATTGTAACAACTACAATTACCACCACCACGTTAGATAATAGATCTCTCTCCCTCTCTTCGTGCTGTGGCCGAGGTCGATGACGATGACGAGAGCATACAAGAGGGAACTGACCGGGACTTTAGTGGGGAACTTGGCTCGGATCCTGCCACCTCTTCTTTCCGGGTAGCTGCAAAGACAAAGACACCCCCTTGTAGCCTTAGCAGACCTGTTGAGGCAAGTGCTATCAGCTAATAGCTGGGGAAAACAAGACAAAGGGGGTCCCCCGTATAGCCTTCACAGACTGTAGGGGCAAGTGATGTTAGCAATTGGCACCTATGAAGGCCGGAACGGCACACGAGGGGGGTGGGTGGCCAGCACCACGCCCGGCCGCCTTCGTCTCCCCAGTGGCGATGTTTACACACCGCACCAGGTTCTCATTTGAGGCCGAGTCGACCTAGGGAAGGCTCGGGACCGGTTCAGATAATCGTCACCGGTGTTGGCCGTGAGCGGGAATCGAACCCGGGTCGCCGGGTTCATAGCGCAGCGCGCTAACCGCTACACCACCGCCATGCATACACCCCCCCCCCCCCAATTGAAAGGACACGCAGACAGGCGATAGCGAACACCGATTAAGGCCACGTGCCCAAGGAACCACGCCACGATCGTCCGACGGTGCGCGTGTGCCGCTGTACGCCTCGGGGCAGCTATTGAAGGCGCACCGAGATCAAAGCGAGGAGAGGGGCGGGGTGGTGGTGGTGGAAGAGCTCGCGTGGAGTAAATGCGGAGAATGAAAATAGAAAGCAGCGGAGCAACGTGGACAAAGTAGTTAGTTTTTAGCCGTGCGAATTCCGTTTGCCTGCAGCGCCGCAAACACGGAACATCGAAAGCGCACAATGGAATAAAGGCTGAAACAAATGAGAAGTTTTTTTTACATTTTCTGGCAATAAAATAGGTGCCAAGATGTTCAAATACTAAATAGAAACCTTTTGCAAGGAATAAAATCCGCATTGACGACAGTACTTGTGGTGAACATGTAAATAAACATGATCCGATAATTTTATATGCCTCGTCTTCGATAGCTTATGCATCGACTTTCTATTGGGCGTTTGAACATCTTACTACCTTGATTTGAAGCTTTCGTGACTGCAGGAATCCATACTCTTTGGTTATTTCGGTAAACTCACGTAGGTAGAAAATTAAAAACAAAAAATAATATCACGACGTTTCGATCGCAACACAAGAGGCCGAGCCGCTTGTGTTGCGATCGAAACGTCGTGCTATATATATTCTACCTACGCGACTTTACCGTAAGAACCAAAAAAATATCTTAATACCTCCTGTTTTTTTATTGCCAAAAATGGGCAAACCTATTCCTATTTGACGCCGTCAAAAACAAGTTTCCATTTCCATGGAACAAAAGGGGTGACGAGTGCGCAGAGTCGCGCGCGAGTCGCGCGGCGCCTGGCACCACATCCAGAGAGACGACACGAAGAACGCGTGTAGGGGGGGGGGGTTAGTAGCCAGCAACTTGGACGCGAAGGAAAAACACTTTGACCGAGAAGGGGGGGCGGGGGGGGGGGGCTTCGGCATGGCGCGAGAGGACGACGCTCGCTCGTCTCGCGGCCACGTGCTGGGGGTAGGGGGGGGGGGCACCGCTGCCATCGCGAAACACGGCAGCGGTGGCTCGGGGAAGGTCTTCATCCAGCAGCGGATCGATCGTGGCCGATGACGATTACGTTGATGATGATGATGAAGAGCGGTTAGAGATAAGCGATTTGATGACGATGATGATGATGGTGGTGATGGTAGCAATGTTGTTGACCTATACCTGGGGTGGGAGAGCCAGGTAAGGCGCGCGAGATGGGGAGGGGGGGAATGGGGGGGGCCGAGGGGGGGGGGGAAGTCCCAACGCGGTCCACGACTTCCATTCCCCACGGCCCGCGGACGGACACGTGGGAGCGAGGTGGCCCAGGGCCCGTACGGGATCACGAACTCACCCAGACTCTTGCGCTGTTTGAACGGCTTGTGGCCCTGGCTGGCCTCCACCGAGGCCATGGCGCACAGGCGACATGCCCCCGCGAGCCTCGCCCGCTTCAGACACTCCGTGGTCGACGCCGTTTTTGCTGCCGTTTAGGTTCGAGGGGAGGGGTGGGCGCGCTAAGATGATGATGGGTTGCGGTGGCGAGCCGGTTCGGTGGGTCACTGGCTGGCTGGCCGGTCGGTGTGACCCGCGAATTGTCTGCTGGACTACCTGGCCGACTGTTGGAGTGGCTTTGCTGGTGGATTGTCCCGGCTGCAAGGTAGTGTGGGGCTAGCTAGCGGACTGGCCGACTGACCGGTGGGCTAGGCTAACTGGCAGAATGGTAGGGTTAGCTATCTGGCTGGCTTAGTGGTTTGTGACTTGGGCCGGTGGAAGGAGGGACGCGAGAACGGGTGGCTGTGGGTGGGCGGCGTAACGGAGCGTTCCGCAACACGTGGAAAAGCGAGTGATTATATCGGCTGGGTTGTGTAGCGGCTTCTATAAGTAATGTTGTGGGGGTGTGTGTGGGGGGTGGGGGTAGGAGTATAACCACACCCACACGCGCCCTCTTGCTCACGTACGCCCAGACACACACGCACGCGAACACACACACGTAAAAACACAATTGCCAAAAATACACACGGCCTCAAATGTACACGGGCACGTTCGCATATGCACGTAGGCACACACACACAACATGTTGTCATACATACCAACAAACCTACACATACACGCGCCCACTTATACTTTAAAGTAATATACACATACAGACAATCGCATACACACGAACGCACATAGAAAGACAAATACACACACCCACAGATACAGGCCCAAATAACGGTTGATAGAATATTGAGCCAAGTGCTGTTAGCGAGCACCTATTAAGGCTGGCAGGGCACACGAGGGGGTGGGTGGCCAGCACCACGCCCCGTCACCTTTGTCTCCCTTTCAGTGCTGAAGTTTACACATCATAGCAGGTGCCCATACACATCATAGCAGGTGCCCATTCAAATGCATGCATCCACCCACACCCGTACATACAAAGACACACGCATACCACTTAAACCGACGTCAGTTCATCAAGTTGGTCCATGAATGAATACCAACTCACTCTAATTCAAACCGGATTGGCCGCTAAAGGAATGTAGGCTTCTACAACGCACGCGTTTGTGGCTGTGTGTGCAATTATGTTATCAACAATGATGATTATCATGATGATGATGATCAATCATGATTATCATGCTGGAATGATGATGTGCATTATGTGTGTGCATCTTACGTCCCAGTCATTGATTACTATACAATGCACTTGAGTCATCTTGTAATTGTTTGTGTGTTCATACATAAAACCCAACAGCGTCACGAGATATTTGAAGTTTATTTTGAACCTCAAATGGGAAACGAAATTGATTGCATATGAATCACAGTCATAATTATACGCAATCATAATGCATGCGCCGTATCTGCAATGAATTGTGCGTTGATTATAATCATAAGATAATTATGTACAATTTGTAGCAGCAACAAAAACTGCTCGCAACCCAGCGGCATCTGTTGAGCGAGGCTGACGCCGCTGGACAAGCCAATAGGATGATGGGCTAAATAGACAATCACGTTTTATTTATTAAGGTTGAAGTCTATTTTGTTGAACCAGTGTGAGAAAGAAACCAGCCGCAGGATGGGTATCGTCGGTGGGGAGATGTTAACTACCTCGCCTAGTATGCAGGAGGTCGCCGGTTCATTCCCGACCCTGACGCCTGCTGTATATTTGGAGTTTGCGTGTCTCTCTTTCTCCCCGAAGTCGCGTGGATTTTTCCCCGGGTCCTCCGGTTTCCCCCTCCACACTTAGAAATGTGCGTTTAGAGTATTTGGCTGCAATATATTTGCACCTGATAAGCCACTTCGTTGAGCTTTCATTTGTGGCCAGGTCGCTTCTGAAAAAAAAACCCGGCTCTATAGCTCAGCGAGCCTTATCTGGTAAAATAAAATAACAATAGTTTAAATCGTTAAAATAGTTTCGTTCATTTGCAATCGTGACCTGGGTCACCAATGTTATAAACCCACAAATATCGGAACAAAAACAACTGCACGTCAAACGAGGACAAGGATAAACATTGCGAACATTATTCTCCTGCAGTGTAACTCGCCTCGCGATAGATTACACCCAGATCATCTCTGCTGAAGCAGTGCTGATGCTATTATCCACCACAACACGGGCCGCCTAGGCAGATGGGATATGTAAAAAAAAATATATGTAAAACTTTTATGTGTGTACGTGCAGGGACAGGTATGGGACGGGTATCTATGTACAATGTCGTGAGCGCAGAGCGGTGAGTGGCGGAGTGAACCTCCTGCCATCAGTGGGCAGTGATAAGCCCCCGCGTGTAGATCGACTCAGCCTTAGATGAGTGTCTGGTGCTTTTCTAGATTTGAAGCTTTCGTGACTGCAAGGATCCATACTCTTTGGTTCTATTCGGTAATGTCACGTGGGTAAAAAATAAAATAACAAGAATCACGACGTTTCGGCCACAACACACCTGATGAAGGCCACTTGTGTTGTTGCCGAAACGTCGTGATTTTTGTTATTTTATTTTTTACCTACGTCACTTTACCGAATAGAACCAAAGAGTATGTCTGGTGCTTTGTGTAAAACAGCAGCGCCGGGGAGACAAAGGCGACCGGGAGTGTGCCTCCCCGCCCCACTCCCCACAAACCCCAAACCCTTCGCCAATCCAGTGCGACCGACGTGGTGAAGTATGGTCAAACCATATTAATTCAGGGATGGGTCCAACAATGAACGATTGTGATAGCTACGATGACTGTGGCCTCCACACGGTGTCTGGCTTACACACAAAACAAAGTCTATTTTATTATCTGTGTTTCTGCTCAATGTGCGAATGATGGAGTCATCAGTCTCTCCCCCTGCACTCTCCCCATAACTCACATTGCTGATCTCTCCGATGGCTCTCTCCAGCCAGACCGAACTATCTGGGAGTAGTCGTCCCTCCTATCCTGATAGCTCCACTCTCCCTTCACCCCCCCCTCCGATCCTCCACTATGAAGTACTTGGGTGTAGCGACCGCGTGAACTCTCAAAGAGTCGTAGTAAATAGTTTGTGTTAAAATAGTTTGTGTTGAAGCGACACATTTTTTTCTCTGCCAGCCACCGCCGTACGATAAACACGACAATGTTTACAGTTAAAACAAAAAAAAAACCCGTGGCGTCGTGCAATTATGCAGCATTCTTCATCGGCCATGGTCGATCCACTGCTGGATCGCAGGCCACCGCGGGCAATTTATAGGCAATTAAATCAAGGCCGTAATTATAATATTCAAAGATGCTCAAAATGCCCCCCCCCCAATATATTGCTATAAAAAGATACATTTTGATTTAAAGCTTTCGTGACTGCAGTAATTCATATTCTTAGCTCTTTCGGTAAAGTCACGTTGAAGGGAAACAATAAAATAATAAAATATATATATAAAACAATACAAATTCTCACGACGTTTCGACCATAACATAAACCTGATGACGACCGTTTGTGTTATGGTCGAAACGTCGTGAGAATTTTTATTGTTTTATATATATTTTATTATTTTATTGTTTCCCTTCAACGTGACTTTACCGAAAGAGCTAAGAATATAAAAAGATACATGTTTATATGAGTGTAGTTATGGTTGTACTTTATTAATCCCTAATCTCTGCCATTACATACAATGAAACAATAAAAGGTAAAAAAAAACAGAGCAATGTAATACGATACACAATTTGACATTATTGTAAAAAATAACTAAAAAGTCCATCCTATGTGTTAGTGAATTTTTTAAATATACTAGGCAGGAAATGAGTTTCCAAATTTAGATTTATTTATTTTCTGGGGGGGGACCCCCAGACCGCCTGTAAGATTTGGTCCCCCCCAATGTTGACTCCATAGCTACGGCCTTGAATTAAATACACGGACGAATCATGGGACCTCCCTTGCCAGTATATAAAAAAAATATTTTGATACTGGCATGATGTCGCTGGTCACCCTGAGCTCTCAATGTCCTCATAGTGGCATTGTCTTTGTGCTGTTCGCCTTTCGGCGTCGTCCACTGGTCTAAAACTGTGTGAGACGAGGCTCTAAAGAAGGCCGTCTCTGGTGTGGACCAATCAGTTTCAGAGACAATGCATCCATCATATACTGTCAGAGCATGCTTTTGTTTGTTTGCATGTTCACCACAAGTATATGTGGTTAATGCAATACATGATGCCTTGCAAAATGTTTCGGTTTGGTGTTTTAACATCTTAACGCAACTGTTTTATTATGGCCAGAAAGGGTAAAACCTATTCTCATACACGAACGAAGTAGGCGATCTAATTCTTATTTTATGTCATCGGCCCGAGTGACCGTTCGTTGCATTTTTTTTCCACCGCCATTTGGTTGAAGCGAGCCAACGGAGGGCCAGTGTGGTTTTGACCTTTTGAGGTCTCATCGGCACGGCCGGGGGTTTGGTAAACAAACTCTGGCGTGCAGTCGGACAGAGCACGCCCCCCCCCCCCCCACCTTTCCACCTTCTGCAGCAGTGGAGGCGACCAGCGGAGACCCTAGAGCAGAGTGGAGTGCAGCAACTTTTCATCAATCGTTCTGAAATGCCCTCTGCGAGCCACGCACTTGGCCCTGAATAGGCTGCCACCACAAACTACTACTACCAATACCACCACCACCCATACCATTACCACCATTTACTACTACCAATACCACCACCACCACCCATACCATTACCACCACTTACTACTACCAATACCACCACCACCCATACCATCACCACCACCTTCTACTACCAATACCACCACCCATACCATTACCACCACCACCACCACCTACTACTACCAATACCACCACCACCACCACCCATACCATTACCACCACCTACTACTACCAATACCACCACCACCCATACCATCACCACCACCTTCTACTACCAATACCACCACCACCCATACCAATACCACCACCAACTACTACCAATACAACCACCACCACCCATACCATTACCACCACGTACTACTACCAATACCACCACCCATACCATTACCACCACCACCTACTACTACCAATACCACCACCACCCATACCATTACCACCACCACCTACTACTACCAATACCACCACCACCCATACCATCACCACCACCTGCTACTACCAATACCACCACCACCCATACCATCACCACCACCTACAACTACCAATACCTCCACTAATACCACCACATTATGAACAAAGAGAAGATAAGACAAAGATCCCCGAATAGTCGATACAGACTGTCAGGGCAAGTGCTGTTTTGCAAGTAACACCTATGAAGGCCGGCATGGCCGTCTTTGTCTCCCGAGTGGCAGTGTTTACACACCGCACCAGGGTACTCATTTGAGGCTGAGTCAACCTAGGGGAGACCCAGGACGGGTGCAGATAATCATCACCGGTGTTGGCCGTGAGCGGGATATCAAACTCGGGTCGCCAGGTTCGTAGCGCAGCGTAGCGCTAACCACTGCGCCACCGCTCCCCCCCCCAACTACGAACACACGACCAACAACAACCACCACCACCCTCCACTCAGCCCGTAGCAGCAGAACTATCAATGTTAACCTTTTCATGCAAAGTCACTGAACATGCCGCCAGCCATACCGCTCGTGACCTGCACGTCGATGACTCCACGGCTCACCCAGTCCCCTGCGGTGTCACCCACAGGGCAGCCCTGGAGAGGACCTTGGGGGGGGGGGGGGGGACCTGAGGGGGGGTGGGGGGGAGCGACCCGTGGTCCCGGCTGTGTTGGGGCGCCCTCTGGTGGCGCAGAAGGGGAGCGGTGGCGCAGTGGTTAGCGCTACGCAGCGCTACGAACCTGGCGACCCGAGTTTGATATCTCGTTCGCGGCCAACACCGGTGATGATTATCTGAACCGGTCCTGTGCACTCCCCTAGGTCAATTCAGCCTCAAATAAGTACCCTGGTGCGGTGCGTGAACATCGCCACTTGGGAGACAAAGGCGTGGTGCTGGTCACCCACCCCAGCGTGTGCCGTGCCGGCCTTCAGAGGTGCTCGCTAACAGCACTTGTCCCAATAGTCTGTTAAGGCTATTCGGGGGACCTTTGTCTGGAGGCGCATGTGAGTAATGCAGGGACCCGTTCATACAGGATTCCCTTGCTCTATGCGGCAGTAAATGTGTTCCAAATAAAGGGCGCACGAAGCGAAATTGCGTAGCGTGGAGCGCACGGTCACCCAAAACCACAATCCACAGCGCGAGGCAGCGGTCTGCCGAGTAGAGCACACAGGCACACACAGTAGTCACACAATACACACAGTGCACACAGACACACATTCACACAATATACACAGTGCACACACAGTAGTCACACAATACACAGTGCACACAGAACACAGTATTCACGCAATACACACAGTGCACACAGAACACACAGACACACACAGTATTCACACAATATACACAGTGCACACACACAGTAATCACACAATACACAGTGCACACAGAACACAGTATTCACACAATACACACAGTGCACACAGACACACACAGTATTCACACAATACACACAATACACACAGTGCACACAGACACACACAGTATTCACACAATACACACAGTGCACACAGACACACACAGTATTCACACAATACACACAATACACACAGTACACACAGAGCACACAGACACACAGTAGTCACACAATACACACAGTACACACACAGCACACACAGTACACACACAGTACACACACAGTACACACATAGTACACACCGTGTTGTCCCACCTCCGATCGCATAGCAGCACTTGGAGTGAACGCAAACCGCATAGATCGAATTTTGTGTAGGAATTCTGCTCTCCCTGGCTTTCTGCGATTTCGCCTCTATGCGGCTAACCTATTTCAACCCAAAATTTGCAATACAGAAGTTGATGGCAGCGGTGGCTCAAGCCCAAACAACAACAACAACAACAACGGATGTGGTCTTATAATGATGAAAGCATATATAACAGGCGACGATTCGGGCAATGGCCCTTCTTCATAGTGCACGTCTCGGTGTGACGTTGTTACCGTCCCATTGCGCCCGACAGGTGGCGTAAAAGTCACGCGGGAACCCACGCGTGACCCTGGGGCAGCTGTCACGGGCTGCTCTGGGTTGGAGTTATTTGACCGGGTAAAGAAAGCCCAACTGAAGCTATGCAGCTCTTTTCTCAGAAGCAACCTGGCCACAGATGATGACCCAACGAAGTGGCCGAACATCACGTGGACGTTGACAGCAGCCAAATGCTCCAAACGCGTTTTCTAAATGTGGAGTAGGGGGGGGGGGGGGACCCCGGAGCACCCAGAGACGAATCCACGAGGAGAGAGAGAGACACCGCAAACTCCAAATATACAGCAGACGTTAGGGTCGGGATCGAACCCACGACCTCCTCTATACCAGGCGAGGTAGTTAACATCTCCTAGCCACCGTGATGATGATGAGAGTGAGAGAGACACGCAAACTCCAAATATACAGCAGGCGTCAGGGTCGGGATCGAACCCACAACCTCCTGTATACCAGGCGAGGTAGTTGACATCTCCTAGCCACCGTGATGATGATGAGAGAGAGAGAGACACGCAAACTCCAAATATACAGCAGCAGGCGTCAGGGTCGGGATCGAACCCACGACCTCCTGTATACCAGGCGAAGTAGTTAACATCTCCTAGCCACCGTGGCCTCCCTGATGCTCGCACAGATCGCACGAGGGAGGTGCGGGATTGTGTGCGGCCAGGTCAGTTCTAACGGTTTTGCGCCCGGCACGAGCTGCTCATTTAAGGTTGAGTCGATCCAAGGGCGGTCCAAGTCCACGTTCAGTCACCACTGATGTAGTCGTGGCCTTTATCTCCCAGCCTCACCCCCCCGCCGCCCACCCCCAGCGCACCGGTTACTCATTTAAGGCTGAGCCGACCTCGAGGAAGCCCAGGGCCAATTCAGATATCCGCCACTGATATTGGTGGCGAGCGGGTGTCGAACGCAGGTGGCCCGGTTCGTGGTGCGGTCCGCTGACCACTGCGCCACCGCTCCCCGTGCCGACCTTCGCAGGTGCTCAGCAACAGCACTTGCCCCAACAGTCTGTTAAAGGCTATGGGGGGTGGGTGGGTGGGTGTGGGGGGGTGTCGTCCTTCGTACCCACGCTTCACCCCACCACCCGTCTCACGCTGCCGGGTAGACAGAGTCAGCCTCGGCGGGGATGAAGGAACGCGACCCCCATTGTCTCGGGAGGCCTTTGATGGGATCCCTCTTGACGACAACATTAATGGGGTGGCTTTCACCTGCCGACAAAACAAATTAATGAGTCGCTACGTCTCGCCGCAGTCTGCGCGTCCGTCTCAATCTACATCACTCGCCTCCTTTCGGACCTCTTTAACGGCGAGTCCGAGTCACGTGTCGGGTGGGGGGGGGGGTAAGAGCGGTGGCGCCGCGGTTAGCGCATTGCGATATGACCCCCCCTCCCCACTCCCCCTGGGTTATCTTAAAAGTTCGATTCCTAACGTCTTGATTGAACCCCCCTTCTCTTCATCAACCCAGCGCAGACCAGCGTGGTGAAGTATGGTATAACAACCCCTGACACATTTTTATATTTACACGATCTAACCACAAAAACTTCCATTATGGAAGTGGAGACTCTTTCACTTTTTGAAGATATTAACAGACATTTGTTATCACGATACAGTGTATTTATTATCCGTTCTTTTCCCATGAAAAACGATAGCCCCATAGAAGTGTTAAAACAATTTTGAAGCACCCTGTATATCAATCGAGACACAGGGATAGAGATCCCTAGTGAACATGCAACCAAAGCCACGGACCCCAGAGTAAACCCATAGAGACACACACACAGTGACACGTCGGGACTCGTATACAGAGATGCACAGAGACTCGTAGAGACATATAAATAAACAGAGATGCATTCAAGACAAGCCATATATGTAGTGCCACTGTGGGCATGCAACCGCTCCTTCGACGGATGATGAGGAAGAGGGACACGACACGGACTGTCTCCCGAAGCCATCTCAGGATCAGAATGTTCTGTTGTACTGGACGGATCCGATGAGCTATCAAGATCTTTTTCACGGATGTCCAGTAGGTTATGGCCACCAGCAGCAGCAGCACAAGGCCTCGACATTGGCATCAAGCTCCTGAACCGCATCGACATGTCTCACGTCCCCTGTGAGCGAAGCTGACAGCGCGTAGTAACATCACGGTTCATACACCGAGCGTATTAACCAGGGGGGGTGGGGTGGGGGAGAGGGTTGTCCGATTCGAACCGCGAGTTTCTGCGCAACAAGCGGCGAGCGCGTTACGGCTGGGCCGTGACACCGCCCCATGGTAGAGGGGAGCTGGGAGGGGGAGGGAGGGGGGTGGCGGTGGAGAGGGAGGGGGTGCTCTGAAGAAGGCCGGATTAGCAAAGGAGAGGTGAAAGCAGTGACGGCGGGGCGAGAGAGAGACCAGAGAGAGAGGGGGGAGGCGGGCAGAGCCATGGAGAGGGAGGGGGGAGGGTGGCGTCGGTCAAGGAGGGGGAGACGAAAGGGGCAGCTGCTGCCCAATGAGCGATGTTCACCGCGGGGGCTGACGCCAGTGACAGGCTGGCTGCCCCCCTCCCACCACCCCTTCACCACCTCCCAACAAACCACCCCTAACCCTTACCGCCCCCCCACTCGCCCCCACCACGACACCGCGTTCCGTACACACAACAGCAGCTCTGTCGGGAATCGGCGACTCATTCTCATCTCGGAGCGAGCGAGCGAGGCGCGGCGCGAGGTTTTGCGCGTTCGAGACGCTAGCGGCACCGCGTCTCTTGCCCCGCTCCTGCTCCTCTTAGCGTGGTGGGGGGGAGGGGGGGGCTCACGCTATCAATCACTGTCTGGTGCGTGCTTGTGTGTACATGGACATGCATCGATATTGGTAGCAGCAGCGGCATCATCGCCATCTTCATCGCCATCAAGTTGTTGATGCGCTTCTCTCGCGTGCCGGTGAAGTACAATGCGGGGAGCCGAATAAGCGATGGCGCTTACAGATAGCTGCTGTTGAAGTTGCTCTTAGCGTTGAAGTGATTTCTAGTAAGATCACGATCGTCATCACCAGTCGCGTCAGTCGAGTGGCACGAGGGAGAGGATTTTAATGTTGTTGTTGTTGTGTTGCGAGTGTCGCTTTGCACGGTGAGAACGCAAATTGTCATCAGCAAACGTCGTTAACATCGTCGTCATAGCGACCGCGTTACCTCTCGACTCGAAAGCAAAGAACGATTTCGTCTCGACATCGCCGGGACAATCATCGCCACACGACATCATCACCTCCACCACCACCACCATCATCATCATGTCCAAGGGACTCTGCGTGACCGCCACGGCTTGGCAGCTCCTCGCATTCTCTCAACCACAACCCTCCTCCACCTCTTCCACCTCATCGGGAGACGCCGGCGCCTCCACCCCGAACCCTCGCCCCAATCCGGGCCCCAACCATTACGGGACGACGACGTCGCCGGCCGCCTCCTGGACCTCGGCGGTGGTCACGGGGGGGGCAGAGTCGGAGAGGATTCGCGCTCGCGAGAGGCTCGAGGCGAGCGTCGCGGCTCTGCGAGAACTCCAACTTCTGCGGGAGGAGCGGGAGGCGAGGGTGCGCGAAGCGCTCACGCGGCCGACGACGCAGCGGCCGCAGCCGCAGCGTCGCGGGAGGGAGCGGTGCTATGGCCGGGGCCCAGGACGGTCGGACGGGAAGGCGGATGATGCGCTCCTGGCGGTGGGACGAGATCTGGAGTTGATCAAGGAGCAGCTGGTGAGTGAGTGAGCGAGTCGGGGGGGGGGAGGAGAGAGAGCCGGGCGCGCGTGTGTGTGGCGTTGCGTGTGGGGAGCGGTGGTGTAGCGGTTAGCGCTGCGCTGCGCTACGAACCTGGCGACCCGGGTCCGTAGCCGCTCACGGCCAACACCCTGTGACGATTATCTGAACCGGTCCTGGGCCTCCCCTAGGTCGACCCAGCCTCAAATGAGTACCTGCTACGATGTGTAAACATCGCCACTGTGGAGACAAAGGCGGCGTGGTGCTGGCCACCCACCCCCTCGCGCGCCGTGCCGACCTTCACAGGCGCTCGCTAACAGCACTTGCCCCCAACAGTCTGTTACAGGCTATACGGTGGATCTTTGTCTCTTGCATAGTTGTGTTTTGTGTGTGCAGAGGATAAAGTGGGAGCGGTGGCGTAGTGCTTAGCGCACTCCGCCACTTCAGATGACATCCGCGGGGCCAGGAATCCCAACTCGGGTTAGCGGATTCGTACAGCGCAGTTGCGCCAACCGCTGCGCCACCGCTCTCCCTTGTAAGCGTGGAGGAAGATCGTGTTTGGAAGGAAGGCCGGGCTACACGGGCGAGTGCGTGTGTGAGAGAGAGAGAAGGGGGGCGCGCATATGGCATTGACGTGAGCGCGTGTGTGTGCTCACTTCTCTTACGCACGGGTCGGCATTTTCTTCTCGCGCGCGATTGAGGCAGCACGCGACATGGTCCAGGAAGCTCGATGTCAACCAATGTCGAGCTCTGTTGCTGCTGGACACGACGAGAGAGGGCTTCAGCAGAGAGAGAGAGAATTCGTGTCGTGTCGCTGTTTCCACCTCCTCCGTTGAGGGAGCGCAGTCCGCAGTGGGTTTTACTCACGCGGTTCATAGCTTGGGGTGCATGGCCACATCCTCGACGCTGTGGCTTATCTTGAATGCATCTCTGTTTATATGTATCTCTGCGAGTCTCTGCGCATTTCTGTATACGAGACTCTCCGTGCCACTGCGTGTCTCTGTGGGTTTACTCTGCGGTCCGTAGCTTTGGTTGCATGGCCACAGTGGCACTGCTTGGGGCTTGTGTCATTCATTTTCCAACATACGAAGGAAATGTGCACAAGGCATGATAATGATGATGTTAATTGTGTTTGGGTTGAACTTCTTTCGCACCGTCCGTGGCCAACCGTGCTACTGGAAGGTGCGGACAGTGACTAAATCAAACGGAACCACGGCTTAAGTCAGTTTCACACGTGGCAGGCTTTCGCGACCCCCAATATCATCCATAATACAGTTTTTTTTTGCGGGGTTAGATGGCGTAAATATATGAATGTGTCGTTAAACCCGCCACCACTCGACACAGCCAATGAGTAAGGGTTGGCACGTCGACAGAACACGCCAATTCGTTACGAGTACAGCACACCGGTGTGTTGGAAAGCAAATCCACAACATCTACAATCTGAGTACGACGTTTCGCCAGCTTAAACGTGCGAAGGGAAACTTGGGGGTGGGGGGGGGGTGGGGGGCACCGCTGTAAATATTCCTTGCCGAACGAGAGAGACTAAAATCATCGATGGAGTTCTGGGGCTTCGTGACACAATGGTAGGAGACTGCTGAAGGGCCGTTACCCGACACGTCGCCTGCCATCTCAATGTGCTCACCTTTTGAAGGCGACGAACGTGTTGAGTTTAAGACGTTTGCGTTGTCAGCATTGCTCGTGCCGCAATGGCCAGCGCCAGCGGCGTCGACGGATAATGTTTCATATACGGATGGAAGACACGGATATGGACAAAGAGAAGTTGGAACAACAACTGGACAGAGAGAGAGATAATGAGCAACGTGCATGTTCGCACCGCGCCTACGATTAGCACCGTTGGCTACTTACGGTGCGAAAGTTCAACATACACACGCCGAGAGACGGGTAGAGCAACTCGTGTATTGGAGAAGACGCGAGAGAGATGATAAGAGAGAGAGAGAGAGGAGAAGAGAGAGAGAGGAGAAGTGAGATGGAAGAGAGAGAGAGAGGAGAGAGAGAGAGGAGAAGAGTGAATAGGAGAGCCAAGTCCGGACACGTCGCCAGGAATGGATGATAGTGCCCCCCCTTGGTCGAGACGAGCAAACTCGGTGGCAGCCGAAGGATTGAAGCAAGCCAGGTCCCGAGAAGCCGTCTCCAAACAGGAGACGGAGCGATAAAAACAAAGGTGGACCGACCGTGGCCGATGATAACGCGCGCACGCCGTGAGCCACCCCGGTGAGCTGTCACTTGTGGCCAAGGTCGCTTCCTGAGCCAGCAGCATCCCCCCCCCGCCCGCACCTCCGATCAGCGCGGTTGGCTTAGGTACGGTGCGAAAGAAGTTCAACTCACATACATACATACACACACACATACACACACACATACACACAGAGCTCAATGGGCTTTACCCCGTGAGTGAAGAAAGCGTGTGTCCGAGTGCACATGAGAGAGTGTTGTGAGAGTGTTTCGTCATCTTAATTGTCATCTTCATTGAAATAATTAGTCGCCGTTTTTACTTTGTCCACCTAAAATCGGCCACAGCACAACCACTCACCCCCCACCACTCACCCCCCAACACTCACCCCCCACCACTCACCTCCCACCACTCACCCCCCACCACTCACCCCCACCAATCACCTCCCACCAATCACCCCCCACCATTCACCCCCACCACTCACCCCCCACCACTCACCCCCCCACCACTCAGCCCCTCCACGCCGCCTGTGATTGAGTGGCGGTGTTGAAGGGGGCGAAGCACCACCCAGCTGGTGGCTGGCGTGTGATGGGGGGAGGTTTGTTGTTGAGCGCTGATGGGATGATGATGATGATGGGCAATGTGATTGTGTGTTCTGACGATGGGGAGTTTGACGGGATACGTGATGATGTGACGTGTGTGTGTGTGTTGGACTTATTTCGCGCCGTACAAAGCCAACCGCGCTCGTCCGAGGTTGCGGGGGGGGGGGGAAGGACAACAGACTTAAAAAAGTTCTGAAGAAACGAGTTTTCAATCTGGATGATTTAAAAAGTGCATCGCTCCCAGTGGCTTCCTCGTTTCGCAAGGAAGAGCGTTCCAGACGGCCGCGGAAGCACCACGTGAAAAGCGCGCGAGGCGATCGACCGTCTTTGTTCGACGGCCAGCCAATAGCGTGACGATGCGGAGCGTGACGATGCGGAGCGTGACGATGATGTGGTGCTGGGATTGATGACGACGGGGAGTGTGGATATTGCGTTGACGGGGAGTGCGATGGAGGTTTCGTGGTGTGTTGTAATGATGGGGAGCATGACGGGACACGTGACGATGTGATAATGTGCAGCGTGATGTTGAATTGCTAATTACAATGAAACAATATTAACAGGCGACGTTTCGGATAACGGCCCTTCTTCAGAGCACGAAGATGTGTTACGCACTGCGTGGTGCTGAAGGGCTGTGATAGTAGTAACAGTGACGTCTCCATTGTGCAGTGTGACCAAGGGTTGTGATGGAAAAGTAGTTTTATGTTCGGGAGCCAAACGCCGATTGTCCGAGGTCTGCTGGTCACGGCGGGAGAGGGCTTTATGAGAGAGTTCGTGTCGCTTTTCTCTTTTGGGTTTGTTTGGCATAATTCACAATTGTGGTCAGTCGCATGGCCAACACAAAGGAGGATTATAATGATCTGTGAACCCGGTCACGTGCCCTCCCCCCACCCCGTTATGTCAACTCCCCTGTGCTCGCCATCGCTCCGTTATTGTTTTTGTTGTGGCTTTGCACGACCAACACCCGCAATGTGATTGGACGTGTGTTGTGTGTGTTCCGTGTGTGTGTTCTCTGTGTGTGTGTTCTGTGTGTGTTCTGTGTGTGTGTGTTCTGTGTGTGTGTTCTGTGTGTGTTCTGTGTGTGTGTGTGTTCTCTGTGTGTGTTCTGTTTGTGTGTTCTGTGTGTGTGTGTGTGTTCTCTGTGTGTGTGTGTTCTGTGTGTGTGTTCTCTGTGTGGGTGTTCTGTGTGTGTGTGTGTTCTGTGTGTGTGTTCTGTGTGTGTTCTGTGTGTGTGTGTTCTGTGTTTGTGTGTTCTGTGTGTGTGTGTTCTGTGTGTTATGTGTGTGTGCGTGTTCTGTCTGTGTGTGCTCTGTGTGTGTTCTGTGTGTGTGTTCTGTGTTCTGTGTGTGTGTTCTGTGTGTGTTCTGTGTGTGTTCTGTGTGTGTGTTCTGTGTGTGTGTGTGTGTTCTGTGTGTGTTCTGTGTGTGTGTTCTGTGTGTGTTCTGTGTGTGTTCTGTGTGTGTGTGTTCTGTGTGTGTGTTCTGTGTGTGTGTTCTGTGTGTGTGTGTTCTGTGTGTGTGTGTTCTGTATGTGTTCTGTGTGTGTTTGGTGGGGTCTTTCTCCAGTTGTGACCCCGGGAATTGTCGCTGGCTGTGCATTGTGAATGTTTACAAAACTTTTGAACAACGACAACAACAGCAGTAGAGAACAACACAGGGCAGGGAGGGGGGGTGAGGCAAAGTGCGTCTTATAATCCAGATAAATCGGCATTTCAACAAGCCTGGACATGTTTACCCAACTTTTAACCTTCACAATTCTCTATAGCTATCCAAGGAGAGAGGCAGAGAGGGAGGGAGCATCTACATACACCCAATTTTAATGAATGCGCTCCACCTACACCCAGCCGTTAATGGGGCTCATTAAGGATAACATTCCAAGATTGCGTAAACAATCAGTGTTTGTTTAGAACAACACTGGCATTCATTGGGTGTGCATCCATTCATTCGCGAAGGGATTTCCAAAAGCCACGACGACGGCGATGATGACGATGATGTTAACAACCTCGCCCAGTATGCAGGGGGTCGTGGGTTTGATCCCGACCCTGATGCCTGCTGTATATTTGGAGTTTGCGTGTCTCTCTCATCATCACGGTGGCTAGGAGATGTTAACTACCTCGCCTGTTATGCAGGAGGCCGTGTGTTCGATCCCGACCCTGACGCCTGCTGTATATTTGGAGTTTGCGTGTCTCTCTCATCATCACGGTGGCTATGAGATGTTAACAACCTCGCCCGGTATGCAGGAGGCCGTGGGTTCGATCCCGACCCTGACGCCTGCTGCTGCTGCTGCTGTATATTTGGAGTTTGCGGTGTCTCTCTCCCGGTGGTCGCGTGGATTTTCCTCCGCGTCCCCCGGGTTTTTTTCCCACCTCCACATTTAGGAGCACGCCTTTAGCGGATTTGGCGTGCTGCTAAATGTCCACGTGATGGAGAGGCGACTGCGTCGGGCTCTCATTTGTGGCCAGGTCGTTTATGTAGCTAAGTGGTGCCTTACCTGGTAACAGAAAACAAAATGTTGAACGACAAAACCAATTAATTAATTTGGATTTAAATTAATGACGGGAGAAGGGCGGCTGCTACGCTATTGTAATGCAACCGGGCGTGAGGCTACGCGCGGGGTGAGAGTCTTCGCGAGTCCTCCGTTCGGCACTGCTGCTGCCGCTGCTGCCGCAGACGACGACTGACATCCAACCGATTTGCAGGGTTTATCGATGATTTATTGATCAATGTTGATGATGATGATGATTTTGTTATTGATAGAGATGGCCCACCCCTTCCCCCCCCCCCTCCTCCTCCTATACGTCGGGGCGTCTGAAAGCGCTTTACATCTCAACATGTCATCAATCTCAACACGATTGAAAGGGGCACCCCCGTTGGCAGCTGTCTCTGTGCGGCACAAAGTGTAACTGCACCTGGCCTCTATACGGGGCTTCAGTAATGCCGCTGTCCTGCGATAATATTCGATTATTAGCAAAGTGGAAAGCTGTTGTGGGGGAAGAGAGAGGCGGCTAGGCACCGCGCGATATCGATCCACGTGTCGCTAATGTGCGGGTGAAGTGGGAGCTGGTTTGCCACATCATCACGAGCCGTGGTCTATCCACTGCTGGATGAAGGCTCCCTTGTACATGCGACATCACGCATGCTTCTTTGCGCATTTTTTTTCTTATCTCGGCGTTCCCGGCCTCTTGAATACAAACGCGCTGCATTGGCTCTGTGTGAGGTACAGTACCTGTACTAATACACATTCTTGTACCTAACTTGTGAATCGCATTCGTATATTTTATAGTTTAATTTCTGGCCCTGTTCTCTATCAGTCGGGGCCACGCCTTACCTCAATTATCGCTCTCCCCGATTCCAGCCCCAACTCCGGGAGAACAGGGTCCGTCTATCCCCACCTTTATCCCCTCACCCACCCCCACCTGTATCCCCTCACTCACCCCCACCTGTATCCCCTCACCCAACCCCCACCTGTATCCCCTCACTCACCCCCACCTGTATCCCCTCACCCAACCCCCACCTGTATCCCCTCACCCAACCCCCACCTGTATCCCCTCACCCACCCCCCACCTGTATCCCCTCACCCACCCCCCACCTGTATCCCCTCACCCACCCCCCACCTGTATCCCCTCACCCACCCCCCACCTGTATCCCCTCACCCAACCCCCACCTGTATCCCCTCACCCAACCCCCACCTGTATCCCCTCACCCACCCCCACCTGTATCCCCTCACCCACCCCCACCTGTATCCCCTCACCCACCCCCCACCTGTATCCCCTCACCCACCCCCCACCTGTATCCCCTCACTCACCCCCACCTGTATCCCCTCACCCAACCCCCACCTGTATCCCCTCACTCACCCCCACCTGTATCCCCTCACCCAACCCCCACCTGTATCCCCTCACCCAACCCCCACCTGTATCCCCTCACCCACCCCCCACCTGTATCCCCTCACCCACCCCCCACCTGTATCCCCTCACCCACCCCCCACCTGTATCCCCTCACCCACCCCCCACCTGTATCCCCTCACCCACCCCCACCTGTATCCCCTCACCCACCCCCCACCTGTATCCCCACCCCCCACCTGACGACGAGGGAGCTCTCTGCGTTAGCAACGGCCAGGCGGACCACGCTCACGTCAAGGAGACGAACATCTCCCACCCCCCACCACCCCCCCACCACCACCACCCCACCACCACCCCCCCCACCCACCCCCCACCACCCCCCCCCCCCACCACCCCCCCCCGGTGCAGTCTTCACAGGCTGCTGCCGGCAAACCTTTGAAGGCCGCGAGCGGCGCGCCAGGATCCTCGTGGCGCTTTGGACGTCGAAGGCGCCACTCCGGGGCCGTTGCTCGTTTAAGGCTGAGCCGACCTAGGGGGGGAATGGGATTTTCTCACCGGGCGAATACACATTGATGAGCGCGCGCGTGACGCATCAAGCGGACGAATACAAACGCGAATACACACATTGCTTAGAGCACGCAGACACACGTGGATACACACACACACGTGGATACACACACACGTGGATACACACACACGTGGATACACACACACACACGTGGATACACACACACGTGGATACACACACACGTGGATACACACACGTGGATACACACACACACACGTGGATACACACACACGTGGATACACACACACGTGGATACACACACACGTGGATACACACACACACACGTGGATACACACACACGTGGATACACACACACGTGGATACACACACACACACGTGGATACACACACACACACGTGGATACACACACACGTGGATACACACACACGTGGATACACACACACGTGGATACACACACACACACGTGGATACACACACACGTGGATACACACACGTGGATACACACACACACACGTGGATACACACACACACGTGGATACACACACGTGAATACACACACACACGTGGATACACACACACACACGTGGATACACACACGTGGATAAAAAAAGACAAAGATCTCCCGTATAGCCTTAACAGACTGTAGGGGCAAGTGCTGTTAGCGAGCACCTATGAAGGCCGGCACGGCACACGAGGAGGTGGGTGGCACGCACCACGCCCGGCCGCCTTTGTCTCCCTCGTGGTGATGTTTAACACATCGCACCAGGTACTCATTTGAGGCCGAGTCGACCTAGGGGAGGCCCAGGACCGGTTCAGATAATCGTCACCGGTGTTGGCCGCGGGCGATAATCGAACCCGGGTCGTCGGGTTCGTAGCGCAGCGTACCGCTAACCGCGGCACTACCGCTCCCCCACACACACACACGAACACACCAAGCCGGTTTACTTAAGTTGCCTGTAAGCCACCGAACAGCATCCAGCACTGTGTGGAGTGCTTAGTGTGTGTGCGTGGGGTGGGGGGAGCGGTGGTCCTGGGCCTCCCCTAGGTCGCCTCAGCCTTAAATGGGTACCTGGTGGGGCTGTGTTAAACATCGGTATCGGGGACACAAAGGTGGCCGGCCGGCTGCCCACCCCCTCGTGTGCCGTGTCGGCCTTCATAGGTGCTCGCCAACAGCACTTGCACACGAGAGTCTGATAACGGCTATACGGGGGGGGGGGGTAAGGGGGGAATCTTTATCCGGTTGTGTTTGCCGGCAAACAGCGCGTGGTACAGAAGAGCATAAAACTTGACCCGTCTGACTTCGCGTGTTATCTGCCCACCACCAGCAAACCCGTCGTGAGGTATGGAATTAACCCAGCAGCTGCCCGTGTGTGTGTGCGTGTGTGTGTGTGTGCGTGTGTGCGTGCGTGCGCGTTCCACCTCCCAGCAATGTGAACTGGGGAAGCCGTGCGCTCTGGAGCGGCCGCTGAGCGAGCTGCGCGTGGACACGGACGGCACGGACGTGGACAGCAGGCCCAGCTCCGGTGAGCGCCGAGCGCGGGACACACGACGCGGCCTGAAGCTGAGCTGAGCGTTCAGCGCGTGATGAGCGTCTCTAACCAAAGCGTGTGCCCTTCGTTGCTTATTTGCACTCTCGGTCGCCATCGTGCCTCCCGCGTGTTCGCCAGGCCCAAAGTTTCTTCCTCGCCGGCCCCGTTTTGTGTTTTCTGGACCCAGACCCTGATGGGCCAATGGGATTGCGCATCGTCACGTCGGAACTTCTAGCTACCAGCGCTGCGCAGTTAGGTCTGGTCGCGGCAGAGACCATTGAAATAAACTTAAATAATTGCCCGTATCCCGAATTTGGCCCGGTGTGTTTACGAATGCCCGGGCCGATGTTAGTCCCAGTCCATCACCGATGACGGCAATGTTTATTTGTTTACTAACGTAATCACCGTCGCCCCCCCCCCTCACCACCCCACCTGCTGCCCCCTCCCCCAACAGGCTTCTACTCCATGAGTGAGGACGGTTCCCTCTCCCTCTCCAACTCCTGCAGCTCCATCTCCAGCTCGGGCCCAGCGCCGGCTCCCCACGCCCCATCGACGTCAACACCGTCGTCGTCGTCGGTGGCGCCGGCGGCGACGACGACGACGACGGGGCAGCTCCCCGTTCGTCTCCGCCGCCCTGCGGCCCGTCCTAGGCCCCAGGAGAGGCCTCGGTCGGCCGTGGAGCTGCCCTCATTCCTAAGAACGACAGGGCAGCAGCAGCATCATCATCAGCAGCAGCGGTCGCCGAAAGCCAAAGCCGGGCCGTGTAGGCCTCAGTCGTCGTGTGAGTTCCTCGATCCTTCGGACCGGAGGTCACTTGAAGTGGTCTCAGAAGTGGCTCATGATTATCTCGCCACCACCACCACCACCACGCAGACAACCGGCGCGGCTCCACCTCGTCCGCGTTCCGTGTCTCATCTTCCTTCCTCTCGTTCCGCAGACGACCTCGGCGACGGCTCAAACGCGCGGACGTCCCCGGTCGGGCTCGCCGACCCCGTGACCTCCGCCCCGGGTCGCGACCCCGACCCGCGCTTCCGCCGCGACCTACGCTCGCGAGACGGCTCCGAGGTGTACCGCTACCCGAGCCCGCTGCACGCCATCGCCATGCAGAGCTCCGCATTCCTGCACCGGCGAGGCACCGGCGACGACCACGACGCCGCCGCCGGCGCCGCTGCCGCCGAGTCGCCCGACGGCAAACCTCCGACGAGCGACCGCACCCGCCGCCGCCGTCGCCACGACGACGCCGGTGCGGACGACGAGGGGAGCGCGACCGTCGCGGCGCCTCCCGGCGCCGACAAGGCGACCGCCTACATCGCCGCGCTGCTGAAGAGGCGCGGGCAGAAGACGCGGAGGAGGACGTCGGGGGCGGGCGCCTCCGCCGCCGTCGTCGAGAGGAAGGCGTCCGACGCTGCCGAGACGTCGGGGTCGGCGGAGGTTGCCCGCGGCCGCCCCATCACCAACCTGAGTGTGCGGTACAAGCACGGGGCGGCCGCGGCGGCGGCGTCGCCCGTGCCGGTGGCGACGGCGTACGGTGTCGGTGGCCCGGCGGGCTCGGCGGCGGGCGGCAGCGGCGTGAACCTGGCGCGCTCTCCCCGCGGCGCCGGCGGCACGCTGCCTGCGCTGGTGCGGCCCGCGTCCATCGCTCACTTTGACACCTCGCGCTACCACGACGACGGCGAGGACGACGACGGCGGCGGCGACGACGGCGGCGGCGGTGACGATGACGAGCGGCGGTGGAGAGCGTCCGGCCCCCACGTCCATCCCGGCGCCGGCGATCGTCGCTCCTCTTCGGGGAAATCGCCAAACCTGCAGCAGCAGCAGCAGCAGCAGTCCACCGACAGGGAGCGCGAGCGCCGGCGCCGCGCGCTGGCCTCCGTCTCCATGGACCTGCGCCCGCAGCGCGGGGCCGGCTGGTGGGGCGCGGCGGCCGAGCCGACGGTGGGCACCCCGGGCTGGCAGCAGGGCGAGCTGGGCAGGCCCCAGTACCAGCAGCGGGTGGCGCGGATCTGCAAGCTCGGCCACGGCAGCTGGGCCGGCTCCCTGCCCAAGTCGCTGGACCTGCGGGGCGGCTACCGCCACCGTCAAGACGACGACGGCGACGACGACGACGACGGCGGCGGCGGCGGCGGCGCCTCTGACCGACGGCGCCCGGGGAACGCGGCTCGGTCGTCGTCGTCCAAGAGGCACCGGCTGCGCGAGGGCGTCGAGCTCGTGCGGCAGAGCTTCCGCCTGCCGGGGCGGCGCCGGCGCGCCAGCGGGGAGCGCGCCAGCTCCGAGCTGGACGTGTCGGGCGGCAGGCGCCAACTCACGGAACAGGAGGAGGCTGCGGGCGCCTCGACGGCGTTCGATTACCGCCAGCGCTTGGTGCTGCACCCGTCCGAGGTCCGCGGCATCGGCGCCGCCGGAACCAGAGCCGGCGGACATCGGCGGTGGTGCTCGACGATGGAGATTGCTCGAGGAGGAGGAGGAGGGGGCGGCGGCGGCAACGACGACGACGATGCCGGCGGCGATGTCGGAACGCCGCTGGAGCCGCCGCGGTGGCTCGTGCGGGCGGGCGCACGCGACGGCGCGTGGAGCCCCACGTGGGCCGTGCGGGGGCACGCGGACGCCAGTCCCGGCTACCCCAATGGTCACCCGGCCGCCGGCTACCCCAACGTCTACCCGGCTGCCGGTTGCCCGGGCGAAATGCTGCAGCGCTCGGCCATCGCCGAGATGAGCGAAGACGACGCCGACGAGGAGGAGGACGGCGCGGCGGGCCGACTTCCCGCCGACGGCTCGGCCGAGCCGAGGAGCTCCGGCGACGGCCCGGGCTCCGCGTCGCCGTCGCGGCCCGGATCCGGCTCCGCGGAGGGGCCCCGCGGTCCGTGCCGGGTCTCCCAGCAAGTCCGGGCCGTGCCGTCGGCGGTCAAGCGCAAGATCCGGCAGCGGATCGCGGACGCGGCCAAGACGAGCACGGATGTGTAGCGCGACGGACGCACAAACTACTCGGGTATCGGAGCTTGGAGACGGGGGCTGTCAAGGGCTCACAGCTGCTTAGGGCTGCGTTGCCGTGGCTGTGCGACGAGATGTCCCGACGTTTTGCCGCACGCTCGCCCGGGGACGATTCTTCTGAGTTTGTAACATTGCACTCCCACGTGCCGTGCGCGCGTGTTTGTCACGTGTCGGTCGCGTCCCCACCACGGCTGCGTGTGTGCGTGTGTGTGTGTCCGACTGTCCGTCCGCGTGTGAGAGACGTAAAGAGCCAGGCGAAGCAATCGATTCAAGAACCGATTTTCGTTGTGAACGCTGCGGGTGAATGGTAGCGGCCGCTAGCGGCTGGCTGGCCTGCACGGATCACAAGACCCCATTATATACTACAAGAAATATAGTAATGGTAGTAATCGTTTGAAGCTTATTTTTTATCCACTGGTGGATGACTGCATCCCAGTGCTACGTGCCAGTCGTCAGGGGGGTGGGGGTGGGGTGCAGGGTTTCCGTACCGGTCGGTTCATGTTGGTGAACGGTGGATTCCCAGGGCCTGTTCAGACATCGCTCGCCACTGACGTTATCCGTGACCGGGGATCTGACTCGGGTCGGCGGACTCGCGGCGCAGTGCGCTCACCGCTGCGCCACCGCTCAACGCCGCGTTACAGCGTGTGGGAGGGGGGGGGTGGGGGCGGGGAGGCGCTTCACAAAATTATCAATATCTCACTCGCGTGCTTCATGAGCCTTAACAATCGACGTTGAGCGACGTGTCCGTATAATTATTATTATTTGTTACAGCTCCTCCCGGAAAGTTTTATGTCATCAAAAACCCTTCGGGATTGATGGATGGATGGATGGAAAACATCGCGGGGGGGAAAAAAAAACGTACCAAGGTGTGACGGGTACCTGGACCCCCCCCCCCCACCCCCCCCCTCCCTCCTAAGGCCCGTGGGCCGCAGTGCAATTGCACCGCCTGCACACTTGATAGCAACGCCACTGTCGCGACGACGACGATGATGGCAATGACTCATGCTAAATGATCATCTTTGATGATCGATGGGGAAGGTTAATGATCGTTAAGGACGATCAACATTACAGGCGTGAAGTCGATGACACCGCGTGAGCCTTAAGAATACAGCGTTCATGATGGGTGACGTTTTGGGGCAATGGTCCTGATTCACAGCACACACACACACACAGAGGTAGAGTGAATAAGGTTCATTGCCTGAAACGTCGACTTATTACACGTGTTTTCCTTTTAAGGCCACACACAGTCTTGTCATCGACAAACGTGTCGAGTTGTGTTAAGTGAACCGCGCGGGTTCACCACTGCCAGCAGCTGCGTCGGGAATCACCAATAAACAATTATCAGCGACTGATGACCACGATGATCAGTAAAGATGATGATGACGACGATGATGATAAGGATGGTCTGTATCCCGTCCGTACCACCCACCCACCACACTCTCTCTCTCCCCGTCCCTTAAGCCCTGCACCAAGTTGCCTGCTTTCTGAACCAAATTTCTCAAAACGGCAATTTGAAATTTATATTTAATTTACAGAAGCCTTAAAATTGTGCTTAGTGCTATGCAATCGCCTGTCGCGAGCCGGCGCGTCGCTGTTAGCTATTCGGTCACGCGCCCGCTCGGTTTATTTAAATGTACGTCTTTAATTTACGGCTGCTTAGTTGTTGTTGTCATTATTTTTGCGGCTGTTATTGTTGTTTTGAGTAACGATGTTTCGTCGAGGTGGCTACGTTGGCTGCACGTGGCTGCCTGTGACCCAGCGCTGTGGAGGTGGCCGCAGCAGCAGCAGCAGCTTGGGGTTGGTGGATCACCGCACAGATGTTGCGAAAACTCCCTTCCCCGTGGGTGGGCGTCGAGGAGGAGATGCACCCTGGCTTACTAGGGAACGGCAGTCCATCAAGAATGTGAACTCCACCTGTTCCATCCGTACATTGATTGGCTAGTAACATCTTAACATTTAAAGGACCACAGAGCTTGGAGGGGTGGGGGATCTGGCACCGGCTGACCGCATGGCTGCTGCTGCTGCCTTACCTGCTCGTCTGTGGTTCGTCCTGGCGCCTCCGAGTAGTCGTCCCCCTCTCTATGACAGCGGAGAGCGAATACCGTATTCTGACAGCGGTGTTACAAGTTGCACGCATGTCGAACTTCTTTCGCACCGTACAAAGCCCAAACGCGCTCATCGGAGGTGCGGTGGAAGGACAGCGAACTAGCGAGCAGTTTCCGAAAAAAACGAGTTTTTAATTTGGATTTAAAAGTGCGTAGCTCCAGCAGCGGCTTCCTAATGTCGCAAGGAAGGGTGGTTCGGACGGCCGCGGAAGCGCATCTGAAACCGCGCCATGCGGTGATCCGTCTTTGTTCGACGGCCAGCCAAAAGCTGCTGCTTGCTGCTGCTGCTGCTACTGCGAGAACGACGTTGACATTCTGACCGTTGTTACTTTGTTGTTTCTCGTCGTGGCGTCGCCGGCGCGTTCATTTGCGACGTCGCTCCGGAGCTGGGAGTCGATTGGCGCGGGACGTTGATGAATTTTCACGCGCGAGAGAGAAATTGCTCAATCAATGTAAAAAAAAAATGTGGAGGGGAAAAAAAAGCAGGACGCTGGAACTTGACCCGATGGATAATTACGTAGCTGATAGAGTTGATTAGTGATAGAGCGGCTAAATATTTAATTAATTTAACCGGCCTTCTGTATCGGATGAGTTTAGGGTTCTGCATCGGATGTGATGAGGGTTTTGTATCGGATAACATGAGGGTTCTGTATCGGATAAGATGAGGGTTCTGTATCGGGTAAGATGAGGGTTCTGTATCGGATGAGAGTACTGTACAATACGCATCACTTTATTCAATAAGGAATCCCTCATCAACCAGCCCACCAACCAGCCCATCAACCACTCCATCAACCAGCCCATCAACCACTCCATCAACCAGCCCATCAACCACTCCATCAACCACTCCATCAACCAGCCCACTAACCAGCCCATCAACCACTCCATCAACCAGCCCACTAACCAGCCCACCAACCAGCCCATCAACCACTCCATGAACTACTCCATCAACCACTCCATCAACCAGCCCACCAACCATTCCACCAACCAGCCCAACTTCTTCTCATCGACCAGGACACATGAACCACCTCAATCCCAATCGTCCGGTGGCTGTGAAACGCCAACAACAAAAACACAGCGGCCGCACAGATTTCGGAGAATCACGACTCAGGGACCCGAGTCGCCCGAGTTTTGATGCGACCGCTCGTACGCGCGCACTGGTAACGCGCACGCACGCCGGCATGTGTGTGTGTTTGCGTGTGTTTATTTTGGGACAATAAAACACTCAGAGAGGCCCCTCCTGCTCCGTGTTTGTCTTCCCTCGGCTGCCCGCCTGTCTTGCGCAGCCGCTCAGGAATTTCCCGTGAGATGGATCTGTCGGCCGGCGTCGTCGTCGTCTCTCCGCTCGGCTCCGCGTGACCTTGACGGCTCGGGGGGGGGGGGGGTGGGGGGGGGCTTTTCTTCGTCTGCCGGGGATTAACGACGGCAAAACCAACCGCCTCGGTCAAAATTCAGGTCACGAATTAAATAAGATCAATGCAGCCGTGTGCGGCGCATTGCACGGGACGATAGCTGGCTGGCCCAGGTCGGTGTAAACGCTGGCTGGCTGGCCGCGGTGTAAACGCTGGCTGGCTGACTTTGGTGTAAACGCTGGCTGGCTGGCCCCGTCGGTCTAACCGCTGGCTGGCTGACTTTGGTGTAAACGCTGGCTGGCTGGCCCCGTCGGTCTAACCGCTGGCTGGCTGACTTTGGTGTAAACGCTGGCTGGCTGGCCCCGTCGGTCTAACCGCTGGCTGGCTGACTTTGGTGTAACCGCTGGCTGGCTGGCTCTGGTGTAAATGCTGGCTGGCTGGCCCCGTCAGTGTAACCGCTGGCTGGCTGGCTCTGGTCGAATGGTGAAACGGTTACCGCGCTGAACTTGCAATCCAGAGGGCGCCGGTTCGATCCCATCTCGCGACTTCGGTAGTTAGTGCTGAGCACAGGCCCAAACAGCGGAAACGTCGAACGGCCAGCAACAAACAGCGCCGATACAATTTGTGCAATTGAGCAGAGTTATGCGAGGGCTTGGGAAATGGGAGGAAACGACGTTAATTAAACCCACCTCCCACACCCGCCCCCAGCTCTGTCGCAACATCTAACTTATTAACGTGGACGGATGCCCCCCCCCCCCCCCCATTATCCTGCATTGGAGCCCTGGGTCCACGGGGGGAGCGAGGGGTGTTGGGAAGGGGGCGAGGGGGGAGGGTGAATTTAATTCCCTGCACGAAGGCCATGCCACCCGCGTGCTAAAGAGACACAGGCGCAGCCCTGCAATTTGCTTGTGCTCAAAGGC
Source organism: Petromyzon marinus (assembly GCF_048934315.1). Lineage (NCBI taxonomy): Eukaryota > Metazoa > Chordata > Hyperoartia > Petromyzontiformes > Petromyzontidae > Petromyzon > Petromyzon marinus. The sequence goes on along the minus strand of NC_133695.1, from coordinate 4,931,284 downwards.
ACTGCTGGCGGAAGAGGGCTGAGAGGCTACGCCGGGGGTGGGAGGGGCAGCGCTGCTGAGAGAGCACCTCCGTCTCGAGGCTCTTCCCACGCTGGGCGGATGAGTTGGAGGAGTTTGGGAGTGCCCACGCTTTACCCCACCACACGTGACCTGTCGACCATAGGCTACCTGCGGTGAAGTGGACAGAGGTGGGGGGGGGGGGTTGAGGGGCTCATTTTTGCCCCCCCATCCCCCCCCCCATTGTTCAAACTGCTGCGCTGGGAGATGGAGTCCAACTTGGCCAACGTCCGACTCGCAGGTCCAGCGCGCTATGCTGACCATTTACACCACCACCGCTGCAGCAGCAACAACAACAACACAGCAGCAGCAGCTTGTGCACAACTCTTGCAAGTTAATTTAACTACAACACCCCCCCTCCTCCCCATTCCCCATTGCTACAACTCGAAAAGCGGCCTCGTCGCCCGTTAGCCGGGAATGAGAGGGCGCCCTTTCACGCTGATTCCAAGCAACGAGGTGGAAACGAGAGCACGAGGAGGAGGAGGAGGGGAATTGGAGCCGGGATTAAAACCTCCCCCCCCGCCCCCCCCCCCCCCCGTTAATCACGCTCCGGTGAGCCGGCAGTCTCCTGCGGCTCCCTCCTCCACGCGGAACAACCAAAGCGATGGAGCGAGCCAGCGGAATTCATTCCTCCGGTGAGCCAGAGCAGAAATCCGGACCCGCTTTACGGTGGCCGGAACTTTATGGGGGAGCCGATTCGTTTAAGTTATTAAACACGGGCCAGCTCCGGGCGATGTTTACGTCATCGTCGTCGTCGTCACCAACAATACTAGTCATTAAATAATCATGAAGGCTCAAATCACCGAGTCGACGTCATGGGTTTCCATCCCGTTGTGGGCGCTGAGATGTTAACTACCTCGCCCGGTATGCAGGAGGTTTGTGTGTTCGATCCCGACCCTGGCGCCTGCTGTATTCATTTGGAGTTTGCACGTCTGTCTCTCTCTCTTCCCGTGGGCGCGTGGATTTTGCTCCGGGTTCTCCGGGTTTTCCCTCCTCATTGAGAGTCAGCATCGCGCGTGCTGAGCGTTTGGCCGCAAAACATTTCCACGTGACGATGATAATGAAATCCACTTTCCTTGAGGTATCATTTGTGATGGCCAGGTGGCTTCTGAAACAAACAAAAACCAAAACAGCTACATCGCTCAGTGGGGCATTCCTCATCTGGTAATACAAAATACAAAGTTGAGATTAGTTTTAATTTCACTGCCGTTGCGAGGGAGATCTGGGGGGGGGGGGGGGGGGTGACGTTACCTGCGTCGAAGCGGTCAGACCGGTGGGGCCGGACGATGTCCCTTTGTGGTCGCGACGGACAACGGCAGCAATTCGCCAACGACAGCGGGTTGAGAACTCCGGGTCTGAACAAACAACATTCATGCCTCGTCTGTACGCCTTTTGACATCCTCTGGTCTAACACCGTTTTGAGACGAAGAAAGCCGTCTGTGGTGTAGAACAATCAGTTTCAAAGACAATGCATATATTTTGATTGAAAGCTTTCGTGACCGCAGTGATTCATATTCTCGGTTCTTTCGGTAAAGTCACGTTGAAGGGAAACAATAAAATAATAAAATATAGATACAACAATAATATATTTTATTACTTTATTGTTTCCCTTCAACGTGACTTTACCGAAAGAACCAAGAATATAATGCATATATTGTCAGAGCGTTTTTTGTTTGCATTTTTGACCACAAGTATTGTGGTTAATGCAGACATGATTCCTTGTAAAAATGTCTCAGTTTGGTGTTTACACATCTTAACACCGCTGTTTTGTTGCCAGAAAAAAGGGGAAAACCTCTTCTCAACATCCATGCCACGTGCAGGTTTCCCTCCCTGGTCCTAGGCGGGTTTCGGTTTGTGCGTTCTCGCGTTCCGTGCATCCGGGTAACTTATTTCTTTCTCCATACTATAGGGGGGGAGGGGGGTAAATATATAAATGTGTCGTTAAATCCGCCACCACCCGACACAGCCAATTAGTAAAGGTTTGTCACGTGAACAGAACTTGGCCAATTCGTTGCTAGTACAGCAACACCGGTGTGTTGAAGAGCCAAGCGACAACATTTACAATCTGAGTACGACGTTTTGCCAGTAATTACAACTAGCATCATCAGGCGGAGAGCCAGATTTATGGAGAAATCCTCCTGTTTCGTTCCTTAAATAGAGGGTTAGATGTGATGACGTCACTTTTGAGTCCTTCACGTGCGAAGGGGGGGGGGGGGTTAATGAATGAATAGAAATTACAATGAGTATCCATTGCTGCTTGGGCTATTCACATGGTAATCGACGCGCATTATTTATTTCTATCTTGATTTGAAGCTTTCGTGACTGCAGGAATCCATACTCTTTGGTTCTTTCGCTAAAGTCACGTAGGTTATAAAATAAAATAAATCACGACGCTTTGGAAGGGAAGCTCCGGCACGTATGTATGCACTGTACGTTGAACTTCTTTCGCACCGTACGTAGTTGCAAACCGTGCTAATGTTAAAACTGTGGGGGGGGGGGGGGGATGATGGGTGGGGTGGGGTTGCGATGCAGCGGAGGAGAATGAGTCAACGCTCTCTCGCTCCGTTTTAAACAACGTGGAACATGACGGCAACAAAAAGCACCTAAGCCACCAAACATTGCAGACGTGGCGCGTGTCCATTGAGTCCGTTCGCTTGTTGCCACGGGGGTCAAGGTTCGCCGTGTGAGTGGTTTGTGTTTGGGTTTCACGCCATCGAGGATGGGGGCGGTGGAGGAGCAGCAAGGGAGAGAGGGGCCGTGTGAGTGGGGAGGCGGTAGCGTAGCGCTTAGCGCAGCGCCCATTCCCGCTCACGGACCAAGATCGCGAATATCTAAATGAGTACCTGGTACGGACCGTGTAAACATCGTCAGCAGTGGAGAGACAAAGGTGGCCGGGCGTGGCGCTTGCCACACCACGCCCCTCGCTTGCCACACCACGCCCCTCGCGTGGCGATACGGCCTTCATTGGTGCTCGCTGAACAGCACTTGCCCCAAGAGTCTGTATCGGCTATCCGGGGGATCTTTGTCTTGTCTTTGTTGCTGCTGCTGCTGCTGCTGTGGGGGCGAGACATTGCATGGAATGCAATCAATAGCATACATCCGGGGGGTGAGGAGCGGTGGCGCGGTGGTTAGCGCGCCGCGCTATGAACCCGGACACCCGGCTCCTTTTCAGTGAGACCCATCTCATCGTCATCGTCAACCCCAGAGGGCCCTGGCTCCTGGTTCGTTCCAGTCACACACACACATCTCATGATAATAATACTTTCATTTCATATAGCAGCGTCATCCATGCCAAACAGCATTATCTGGCTATCGCCTGATGATGCTCGTTGTTATTACCGGCGAAACGTCGTGCTCGAATTGTAAATGTTGTTGGTTTACCCTCCAACACACCGGTTAGTAATGTACTCGTAACGAATTGGCATGCTTTGTTTACGTGGCACGCCGGAGTAATTGGCTGTGTCGGGTGGTGACCAATATTATGGATAATGTTGGTCGCGAAAGTCTACGTGTTAAACTGAGCATCCCACAACGCCGTATATCAATTTCATAGATGAGCACCAAATCCCATATACACACCAAGCAAATGAAAGCCTTACTCCTACTACAAAGCACGAAAAAATGAATAAACAAATTACACCAAAACAAAAAGCTCAAACAACAACAAAGTTCTCAAAATAAAATAAATTAGTCCATTAGGTCTACGACAACATCCCAGACCACAATCCCAACTTCACAACCAAGCCAGGGAACCTTCATCGACCCCCCCTACCCCCCCCCCCCCGTGGGTTTCCTGGTTCGCCCCCAGTCACAATGACCACCCCCCCCCCTTACTCGACCCCGCAAGACGGCATGGACATGGTTCAAGCGAAGCGCTGTCACTCGACTCACGCAGACTGAGGAGGGGGGCCTCCTTCACGGACTTCGCATGAACACCGGAGCGCGTTCACGCCACGTGCGGTGGTGTCACGGTTCGCGCGGCTGCGCTGCGAACCGTGGCGGGTTCCCGAGTTCCGAACCGGTCCTGGGCCCTCCCCTAGGTGGACTCAGCCTCAAATGGGTACCTCGTTACGCCGTGTGTAAATAAACATCGTCAGTTGGGGAGAGTGAGGCGATCGGTCGAGTGCGGTGCTGGCCACCCAACCACCCCCTTCGTGTGCCGTGCCGGCCTTTATAGGTGCTGCCAGCTAACAGCACTTGCCCCTCCAATCTGTTAAGACTACACGGGGGTGGGGATCTTTGTCTTTGTTGTGTGGGAAACCAATGTTGAGTGTTTTTTTTAGCACTGCGCTACAACAACCCCAGGTCGCCCGGGTTCGATTAGCGACACTCCATCTCAAACGAGTACCTGGTGCAGTGTATGACAAAACCAAAACATCGTCGCTGGGGAGACCAAGGCGGTTGAGCGTGGTGCTGTCCACCCGCCCATCCCCCTCGTGCGCCGTGCCGGCCTTCATAGGTGCCGCTCGCTAACACCACTTGCCCCAACAGTCTCTTAAGGCTACACGGTGTGGGGGTAATCTTTGTCTGTGTCGTGAATAAGACGACAGAGAGAGAGAGAGAGGGAGCCAGGTGGGAGGGGTTGCCGTTCGTCCCGGTGCGCATCGGCTTACAGAGCACACGGCGGCACGGCGAGCCGCTTTGATGTCACCGGAGGCAGGCCGAGGTCTCTCGCGTCGAGCCCCCCAGGGGGTTTGGGGTGAGACGCGCTCGCTTTCTCGCTCACTCCACCGGTGAAAAGACTCCTCCGCTCACACCGCCACCACCACCACCACCAAACCACGCCGCACGGCGTGCGCGGCCATGAATAGACTCGAACAGAGTCGCGGTGATCTCGCTGCAGTTACGTCACGGCGCAGAGAGACGCTTTTCTATCGTACGACTGTATTAGCAACAAAAAAATAATAGCATCGCTGGCTGACTTCGTGCCTGGATTCCTGCCTGCCTGGCTGGCTGGCGCGCAAGTGCGCGTTGCACGGCAGGGACGTCGCCGCACACACCTGCGTGGCGACGTCACCCGCGTCCCACAGGTATTGACGCTCTCACAGCAGCCGTCTTCATTGTGTTTCAGAAGAAAAACGTTTTGCTGGCTGGGTAGACGTCACGTCCGGCGGGACGGACGGGTACATCCAAAATAAGCGATCGTTGGTAGTGTATTCCAATGTATGTTCGGCACTCCTCTACTTGCGAACATTCGACTTACGCACTTTCAGAGATACGAACTAACATGTCCGTATTTCATATAGATGCCACGTGAAGAACCAGTGGCATCTACATCTGTAGAACATGAAACACCAGTGACATCTACAGGAGATTATACAACTTTTAAAGACCTTTCCCGTGTGTAGTGTACATGCCGTACAACATTTTTGGAATCGACAGGAGTAAAGTTGGACTTACAAACAAATCGACTTACGAACAGACCTCTGGAACCTCATTCGTTTGTAAGTACAGTGAGGGGAAAAAGTATTTGATCCCCTGCTGAGTTTGTACGTTTACCCACTGATAAATAAATGATCAGTCTATAATTTTAATGGTAGGTTTATTTGAACAGTGAGAGACAGAATAACAACAACAAAAATTCAGAAAAACGCATGACAAAAATGTTATAATTTGATTTGCATGTTAATGAGGGAAATAAGTATTTCACCCCTCTGCAAAACATGACTTAGTACTTGGTGGCAAAACCCTTGTTGGCAATCACAGAGGTCAGACGTTTCTTGTAGTTGGCCACCAGGTTTGCACACATCTCAGCAGGGATTTTGTCCCACTCCTCTTTGCAGATCTCCAAGTCATTCAGGTTTCGAGGCTGACGTTTGGCAACTCGAACCCTCAGCTCCCTCCACAGATTTTCGAAGGGATTAAGGTCTGGAGACTGGCTAGGCCACTCCAGGACCTTAATGTGCTTCTTCTTGAGCCACTCCTTTGTTCCTTTGGCCGTGTGTTTTGGGTCATTGTCATGCTGGAATACCCATCCACGACCCATTTTCAATGCCCTGGCTGAGGGAAGGAGGTTCTCACCCAAGATTTGACGATACATGGCCCCGTCCATCGTCCCTTTGATGCGTTGAAGTTGTCCTGTCCCCTTAGCAGAAAAAACACCCCCAAAGCATAATGTTCCACCTCCATGTTTGACGGTGGGGATGGTGTTCTTGGGGTCATAGGCAGCATTCCTCTTCCTCCAAACACGGCGAGTTGAGTTGATGCCAAAGAGCTCCATTTTGGTCTCAACTGATCACACCACTTTCACGCAGTTGTCCTCTGAATCATTCAGATGTTCATTGGCAAACTTCAGACCGGCATGTATATGTGCTTTCTTGAGCAGGGGGACCTTGCGGGCGCTGCAGGATTTCAGTCCTTCACGGCGTAGTGTGTTACCAATTGTTTTCTTGGTGACTATGGTGCCAGCTGCCTTGAGATCATTGACAAGATCCTCCCGTGTAGCTCTGGGCTGATTCCTCACCGTTCTCATGATCATTGCAACTCCACGAGGTGAGATCTGCATGGAGCCCCAGGCCGAGGGAGATTGACATTTCTTTTGTGTTTCTTCGATTTGCGAATAATCGCACCAACTGTTGTCACCTTCTCACCAATCTGCTTGGCAATGGTCTTGTAGCCCATTCCAGCCTTGTGTAGGTCTACAATCTTGTCCCTGACATCTTTGGAGAGCTCGTTGGTCTTGGCCATGGTGGAGAGTTTGGAATCTGATTGATTGATTGCTTCTGTGGACAGGTGTTTTTTATACATGCAACAAGCTGAGATTAGGAGCACTCCCTTTAAGAGTGTGCTTCTAATCTCAGCTCGTTACCTATATAAAAGACACCTGGGAGCCAGAAATCTTTCTGATTGAGAGGGGGTCAAATACTTATTTCCCTCATTAAAATGCATTTAAATTTATAACATTTTTGACATGCGTTTTTCTGGATTTTGTTGTTGTTATTCTGTCTCTCACTGTTTAAATAAACCCACCATTAAAATTATAGATTGATAATTTCTTTGTCAGTGGGCAAACGTACAAAATCAGCAGGGGATCAAATACTTTTTTCCCTCACTGTATGTTGAACTTCTGTCGCCCCGTGCGTAGCCCCGCATCTCATCGGAGATGCGGGGAAGGACAACAAACCCTGGGTCTCTGTGTGAGTCTGTGGGTCTCTGTGTGAGTCTATGGGTCTCTGTGTGCGTCTATGGGTCTCTGTGTGAATCTATGGGTCTCTGCGTGAGTCTGTGGGTCTCTGTGTGAGTCTGTGGGTCTCTGTGTGAGTCTGTGGGTCTCTGTGTGAGTCTATGGGTCTCTGTGTGAGTCTATGGGTCTTTGCGTGAGTCTGTGGGTCTCTGTGTGAGTCTATGGGTCTTTGCGTGAGTCTGTGGGTCCCTGTGTGAGTCTGATGGTCTCTGTGTGAGTTTATGGGTCTCTGCGTGAGTCTATGGGTCTCTGCGTGAGTCTGTGGGTCTCTGCGTGAGTCTGTGGGTCTCTGTGTGAGTCTATGGGTCTTTGTGTGTGTCTGTGGGTCTCTGTGTGAGTCTGTGGGTCTCTGTGTGAGTCTGTGGGTCTCTGTGTGAGTCTATGGGTCTCTGTGTGAGTCTGTGGGTCTCTGTGTGAGTCTGTGGGTCTCTGTGTGAGTCTGTGGGTCTCTGTGTGAGTCTGTGGGTCTCTGTGTGAGTCTGTGGGACTCTGTGTGAGTCTATGGGTCTCTGTGTGAGTCTATGGGTCTCTGCGTGAGTCTGTGGGTCTCTGTGTCAGTCTGATGGTCTCTGTGTGAGTCTATGGGTCTCTGTGTGAGTCTATGGGTCTCTGTGTGAATCTATGGGTCTCTGCGTTTGTGTGTGGGTCTCTGCGTGAGTCTGTGGGTCTCTGTGTGAGTCTATGGGTCTCTGTGTGTGTCTATGGGTCTCTGTGTGAGTCTGTGGGTCTCTGTGTGAGTCTGTGGGTCTCTGTGTGAGTCTATGGGTCTCTGTGTGAGTCTGTGGGTCTCTGTGTGAGTCTGTGGGTCTCTGTGTGAGTCTATGGGTCTCTGTGTGAGTCTATGGGTCTCTGTGTGAGTCTGTGGGTCTCTGTGTGAGTCTGTGGGTCTCTGTGTGAGTCTATGGGTCTCTGTGTGAGTCTGTGGGTCTCTGTGTGAGTCTGTGGGTCTCTGTGTGAGTCTGTGGGTCTCTGTGTGAGTCTATGGGTCTCTGTGTAAGTCTATGGGTCTCTGCGTGAGTCTGTGGGTCTCTGCGTGAGTCTATGGGTCTCTGTGTGAGTCTGTGGGTCTCTGTGTGAGTCTGTGGGTCTCTGTGTGAGTCTATGGGTCTCTGTGTGAGTCTATGGGTTTTTGCGTGAGTCTGTGGGTCTCTGCGTGAGTCTGATGGTCTCTGTGTGAGTCTATAGGTCTCTGCGTGAGTCTGTGGGTCTCTGCGTGAGTCTGTGGGTCTCTGTGTGAATCTATGGGTCTCTGTGTGTGTCTATGGGTCTCTATGTGAGTCTGTGGGTCTATGTGTGAGTCTGTGGGTCTCTGTGTGAGTCTGTGGGTCTCTGTGTGAGTCTGTGGGTCTCTGTGTGAGTCTATGGGTCTCTGTGTGAGTCTGTGGGTCTCTGCGTGAGTCTGTGGGTCTCTGCGTGAGTCTGTGGGTCTCTGTGTGAATCTATGGGTCTCTGTGTGTGTCTATGGGTCTCTATGTGAGTCTGTGGGTCTCTGTGTGAGTCTGTGGGTCTCTGTGTGAGTCTGTGGGTCTCTGTGTGAGTCTATGGGTCTCTGTGTGAGTCTGTAGGTCTCTGCGTGAGTCTGTGGGTCTCTGTGTGAGTCTATGGGTCTCTGTGTGAGTCCATGCATGTTGAACTTCTTTCGCACCGTACGTAGCCAACGGTGCTCATCGGAGATGCGGGGGAAGGACAAGGACAAACATCGGTAGACACTTCTCCTCCTTCCCATGGCTGTCCGTCCAGTTACAACAACAACAACAAAACCCCCTCGACATGAAAGTGTTTACTTTGACACAGTCCAACAGTCACCAACGCGGCGAAGCAGACGGAGACCACCAGAGCGAAGGAGAGGAAGAGGACTTCCCACGTTGCAAGCGGCGCCCTCTCGGCCCTTGAGTTAATGGGCCGACAGATTCCAACCCGACCCTCCCCCTTGAGCCCCCTAGACCCCCCCACCCCACACAACCATCACCTTTGCCCACTCAGAATTCCCAACTCCTCGTGGTCAGCGCACTGCGCTACGAACCGCGCCACTTTGAGTTAGAGTCCACGGCTAGCAACATTGGCATTTGAATCAGCCGTCGACGATTACATCGTATGGCGAGTAAACATCATCACTGGGGAGACAAAGGCGGCCGAGCGTGGTGCTGGCCACCCGCACACCCTCGTGTGCCGTGCCGGTCTTCATAGGTGATCGCCAACAGCACTTGACCCAACATTCTGTTAAGGCTTTTGGGGCCGTCCATAAATGACGTCACGCACCTGGGGGGGGGGGGGTCAGACATTTGTGACGATGTGTGACATCAAAATGCGCATCTTTAAATAAATATAAACAACACGTTCTACTTAATTAAATAGACGTTTTAATAAATGTTTTCTCCTACAACATCAGAGTGCAGCGCCACATTAAATACGCAGTACAATGACAATAGTTTAAAGCGATTTGAAGCATGTTTTATTTTTTGGGGGGGGGGGCAGAGCTTTGTGACGTCATATTTGAGGGGGTCTGACTTTTTATGACGCCGTGTGACGATGGGGGGGTAAAATGGGGGGTAAAAAAATCGTCCAAAATCGCGTTACGTCATTTATGGACGGCCCCTTCCGGAGGGTCTTTGTCTATAGCCATCAGTCAACCTTGGTGAATTAACCCATAGCACCTGGGTGTGTCCCGCACCTAGCCTGGCACAAGCCGCCGTCACTCGTCTACGCAGCACGATGGGATGGTGTGGTCAAGACCACGCCCGGCCGCCTTTGTCTCTCCCCCCCAGCGCTCATGTTGACATCAGTGTCGTCGTCGATCTCCGGTCGCCGGGTTCGTACGGCAGTGCCGCTCACAACTCCGCCACAGCTCTCCACCGCCTCTGTGCGCCTCTGTGCGTGCATGCAACAAACGACAAAGCTCCCCCGTATAGCCTCAACAGACTATTGGGGCAAGTGTTGTTAGCGAGCACCTGTGAAGGCTGGCACGGCACACGAGGGGTGGGTGGCCAGCACCAAGCCCGGCCGCCTTTGTCTCCCCAGTGGCGATGTCTACACACCGCACCAGGTACTCATTTGAGGCTATGTCGACCTATGGGAGGCCCAGGACCGGTTCAGATAACCGTCACCGGCGTTGGCCGTGAGCGGGAATCGAACCCGGGTCGCCGGGTTTGCAGCGCAACGCGCTAACCGCTACGCCACCGCTCTGTGTGCATACAGTACGCGCACACACACACACACAGCCACACACACGTGCGTGTGGTGGACGCGTGTGTCCATGTGTGCGCACGTGCGTGAGAGTGCGTGACTGTGAAGGTCGCTAGCCGTGAGAACGTCTTCTGGTTCACACGAGACTTGGCACGGGCTCTGAGTAGGAGTGGAGGAGTGGTCACTCGTGGACCGTGCCTGATGCGGCCCCGATTGTTTTATTGAATATGACCGCCCTTTCAGAGACAAAGATCTCCCGTGTAGCCTGTAACAGACTGTTGGGGCAAGTGCTGTTAGCGAGGACCACCTATACACACGTACAAAGACAAAGATCACCCGTATAGCCTGTAACAGACTGTTGGGGCAAGTGCTGTTAGCGAGTGGCACCTATGAAGGTCAGCATGGTAGACGAGGGGGTGGGTGGCCAGGACCACGCCCGGATAAAGACATACAAAGACAAAGATCACCCGTATAGCCGTAGCAGACTGTTGGGGCAAGTGCTGTTAGCGAGTGGCACCTATGAAGGCCGAGGAACGGTACATGAGGGGGTAGGTGGCCAGCACCATGGACCGACCGCCTTTGTCTCCCCAGTGGCGATGTTTTTAAACACCGCACCAGGTTACTTATTTGAGGCTGAGTTGACACACACGCACGCACACATATACAGAGAGACGACAAAGATTCATCCTTATAGCCTTAACTGGTGGGGCAGGTGCTGTTCGCGAGCACCTATGCAGGCCAAACACGGCGCACGAGCGCACACAAAGACAAAGATTCCCTTATAGCTTGCACAGACCGTTGGGGCAAGTGCTATGAAGGCGGGAACGACGCACCAGGGGGATGGTGTGGCCGCAGCTTCGTCAGCGGCCGCCTTTGTCTCTCCCCCGAATGCTGATGTTTTCACAGATCTCTACCAGGTACTCATTTAAGTCTGAGCCGACCTAGGGGAGTTTAGCGCCGGTTCATACATTCGCATACCGATGTGAGTCCGTCGTTAAGTGGGAATTGAAATTAGGTGGCACCGGGTTCGTATGGGCAGTGCGATAACCACTGCGCCACCGCTCCCCAGGTACATAGGCCTACGCAGTATCATGCGTACACACACACACAAAAGATCCCCCGTATAGCCTTAACAGACTGTAGGGGCAAGTGCTATTAGCGAGCAGCACCTATGAAGGCCGGAACGGTACACGAGGGGGTGGGTGGCCAGCACCACGCCCGACCGCCTTAGTCTCCCTAGTGGCAATGTTTACACACCGCACCAGGTACTCATTTGAGGCTGAGTCGCCCTAGGGGAGGCCCGGGACCGGTTCAGATAATCGTCACTGGTGTTGGCCGTGAGCGGGAATCGAACCCGGGTCGCCAGGTTCATAGCGCAGCGCGCTAAACGCTACACTACCGCTCCCCATACAATGACACACACACACGTACACACACACACACATACACACGTACACACACACGCGTACACACACACACAAGCGCGCGCGTAATCATATGAAGTCAACTGGCAAAAACGCGTGAAATCTCTCAAACAGAACTGATGTTTGCTTAGTGACAGATGCCGTCTGTTCTCGTCTCTAAAATCAACAACACGCAGCACCACAGCACCGGAATAAAATGACACGTCAAGGGTGGCGAGCAACAAGCAACAAAGTTTTGCTGTCTGGAAGGACGTCCAAGCTACAGAGGGACTTGACGGATGGACGGTTACGTTCAAAGGATGCGAGCGGGGACTGCGAGTAGCTTTGAAAACAACCGGAACACATTCGTCAATAACTCTACATTCAAACTAAAAATATTTCTACATAAATCGACGGTTTGGGACAACAACAATAATCACATAATCGTGTATCACACTCGTTTACTCACTGCAGTAGCAGTGGGGGGGGGGAGGACGAGGCTACTGCCCACGCGTGTGAAATTCCCATTGAGAAACGTGCTGTGTAAAAAAGCTGTCATCGCCGGCCTGTAACTTGACCAATGCCATTCAAGGTAACATTGCACGGTGGTGGGGTTCATTTTTGAGCTATGTGAGGACGCAGGAGAACCCGGAGGAAACCCATGCCGAACACCGGCGGAGAGGGGGGACGTACAAACTCGACGCAGAAAGATGTCCCAGTCGGGAATCGAACCCAGGGGACGTTTCGCTGGTCAACGCTTATGCTGCCACCAACGCTGCCACCTGAACAGCGATGGCCGTTCTTATTTGCAGGGCATGTGGTGGCCTCTCCGTCGATGACAATCGGGGCACTCCGGAAGATCCCCTGGGTGTGATCTTCCACGAAGCTGCTCATGGGTCCACCCTGAGTCGCATCCACTGCACAAACCACGGCAGTAAATGCGGACACCTGATGATGCACAAATGGTGAAACTCTCCAGCGGTGTGCGACTTTGGTGGTCATCCAGAACAGAGACCATGCAACGTGTAACGACGCAATTCCACCATCCACAGATACGAAGGAGACATCGCAGCGATGTAGAACTCCACTGCTCCTGACCCGGTTTGTCTCGGCTCGACCACCCGAATGTGAAATTGTGGCTGTTGCTCTGCATCGACGTCAGCAGCCATACAACAAATGAAGAAGAAGAAGAAGGGAAATCCATCCACCAGGTTTTGAATTCAAGTCCTCAACAAAATGAAAATGAAATGCAAGGTTCTTAGATCTTCAAATCACGATGGCTCTTGTGTATTTCTCTCTCTCTCTTTGTAATATTTCCCACGTGAGATTCGTTGATTGTGTTTCATGTAAGATGTGCATTATTTTAGAATATTTCCTTTTTACTATTTTTTTATTTTACCAGGTTAAGGCCCACTTAGCTACAACGCTTTTTTCAGAAGCGACCTGGCCATCACAGGTGATCAGCTCAACAAAGTGGCTTATCGTCGCGTGGAAATTTACAGCAGTAACCGAATACTTTAAACGCATGTTTCTAAATGCGGAGGGGAAAACCGGAGGAACCGGAGAAAAATCCACACGACCACTCCAAAAATCCACGCGACCACGGGGAGAGAGATCCGCAAACTCCAAATACACAGTAGCAGCAGCAGCAGGCGTCATGGTCGGGATCAACAAAAACAGCACTCATCAAAGTTCTGACAGATACCAGTCAACACGTTAATGTTGACGGTGGACTCGTAGAATGTGTTACCAGATTACCACAAAAGTGTATCAAATCACTCGAATAACCTTCAGGTTGTAATAGACGAGGGGTGTAACGTGATAAGCCACTTCGTTGAACAATTATTTGTGGTCAGGTCGCTTCTGAAAGATAAGCTAAGGGAGCCTTACCTGGTAAAATAAGTTTTAAAAAAATAGTTTAGTTTTATTTGTATATATTTTTTTCATGTAATTCGTTT